>NW_026250694.1:1323796-1985695 GCF_024043175.1 Alternaria infectoria | reverse complement strand
CCCTAACCCTAACCCTAACCCTAACCCTAACCCTAACCCTAACCCTAACCCTAACCCCCGCTTATCATGTAGCGTAGTCAAACTACGTAGAACTTGTTGTTTAACTATAAGAGTAATCTAGGCAAAATATACCTTTAGTTGTAATAATATGCTATTAAACTTATGTTACAGTAGAAGTAGAACGCGCAAGAGAAGTAATGTTTGTAAGTAGATCTAATATAGTTTAGTAGCATAATGCTACGCTAGTCTACGTAGTTTATAGCATATAATTTATTATAATACGAATAGAATAGTATAGCGTATTACTTTAATTTAGGCTTTATGTTATATTACACTATAGTAGATATAACACTAATAGATTCTAAGCTATAAAAGTAATAAGAGTTTGTTAAATTATAACAAGTAGCGCGCAATAGCTCTAATGTTAAACCTAGTACTCTAGTATACTTACTAAATAGTATACATACTAATAGAAGCTACTAGCAGCTAATAATAAAAGAAAATAAAGATATAATAGAAGACTTTATAGAGCTAAAGAAAAGTATTAAAGTAAAAAAAGAGTAGCAGAAATATGCAAGGCTAAAGAGATTAGCCTTACTATAGATAATATGCAAAGAGAATAGAACTCTATATATAATTATACGTAGTTTAATAAAAGAAAAGCTTTTAGAAAGGTAGATAGTAGTATAGAGTGTAGACTATAACTACAGCCTAAGGTCTAGTTAATAAAGCGTATAGTAGTTAAAGTGTAGTCTTAGTTAAGAGAGAGTATATTATAGTTATAAGTAGGTGTCTATATTTATAATAGTTTAGTTAGAATAAGCTTATTTCTAGCAAAAGAGATTTGCAGGTTTAGATTTACTAGTAAGCCTAGAATGCTTTGCTTTAAAATAGTTATAGAGTCTAACTAAGAGAGAATTACTATACTATTTAGCTTTAGCCTTAGTGCAGAAATAGTTAGGTATCTTTAAGAACTCTTCTATTATAGCCTCTTTAAGTTTTTAGCCTTATAAGGTATCTAAGAAGGTAGACTAGACGTAGATTAGTAGAGTAATAGGCTTAGAGCTACCTATAGAAATAGAGTTTGCACTAATAGTAGCTGTATTAGAGGTCTTCTTATTATTATTAGTAATAGTAGATTTTAGGTTAGCGTTAGCTACAGCACTAGTCTTCTTCTTATTATTAGCTATAGTAGGTTTTAGGTTAGCGTTAGCTATATTACTAGTCTTCTTCTTATTATTAGTAGTAGTAGGTTTTAGGTTAGTAATAGCTACATTACTAGTCTTCTTCTTATTATTAGTAGTAGTAGGTTTTAAGAGTAGCTTAACTATATTATTATCTTACTTACCTTCTATTAAAAATAAAGTTAAACTCTAACTAGACGTAGAGAGAGACGTAAACTATAGTTACACTATTATAGATGTAATAGAACTAGAACGTAAAGTAGAAGTTCTACTAGTTTAATAACCTAATAAATAGAAAGTACTATAATATAAGTTTAGACAGTTACTACAGATAGATATATTAAATGCAGAGTTCTTTATAGCTCTCTTAGAGGTAGTAAAAGGTAAGACGCCTAAATCTATTAGTAGTAGAGAACTATTAATTTTACTATTAGAGGCTTTATTATCTAGTAGTAGTAGTTCTATTATCTTAGTTAAGAGAACTAGACTATCTTTAATAGACTTAATATTATTAATACTATTATTCTTAGACAAATTCTTTAGTAGATCTAGCTTAGAATTAGGCTACGTCTCTTTATTAGAGTTAATAGTAAAAACCTTATCTCTAACCTTTATATAATTAGCCTTATAGAAGTCTAACTCTAGTTACTTAGCTTCTATAAAGATATTAAGATCTTCTTTATTAAGGTTATAGAAGAAGTTATTAACGTATATATTATTAAGAGTTGCAAGAGTCTTTAGCGCTTCTATAAATAGAATAAAGTTAGGTAGCTACTTATTATTAGTTTTAGCTATACAACTCTACTTTAATAACCTCTAGCTAAGGTTAGATAGAATATAGACGCCTAGTGTATAGTAGATGCGCTTATCTATATTAGGTTCTATTATACCTTCTCTATCTTTAGATATTAAGTAAAAGAAACTAGCAAGAATATTAATAAAGTATAGTTCTATAGTTAGATTATAGTGTTATGTAGTAAGGTAGATAGAGAGAGCAGAGTTATTAGAAACTTTGTTACCTAGAGGTTTATTTTTAGTAGAATTCTTAAAGTTATTATTAACTATTATAGTAGATATAGTAGTAAAGTTAAAGAAGGCTACATCTATTCTAAGTAAATTTATTAAGTTTGTACTAGAGATAACGTTAGTTTAAGAGTATAATAGGTAGATAGGTAGAGAAGGCTAGTTATAACTATAAGCTTATACCTAATAGAGGTAGAGTATATACTATACATAGTAGAGGCTAAATACTTCTATTATAGTAAGGTAGTAGAAATAGATAGTAAGAATCTAGCTAGTGTAGTATTAGCGTCTAATAATCTATTACTTTTTATTCTTATCTTAGGCAGAGTTAACTAAGATAGCAGCTCTACTAAATAACTATAAATTAAACTCTACTCTAAAGATATAAGTAGACGTAATAAGTATCTTTATCTTATTATAGTAGTTATTCTACTTAGTTTAGATTTTATTACACTTCTTCTACAACGTAGAGGCATATACTATTAAGAGATACATACTAAAGTAGCTTATAATCTTAATAATTAGATCTTAGATATAAGATATAAGATACTAAATAATTAGTTTCTCTACGTAAAGATGTACGCGCTTACGTACAATTAATAGTAGTGTATTTATCTTTAGTAAGAACTTAGTAAACTTCTTTAGAACTTTATATATATTAGTAGTATTCTAGTTCTTATCTATAATTTTATTTACGCCTCTATTATAGTAATATTAAAGAAGCTATTAAATCTGCGTTAGTTCTTTTAGATAAGAGTTCTTACTAAGGTTATAGTATTAAACTCTAATATTAGATTTATTAAAGAACTATAAGTATATATCTATATTATAATGCTGTAGATTAACGCTAAGATTACGTTTAATCTCTTTCTTATTATTACTACGCTATAGTGTATCTACGTAGGTTTAGTAGAGAACACTATATAGAGAGAAGAACTTAATAAGTTTAAGCGCGTAGATAGCTTATAAATTCTTAGATAGTATAGGCTTAGCCTATAGATAGGTCTTATATATAGTTATAAGCTGCTTCTTCTAGTGCGTAGACATGTTATTAAAATAGCGTTAGGTAGATAGGTAGAAGAGTTACTTAACTATATAGTAGATAGTAGATAGAAGACTAGCTCTAATATAATTCTTAGTGTTATTAAGAGAAATAGATATCTAGAACCTACGCTAGATTATAAAATAGGCTAAGATTAGTTATACTATAAAGCCTTTATGTATATAAGCGTTATTATCTTTCTACTACTTATTATTATTATCTTTATAGAGAATATACTTTTTAAATAAAGCTAGGTATAGTTATATAAAAGAACTATGCTAGTTAGTGTTCTACTATTAGTTAGGTATAGAGAAGAGGCTACAGTTGCAACCTAAACTCTAGAGGCTAGTAGTACGTACTTTAGATTATTGTCTTAGAGATAGTATAGGTCTATCTTACCTACTACCTATAGAGAGAAAACCTTTACATTAACTACTTTATTAATACCTTCTATATACGTATTACTAGTGCTATTAATTATAGAATTTAGTTATAGAGGTAGAACACTACTAGATAACTATTTATTAAACTCTAGTTACTTAAGAAGTTCTATATACAAATAGAAGTCTTTTATACTATAAAAAGTAGAGAATCTAGATATAAGAATATACTATTGCAGTAGCAACTATTTTAAGCTAACCTAGGTTAGATTTTTATTTCTTAGGCTATCTTAGTATTTATCTGCGAAGATAAATATAAAGTAGCTATAGTAGTTCTTCTTCTAGAACGTAGAAGCTATATTAGGTAGCTTAAAGATAGAAATATTATTCTTAAACTTAGTACTACTATTACTAGAGTACTTCTTAAAAAGCAACTCTATTTTACGCCTAACTTCTCTTACATACACGTTCTCTAGGTTCTAGTAGATCTAAGTAAGAGCGCTTAGGCTATATATAGTAATAAAGTAGTTATAGCTATAGATATAGATAGTGCATATAGCTTATAGATTAGAGTTAGAGGCGTTCTATATACTATTATTAAGATTAGGTAGATACTTCTACGTACTATGTTTTTCTTCTACTATAAAAATAGTTAATAGACTTATAATAAAAGTAATAATATTTATATCTAGCTAGTATGCCTTAAACTCTATAGTAGTCTAGCTAATAAGTCTAGGTAGTATAAGGTATAGTAAGAGACAGCCTTTATTACTAGAAGAGTAGAGATTAGAGTTAGAGTTTAGAGAGTTAGTAATATTATACTTATAATAGCTTTTATATATAAGGTTTACCTAGTAGAAGTTAGCTAATATATAGATAAGATATAAAAGTACTTGTTGTAACTATAGTTAATAGGCTAGATATATAAAGTATTAGCTATAACTGTAAAATATAGTTAATATAGAGTATACTAACCTTCTAGAATATAGCTACTACTTTAATAGTTTTACTAAGTTCTATACTATCTCTAATTAAGAATTCTACTAACGCAAGAGTAATAGAGTGTACTAGTAGTTTCTTTAACTTTAATTTCTATATTATATCTATTAGTTTATTACCTTTCTTATTATAATAATACGCATAGCTTTTGTTTCTAAAGTACTTAGTACTAAATATAGTATATATAATCTGCTACTAAAACAGATCTATAGTTATTCTCTTAATATAGTAGTTTCTAGTTATCTTAAGTAGGCCTAACTACTATAACACTTCTAGTAGATATTCTAGAGAGAAGTTGCTATCTTCTATTTATTTTGCCTAGTTAATATTAGTAGAATAAGTAGCTTTAGAGTACGTAATAGAATTAGTCTAGATAATATAGTTTTATTTCTTAGTAGATAGCAATGCGTAGATGTCTCTGTCTATAGATTATAGTTTACTATAGTTATTAATATTAAGACCTATTCTAATACCTAGATTAAAGCTGTCTTAGTATACTTTTATAATCTTATATTTAATAGCTATGTACTACTTTTGTATTATTTATAGTAAGTACTTCTTATAATAGAAAAACTCTACTAAGGTCTTAGTAAAGATATTTATAATAATAGAGCTAATAGAGCTATACTACTTATAACGCAAGCTCTCTAGTATTATAAGTAATACCTTAAATATATCTATAGTACTTATTATATTCTTCTACCTACGCTTAATATTAGCACGCGTATTCTAATCTTTTAGTTTACCTATACTAATAGCGTAGAAGTACTACTAAAAAAGACTTTTAAAGTTCTTCTCTCTACGCTATTAGTTTATTAACGTAAACTTGCGCAACTCTTCTTCTATAGACTTATAGTTATCTTTAGATAACTCTAGTACTATAGGCTTACTCTTCTTTAGTTTCTTTCTATACTTCTTAACCTTAGGTTTAGCGAGTGTAGTAATAAGACCTTGCGTTAGATAAGCTATATATACTATAAGTATTATAACATTATTAAAGTTATTAACTATAATATTAGAGAGATTTGTAGTAGCCTTAATAGCTTTCTTAAACGTAGCTAAGCGCTTATATATATATTAAAAACACTTTATAACGTAGTATAAGATAAAGGCTATATTTTCTTTAGATAAGTAGTATTAGTTAAGTATACTAGAGCTAAGAATCTAGATTATTATATATACGTACTATATTAGTTCTATCTACTTATTAGTCTTAGTATTAGTAGAGTATAAAATAATAGGTATACTTATATTATACGCCTGCTAGATATTAATATAGCTATAGCTATAGCTCTAGGCTAAACCTTTACTCTTTTACTAGAACTTATTACACTTTAGTTTAGTAAGTTTACTAATAAAGAACTTAAACCTATTATAGATATTACTCTTACAAAGGTATTTAAAAAACTCTACTTTATTAACGCTAAGAACGTAGTATATAAAATTAGCTATAGTATTCTTATTTTTAGACTATTTAGTAGTAGTTTTTAATATACTACTAGCGTATAGTATATAACTCTATTTGTAATTATTATTAATAATTATTATAAAGAGAACGTTGTTAAATTAACTAAGGTTCTACTTATTATAAATTATTACACTTATAGATAGATTAAACGTATTAGAGTATACTTTAGTAATATTAGCGTAGATAGTATTAAGAGATAAAGTTATTAATATAGATTTATACCTATTCTTTTTCTTAAGTAGGCGTTTATAAGTATAAGAATTAGGTTTAATAAGTAGACGTAGCTCTTATAGTAGTTAAGGTAGCTACTAAAATAGTAACTTTCTATTTATAGTAGTGTATAAGAATAGTAATAGAAGTTAGTTATAGAGAGGTTAGTTATAGTTATAATAGGTAGCCTAATAGAGAAGTACTGCGTAGACACTAGATATAGGCTAGTAGAGAAGAAGAGTTATAGTTGTAGTTAATTATTCTAATAGTTTTAATATAGAAAATGTAGGTAGTATTAGATAGTAATATTAGGTATCTAGTATAGAAAGTAGACACTAGAAAGAAGTTATAATAGCACTAATATAATAAAGGCTAAGAGAAGGTATATTATAGTTATAATTAACCCTCTAATAAAAGATGCTAAATAGATTCTAGATATCTAGTCTAAAATCTTATAGTCTAGAGAATATAAGTAGAATACCTCTAATATTATACGTAAGCTATATGTAAGTTAGCGCGCGTATAATTTAATTTAATTACGCAACTTATATTAGCGTATACGTCTATTAGTAGCGTTCTATAAGAATAATAAATAAAATTTAAAACTAGCTAAAAGGCTCTAAAAATCTATTTACATAACTTATAATTCTAGAATTAGATAATAGGTAGTAGTAGGTGTTTAAAAAGGGCGTTGTAGTTAGACTAGGTGTTACTAGTGTACAATATAGAGCGGGTAGTAGTAGGTAGAGAGAAGGTAGTTAGGTTTAAAATTAAAAAAGATATTTACTAATATTACTAGTGTTACTAGCGTTACTAGCGTTATAAAATACTTAGTTAGGCTTAGTATAATTAGGCTTAGCGCTACGTAGTCTTAAATACCTCTAATAACTAATTTATAACTATTACTAAAGCTTTAATAAATACTATATAATATAGATTATTTTATAAGCTATAATCTAAAGCTTTTAGAGAGGTTTAGTAATTTAATTATACGCTATATTATAGCTAATATTAGTAGAGAGCTTTTACTTATTACTTAATTACTAGTAAAGGTAATAGAAATAAGTTATATAATAATCTTACTAGTGTAGTAGAGATAAGATATTAGTTTCTATTTGCTTTTAATCTTGCTTTAATCTATATTAGCACTATAACAAAACATAGGTAAGTTAAATATATAGAAGAATATAATATTATACGTGTAGCTTATAGTAGAGTTAATAAGATTAAATAAAAGTAGACACTATACTAAAGCACAACGTAATAAAGACTATAACTAAAATAGCTATAGAATATAGTAGTCTTATTATTCTAGTAGTAGTAAGTATACTTATTAAGAGCAATAGTTAATTTAAATACAAAACTAACTATATAATACTAGAAAAATACCTCTAAATTCTTAGTTTAAGTAGCTAGAATAGTAAAGTTTCTAAAGGCGTAAGAAGTATAGGTAAGCGTAGTAACGTTAGCGCGTTTTAGAATAACACTTAGCTAGCAAAATAGATGCGCCTTAAAAGAGAACGTTATTACTAATAGTACCTAGTATACTTAGATAGTATTCTTAATATAATAATAAGAGATACTTAATAAAAGTACTATAGCTAGAATAATATAGATCTATATCTAAAGGCTATACTTAAGCTATATAGAGCTAAAGAACGCTTTAGTAAAGATAAGTAAGTAACATTCTTTTCTATAAGTAATCTTCTATAGAAGCCTAAATTTAGTAGTAATAAGATTTAGGCGCGTATAAAAGCTTAGTTAACCTTAGTAAAAGAGTTTTATAATCTTAGACGTATAGTATATAAGTTAAGAATTAGACGCACTATAAACTTAGTTATATCTCTACTAATAAAGTTACGCAACGTAGTCTATAATATAATTTATAAAAAGTTAAGTAAGAGAAAGAACGCTAGTACTATTCTTAGAAAGAGTTAACACCTAGATTAAAGTCTAGGTAATAGTTACTAGTTCTTTAAAGACTACAGCGTAAGAGAATAGTTTACAAAATAGAGTATTAGCGAGAAAGTCTTACTTAGTAGAATACTTAAGAAGTATAAACATTATTATAATTAGGCATATTCTAATTTTTAGTAAATAGCTAAATAAAGCTAATTACAGAAATAGCGTAGTAGAATAGGCTATAGAGTAGAGTCTTACACTAAAACTAAATAGAATAGAGTAGAAGTAAGTATACTAGAGACTAGGTGCAGTTATAATCTAAAGTTAAATTACACGTAACTTAGATTATAGTAGTCTAGAGAGAGGCTGCCTATAGTTATAGTCTAATAGCTAATATAAATAGGTAATCTTGTTTTACTTCTTTAAAGCTGCTACTACTCTAGTTAGTTTATACCTACTATCTTTTGTATATAAAGGTAAGAGGTGTTGTAATTATAGAACCTTACTAAATACTCTTTTTAGTGTTGTAACTACGTACGCGCGCTATAATCTTACCTAGCCTATCTACTTCTATAGGTTTAGTTACCTCTCTACTAACTACTATAATTACGCTAATATTTTATAATCTATTACCTAGTCTCTATCTATACCTATTGTTTTAGCGTATATATACGTAATAATTACTTTCTTTTTATATTAAATAGACCTATTATAATAGCGTAGTTTAGTAGAAAATAGACTCTAGCTAAACTAAGGCTATAAAGAAGTTATAGCCTTAGTTAGACCTAGAGTAGACTAGTTAGCCTCTTTTTTTAGAGGAGGCTCTAAGTTCGAATTATATTATAAATAGGTTCTCTTTTTTACCTTTTACAAAGCCTCTATACTAGTATCTATACTATATAGAATAGTAGATTGCAGTAAAAGATAATAATAGTAACTCTTTAAACTATAGTAGCAACGTAAGACTTTTTACTATTTATATCTTTTCTATCTATAATACACTTTTACACTAATACTCTAGATAGTAGTAGATACCTACGCGTATACTACTACCTAACTAAGATAGGTATTATATATCTATAATATTAACCTAGGTATAAAGAGGCTAATTTGTAATTACTATATAAGGTATTAAATATATATATATATATATTATTTGTATATTACATTTACCTTTAGAATACCTAGGTATAGTTATAGTATAGAGTACTATATATTATTTACGCAGAACGTTAGTAATAGAATCTCTAGGTATAGTTATAGTATAGAGTACTATGTATTGTTTGCACTATATATTTATAATTAGATACCTAGTTATAGTTATAGTTAAAGGCTCTATTATAGCTACACTACTATAGTAGTGTTAAATCTCTTTCTATTTTACATTTTTTTATTATTTAGAATTAGAGTAGTATCTTAACTTAAGAAATATAGATCTAGTAGATATATAATTTTATTATAGGTTCTTTATATACTCTTGCTTTTCTATATATTTCTATACAGAAGATTTAACTATATTTCTCTTTTCTAGTAACTAGAAAGCTTAATCTACTATATATATGCTAACTCTACGTAAGCTATAGATAGCCTAGGTAGTAGTTGTGTTATCTAATAGTATAATTATCTTAACCTAGATTAGAAATATTACTACTACGCAGTTTAACTAGGTAATAGCGTTAATAAACTACTAAAGCGTAGTTAGGTTTTAGTTAAATCTAATATATATTCTAATAATTAGACAACACTTCTATTATAGTTAGATAAGAAGTTAGGTAAAGTAGGTATAGAGTAACGCTTAGTTATAATAGACACGCTAGGTATAGTAACTAGCTACGCTAACGCTAGCTGTAAACAAAGTAGATATAGTAGTAATAGTATAGTTTACTACTATAATAATAGTAGAGATATATAGTTACGTAGATAATAGCCTTAGAATTTAATTTAAGAAAGCTTTATTAATTGCGTTAGCTGCGCTTAAGCTTTTAATAATTATTATAATAGCGTCTTTATATAGGCTATATATTATACTATTAAAATAAATAATAAGTATAGGCTGTTAGTTAGCTATATATAGAAGTAAGGTTTTTGTATTAATAATTTTAAGATGCTCTATAATATTAAAGACGCTTTCTTTTATACTATATATAATAATATATATAGTTACTAGAAGAAGAGCTAGTAGCTCTTTATAATGCTAGATGTAGTTAGTAAATATTATAGCTAAGGTTTCGTTTAGTTAGGCTTATAAGTTTACTATAGTTAATTATATAGAATTTATATTATTAGCGTAAAAGATAGAGGTTAGTAGTAGATAGAATATAGAGGGCAACGCAATTATATATAACTATTAGAGTAAGAACACAATAATAAAGATAGTAAAAGCGTAGTAAAGGTAAGTAGAGATAGTAAGCTATAGTAGTAAGAATAATAAGATATTACTAAGCTTATTAATTATAAGTAAAGGTAACCTTATACATATTAAAATAGTAAAATAACTTATAAAGCTGTTAGGCGCAGATATTATTATAACTTTAGTACTAAGAATTATCTTAAGTATTATAGTTATAATAGTCTATATCTACTTAGAGTAAGAGATATTAGATTAATAGTAAGAAGAATTTACTATACAAACGTCTAGGTATAGTTATAGCTTAGAATTTAGAAAGGTGTAAGAGCTTACGCTAAACGTAAAGTTAGTAAAAAGTAGAAGTTATTAGATATTGCCTAATTAGTTTCTAAAAAACCTAGAGTAAATAGTTAGTGTTAGAGCGCGTTTGCAATAGAGTTGTATTAAATAATAGTATAGCACGTAACTCTATATTATACCTATTATAGTTAGTAAGATTACTCTTATTTATTAATTTTAAACGTTTATTTTCTTACTCTTCTACCTTATTTTATAATTATTAACGTACGTATAATATTAATAGTACCTACACTAATCTTATTTAAGAGAGAGGTATACGTAAATAAAGAAATTAAGAGTGTAGAAGGCCTCTACTTCTACTAGTATACAGAACCTTTAAATATAAGTTTAGTAGTGTATATATATAAAAGATTACTAAGTTTAATAGGCTTATTAGATTCTTGCAATTAAGATTAACTTTATAGCTAAACTAGTAGCAACTTTTAATAAACGCATGTAAATTACGTTAGACCTAGTTATAGTTATTATCTAAGACTACTATTTCTAGCTTTAGTTAAATATGCTACGCTCTTAGTTATAGTAAGATGTATATAACTAAGCTAAACGCATAGGCGTTATTCTGCTAGGCTATCTCTATCTAGCTAGTAAGCACTTTAGTCTTTCTTCTAATATTAATCTCTACAACCTTATAGGCTATACTTTTCTAGGTATTAAGTTTCTCTAATATAGTATAACTCTAATAGACGTTGCAAAAATTATTATAGCGTAGCCTAGTAATATTAAGCTTCTATACTTTATATTAGTTATCTACTTATACCTAAACCTAGGCAACGTTAACTTCGCGCTAATAGACACTACTAATCTACTACGTAGAATTCTTACTATATTATATACATCTTTTAATATATTATAGAGGTTATTTAGTATAGCTATAGTGCTCTATATTATATAGAATAGTAGAGCCTAGTTATAATAGATTCTTACACTAGCTTATACTAATAATAGTATCTATAAGGCTAAGTTTATTAAGGTTAGAGAATAGAAGTTAATTACTAACTCTAACAGCTTATTTAACTACAACTACTATAGTATTAAGGCTAACACTAGTAAGAGATATAAGTTTATAGTAAATAGTCGCTTTCTAGTCTAACAAGATTTCTAGAGTTACTCTATTATAATAATAGCTACTAGAAATAGTAAAATTATATAAATATAGTTGTAGTAGATAGTATATAAAATACTAGCTTACTTCTATTAAACTTATTACGTATTTATAATTTTACTTAACTATTACAGCACGCGTAGTAACGTAAAGGTTATTACCTACGTAAAAATAGCTACATAATAATAGATATATAATTAGACTATAAACTATTTTTGTAAAATCTATATTAAGATATAGGTACTTATAGAGAAATTAGTTATAGTTATATACAAACCTATATATAATGTTTTAGAAGATATACGCGCATATATATACTTTATAAAAAGTGCTAGCTATAGCTATAAGAAAACCTCTATATAGACGTATAGTATATACGTATCTCTTAGTAGAAGGTAGAGTTAGTTATAGTTATAGTTAATTCTACTTATTAGTTCTTATTATACTACGTTCTATATTATACGTATACTCTGTATAGTACACTAGTAAATTTAGATTAAATAGCTAATATAATAGGTTTATAATAATAGAATAAAATAGGTATTTATATTAATTATTCTACTTTATCTTACATTTAGTTCTATCTAACCTACGTTAACCTTTACTCTACCTATATTAGGTATATTAGAATCTTAGTGTAGGTAGGTATTATAAAATGCGCTAGTCTTTGCTTATAATACGCTATTATGTTTACTTAAGGCCTCTTCTGTATTAGATATCTTAATAGACTTACTCTTAGTGTTACCTTTATAGATACAAAGTCTTTAGATTTAGCTTAAGAAAAGTAGGTAAACGTTAGCATAGCTACTATTATAGTTTTTAATATCTTCTAGTTCTAGGTTAGTAGCATAGGGGAGTTTAAAGTTAAACTCTACTTTAGGTTTAGAAATAGAACTAGTGTTATAGTTAAGTTTAGCTTATAAAATTAATAAGAACTAGTAATAATATTAGTTTACTTACCTTTAAGAGCGCGCTAAGATACTATTACTATAATCTTATTAAGTGTAGACGCTGTTTGTTATACAAAAAGAATATTAATAAAGTAGTAAAATTCTTTATTAGAGCTCTTATTATAACTCTTATATACTAGAAGTAATAAGTATATATCTAGCTTATATCTTAACAGACGTATAAATAACTACAAGATTAGTAGTAACTTTTACAAAGTCTATAGTGTGTTATAGTTATAAGAATAGTGCTTATTAATAAGAGGTAGTTTAGGCGTATAATTTATAGTTTAACTAGGTCTAGTATTTATTATAAAGGTAAACGCAAATAATAGCGCTGTTATAGGTCTTAGCGTAAATTTCTAGTTATTATAGTAATAGTGTTAATGTTAGAGAGTAACAATATTATATCTAATACAAAAATAATAATAGTATTACTACTATAGCGTACCTCTAAATCTTAATCTAGTAATAGTATTAATAAGCGTAATTATAATAGTGTATAGCTAAGTATTATTAAAATTAAGTTAAGCGCGTATAAAGGTAGATTTGTTAGATATATAGCAAGGTTATAATAGTAGAGTATCTAGTTAGTTACTGTAGAAAATTACTAGTAACTTATACTTAGAAGATTAAGTTACTATTATAGGTTAGTTACTATAGTTATAGCTATAGTTATAACTACAACGTATAAATACGTTAGTTTATAATACTATTATATCTTTAGTTTAGGTAGCTATATAAAAAGATTTATAGCTAGATTCTAATTATATTACTTCTATAATATTACTTTTCTATTATATATAGGTAGTAGAGCATATATAAACAATATAGAGTATTAAAAGTAGCGTACTCTATTAGTAGGTTGTATATATACTTAATAATATTTATATAATATCTATACTTTAAAGTATATTATATTATAAGACGTAATATAGCTATAGAATAGTAGTAATAGACTATTGCGCGTAATAAGTTGTGTGTAATAAGTTACGTAGGTAGGCTATAATAGATAGTACGTTATAGTTATAAGAGATAGTCTATATAGAGTTTATAGTAGGTATAGTATATAATAAGTAGAAATATAGTAATATAGCAAATGCGTTAAGACTATTGTACATAATAGATAGATAAAGAAAAAGAGTATAGAAAAGAGGTAGTTAGTAGAGAATTGTAGGCTAGCCTAAATTCTTTAGAATAATTTATTTACGCTAAGCTTCTTTTATACTATAGATAGAAATAATAGTTAGTCTTAGCGCTGTAGATAATAATTATAGTTAGTTAGAAAGCTATAGATAGAAACTTTAGTAAGAAACGCGTACGCAAAGGCTTATAGTTATAATATATAACAAAGAATTAAAGATAGAGACTACGCATAGTAATATTTTAATTCTATATTCTTTTCTACTTTAATTAATAGTAGTTTTGTAAGGTATATCTAGAGGTTTCTAGAGAAAAGAGGTTATAGATAAATAAAACTTTGCTTTAATTTTCTCTATATCGCGTAGTAAACTTAACCTAAACCTAGTAAGTTTTATTCTTTACTTTAAGCTTTAGTTATATAAGCGCGTTAAAGGCTAAGCTATTAAGCTCTAATATCTTTAACTTCTCTAAGTATCTAGCTACTCTTTCTAAGGTAAAGAATTATAAGTACTTAAATAAGCTTTATAGTATTTCTAAAAGCTTTTCTAAGTATAGTTCTTCTAGTAAGAAGTAGAGCTCTAGTTCTATAAGTACTTTTACTTCTACCTATAATCTATTTACTACTCTAACTTATACTTCTAAGAAGTTTAATCTATTTACTAAGTATAGTAATATAGTTACTTAAGAGTAAGCTAATAATATTTTATATTATAATAAGCACGCTACTTAGAAGTACGCTAATAAGTAGTATACTTATAATCTTAAAGCTAAGAATAAAATAGAGTAAAAGTATTATAATAAAATTACTTATAAGTATTATATTACTAGTTAAGCTATAGAAAAGAAGTAGTATTTATATTATAAGTATAATAAGTAGATTAAGCGTAACTTAAAGTATAGTAATAAGAATTCTAAAGCTAAGATAGTTACTAAAACTAAGTATATTAAGTTTAAGAATAAGCGCTTTATTAATAAGTAGTATACTAAGTAAGAATACTTTAAAATTCTACTTCTAAAGGCTATTAAGCTCTATTAAGAGATAGTTCTAGAGAAAGTAATCTACTAAGTATAGTAGTTTACTAATTCTATTAGTATAATAGAAAAGTATAATAATAAGTAGGCTAGTAAGACTATCTAGAAAAAGTATACTAACTATAATTCTAACGTTACTACGCTCTCTTAGAAGCTTTCTAGTAATTTCTATAAGTATTTTACTAAAGTTACTATTATAGTTTCTAGTTCTTTAGCTACTAGTAATACTTATTCTAATATTCTATTTTTAGATTCTTCTAGTTCTAAGAGCTCTACTTCTAAGAATTCTACTACTATCTCTTCTAACGCTTCTAAGCTTTCTACTAAAGCTTTAGATAAGCTTTTTATTTCTTAAGAAAGTAGTATAGTTTATAATACTTTACTTTTCTCTAGCTTTACTTCTAAAAAGAAGAAGTATTTTTTTATTATTATAAGTAGTATAAAAAGCTTTTTTTTTAATCTAAAGCTTTCTATCTAGTCTAATAGTTTAGATATTACTAATTCTTCTAATAAGTATAATAATAAAAAGTATAATAGTAAGAAGTATATACTTAATAAAGATTCTAATAATAAAAATAATAAAGCTTTAGTAACTAAGTCTATATATAAGCGTAGCTCTAAAAAGTCTACTTTTATTACTACTAGTAAGCTTTATAAGATAGTGTATCTCTAATACTTCTAGTTTATAAGTACTAGAAAGGCTACTAACTCTTTCTATAAAAACTATATAAGTATTAATAAAAGTAAAAAGTCTAAGTACTATCTTACTAGTGCTATTAGTAATTATAAATATAATAATATATATATATACTCTTTTTTAAGCTTAAGAAGCTTTACTAACTTTTTTTTAGATCTAAGTATATAGAAAAGGTTACTAAGTATATAGTTAATTAGTTTTATAACGTAGAGTAGAATCTAAAGACTAGTTATCTACTTAATATTAAAAACTCTTACTTTTATAAGCTTATCTATAACTATAATACTACTTTTAAGTAGTATCTTAAGTATAGCTATATAATCTAGAAGCGTAGTAAAAAGTAAAGCTTTAATACTTTAAAAATAAAGTATAATACTAATAAGTTTATAAATACTTCTAGTATTAAGTAGTTTTAATCTAACTTTAATAATAAGACTAATAACGCTTCTACTTCTAAGTAGCGCTTTTCTAGTAAGTTTTTATTCTAGTACTTTAACTTCTTAGTGCTAATAAGCTTTATAGAACTTTATCTAGTAGTTAAGTAGATTAACTATAATAAAACTACTAATAATAGTATAGTACTCTCTAATAATAATAATAAAAGTATATTTTCTAAAACTATTACTAATAATACTATTATAGTTATCTATAAAAGTATTACTACTAAGCTTAGTTATATATTTATATCTATAGAGAAAGTTATACTTTCTTAGTTTTTTATCTTAGAGTTTAAGTATTTCTAAGCTTATAAGAATACTACTAATAACTAGTAGTACTTCTTTAACTTTACGCTTAGATAACTAAAGAAGTATTACTCTAATTATAGTTCTAGGTATATACTTTCTTATCTTACTATACTCTTTAGAGTATATACTTTAATAAAAGTTTTTTCTAATAAGTAGTTTTCTATAAACTTATAAGAGAGGCTACGCTTAAAATATACTTTCTACTACTTTCTAAAAAAAGTAGCTAAAAACTCTTTTATACCTTATAAGCTTTATAATACTACTAATAATTTAATATTCTTTATATTTTACTACTTCTTAAAGTAGATAAATTACTAAACTAATAGATTTTTAGTAAGTCTATTAGCTAGTATACTCTTAGTCTTTAGATACTTAACTCTAAAAGACTTTTTAGTATACTCTTACTTTAGCTATATATTTTAGATATTAATATATCTAAGGTATATTATTATATACTTATTAGTACTAACTACTAAGTATATAGTTTACTAGTTATTATAGAAAATTATCTATACTACTTTTAAGGTAAGAGTAAGCTTCTAAAATAGCTTTTTAAGAGCTATTACTTCTTTACTAATATACTTAAAAGTAAGAAGCTTTACTTCTATAGTTAAAGTTATTATAGTTACTTATTATACTACTTTCTAAATAATAGTATCTCTAAAGAGTATAATAAAGTAGCTTAATAAAGAGTATCTAGTCTCTAGATTATTTATAAAAGAAGCGTTACTATAAATTATAAGCTCTACTCTAGAATATACTTTATAGTAAATAGCTTAATAGTAAGTTTTATATAAGTATATAATTACTTAGTTAACTACTTTTATATACTCTTTACTTAGATTTATAAAAAAGTATAAGAGCTTTAAAATAGTATATACTATATTAAGCTATAGTATAATAGCTATATAAAGTAGTAATCTAATATACTCTTAGTAGTCTTTAACTACTTTCTTATCTACTTTATCTATTAACTTTATAAGCTCTTAG
This sequence comes from Alternaria infectoria, assembly GCF_024043175.1. Lineage (NCBI taxonomy): Eukaryota > Fungi > Ascomycota > Dothideomycetes > Pleosporales > Pleosporaceae > Alternaria > Alternaria infectoria. The sequence continues at coordinate 1,968,123 of NW_026250694.1, read as the reverse complement.
CTTAGAAGTAGTATAGTAAAACTTAATAAAGTACTTTCTAAGTTAAACTTCTTAGTAAGCTTATCTAAATACTTATTATATATAAGTATTATAGTCTAAGTAGTATAATTACATAATACTCTTACTTCTAGAAACTATTTAACTAGGCCTTTCTCTTCTAGATTATATACTACTTTTATTATATTAGTAACTTATAAAGCTTTTTAATAAGTAGTGTAGTAATATATAAGTAGTATATTATTAATATAAAAGAGTAGAAGAATCTTTCTTTATTTATTAAAAAAGAGATAAAGCTTTTCTTTAGAAGTAATAAAATCTACTTTCTTTACTATATATAAAAGCTTTTTATACTAAAGTAGTAGAGAGTTCTTTAGTTTATAAAGAGTATACTTAAGCTTTATATACTTACTAGACTTCTTAAAGCTATCTAGTATATTATATACTATAACTAGCTAGTACTTATAGTGCGTATAAAGAAATACTTTTATAATATTAAACTAGAGAATCTCTAGATTAAACTTAGCTACTATTACTATTACTATTCTAAAAGAGTATAAGATAAGTATTACTATATACGTAGAGTATATAGAGTTAATTACTTATAGATCTTCTCTTACTACTATATAAGCTTTATACTTAATAAAGTAGCTATTCTAATTAACTTTATATATAAATACCTACTTTAGTAGAAGTAGACGCTCTTATACTAAGAAGCGCTTAATTTTCTTCTAGATATCTACTTAATAAAGTATATTAATCTTTTTATTATAAGTTTTATAGAAAAGCTTTTTATATAAATAGTTACTAAGATTTTTATACTTCTTTAGAAGTAGTAGTAGTTAATTATAGTATATATATTTAGATAGCTTATACTTCTATAAAAGTATATTACCTAAGATTATAGCTACTATAATTAAGTAAATAGTTATAAGCTTTTTATAGTCTTCTTCTACTTTATATAAGTATTAGAGAAAACTATTTAAAAGATTATTATTTTATATACTATTCTATAGATTATATAGTATATAAACTTTTAGTTCTTTTACTTCTAGTTATTTATATAGCTCTCTAATTCTAGAGCTTAACTATATTAGTTTTTTATAATTATACTTTTAGCGTATTAGTCTAGAAGTAGATAGTAGTTCTATTTTACTTTATTCTAGAGAAGTTCTAAACGTAGAGCGTATATAGAAATATAGTATACTTAGAGATACTCTATTCTAATAAGTACTATATACTTTATTCTAATAAAAGCTTTTTATATTAGAAAGCTATTTATTACTTAGTACTAGTAAGCGCTTTTCTTTAGTTTAGTGTACTTTCTAGGCGCTACTATTATACTTCTAACTAGACCTTATAGTCTAGTACGCTCTAGGCTCTAGTATTTACTCTAGAGTAAATAGACTAGTATACTCTTAAGAGTCTATATAGATTTCTAGTAGTTAGCTAGCTAAGCTTTCTATCTATATAGAAGATATATTATATACTACTTATTAATTAGGCTAGCTAGCCTATTTAATAGTAAGCTATAATATACTACTCTCTAGCTTCTAGATAAGGTTTTTAAAAGTATACTAGTTTTATATTTTATCTACTATAGCGTAGAGCTAGTTAAAAATATCTTTATACGCTTCTTCTATATTATATAGCTTATTCTTATATAGAAGATTAATAATATACGTAAGCTCTTTTACTAAGTACTTCTAGCTACCTTTAGCGCTACTCTTATAGAAAAGCTTTTTATTAAAGCTTATATTTCTTATTATAATTATTTAATTAAGCTTTAGAATCTATATTCTATAAATATTAAATACTTTATATTCTTTTAGATATCTAATATAGTCTCTTAGTATAACTTTAAAGTTATACTTATTTTATCTAGCTACTTACTTTCTATTAAGTAGATAAGCTCTATAGCTATAAACGTAGATAGTACTCTAATCTAGATAAAGATTAGCTATAATAGTATAGACCTTCTTACTATACTTTATACACTATATATTAAGTATAGTATTAGATACTAAGAGATTATAAGTATATAATAGACTTATATTATATAGCTAGGTTACTACTTCTATAATATCTAGCTAGAGCTTTTTAGAAAAATTTATACTAACTCTTATCTTAATAGACTTAGTAATTATCTTCTAACTTACTTTCTCTACTTCTTTATTTAGTTTATAAATATAGATAGAAGTATACTTTATAATAATACTCTACTCTTTAGCCTATATCTTAAAGCGTAACTTACATTTCTAAAATAGTATTATAATATTATTATCTTAGATAATAATATAGATATTAAGCTTATACTAAGTTATAAAAAAGCTTATAAAGTTATAAAAGACTTTTATAATCTCTATAAGCGTTTTAGCTTAGAGAGTATATTAATAGATCTTACTACTATAATTATCTTTAAGTACTATAATCTAAAGCTTTTTATTATAACTAGTAAGAAAGTTAAAAAGATTCTATAAGATTTTCTAATAAGGTCTTAGAGCTTTCTTACGTAGTTATCTAGAGATATACTACTTTATATAAGTAATAGCATAATACTTATACTTACTTTAGCTTATTCTTTTAATATATATATTATATATATTCTTAATAAGAGCTTAGAGCGCTTCTAGATCTAGATAGTCTACTTTTATATACTAAAGCTTCTCTAAATTAGACTAAAAAAAACTTTTCTAGAATTATTATAAGTGTTAGTTATTAGTTATACTTATTATAGTTAGGTAAAACTTTAAAAGATTATATTTAATAAATATAAGCTTATACTCTTTTTTAAGCTTTACTAGTATAAAGTTATTAGTAAGTATTTCTATATAAAGTATTAAGTCTAACTTTAGATACTATAGTCTAGCTTTATTAAGAGCTACTTCTAAGATAATATTAATATAGAAACTCTCTATAAGTACTATACTTATTAGAATAAAGTTTTTTATATATAGTTCTCTTATTCTAGTTAAAGTATTTCTAATTCTTTATATACTATATCTAAGTACCTAGAAGAAGAAGCTTTCTACTTCTATAGTATAGAATTTATATACTTTTATAAAGGTCTTTAGCTTAAGTAGAGATATATTATTAATAAGATATACTACTACTTTATTATCTAAGATAGTACTTATAGAAAGTAGATAGATGTTAAAGTCTATAGTAAAGTATATACTACTAATACTTAGCTAACTTATAATAAAAGTAAAGTTAATAAGTATTATCTAAATTAACTTTAGATAGATAGAGCTTAGACTTTTAATTTATACTTACTATAAAGAAGTTTATCTTTTCTTATTAAAAGCTCTCTATAGGCTATTATACTTTAAGTTTCTAAGCTTAGTAGTAATCTTAGTTTTAGCTTTATTAGAAAGCTTTAGAGGTTTACTTATAAGCGCTATTTCTAAACACTTATATATAGTAGTAGACTACTTATAGTACTATCTATATAAGTAATTCTTTTTAGACTTTTAAGATAAGTTATTATTATTAGAAGCTTATTATAGTACTTCTATAATAGTAAATATACTACCTCTACTAGTAAAGTAAGTAGTATACTCTTAGATTAGTATAGTAAAAATCTTTAATACTTATTTAAGAGTAACCTAAGTTCTACTAATAGTAAAAGCTTTAATAAAGTTCTACTATATAAAGCACTTCTATTCTAAGATAAGTCTAATACTAATTACTTCTAAATAGTTTTAGATAGTAAGTATATTATTAACTTTAGTAAGTTTATACGCTTTAGCTTAGACTAGAATATAAAAGTATTTCTATTACTAGTGTTTAGTATTAATATATTCTTATTATACTTTTTAGAAGTATACTCTATACTATAAGTATATAAAATTCTTAGTATAGTTCTTCTCTAGAGAAAGCGTAGACTTAAGATATTTAATAAGTACTTATAATATAGCCTCTTTCTCTATAGAGATAAAAAGTATAGTAGAAGCTAGAAGCTTTAGACTAATAGTCTAATTAATCTAGTTCTAAAGATACTTAATATAAGTACTCTTTAACTACTATTCTATTACTTATACTTTATACTTTATAATAGATAGGTTATACTTATTAGTATAGAGCTTATTAACTAAAGTATTCTATATAATTACTACTAGCTCTAGAGTAGTTAGAACGCTTATCTAAATAGAAGTAGCTATTTTAGTGTTAAAGTTAATATTAGCTTAAATTTCTCTACTTAGAGTATAGAATTTAAACTAAGTAAACTACTTAAGCTAATATACTAAGTTAGTAAGTATAAAAGCTTCTATAGAAATTATTATAGAGTTACTTATTATAAGTAATAGAGTAGTACTTTTATAGAAGTATAAAGATTAGTAATAGAATTAGTATTACTATACTCTATTAAACGTTTTATATCTTAAGTATATAAATATAGAACTATATTATTTTCTTAAAGTACTAAGCTTATAACTATTACGTCTAAAAGTATAGAAATAAATAGAAGATAAATTATTATATTATAAGCTTACTTAGAAAGCTTTCTTAAGTAGTAAAGCTTCTAAGAGCTTATTTTAATTTATACTAGTATAATTATATACTATACTCTTAAGAAGTATCTAGAAGTATATTCTATAATAATTACTCTATTAGTTATAAGCTAATAAGTATATATAATTATATTATAATTCTCTTAGAGATTAGTATTAAAATTCTTTTATAAAGTACTTTAGTATTAGAATAGCTTTATAGCTAGCCTAAATTTAGAAGCTTTAACTATTTTAGAAGTAGTAGCGCTAAAACTCTAAGTCTTAGCTTACTTAATACTATATCTCTAAGAGTAGATAAAATCTTTAGTTATATATTCTTTAGTAGGCTAGTAATAGACTTTACTCTTTTAGAACTAGTTTATAGGCTATAGAATTATTAGTTTACTAATAAACTCTAAAGTAAGACTTTTAGATAGTAAAGTTTAAAAGCTTTAGAGGTACTACTTTAGACTTACTCTTTACCTTTTATTAGAGCTTATTAGCTCTACTAAAAATTACTTAGGCCTAGTAGCTCTAAGACGTTCTCTTAGATAGGTATAAGATAGAGAAGAAAGCGAAGAAGAGAAGCGAAGATAAGAACGTAAAGCAGAAAAGTTCTTTTCGCGGTCTTCTGTTCACGAGCTTTGTCGCGCGTTAACAACCCACTTCACGCCTTCGGCTACGACCTCGGGCTGCGTCATCTGGACGAAGTGGCCGCTCTCGCGCGCGAACACAAGTTTATTCTTCGAAGAGAGCTGAAGATGTCGCCTCATGATGGTTTCGCTCTTCTCGTCCGCCGTGCTAATCAACTCGCGTACCCGACGCCTCTGCTCTTCGCTTCCATTTCCTTTCGCGACTCCAGCTTTGTACATCCCATTCCAGTCCCGACTGCGCATGCCTCCAATCACGTACACAGGTTTCTGCCCGAGAAGCGGCTGCTGGTCACTCAATCTCTTCTCGCGCAGCGTCGCAAAGCTTGCTGCGTACTCAGCTTCTTCCATGCGCGCAATCGCCGCGTACTTCTCGGTCGCTTCCTCAGCCATAAGTGCGTCCCATTCCTGCTGCGTCAGTTTGTGTTCTGCGGCAATGCCTTTGGCAATGTATGGGTTGATGCCCTCGGACATGGCTTGGAGATCCGGGTCGTTGACGTTCAAGACTTGTGGCATTGTCTCGTGGTTCGCGTCGACAAGTACCAGTCCGGCAATGTGATGTCCATTCCCTGTCAGCGCAATGAATTCGTTGATCAGTACGCCGGCCCAAGAATGACCGACGAGGATAAGAGGATTCTCGAAGGGAACGTTCTCGACAAGGTATTGGATATCTGACGCAATATTCTCGGCTGTGGGTGGGTACGGAGCGCTGTCGGATAACCCGTAACCAGCGCGATCGTAGGTGAAGCAGCGTATGGATGCGGAGAGCTGTCGCACGACGGCTGACCAGTTAAGCCTGCTGCTTGCGACACCAGAGACAAACAGTACCGCCGCATCATGAGGATCGGTCGGTTCCGGGCCGTGGGTGTATAGCGCAAGGGAATGGGTGACATCGGTTTGCACCATCCTTACACCAGGGTGATCTGCGGTGGTCATCGTGTGTAGATCGTGTTGCGTGCTTGTCGTCCAGGGTCCTGAAGTCGTACGTGAAGAGCCTCAAGACAGGTAGTGACGGGTTTTCCTTTCGAAGGCGACAGCGACCTAAGCTTGCTTAAGTAGATGCGAAGTTACAACAAATTTATCGACACCGCGCGACGTGGTCTCACCAGGGCAGGATGTGCGGAAAGAGTAAGGCGGCACCTCGCTTGTGGATCAGATTCATAAGCAAAGGGCGCAGCGCCCTCCGCGACCGTACGAACGACAAACTCGAGCCGGTTTCAAGCTCAAGCGACTCCTGTACATATCCAGGCGGCCACGATTCGCGGTGGACAACTCATTCCATGTAGATTTGACCAAGGACTGCTGCGCTTGGCAAATGCTTTGTGTCGCGCGCGCTCGTGCATGGAATCTGTGTGCAAGGTACGACTATCAGATTTGGGAGTAGCGATCTAGTGCTTTCTTCGAACGGACGACGCTTGAGGGTGGTAGGAGAAGTATATGTCACTGCGGCATGATGTCTGCGACGAAGCGGGCAAAGGTCGCAGCCCTCCACCGATATCGACGCCGAACGCGTGCAGGGCGAGAAGCCCAATGGTGATAAAGAAACATTGGGTTGAGGAAGTAACGACGCGCTCTACAATGCGAATGCGCGTGTCAGCCAAGCGAGCGCGAATGCGCGTGTCGGCGTATCCATGTCCCGCAACAGCTTGCGCAGCCATTGTTCACCTTTGTGGTACTTGATACGGCGCACATGCTAAACACATTTGTCCTAGATTATGTGCATCTCTCGATGGGATGCTAGCACCAGCGGGCCGTCCCAGGCATACATTACCGCTCGAGAGGCGGAGTGGCGCCGTGCTGGGATGGGTTTCAAGCGAGTCTTCGTAATGGTATAGTGCGCGTCTGCCGACATCGTGTGCGGTCGTGTCATAGGATGGGATTAGAGATGCGGGGACCGGCGTCAGGATGGGGAATGCGTTGATGAGTAAACATCTGCTACTGCGATACGTCAGTCGGGCCCTGGGGCAGCGCTCGGGTGGGGACGCTTACGTTATACCGAACAGCGATAGCGATGGGCATACTACTGTTGCGCTGCTCTTTCTAAGGTAAGGGAATTGGAGGATCGTGAGAGATACTGGCGCCCTCGTTCACGTCGCGATGAGGAGTTGATTGGAGGATGCGCAGCGGTGGACGGTTGCGCGCGCTGATAGAGCATCATGTTGAGCTGGCTTGGCTACGCGAGACGCACGGTAGGAGCAGCATCAAGGCGCGATGCGAGAAGGAGGATTGCACGTAATACTGGAGGCGGATGTGACGCTGCGAGGATCGAGTTGGTGATGTCGCGACAGGCGTGCCCCCACAACCCGAGGAGGCTTGGCGGCACCGCCGAGGCAGCCAAGCGACACCAGCTGTCCTGCACCAAACGTCACACAGCTCCGATCCTCACGCAACAGGTCATGTTCCAGCGATGTCACCTTCTGTATCGCATCACTGTTGGCAACTCTACAACGAGCTTCATAACAGAATAGAGTTCATAGTGTACATCGGTCAAATCAGCGATTTTGGGCAAGGCTCTTTCTGGAATGCGCCCGCGGAGGTGCTCACGCCTGACGTCCAGCAAGTCGCCAACGTGGTCAAGGAGCGAGCTCGTGTGGGACTTGGCTCCGAGGACTCAAGAGATCACAGGAATGGGCTATGCTGCAACTGTTAGGGGGAATTCGCAGCTCACCGGGAAAGCCTCGCCAAAAGACTGCGCGGTGCTACCGTGAGAAGTTCAAAGAGTTGTGTTTCGCACTGTCCAAAGCCGAAAGTGTACCTGGTCGGATTCCCTCGCGTTGTGTCCCGCGATCGGAGGAAGAGAAGAATTGCGGTTTTGTGACGTGAAACAGCAATACCCTGCGCGTTAGTAGATTCCCATAGAGGCTTCTGTAACGAGTCCCTACGACATTTGAATAGTCGTCATTCGTTTGCTTCAAGAGAATGACGGCTTCGAGGATGTGGGACAATATCATGCGGTTCAATGGACCACGGGAAGAAGCACTCGGAGCACGCGTTTAAAGGCAAACGCTTTCATTTCCATGGCTTCTGAGCGAACAAGCAGATTGACCGGTGTGATGGCATTCGGCGCTTTGGTGACCAGGGTTGCGGTTACAACGTCGGCCGAGTGAACTCACATCCAGACCGTATTGCTGAAGTGACGACGACAAAAAGGATGAATTATCGGAAGGCAATACTCCATAGCGCAGCAGCTATCTCCTCCCTGGAAGTTGATAACGTTGCCAGGCCACTGACGTAAACCTGCTGCGTGGTGGTCACAAACATCTTCGCGTTCGGCTTCGTCGCACGAATCCACCACAGAACGGGCAGTCGCGCCGATATTTCGGGTGCTCCTAGGAGATGCGCATGAATTCCCCGTATTGACATGCTAAGTTTAGCATTATCGGGTCAGCGCGGACATTGCATGCTGTTCAACGACCGGGAGCTGTGTACTACGGGTAAAGAACCCGTACTACGGATGAAAAGCCGGCGGGTACTCACGTGAGCCTCGCAGAACACGTACGAAACCTTCTAGAAGACGAGGGCGACGACTTGTTAGGCCGTAAGATGATTATCTCTACAGGAAATCTCTCATTAAACATCTGTCGAGTACGCTTCGACACTAGACTCTGGGGTTGATAGCAAGACTCTGCGCAGGTGCAGCGAAGAGTCGACGCTGGCTCCCTTCGCACTGCTGCTGCATGATACGAGATAATGTGGCTCGCCCGATATATTTACGAGATGATCATCGGAATCGCGGTGGGTGATGGACGTTTGCGGTGTGGCATGACTGCACTGCAAGGCTTCGAGAAACGAGGCGGTAAACAAACCTACTCGCGCCGATTAGCTTGAAGGCTTCTTCCCCACAAGTCTGCAAGGAAGGACTACACGAAAGCGAGGTATAGCGCCGCTACTAATAAATTGTCTTCAGTCTGACGTCCGTTCAGCGGTGCACTTCCTTGTCGCCAATCTCCAATGTAACCCCGTATAGATATGTCGAAAGCACAAGCATCAGCCGCATTGACGCCTGCCCGAAATAGACGAAAGCTTGTCACTGCACTAGTCAACGGCGGACGTAGACTGACCTGCGTATATAAACGTTGAAGGGCTTCCGTCAAGTACTCACTACACAGCATCCATCCATCTCTTCACAACAAGCTTCACTCACTTCACCCACTTTCGCTACCAATCCACGAATCAATCATGAAGTTCGCCACCATCGCTGCCATCTTTGCCGGCATTGCCGCCGCCGCACCCGCCGCCGTCCAGGAGGACCAATTCGAGACCGTTACCGTTAACAACGCCTCGTATGGTGGTCGCGACGCGACGTATTTCTCGTTCTACGTTCACTCTCAACACGTTGACAACGTCCACTGCGCTGCCAACCCTACCTTCGAGGTCGAAAAAATCTACAGCTGCGACGACTCTTCATACACATTCCGCGTCTTGCAGGTGGAGGGCGGCATCTATTTGAGATTGGCCCACGTTCTTAACGGGTGAGTTATTCGAGCGATTATCGGGTGGGGAGAACGCGTGCTGACATAACTTTAGACCTTCCATGGTGGGCGACTTCATGGTCAGGATGAACGGACCTATTCCTATTGCCCTCAGCCAGGTCGGCACTGCCACTGCCGACTTGGACAAGGAGGGAACCGTTTAAACGAGCGGTGGATATGATGATGAGGGATCTTGCAGTAGCTAGGCCCGTAGCTATACCATAATGTTAATGTGGATCAACCAAACGTCGCAAATGATAAACATAGACCGTGATTCTGCCTCGGTCGTGACAGTTCAACAGGTAGAGCGCATGCCGTGTCGGTCCCATGCAATGCAGCGACCTGCGACGAAGGCAGATCGACCGTATTGGCAATGCTCACCAGAAAAAGGACTAGGGCATTCAGAGACATCGCAGCTGGAGGTTCTCCTGGGATGGCGCTGGTTGAGCATGTCTTCACGACAACGTCCGACCGCCTTGTTAGCTAGGCGACCTGCGAGTGGACCTGATGCTGAAAGCGCGCCGGGACTTTGACGCGGTTCCGCCAAGTGTATCCATCTGGAGCGGAGAATGCTTACAGATCGCGTCATAAATCGGTCGTCGCAGGAGTACGCGCACCGCCTTTCCGTCGCCGTTGGCCGTACCCGGGTATGACCACGTGTTGGGACAGCTCTTCGCAACGCGTGGAGATTCTGTCACACTCGCAATGAACTGGCTGCGTGCATGCGACAGCGGTGCAACTTGAAGCAGCAATGGGTACGGTGCGGTTGGGAGACGTGGGGTGGAGAGATGTGGCGATGCAGCCGCCCGAAGATGGGCTTGGTGGCTTGCAGCCTGCCCAGGAAGGAGCCCCAAACGCGCCTCGGCCCGCCCACCTGCGCGCTTCCGCCCTCAACCTCCACCCCCAACGCGCTGCGTCAGCACTGGTCTCTCGGAAGGGCGCTGGCTCTCACGAGTCCCTGTTCGGTCGATGAATCCGTTTAATCAAGACTGCAGTCACATCCCCATCATCTTCTCCGTCGATGCGCTCACCCTAAACCCTCGGCTTCCTCGTGCTCGCCGCGGTTTCGAACGTGTTCATCCCGCATGTGCTTGACGCAACAACTGGCGATGTCGAGCTCTTGGGCAGCCTCGTTGTAATCGGGATACTCTAGCGATATCTTTTAATTTCGTGGACATGTTCACAGAGGCGATGAGCAACTTCCGACATCTGCCTGGGACCTTGCAGGCATCATGTAATCTGGGCTGCATACCGGTGACCTAAGAACAACGTCGCAATATTTACACCGCTTATAGATGTAGCCAACACATCTTCACGCCCATGCGGATCTGTTCCAGGAGACATGGGAGGCTGTGAAGCCAGTGGGACCACGACATGATCGCGATCCGTCGCTGATGCATGGCTGCTCAGCATGGTCTGGCATCATCGGTGCCCCTACAAGCTCGGAGGGGCTACAGCTAATGAAGCTAGACAAAGACTCCATTGACGTTGCACCAGTCTACGTAGGGTTGGAAGACATTAACTGGACCCTTAGTACGGTTGCTGGTAGCACACGCAGAATTTCAACCATATTGCGACCGCGCTGCAGCACGACTACCTCGGATTGGAAGCTATGCGAGAGTCGTGTTTCGGTGAGAGATCATATGTCTAGAGAGCAATGTTCTTCAATGCCCCCGCGGCTCCAGGGACAACAAGGCTCGGAGACTCCGATACCTCGGCACTACATGTACTTCCGATAGCCGACAGCCGTGAACGTCAGTACGCCATTCATTTCCCCTCAAATGTCGATCATACATTGGAGTTCTGGGCCTACCCGCAGTCCGGTCCGCTCTATACTAAAGAACGTCACTCCGAGGATTGCTAGGGAGTGTTTTACAACACGAGCGAGCCTTGTATATCCGCTAATCTAGATGTGACACGGGCGATCGGGTTCCGCCCTTCACAAGGCTAGCGTGCTGGTACGGAGTGCAGATGTACTAACCCTACCGGGAACGGTTCTGCCTGCTCCGCACTCGCACAACCATTTTGGGCGTTAGTCCCAGACTTCCTCTCACTACAAGATTGGGTTTCGACATGGAGTGGAGAAGATAGAGTCGGAGTGCGCGAACAATGCAAGATGGAAGACAGCATGTAGCAAAGAGAAGGTTGTAGAGCGAGTCCAAAGGCAGAAGGTCACACATGGAATGTGAATAACGCTAGATTAAAGACGTAAAGCAAGGGAGCATAAGAAAGAGCAGATTCCTCGAAAGAAGGACGGCCATCAAAGCATCTTCGCATCGAACACGACCAACATGCAGCTTCTCAAGTTCTTTCTCCCCCTCGCGTTAAGCGCGCCTTTCTCAGCAGCGCAACCACTCGATGAGAGGGCTATCTCTACGAGCTGGGCTGGAGTCAACTCGTACTTCCTCCATGCCTATCAGAAGTACGCACACCTCAAGACCCCTCGTCCATATACTTACTATCCACAGGGCTGATCGTATCGCTGTACTCGACGCGGTCAAAGATGCCAAGCTCAAGACGCTGCGTATCTTCATCTCGCCCACGCCTCAGAACAACAAAGACACTGGCTCAGTCAACATGCCCGATATCGAGCCACGGCAGGTCGGCACCTACGACGACACTCAGCTGAAGGCTATTGATCAGTTGATGGTCGAGGCGCATGATCGAGGCATCAAACTCATCATTGCTATGCATGATCGTTATCAGCTGGGTTGCTGGGGTAATGGTGTGTTCCCTTCAAGATCGAACTGGAGTTGCCGGTGATACTAACGCGTGCGTGTCATAGATACATACGTGTCGAAGTACAAACTTCCTGCAATCGACTGCGCGAGGACGCCCGCCGCTCAGAACGACGTGACATTCTTCTACCAGGACGCATCGCCCATCTTCGACTTCGACAACCGCCTCACACACATTCTTCAACACAGGAACTCGTTGATTTCAGGCGCACCGCAATGGAAGGACCTGTCAGACTACATCTTCTCGTTCAACATCCAGAACGAGGGACAGGGACATCTGCGCAACAACATTGCGCCTGCGCCAGAATGGTGGTGCAATCGAAGCAAGAAGATGCGAAGCATAATGGGCAGCAGCGCTATCCTCATCTCGACAGGTAAGTCCTCTACATCCCACCCTGTACTACTCCATACCCAGACACAACAATACTAACCCCGCACCTCCAGGCGGCGGGAACGAATTCCCCAACTCCGACATCCCCGAGAACTGGGGCTGCGCGACTCTCGATCTCGTCGACATCCACTCCTACAGCGGGGTATCCGAATGGCGCAACAAAGCGCCCATCGCACTGCAGCACGCCCAAGCCGCCAAGAAACTCGTGCTCTTCGAGGAGTTCGGTGCGTCTGGTTCCAACAAGGCGAGTGTGGTGGGTCAGCATATCGACATCTTCAATGGTCTCAAGGTGCCGTGGATGATTTGGCAGATCAACAAGCCGGGCAAAGGTGCTGCGGACTTTGAGTTCTGGACGAATGAGGATACGTACGGGGTTGTGAAGCAGGGGAGTGCTAAGGCTTTGGGTATTGCGGCGGCTCAGACGTTTCCCAACCTCGCATAGCTTCACACATTGTGGGCGCCAGGCCGGTAAGGAGAGATTGCAGATAGCTTACATCGCTGCATGACAATTACGACTTCCGATAAATATCGCCCGTACGCTTGATCTCGTCGTCGACATCCTTGCCTCTGCCTGTAGCTTCTAGCTTCCTTACTAACGGCAATACTTCCTTGCCAAAGCGCTCGATGTCCTCCTCGTAGTGCAAGTGAGCAGTCAGCACCAAATCCACGCCCAGACTCTTCAACAGCAATATCCGATCGGCGATCTGCTCTTTAGTGCCAATCAACTTTGTCTTGAAGCCGTCGTTGTACTGCACCAAATCCTCTAGCTTGCTGTCCGCCCACATGCCCTTCTTGTTACTCGTGCTGGCACCAGCCTGCTGTACTGCTTCTCGAAACGCCTCAACGGCCTCCGTGTCGGCTTTCCCTTGGATCTCTTTCAGCACGCGGATAGCTTCTTCTTCCGTCTCACGGATGATGACAAAGCCGTTCACCGCAAACTTCACTTGGCCTTCACGCCCAGCTTTTCGCGCACGCTCTTTCACATCCTCAATCTGCTCGCGGAAGCCGTCCAGGTCGTTGCCGTTCATGAAGTACCAATCGCTGACTTCAGCGCCATTGTTCCGGGCGTCGTCGCTGTTGCCGCCTTGGAAGATCTCCGGGTGCGGCTTCTGGAGTGGTTTGGGTGACAAGTTGTAGTTCCGGAACTGGTAGAAGTCGCCACCGAAAGTGAAGCCCTCGTCACCAGCGGTCCAGATGCCCTTGAGTGCGCGGATGAACTCGTTGGAGCGTCGATACCGCTCGGCATGCTCGAGCCACCATTGACCGATGCTCTGGAATTCACTCTTGTTCCAGCCTGAAACAATGTTTACCGCAATGCGCCCGTTGGTGTAATTGTCAATGCTTGCGATTTGTTTTGCTGCGACGGTGGGGTTCCATGGCCCGGGAAGTATCGCAGCGATGAGCTTGATGCGCTCGGTGTTGTGCAACAGCGCCTGAGACAATGATACACTTTCGTGCTGGTTGTCGGCTCCATACGACGCGGTGAATCGAATCTGGGTGAGCGCATACTCGAAGCCATATGATTCGGCCGTACGGGCGTATCGTACGTTGGATGCAAGGTCCCAGCTGGTTCGTTGGGCTATCTTTGAGACAACGAGGCCGCCTGAGACGTTCGGGACCCAGTAACTATTTTGTCGCAAGGTTAGGAGGTGCGGTAAACGGCTGTCCTTGGGAAACTGCTTACGCGAACAATAGGCGATCGGGATCTTGGTTCAGGTCCAGTTGCTTTGCGGGCGTGTAATCTTCCGCTGTCTTGTTCAGGTGTCCATTGGCGCCATTCGTCGTGCCATTCTCTGCTGCTGAGGAACAACTTATCAGCCCCACACGTTCTTGATAGCCGTAGTCTCCACATAACCTCACCTGTCTTTTGTCTCTTGCGCGGCGTCATGCTTGTTTGGAGGCATACAACAGAACGTAAGTTTGAAGACACGGAGGTATGTGAGTTGAGTACCCGTACTATACTGCCCCGCAACATGGACCTGGGGTTCGACTGCAGATCAGATATACGCATAACAAGCGTGGATTGCGTGATATGTAGCCATCTGAACGCGGGATTTACGGGATTGCCGTAGACTAGACCCGGTAAGTAGACTAGGTGGTGTTCGCCTTTATTGCAGCCGGCTGGCCGCCGATCTTGCCTAAGCCAACTGGTTAACTTCTATATCGCAGCTCAACATCTCGGCTTCGCATATGACAAGGTGTGGTGCATGATCTTGCGACAAGTTCACGAGTCCGGCATCCTCGATTGGCTGCTTACGAGCTTCGGCCTATTGGTCGATGTGACAATCCCACCCTCCGAAGACGTGATGTGCCGTGACTTGCAGCGAGATACTCAAGCACCGCATACCCCACATCAAGATCGATCAGGATAGCGAGCTTGGACTGCAATACTATAATGTCGCCCCGACGCGATCATTTGAACGCTACTCAGCACTGAAAGTAAGGCCGAAGCACGTAATTTGCCATCGCATGGTCGCAATGGTAACATGCCGACACCGCAGTCGTCCCGCGTCGATGTGGTCTTTCTCAATATGGGAACTCATGACGATTCAGTACAAAAGGCTGTGGATCAGAGTCGGTACCTTGCGTGAAGCAATCTGTGCACGCAGACAGTCATGTCTAAATATTCGACCACCGACTTGAACAGCAAAAGCAGCACTGGTACTACCGATGTCGAGAAGCAAGGCACTCATGACACTTCGGTTGTGCCCGTCGCAGCTCCAAAGACTTTGGGTGCTGGAGTTAGTTATGCTTCCAGTACATTTCACACCGTTGCTAACATGTCAAGACGGCGCTTCCAATCGGAGTCTTCGCGACGACTTTGACCACGCTGTCGCTCAGTCTCATGGAATGGCGAGGAGTGACCACAAACAATGTCTTCGTTGCCAACTTCTTCTTTGCGGCGGCATTCGGCAAGTTATCGGGACGTACGATGTATGTATGCTTTGGCTGACTGGATACTCTAGGCCTGGTAGTTACTGCACAGTGGGAGCTCTCCGTCGGTAACGGTTTCGCGTATACTGTCTTCAGCGCTTTTGGCCTGTTCTACGCCGGTTTTGGCGCGATCTTGACCCCTGCCTTCGGGGTTGAGGCAGCATATGGAGGCGATGTAAAGCAATACAACAACGCTCTCGGGTTCTTCATGATCAGTGAGTTGCTCAAGACCGACAAGTGGTGAAAGCGCAACTAATCGTGTGACAGTGTGGACGGTCTTCGCCTTGGTATTCCTCGTGGCCTCGTTACCGACAAACCTGGTCTACATCATCATCTTTTTTTGTGTCGAGCTGGGATTCTTGCTAGTGTCGGCGTCTTATTTTGCCACGGCAGATGGACACTCGACCTCGTCCATCGCTCTCAAGAAAGGCGGTGGTGCGTTCTGTTTCTTGGCTGGATTGACTGGGTGGTATCTGACGTTCGCGTTGCTGCTCAAAGACTCCATCGTTGAACTACCACTCGGCGACACCTCCCGTTTCTTCGCGAAGAGAAAGGCGGAATGAGCTACGAGCGACAGAAGGCTCGCATGCTGGTGACGGAAGGTGCCTCGGAGGTGCGCAGTCTGCTGGACACTGTGATGGGCCGTGATAGTGCGGAGTTGGGGATGATGCGATTGAGGGGTTAGATGGCGAACGCGGTTCGCGTTCGGACGTGCGCACGGGTTACAGACTAGTCTCGTTCTGGGTTAGCACAAATGCAATGATGCAGGTGCGGTCCGCCGATGCGTCTCACTCTCTGACACTCACATTCACATGCTTTACCAACACTGCTTTGCGCAATCTACACCCCCACGTTATCGGACTATTCCCAGCTACACCTGCCTTTCGGCAGACAGCTCAACACTCACCATGTCGGCGGTATATCCCTGTCTCTCCGGTCGTTCTCATCGCCATCATAAACCTACTTATGTACTCATGTGCACCAATGCGAGTGCCTCGAGAATGAACAAATAGCACGCAATACTCTGCGTGATTCTCATCATTCCGAGAGATGTTCTGCGGGGTTCAGATATAAGATCATGATCGAGATGTTATCATTCTCTCCATCCACACCATGGCCATCCCCAATGGAACTAACGGCGAGTCCGGAAACGCGCAAGCAGTCGACTTCAGAGACCCGACTGTCTATGCTGAGTATGAGACCAAGTGGTCTTCTATCCCTCAAGACGAAGCAGGGTGGCTGCAACGTGCTCAAGATGTCGCTGACGTTCTCGCCGTCGATGCCGTCATACGAGATCAAGAGAACAAGTCTCCACGTGCGGAAGTTGCGCTACTGAAGCACTCCGGATTACTGAAGCTCCTTGGTCCGAAGCAGTATGGTGGCGGTGGTCAGCCTTGGAGTGTTGGCTACAAGGCGATTCGGAAAGTCGCCGAAGCAGACGGGTAGGATCGTTCCTTTGCCGTGCGCATATGTATGCTGATCGACGTAGATCAATTGGCATGCTACTCGGCTACCACCTCCTCTGGTCAACCACAGCGAATATCGTCGGTTCACCCGAACAAGCCGATCGCTTCCAGAAGCTCATCATCTCGAACAACTACTTCATCGGCGGCGCGGTAAATCCCCGAGATAGCGACCTGTCCATCAAGTCGGACGGCGACAACCTCATCTTCAACGGCTTCAAGTTCTTCAACACAGGCGGTGTTGTCTCTGATCTCACGCTTCTCGAGGGCGTATACGAAGGCACTGGGAATCACATCTTCGCCTTTGCCAAGACAAATCAACCCGGTATCCAATTCGGCCATGATTGGAACAACATTGGTCTGCGCTTGACAGAGTCGGGTAGTGTGAAGATCTCCGATGTGCGCGTACCTTGGGAGGATGCCCTGGGTTGGCACATCGAGAAGAAAGAACCAGACCCCCGTGCGCTGCAGATACCGTTCGCGACGCTGCTTCTGCCAACCATCCAGCTTGTCTTCAGTAACTTTTACCTCGGTATCGCGCTAGGTGCACAACAGTATGCAGCGAGGTACACATTTAAGGGAACTCGAGCATGGCCATTCGGTGGCGACGTAAGCACAGTCGCATCCACTAAACCAGTAACAATCGCTAACGCACGACTAGAACAAGGAGAAAGCCACAGACGAATTCTACATCCTCGAACGCTATGGGAACTTCCACGCCCACCTCCGTGCCGCGTCCGCCCTGGCAGACCGCGCCGGCCAAGAAGTCGATGCCACCTTAAATAAATACGCCGGCGATCTGGATACCCGCGGGAAGCTGACTGTGCGTGAGCGGGGCGAGCTGGCAGAATGGGTTGCAAGCGTCAAGGTCGTAACAACAGATACCAGCCTGCGGGTTACTTCTGGAGTGTTTGAGGTCACAGGCGCGAAGGCGACGAGTGCAAGAGTGGGCTTGGATCGGTTTTGGAGGGACGTTAGGACGCATACGTTGCATGATCCTGTCGCGTACAAGAATCGCGAGTTGGGGAGGTTTGAATTGCTGGATGAGATCCCGGAGGCTACTTGGTATACCTGAACGCCTCAAGGAACTGCTGCGATCTCTCCTATAGATAACTCTTCAGTATCGATACATCGATACGCGACCCAAACAGCTTGCTTGCTCCTAGGTTCGACAAGAACGAAAGTGACATTCTCTGCAGTGATACGTTTTGCCTTCTTCCGGCTAGGTCACGACCTGCGATCACTTTCCCAGCATTGAACCAATGGCGGTAGTCCATGAAGTAACGACCGTTTGCTCTGAAGCTATCCCTAGGATAGGAACAAAGGAGAAGATCAAAGATGAATTCCTCTCCTACTATATGCTCGCGCATTTGTTCAGTAGAACCAGAAGGCCGTAGGCTGTAAGTCGTCAGCCCCAGTGCCAAAGGTCTTTCGAGTTCATCATGACCTGATACCGACGCCAAAAATGACTCTTCTCTGGTTCCTGCCTAATGGCGCACAACGGATCATCGCGTAATTGCTGGAGGAACTGCTGCGTGATGTGCTTGCGCTGTTCACTTCCCTCTTCACCCCACTCGGCGCGCATCTCGATCAATCTCTCTTTCTGTATCTCTCGCATGCGATTTAAACGTGCGTTGTGTTCTGCAAACGCATTCTGAAGCGTCGCGCATGGAGGCGGGGATAATGTAACTTTGTCATGTAGTTCGTCGTTGGTTGATACGTAGTGCAATGTCCATTGGCCCGGTTCCTCGAATTGTAGACCACATCCAGTCACTGGACATATACAAGGAGATTTAAGAGTGTGCAGATAGTATGCTTCCGTTGCTTGGATGAGGAGAAGTTTTCGCGCGTGATACACGTAGTCGTAGGGCTCAGTCTCGTCGTGCATCCAACGCCACCATTTACCCGCGGGTCCAGATCGTTCCTGAAATGGTGGAATTACAAGACGCGGTGTATCCAAGGGCTCGATCAGCTCCCAAGCTACTGGCTTATCGGTAGACTTGATCGCCTGCCAACGCTTCCTCGACCTGGGACGCTTTTGACTATTATGGTCAACATGAAAGTTCGACGCGCGTACATGGATCCCATCCGGACATGCTTCTGCCAGCTGCGTAAGAAATCTGGGAGGCTCTGTGCTGGGTTCGAGAATATAGTTCGTATGAAGCACGACGCTCACGACGCGCGGAAACCACTCGCGCAGTACCTGCCAGAACGCAGCTATCTGGTGCTCTGCGTAGAGTCTCGCTTCCTCCTGATCTGAGAACTTGATATGATGCGGTATGAGATCCATCCAGTCATCGTAAAGAGTCTTGTTCGCACCTCCAAGCTCGATGAGAATGTATTGCATGTACTTGTGAGCCTCGAGAGCGGCATGTGTAAGGCCCGTGTATCCGCCTGAAAGTAACCAAGAGCCGTGTATGCGAAACTCGACGGCAGGATCAGACCAGAAAGTTTTGGCGGCTTCTTCGCGCGTGGCAGGTGATGCACGCATGAGCTGGAAGAGCGTTGCGTTGTCGCAGAACGATATGATATGGTGCTGAAGCTCCAATGGCAGGCGTCGAAAGGGTCTGAAACCGTCGAGTGAGGAATACTTCATTCTTTCTTCCGGGCGAACATGGTGTCGAAAAGGTACGCGTATCTCGCCTTGGGGTGTCGCGCATAGGTCCCAATTCAAGGACGTGGTCCACGGGCCCTTGGGTACGATAGTGGGTCGGGTTCTTCTAGTGGGCATGCTGAGCTAATGAAGTTGGAGAGCAGTCTGAATCAAAGTGGGTTGCTTTTCTTCGTCGATAGTGTGTAGTAGTGGCGGTATCTCGCGATGGCGTTCTTGTTATATTGGATTGTTGCCTACACTAACCGTCTGCAAGCGGTTTAGTGCCTGGACACTGGTGCGCTGCCATCGCCCAGGTCTGCCCAGGTGGGCCCGAATGTTTACATGTCCAATGAGAGAGACGTTGAGGGTACACAAATCGCTGCTACAACCTCTCCCTCCTCCTCCTCTCGACCCCCTTCCCATCCACACCTACACCTAGTCACGCCCCCTGTCCAACCACCAAATTTCTCCTCAGCGCCTCCAACTCCCCATCCCCAAGCCCACAATACTCCCTCATATACCGTTCCGCGCCGCCAAACCGGCTATCCAACATATCCAAACTCGCCAGCATACTCTCCTTCCTCGACCCCACCATGCGCAACGCAGCCTGCCTGCCCTTTTCCAGAATCTCAGGCGGAAACTCCGAGGTATCAGAACCCTCGCTATCCCGTCCTTGGATAATCTGTGCCATCTCCTCCTTCGATAGAGGTCGTCCGGTTGATTGCGCAAGCATATACTTCCTGAAGCCGGGACTCGTCAACAACCGCTCCACAATCTCGTCTCGCGCAGGGCGGAGGCCGAGTTCAGTGAGTTGGTACTCCTCGGCGATCTGCTCGCGCGGGACACCGAGGAAATCGAAGAGGAGGCCGAAGAAGATTCCTGTGCGGTCTTTGCCGGCTGTGCAGTGGATGAGTGCACCGAGTTTCTGTCCTTCTTTCCCCTCGCCATCACTACTCAGGCTGGCCAGATACCGCAAAATAGTCCCATAAGCCCCCCCTCCATCCGTCAAAATACTAGCATAAGCCTCGACAAACCCCTTGACATCCTCATCCATATAGTTCGCATACCTCTCCGCCAACTTCTCAGGACTATAGTCTTCATCTGAGAACACGGGTGTCCACGTGCGTTTCACACCTGCTTCCTCCATGGCTTGAATCCAGCCTGGTCTGAAATCTTGCTTGCCGGATGCATCATCTCCAACAATACCAGCCCACCCCTTCTCTACCTCGGGCTGGCTGCGTAGATCGAAGACGTGGCCTACGCCGATATCGCGGACGGCGGTCCAGCCGGCGGTGTCCAACTTGGCGACTTCGGCGCTGCGGAAGAGGATGCCTGGGCGGAGGGTGGCGCCGGAGGTGGTGGTGAGGGAGTAAGTGGCGAGGCGCAGGTTGTTGATGTTGGGGATGTGGGTGTAGAAGGGTGGGGAGGGGAGGGTGGGGTTGGAGGGGGATGGCATGGTGGTGTGGTGGTGGTGTAGTGGTGATATGGCAGTAGTGTTGATTTGTATGTAGCTGAATTACTGATAGAACTCCGCTTCTTCCAATGGGCTTTTCGTGGGTGTTATATAAAGATTGACGGATTATTCGGTGTGAAGAGCTAGTACTGTGAAGGGTTTCAGTCGGAGGATACGAGGTGCCATATGTATGTCAACGGCACAGCTGCTAATGCAAGGGGAAGCCTTCACAACACGTGTTGGGTTTGAATTTTGGTTGGTACCTAGGTAGTCAGACCAACGTTCATGATGTGAGCATCAGCCCCACCATCCCACTCACACTAGCCATGTGCCGAGGTGCAGAGCGGGATGACTGCACATGCCCTGGTGGTAACCACGCCGCGTAATCAAGCAATCATCCGTACTTCACGCCCATAGCCCACATCTTCGTCGAACAGCTTCAAGAAAACAAACTAACTTCGATTTCTGGGGGTATACATATGATCATCAACCGCAAGACGGAACCACACATCTCACCAAGCCAAATGGTGGTATATTCCCTCGAAACATATACACCCTTTCCAAAAACTTTGGAAGAAATGAACCCAGGACTATATAGATAGTCTATGACGCCACAGACGCCCGCGAGACTTTTCGTAACGCACTCGGAAAACATCAACAACAACCGTTGTGGTTGGTGACCATAAAAAGCCTACGAAGGCTTATCACAACCAATGCGACCGAGCAGCTCCTTGCGATCGCCATGACCGGGAATACTAATCCCACTGGCGCGCGAGCTTTCCCTCTTTGCTTGGCGGCGCTGGCTGGCGCCGTTGAGACGCGCAAAGGTGAGGGCATCGACACCGACTTCCTCCTCCTTTGGCGTCATGGAGCTCATTCCGCTCTCGCCGCAGGTGGTGGCCATGTTGAAGATGGTCTTGGTCTGTTCCTGCTCGACCTCCTCGTCCTCGCCCTCATCGTCTGAGCGCAGATCCTCCGCTGCGTTGCCCATGAGCACTTTGTAGACGATCTTCGCAATGGTAGCGAACCAGATGCAGCAGAAGACTTGGAGTGTGAGGAGCAGCGCGAGGAAGTAGTATCGGAGTTGCGGGTTCCAGCAAATGGGTCCGTTGCGGTCGTTGTACGCCTTGAGCAGGTTGCCCCAGTGGTTGTTGCCGCCGTATGCTTCAAATTGTGAGGTGTTGGATGCGGGGACGAATGAGGTGTACTTCGAGGTGGAGTCGGCGAGGTAGCAGCCGGGTGCCATGTCGACTGGGGCGTATGCGTAGATGGACCAGCAGACCATCATGTAGAGAACGTGGCGGGTAACGACCCAGGCGATGACAAAGAGACCGAAAGCGTAGTCGCAGGCATTCGAGTAGCCCATGTACTTGAGGAGTTTCGCAGTCTGTGTTTGTCAGTTCTTGTGCTCAACTAGTGATTTCGGACTGCTTACCGGCAGGATGATGTCGACAAAGTCCATGATGGTCAGAATGACAATTCCGACGCGCATGTGGAAGTAGCCGTAAGACAAGCACATCAGCGCGGTGGTGAAGATGTGGTGGGTGAACATCTGCGCGTAGTCCTTGCGCTTCTCCTCAATATTGACAACAAGAAGCTGCTGGACCCAGAAGCCCCATTGGACGAGGTAGTACCACTTGAAAAGGCCATCAGCCTCGCGGAAAGGCCAGCCTTCCCATATGCCGTGCAAATCTAGCCAGAACTCAGAGTGGTACATGATGTACTGTAGCCTTGTTAGCACTGCCATTCCACATGTTCTGTGTTGCGTGACGTACCATTCCCAGGGACCACGACGCGGTGTAGTAGACGATCAACCAGGCCTGCTCCTTGAACCTGTCCAGGCCCTTCTTTGTCCTGATACCACCCAGCCTTGCCAGCGGGTCGAGCAGGTATTCCATGACTGCGACGCGTACACCAGTGAAGATGACGGTCCACAGTAGGACAAAGGGCAGATCGTCGGTGCCACAGCCGTACATGTTGGTGTCGGGGTTGTAGTACGACATGTGGAAGAACTTGTTGGTCCGGCTTCGGGCGCGGGGAAAGAATGTGTGGGTGAGGACGAGGAGGGTGAGGAGATTGACGGAGATGCCTGTGGGAGTCAGTATTGACATGTTCACTATTCTGGAGTCTCTGCGAGAGCGTACCAATCTGGTGTTCCAAGATGAGGGTGCACAGAGAGGCCATGAGCCCCTCATCCTCGACCTTCTTTGCCTGCATCTTCCGCCTCTTGGGCGCAGTCGGTAGCTTTTGCGCTTGCATGTCCGCCGTGTGCGTCTTTCCCAGCGCGCGGTTGGCGTTGTGTGTCGTCGCCATGGTGGCTGGTTGCAATATGCCCCAATGTGGGGAGCGAGAGAGTGATGGAGCGACGCTGTCGCGATACCCGCTGTCTCGAGGCGGTCCGATAGAAGAGCCAATGGCAGAGGAATGAATTCCAGAGAGTGCTTGCAGCCCGGCGACGGTTTCCGGTGTCGGTTGCCGGCGTGTAGTGCGGCGTGTGGGCTCAATGAGTCGATGTGATTGTCGCTCAACAGTCACGTCTTAGCGAACGGATTGGGGTACGTGTCTCAGCAACCAACAGCCATTGAGCAGCGAAACGGGCGAAAGAATGGGCGCTGACTATCGTCGATACGTAGGCGAGGTTTCGGCGGGGGAGAGCACGATGCGCCCGGGCAGAGCAGAGTCGAGGGAGCGGTGTGGTGGTCCCAAGCAAAGATATTCAGGGTTTAGAGATGGATGGGGCAAGCGCGGATCAACAATCTCCTGAGCGGGCCACGCGAATTGCACCTTTTCCTGCGTGCCAGCTTCGAGTCTGGGTGAAGGATGGCACAGGCGTGTTCAATTGCTCTCCCTGTATTTCTGGACAGGTGTCGCGGGAGCTAGCAGTATTCGCTGTAGCAAGACAAGTGTCTGGAGCGCGCTACGAATCTGCCCACTTCAAAAATGGGGCCTCGCCTAACCCGACTGCAGCATGCGCCTAAGGGTGTAACGCGAACAAAGACTGGCAGTGTTGCATCGAGCGAAAGGAGGTGGCAAGCCTATATGGAAGCTCAGTCTCGTCCCAGTCTGCCCCTAACACGGGCCCTGCACCGTTATCGTCGAGTTCCTGCGAGGGTTGGTTTGCCAAGACATCCGCCGACGAAGCTTGGTGCTCCGAAAATCAAGGGTCCGGGCGTTTCACCCTCCCGACCTATCAACGCGCCCACGCTCCCTGCAGCCCCATAGTGCTACCCCGCCATGGCCTGACTGATATGCATGCATAGCTATTGGATGCCGCATGCGATAGAATGGTCGCCTCTATTCCATCATGAGACGGAAGAATCGTCTTCAGCATACAAACACCGATTATCTGGTAATTGCTCTGGGTACGAAAGGAAGTGTAAAAGTGGTATTATACAACTACGGCTAAGTAACATAGAGTATCAGAATCCATACCCAGCTCCTTGACCACACGCTCCAAGCATAATGATATCAATACCCATAACGCCTTGCAATTTCTCCCAAGTGAATCTAAGCCCCTACTACATCCCCCCGCCTAGTTGTTGTTCTGCGAGTTGAGAATCCTCAGGATGGCGAGGAACAGGTTGATGATGTCAAGGTAGAGCGAGATGGACGCCGCAATCTCCTCCTCGACGTGGTAGTGGCGCATGATCATCTGTGTGTCCACCAGAATGTAGCCAGAGAAAATGAGCGCGCAGACAACGCCGTATCCTAGCTCGACCGAGCTGCTGTGGGGGAAGAACATGGACATGAAGCCGAACAAGACCACCACCCACAGCGCGCCGAAAAGGTACGGTGCCCAGTGCGTGAAGTCGTACTTGCTTTGGCAGGCGAACAGGCTCAGCGCGATGAATATGCCCAGTGTGAAGAAAAGCGCCTGCAGCACAATCCTGGAGTCGGTGAAGGAGACGATGACGGAGATAGAGTATGCTTCCATGGCGGTGAAGCCGGCGAGGAAGAGGAGGTTGGTCGGGTACGACTTGCGCTTCCAGAAGGTGAGGCCAAGGAAGACGAAGGAGCCGATCAGCGACACCCACATGAGCGCCGGCGTTTGCTGGATGAAGTTCTTGTATGATTCCGACATCATCGAGAGGGCGCTGACAGCGGCGGTTGCGAGGAGTTGGACGGTCCTGCAGAGAGTCAGTATGCGCGACGTTCGCCTTTGAGGCATGAAGGCAAGGTACTTACAAGATGGCGTAGACCTTGCGGATGAAAGCCATCCGGATGTCCAGTGTCGCCTCTGCCACAACACCGCCAAACTTGAAGTCATCGGGCAGGTTGTCGTTTTCGCCGCGGGGAACGCCGCTGAGGAGGGCTTCTTGGGGGTCGTTGGCCGCCTGGTAGCTGGGTGGCGCCTGCGAATATGACGGCGCGGGCGCCGCCTCGTCGAGCGAGTCGCGCTGAGGCACGTTCTGGTATTTGGGTGCGCCCATCGTGATGGAGTTGTCGCAGAGGTTGACTGCGTGCGATGCGAAAGCGGAGGTTGAGGTGCGCGTTGGTGTAGGTGGAAGGATGAAGGTGCGTGAGATGCACTAGGGCTGTGCTGACATTATGAGGTCACTCCTGCCGCGGAACTTCGTTTCACGTGCACTCGTCACGCAACCCCGACATCGAAGCTTCGAGTTAACTCTAGACTGCCAGCTCCAACAATCACATTCGATACCGTACAGCCTGCTCGTGTTGTTGAAGTCTTATCTTCCTGTACCAAGACATGATCATTGTCGATCAGATTCTTCCATCAACATCTAAAGTCCAAGATCTGACTGGCTCGGTATTCTCGGTTTAAAACACAATGAAGCCGGCATTGACATCGGGTCACCTAAGTTGCACAGTTTCATCTTGACGAATGCTAGAGAACCGGTCAGCGACTCCTTCCATCAAGAGAGGGACGTCTTACTTGCAGCAGCCGGACCCTCTACCCGTTCTGACTGCGAAGAGTCGAATACATGGGTAGCGGATAATCGCAACATCTGTAGCCTCTTGCGATGCAGTGCGCCTGCCAACCCATGCCAATAGCGTCCAACGTCCAGTTGTCACAGTGCGCGATCTGCAATGAACAGCCTCGTTGGGTCCTACACGCTCAGCAGCGTCTACCTATTCTGGAAATGCATATCTGCAAGAACTCAGCCGCACACGGCTCAGTCGTCGCACAACTCCATGGCTGCCAATGGGAGGATTCAACATGGCGTCTTAGCCACACCGGGGCCGTTCTCAAGGCTGTTGCCTTGATTATGCTTTCGGTCTTGCTTGCGAGGCCGGAAGGATACTTGGCCCCCAAAACAGCTTCTTTATGAATCCTGCCCTTTCCCTCAAACGGCCTCGTTGGCAAGAAGCATTCTAGTATCGATGGCTAATGTCTATGCGCGACCCTATCAATCTTCCCTTCTTCAGCCCCCACGTCCAGACAATGGGATATGCAGCGATGCTACTCCCCTCATGAGCTTATCGCAGCGCGCCGACGAGGCCTCATCACAAAGCGACATCCCCACTCAGCTTGATCAGAATTCGCAAGCTCAGATCAGCGCTGGAAACTCAACTGCATCACGCCGCTGGACTCATCCGAAACTTCCACGCCCAATCAGCAAGGTATCACAAGCCTGGGATTCGCGACTCAGAAGAAGCCGCTTCCATGGGTGGCGTATGGGAGTGCTGTTTGGTTGTTGCATGTCGTTCCTTGTCCTTTGTTGCAACATTGCTCTTATCGCAATCGGAGCAAACAGCAAATCCGGTTATGACCACGAAGGCATATCTTCAATCCTCGAAGGCGACGAGACGCGCATCGCACGATGGGACTCTGCTTTGCACGTTCTCATTAACGTACTCAGCACCGCGTTGCTATCATCGTCAAACTACACTATGCAAGTCCTGAGCTCCCCGACACGGAAAGATGTGGACGCCGCGCATGCGAAAGGACAGTGGCTCGATATTGGGCGACTAAGTCCTCGGAATTTGAGGGCTATCTCACGCAGCCGCGCGACCCTTTGGTTGATCTTAGTATTGTCCTCGACACCATTGCATTTATTGTACGTTGTTAGATGAACTCCCGGACTACAAAGGCTCATCAATTCTAGCTATAACGCCTCGGTCTTCAAAGTGATCACGTCCCGGAAAGGTCACTCCTTTGCAACACTGGACGTGTCATCGGATGCATGGAAAGAAATCGCTGATGCTACTGACAACGACACCTGGACCCATGGCGCGTACTGGAATTTGCCCGCTGATCGATGGGACGAGCCATACTCTAAAGAACACATCTCCATTTATGGTGACTTGTATCTCGCAATCGATAGGGTGTCGATCAGACTCAGGTCGCCTCCACCAGCCTTGAACCTTTCGCAATTTAACGCCGCGGACGTGGAAACCTCGACTGGTGCAGATAGCTTGACACCAAAGAAGATTATTGTAGATTCACCGGAGTGGCTAAACTACAACAGCCTTGCTCACGGCTATAATCGCCTGACCGGAGCCTATCTACACGTAGCGAAGGCCTCATCATTCAAGATGCTGGACTCGCCCAGTACAGTGCAAGTCAGCCTCTACTTTCTTGCTGTGGTGGTCACTTTCAACTTGGTCAAGCTCATCATTCTGCTCACGGTTCTCCTCACAGATCGATCGGAGTACCTCGTCACCTTAGGAGATGCCGCAAGCTCGTTCTTGAAGCAAGAAGACCCTTACACGATGAGTCGCTGTCTCCTTAGTCGAGAGACTGTGTCATCAAGTCTGGGCCATTCACTGAAGAAAAGCAAATACGACGAAACCGATAGAAAGGAGCTTAATCTTCGGCTGCGAGACGTCTGGCTTCCACGTTCACGATCTTACTTTTCTCCTTTCCATGATCGCGTCCAGTTCATCTACACATTATCGTAAGTGAGCCCCCAATGAGTCCTGAATCTTGACTGAGTATCTAGGATCGGATTCTTCATATTCGTCTTCGCGATTGTCCTTGCATGGAGCCTGAGCTCAAACATGCAATGGGGAACTTCATCTAACTCTTACATATTCTCTTCTGGAAGCACATCGGTTGTAGCTACACTATGGAGTGCTTGGCTGGCCAATATCCCGCAGCTACTTTTGTCATCCTGCTACTTCACGATCAACCAGTTTTGCACCTCAATGGCTGGGGCTGAAGAGTGGAACAATCTGGCGACATCCAGGAAAGGCCTCAGAGTCACCCAGCCGTATGATTATCAAAGAAGTACTTACTTCCTAGAACTACCATACAGATGGAGCCTTCCCCTGCTTGCAATCAGTGGAACACTCCACTGGTTGATGTCTCAGGCGTTCTTCCTGGTCCGGATAGATACGTGGACTGTCACTACCCTGAGTTCGACAGCAGCATGCGGATTCTCAGCTCTGAGCCTTATAGTTCTACTATCCGTTCTTTTCGTATTGCTCGGCATTATAGGCGTGGTTGGACTCAGGAAACGACAAACAAGAGTACCTATCGTGCTGTCTTGTAGCTTGGCGATAAGCGCTGCTTGCCATCCACCGCCTGGGGAATTCGATGCGCACTTGGCCAAGCTTCAATGGGGCGTCACGAGAAATGAGGTAGTTGAAGGATTCGGACATTGTTCGCTCTCTGCAGGGAGCGTGACCGAACCGGAAGAGGGCCAGGTATACTACTAGATTAGTGGCTACCCCACACCGAATGAGCGCTACGCATTGCTTGCGGGGAAACTGCGGAGGGTTGTTTAAGGAAACTGCGGAGGGTCGTTTAGGGAAACTGCGGGGGGTCGTCTAGGGAAGTCGGTATGGGCGAAGCGAGTCATGTCGGAAGGAAAGCACGACACGGCTGTTTAAACGCCGCAGTCTTGTTGCCTTCCGCTCCTGCCAATTTTCATTTGACACTTATCCACCTCACTCAGTGTAGACTTCCTCAAGCACAAGATCCGAGACACCACCCACCATGCGCATTCCCGCTACTGCCATGATGCTCAGCGTACTCGTACTACTCGTTCTTTGCATCCACGATGCCGCTCCCTTGCTAACCGAAGCGTCCGACAATTTGTGGAAGCACATGACCGTACGTCGCTTCCGTCCGGATTACAAGGGTCAGGTACTGACAGCTTTTCCTCCAGATCCAAGTCTGTAACGTGGCCAACTTCAAAGGAGCTTGCCGTTACTTCGACGTTATGGTGGACGAGTGTCGCGACATCAGCAGCGATTAGTACGCATAGATTATGTTGTCTTCAGGTGTGAAGCTTGTGCTAACACATGTGCTTCAGCTCTAGAGAGATAAGCTCAGTTCGCGCCGTGACCCACATGGGCTGCTGTCAACTGTATCGGTATGCTCATTCCTTGCTACCTTCTCTATGGTCTGACCACAAGCTCACAAAGGCTAATTGTAGAACTCCGCGCTGCGAGGCTCTCTTCGGCGATACCGACATGGCCGTACGCTGGGGCGAAGGCGGCAAATCGACACTTTCAGGTTGGACGAAGCGGGATATCAAGAGCATGAAGTGCTTTATCCTGGGCCGGCCGACCGAGATGATCGACTACTACTGAGTGAGCGTCGCGGGGACGAACAAGGGTAGATGCGCCGGTATGCAATGCGCTCGATCTAGACATGGCCTCAAGACTGGGACAGTCGATAGCTAGGAAGCTTCACAAAAGCTATTTGTCTGAATATGAGTAAAGAGACCCGGAATTTGTTTGACATCAAAAGCGGATAATGGTACAATGGTAGTATATTATGGACTATACAAGAAAGGAAATCCGAAAGATGCTCTATTTTGTCCCGTATGGAACCGTATCGGACCGTACAGGCAGTGTACAAGATATCATAGTAAAGGTTAGGGTATCGGTAGGAAGAAGAGGGCCGAGCGGTCAGACTCGGGCGGGGTATATAATGTCGTGACGTCGTAGCGTGAGGGTATCGTGAATAGAAGAGGAGGGGGTACTAGCCAAGCGCAGGTACGAAGTGAAAATGAGCGAGAAAAGAAGGAAGGCGGATGAATCCAGCAGCCGGCGCCGGGCTCGAGTGCTTATCGAGAGAAGGGGAAGTGAGGTCGAGAGGGGACGTATTCTCATGACTGCCACTCGCATTAGAGCAGCTTGAAGTTCTTTTCTTCGCAGTGGACACCAAAAGCTTCGTCGTCCATTTTACCGTAGATGTAAGCTTCGCCGACGAATAGGTACCCAAGATGCTCACCAGAGCCATTTTGAGTTGGTCGGAGGATGACAGGGACGCTGCAGCCATACAGAATAGCAATCACATCTCCCTTCTCAGTCCTAGGTGGCCCAAAGCCAACGAGTTCGTCATGCTCGAAGTCGCAAGTATCGGTGGTGGCACTACAGATGGGGTTGCCTCTGAGGAAGGATCGGTTCCAGGTGACAGCACGGACGCGACAAAGGTAGTCATACACGATGTCATTGGGGCCGCCTCGAAGGTTCCGTCGTAGAACGGTGTTGATGTTGATGTGTCCATTATTCGTCTGATAGGTAAGGCAATGTTGACACGCTTTCTTGTACCAATGAGGGGGTGGGTTGCCCTGCGGATCGCGGTCTGCCACCAGAGTTTGCCATAGCTTGGCTGGAACCTCGGTGATTTCTATGGCGTCCTTGTCGAAGACCCATCCCAGACCTTCCAAACAATCTTTGGTGATAACACCATCGGGAAACGGGTCTGTGCGGAAGGAGACTGTTCCTATCATGACACCTCTCACGGACATCGACATATCGTGTATGACTTGGGAAGGTGGGGCCGAGGCACGATGGACAGGACTCCGGGGGAACTTGACACGGGCTTGCTTGCCCTGCCTACCGCAAGCGTTGTAGTTGTTACTACCAGGTAACCCGACAAAGCTGTCGCCAGCCTTTCGACCGCGAAACAGATCTTCGCCCTTTCCCCAGGCAGAGTCTTCCACGAAAAGGATCCAGGAAGGTAGTTGAACCAGTCGAGGGGTTGTTGGAGTTAGTTCATGGCGTTCTTTTAATGCCCAGTGGCGACAGATTATGTCAATGGATCCCGAGGTCTCGACAACCCATTTAACAAAGTCGCGATATATCTCAAAGAGATCGTTACTGTAGTTTGGAACAGGCGGTGGCCTATGCTGTCCTGCGGCACGCGGTTTATATCTAGTCACCTCTTTGGATATACTTCGAAAGGCATTGATTGTATCGCGTGGATCGGAAGTGTCGAAGCCGGACAAGGAGCATACCAAGCTCTCCAATCCTTTGGTAGATTCCAGGGTGCCGTCGGGTCGCTTGCGAAACAATGTGGATGTCATATCCACCAACAGCTTGGCACCGAGGTGCTCAATCTCTAGGGTTGAGTCATCGTTCAAGTGACTGCGCTTGGCTTGAGAGGACTCGTAATACATCATGAGCCGGGCTTTCAGACCATCGAAGTGTCGGTGGAAGATAGCGATGGCAGTTTGGAAGTCGCTCCAGTCCTGCACATGCTTGCCACAGTGAACTGAAGCGGATTGTGCAAATGCCAGCTCTTGTATGACCCAGCGCCTTGAGAACCTATGGGAGATGAGCGGAGAAACGCCATGTTGAACGACCATGCACTTACCAGCTCCACTTGAGAAGCTCGTACAAGCTTGCCCAATCTTCAATATAAGCATCGCCAGTGAGAAGAGCTAAGTGATTCTCCGGATCGATGACCTTGGGGATAAAAGCCATAGCCCTGTTGGAGACAAGATCATCAGGATTGTCGGAGCCAAGCCATACATTCACATTGTAGGCTTTACGGTAAATGTGCGCCATCTTTAGTACTTGCTCTTCCTTTTCTTTGGTGTCAGATTGATTGATGCACAATGCGTCCACCCAAAGCGCGATAGTCTCGTTCTCTTTTCGCAGATGTCTGAGAGCTTCGTAGAGGTTTGGTTTGACCTTGATCAACTTGTCTTGCACGGCCGCTCGGAGTACATCTACTGCTTTCCTGATGGACTTCACGGGAGACGAGGCTGGATCATCCTGGATGACAATAGTACTGTCGTCTGCGCTATTGCCCCAGTTGTAGGATAGGGCCGAGTACGGGTAATCTTCGCTTCCGAGGTGATCATCGCTAACGACCAGTAAAGAAGCGTTGATTTGCTCATCGAAGGTGCCCGGCTTGACGAGTAGAAGACGAACTTGGTCGTCAGGGATACGTTTGTAACGATACATCCTGCTCACTTGACCCAACACTTCCACCCATCTGGTACCTTTCGATGAGGCAGATGGGCTGTTTGTGGTTGTGTTGAAGCTGTGTCTGTTGATTTTGACAGCATGGCGTGGCGCCCATGCGTGTTTGGAAAGGACGATAGGCGGGGTCGGATGGGTGATCTCGCGTTCAATCGTAGGGTCGTCGACAAGGGATACGCGTTTCACAAGGGACTGAGGAGTACTTGGCGTCTCCTTGAGCTGAGCTTCTGGATCGATCGGAGCGCTGCATGTTGGTGATGTTGAAGAGTGTCGGAGGGAAACCTGTCCTCGTCCAACGTGTGGTGGGGTATGAGGCGGAGATCGAGGGATGGTATTCGTGCGGGCGGAAGCTGTCGAGCGGCGAGTAACCTTCGGCGAACGATCCATATTGTCATGCTGAGCTTCGGGTCTCCGCCGTTTCTGGGGCGATATGGGTGGTTGTTTCTTGGGGGTCATCTTGAGGACTCGAAGACGGTGGACCAACCTGAAGGAGGGATGATGCGCCGAGAATTAAATACCTGAGTAAGAGTCATAGTTCATAGCTGCAGGAACAGAGGTTCCGCCCACGGCGCCACGCGTTCAAGTGGTGGCGCCCATAGAAAACCCCTGATCTGTGCATGCAAAGCACTAGAGAAGGGTGGTGTGTGTGGTGGAGGAAATCATTGGTATGTTAACAACATCCACATAGGGACTTCCAGGGCCTGCGACGGATGGTTGCTTTTCGTAAGGTCGCAGCACATATCGAATAGACGGGAGCGACTGGCCCCCTACGCTAAGCCTCGGGCCGCATCACTTCTCAATATCGGTATCGGGAACGGCCGACGGACGTACGATTGCGTAGAAGGATCACGTACCCTTGCTTGAACGCTCGCTGAAGGCTAGTAACTGGTAAGCTGGGCCCAAGGATCATCTTCCCACAAATAGTTCTTCGCGATATGGTATCGCAAGCACGTCACTGGCACTTGACAGTGAGGGTGAAGACGGGCATGTCCAACGACAGATAGGCGGGATGCGATGGATTACCAGGTGACGAAATCTCCAACATGGCGGTGTGGGGTCGTAGCGGCGTAGCGGTATTTTTGGGGCTGAGGCTGTGGCTTAACTCACATATGAGAGGTCTCCTGCATCCTGGTTGTGTTCGGCAGCTCTGTCACCCAAGTCTAGACGTTAGAAGAATCGATGGGAGCGAGTGGGGCTGTGCCTGCCAAGGTCAGGCACGCTCGCTCGTGGAACTACCGACTGGAAGGTAGCAAAGTTGATGTGATTCGAAGAATCAGCCTATTGCAACCCTCGAAAGAAAGTGTTGAGTCTTGCGGTGAGGTCACAATACTCCCATAAACAGTGCGGTATACTCTGCCGAGGGTCAAGTCGAGCTGAAAGACCCCTCGCTTCATCCCGATCTTTCTGCCTTCTTGCCTTCTGATCATGGCTGCCTAAATGTGAGTTATCAGAGAATTCTCGCATGCTGTATGCCGTGTGCCACAAACAGCTGATCAGCGTTTACGAAGTCGAAAGTGAAGTTGAGGGCTGATGGTTCTTTGACGGCACTCATTCCTTATGAAGAATTACCATCTCACGATAGCATTGACCGGCGTCGTGTTGCGTATCCACACGACGCATTGCAGAGCCTAAGCGTCCACCAAGCGGATGGGTAGGAAACGACGTCTTCGAAGGTGGTGAGTGTTGGGGCGGGCTGCGGCTGGGCTGTGCGCTGCCGCCTAGGTATCGCAAAACGTTACAACTTCGCTCAGCCACAGATCGGGAGGCCACCGGTAAGGCGTTCTTTGTATCAACACATGATGCGCAATTTGATCATTGACGTTTGCTTGCAGCACTTGGGTCGTGGCGAGTGAATGTGAGTGACAATGGCAGCCTGGAAGGTGGCGGTGTTTGGGGGAAGCACCTGGGCAGCGGCGCTCCCCTGAGGTAGCTGAAGCCGGAGTAGCGCGTCTCCCTGTTGGAAGTGACGCCCAGTCTCTCCCAGCATCAACCGACTAACTAAGATACCCGCGCACCTAATGGCCATCTACATACCTTGGAAGCGTCAGACTTTTCTCTCAACACACCCTGGCGCATTTGATGTACTGTGCATTCTCTTCCTCAATTGTTTTACATAGATACAGCCCGTCGCAATCACCGCCAACTCGTACGAAACAACCAAGCCCATATACGATGGCGAAGGCCCAAGCGACAAGTTCAGCGGGAGACATCAGCCCTGCTCTTGCTCACTTCTCGCGCTAGGAAGAACAGCACATGCGATCTACGACATTTCCATAGTCATCCACAATCACCACAGTCACGCCCAACCTCTCTGACTTCAAGCTCGGCACGCAGACATAGTTGTTGCCTTCTGGAAGATGTATTGTTTCATCCAACATGACAGTATCGCTCGAGTCTGACAGATCTCTATCTTGCATATTCCCATCCGGCAATATTCCGTTCAAGTCTTGTTCTTCCATGTCTTCTTTAGACATGTCCCTCTCACTCCCGTCCTCTACATCGATCGTCTCTTCGTCAGACTCTTCTTCCATCCCCTCATCGCCCACATCTTCCTCATCCAACCACCTCAAGTCATACTTATCCGCTTCAGCCTTCTTCGCCGTCGGCGTCGTCGGACGGAGTCGCAAATCATAAGACCTCCGCACTCGATCGCTATACTCCTCAACATCAGTATCAGACTCAGTACCAGAATCGTACTCAGCATCCGACTCCAGCCTCTTCCGCTTCTCTCCAGTCCGGCTGAAGTCATGGTTGCTGATCGTACGAAGCAGTTTAATCCACTGTCTTACATCGCGATACCGTCTAGCAGTACTGCCATTGGTGTCACGCGTATGTACTGCTCCTGTTTGGCACCAGTACCCTGTCGCGAGGTTTCTGCAATACACCTCTTTAAGACCGAGCGATTGGATTACCCGGATAGCTGTGTCTTTATAGTCAGAAGAGTTCCGCGGTTGAAGGCAGAGCAGCGCAACTGCAGCCGGTACGGCGAGTTCTCCAAAAAAGAGGCACAGCCTCTTAGCTGTCTTAATATCCATGTCCGACACGTCGACTGGTGTTGCGCTGAACATTTCATCCCGTAAGATGTGGCCGAAGTCGATAGGCTTCGACTCATCCTGCGTCGAACGTCGAAGCTGTGGGAACAGAGTATACAACCTATGGTCAGCCAGTCGTTTGAACGGCACTGCAGTATACCCACGACCTCGTATACATCCATGCGCCAAGTACTCTATGTCACCTTTCCTTTCGCCTAAAAGATCAGGCACCCAGAAGATCAGGACCTCGCCGTCCAGCCTGTCGCGATCGAGCATGGCAATGTGGGGGTTGCCCTCTGGGGGTGCGTGGCGGGCGAGAAAAAGGACGGCGTGAAGTGACGCTGCCCAGGAGCTGAACTCTGTCAGAACATCATGAGTGCATCTATAGTGTGCTTGCACCAGGTCCAAAATCGTTGACTCGGCCTCTCTGTACAGATCAGGCACTTTCCTGTCATTCATGAATCCTCTCGGCACCACCTCCGTAGCGTTATTGATTGTTACCTCCGAGCCACCACCGCTCTGTGAAGTGAACATCCGGAATAGATATCGCGGGACATTGTTGTTTCGTATATCTGCACTCATGCGTCTGGTTAGTCATACAATAATCACAGCGGGTAGTTGTAGTCTTACGTTCCCAGTGGGCCTTTCGCTGACCAAGCGTTTCGCTACTCTCCTTCTTCAAAGGCATTGGTAACTCCTGTCACTTCCATACTCTCTTGGAATGCCCCTTCTACGACTCTATAGTTATATATCATCTTCGTACGGCAGGTTCTGAGTCCATGTCTTACACCATCTCGGACGCGTCCCTCTAAGACCACTACAAAGAAAGTGAAGTAGTCACACGTACTCCAAAGGTGTGTTTAGAGTCGAGACATCAGGACAACACAACGACGAAGTGACGCAGACTCGTAGGTACAAGCCTATCAAGACAGATTGTCTGAGCTCGAGAGTCTGAGACGTAACTCGGTCCATTGCACACGAGAGCGTATGTATCTTTGACTGCTTTCTTCAAACCGGCACATGGCTGCCGTACACTGGCATTCGACTCATTCAGTGCTCTAAGATATCTATCCACGCGTACACGAGATGCGTCCGCAACTCCATCACGACTTACTCAAAACAAAGAACGAAGCCATTGTAAACGATGAATATACTCATTCATATTTCATTTCATCAAGATAGCAAATATACACACGAATCTCCCAATTCATCCCAGCCCATCCGATCCGATCCATTCGCCCTGGATTAAAAAACGCCATGAAAAAGCCCTCTTCATGCGAAGAAGCCCACTAGTCATCCCATCATACAGCATTCCAGCATGCATCCAAACAATGGGGGTATTAACCAAAACAGCACCACCACCATTATCTTTCATGCTTTCTCCACCTCTTCCTCATTACATCAATATCCAGACCGACCCACCGACGAACAAAGCGAATATGAGGATAGTGAGGATCGCCGCGCCCGCTTTATCCCCAGTGGTAATTTCGGATTGGAACTTGGGTAATCGGTCGGCATCGTTTCCAGAGCCTAAGCCGGGGTTGCCTTCAGAAGTACCACCGGTATCGCGCGAGTACGGCGGCGGAACCCTCTGCGCGTTCAACACACTGATGACGTTGAGGGCCGTCATCTGCGGTCCCACACCCTTGATGTTGTCCCAGCCCTGCTTCCACCAACTCATACCGCACTGGTGGTTGCCGCCGCCGTGGTCAGACGGACCCTCGCACGTTTGCGCAGCGGCAACGGCGGACTTTTGTAGCTTGGGCATGATCTGGGGCGTGAATTCAGGGGCCATTTGCATGGTGATGCCGAGCCAGCGGGCGAGGTACGCTTTGAAGGATTCCTGGTCCGCGTCGCAAACTATGTTTGCTTCGCAAATTTCGACCATGACGCCGCCTTTGTCTTCGGGGAAGAAGATGGCGACCTTGTTGATGAATTTGGTGAGTTCGTTGCGCCACTTGTCGGCGCCGTTGGTGTAGTTGTACATCTGCGACGTGGTTAGTAATCGAATCTGTGGTGCAGTAACATTGTCTTACGTATGCTGCTCCTGCAATCATGATTCCGTAGTTGTAGGTCCAGGGCGTTTGATCCGCGTCGCTGCATGGAGGGTTCGTGCTGATACTGGTTCCGTCGTAGACTTGACCGTCGCCGGGCAGTATAGGACTGTTCGCCATCCAGTCGAATGCCTTCTCCGCCCACTTGGCATATGTGTCGTTCTTTGTGTACATGGCCAATCGCGCGCCGAGATGGAAAAGTCCTCCGTTGGATGCGGTGTTTTTATACGTCCACCCATTAAGCCACGGATAGATCTGCCAGCGCATGCCACCGCCGCAAGTGCCGTCGGACACCTCTTTCTGGTAGCGGCCGACGAATTGGTTGAAGACGGACTGCGTCATGGCGAGCCAACCGGGCTGGTCTGAGGGAGGATCTTTGAGTTTGTATTCGGCGGCGGCGATCATGGAGAAGGCCCAGAAAACTTGATCATCGTTTCCTTCGTTCTTGGACTGGTTGGAGGGCATCTACAAAGCTTAGCGGCAGACCTTGCGATAGCGCATAGAGATACATACCAGGTCCTGATGCTCACCAAATTGGTGTATCAGTCCCTCGCGGACCATCTCATTGTACTGATCGTCGCCAGTGTAGTGCCAGTAGTCGAGGAGGGTACCGAACATGGCACCCGCCTGCCACCAGTAGTACGGTTCGTAGAGGATACCCGGGTAACCACCGAGTACATGGATGCCCTTATCGTCGATAGTCGCATATTGCGCAACGAGCTGTTTGGCAACCTGGGAGGAGACATCGTTGATAGAAGCTGTAAGGTGAGGTTAGTATATGCTATAAGCGCATGGCAGTCATGCGACGGCAACGGGTATCCTACTCTCTGAATTGGGGTCGAGCACGATGGCCTGGGTGAAGGGTCGCACAACATCTGTCGACAGCAGAGAGAGCGCCGCTAGCGCTCGCGCAGGGCTGAACAACCTCATCTCGACATGTGCTTTGCGCCTAAAACAATGCTAACGAATGGCTACCCCGCAAGTGCGTGAGACCAAGTGGGGAGGAAGCGAGATCGAGCAAGATCAAGCAAACAAGCAGCGTGGTGAGGTTGACCGGGGAGTAGGAGGCAGGTACCGGAGAAGGTTGTGGCAGCGGAGGAACGGCGACAGAAAAGCGAGTGTGAGTGCAGGTGGTAGTGGTAAACAGGCGTCCAGCGTTTGATGACGGACGTGACAAAGAGAGGCGGGAGCGATCGTCGAGGCAATAGCGGAATGGCGGCACTGGTAAGGTAACTTTGATGGATTAACACGGGCCTGTGCCCCCATAGGCTACCCTGGCAATCCCATGGTCGTATTCGCCGCCCGCATCTAATCATCATGCAGCTGGCGTTCCCTCTAAGCCGAGGGAAGGCAGGTCAAGTTGTAATTCACAGCGCAAGCGCCGGTACGAACGGCGCCACACCACCACGAACGCCATAAACAGTCAACAGATTCCCGCTCTCACTGTTGGTGCTGTCTGCGTGTATTTTGCGCAACGCAGCAGCAGGGCCTGGTATCCGCGTTGAAACTCTAGGACCTCTGGAACGGATTCCGCATGCCTGCGCCCCACCTGCAGGGAATGTTTGTGGCGCAGGCGCCTGACTTTGCGCTGTTTGGCCTGACTTCACCGTTTGTTTTGTTCCGTTTCGTTTCTCACGTGGGTGAACTCCCGATCTACTACACTGCTTGGTGAACCTGATCTTCAAACTACGTCAACGTCGGTCTCACACAAGCGTTTCCAAGCAAGCTTACAGGCGTGCTTGAGGCCGAACCCGCCTGCCCAGCTGTCTTGACGGCTCTCTGCCAAGACCTCTGCCAAGCCACTGTCCCGTGCAAATATATGGGGATACCGGAAATTGGCGGTCATGGACCCTATTCTTAGTACACAGGAAGTTAGGCCAGGCCCTAAGGCAAGCAAGGCAAGGCAAGCAGGCAAGAAAAAAATGGAACACCAAAGATTCTTGGTCAAGGTCGCGAATATCATGCTTTTAAGCAAGCAACAGGGAGACGCGCGTATCGCACGCGTGCTCTTACGAAGCCTTTTTTGCGTTTACATCCTAAACACACCCCAAGTGCTCTCCTTCTCCACGCCCTTGTTCTGCCCACCGCACGCCATCTGCAGGCCCATGCCAAGGACCCTCCGTGTATGTTCCGGCGGTATGATTCCATCGTCCCATAGCCTTGCCGACCCGAAGGTGGCCTCACTCTCGTGCTCGATCCGTGCCTTTAGCGCGGGATCCACTTTCTTGCCTACGGCTTCCATGACGGACGAGAGCTGTTCTGCGCCCATGACCGACGTCTTTGCGTTGGGCCAGGTGAACATAAGTCGGGGGGAGTACGCGCGGCCGCTGTGCTTGTGTTAGCGATGTTGTGTCGAGGTGGGACTAGAAGGAGACTTACCACATGCCGTAGTTTCCAGCGCCAGCACTAGATCCAACGACGACTGTGAATTTGGGTACGTCGACACAGCTCACGGCTGTCACGAGCTTTGCGCCGTTCTTCGCAATGCCGCCCTTTTCGGCGTCCTGGCCGACCATGAATCCCGAGATGTTTTGGAGGAAGATGAGGGGGATGTGTCGCTTTCCGCACAGCTGAACAAAGTGCGCGCCCTTGAGCGAGCTCTCGCTGAAGAGAATGCCGTTGTTGGCCACAATACCCACGGGGTGACCGTATATCTTCGCGAAACCCGTCACCAGAGTAGAACCGTACAATGGCTTGAATTCGTCGAAAGAAGATCCATCGACGATACGTGCAATGATCTCGTGGATGGGGATTTGACGGCGCAGATTGGTGCCGACGATGCCTGAAAGCTCCTGGGGGTCGTAGAGAGGCTCCTGGAAAGTAGGCTGCGAAGTAACAGTCTGGTTACGGTGCCAGTTCAAGTTGCCGACGCTCCTCCGCGCAAGTACGAGTGCGTGTGCATCGTCAACTGCGAGATAGTCTGTAACGCCAGAGACCTCGCTGTGAAGCTTGCCTCCACCAAGGTCTTCTGCTGAGACGACCTCGCCAGTCGCTGCCTTGACGAGCGGTGGGCCAGCAAGGAAAATATGACCCTGATTCTCGACGATGATGTTCTCGTCGCTCATGCTAGGCACATAAGCACCACCTGCCGTACATGGTCCCATGACAACACTAATCTGCGGGATGCCCATGCCCGACATGCGCGCTTGGTTGTAGAAGATGCGGCCAAAGTGGTTGACATCTGGGAAAACATCTGCTTGGTTGGGCAGGTTCGCACCCCCAGAGTCGACGAGGTAGATGCAGGGTAACCGGTTCTCTTGAGCGATCGTCTGGGCTCGCAGGTGCTTCTTCACGGTGACGGGGTAGTATGTGCCTCCCTTGACTGTAGCGTCATTGGCGACAACCATACATTGCACACCGTTGACTGTGCCAATGCCTGTAACGATACCGCCTGCAGGCACATCGTCCTCTCCGTACATGTTGTAACCTGCCATCTGGCTCAGTTCGAGGAACGGCGTGCCCGGGTCTATGAGTGCAGATATTCTGTCCCTGACCAGCATCTTTCCTCGCTGTATGTGCTTATCCCGAGCTTTCTGCGGTCCACCTTGCGCGATCTTTGTGTGCAGGTTGACAAGGTTCTCGGTTGCCTCGTCCATCTGGCGCTTGTTCTCTTTGAAGTCCGCATTGCTTGTATCGACGGTCGTTGGGATCACAGACACGGCTTCGGCATGGTGGGAGTGCGTAAAGGTTGCCGTGTTTCGAACAGTTTGGGTTGTGGCTCGCGATTGGGTGTGCGATGGTAGCGTCGGGCGCGATGTAGACGAGAGGAGGCAGCGTTGTGTTTGCGATCGAACAACTACTGAGGGTCGTACAGAATGCTTAAGCAGGGTCAGAGCCTCTCTTGAGGGCGCTCTTGGGACCATTTTGGCCGTAGAAATGTTCGCTCGGATGGCCTCAACTGTCCAAATAGCGCTCTATGCGTATGTGGGGGGAAGTTGCTTTGCGCGTAGTCACGACGCGAGATTGAGGGTGTAGTGGTATACGAAACGTATCGGTGAGTTACAGCTCGATTATACCGCTTGAAGAAAGCAGACAAAAGAGACACAAAAAGTTTCCGGCCTTCCGCTTCGAAAGAAATTGGCCTCGCTGTTTGCCGAAAGGCAGTTGAAGCTGGGGTTCGGATGACATCTCAAGACCGCTGTTAGCCGTACCGCGGCTCTGCGGGGAAATCACGCTAGTTACATTTCAAGCAGGTACCAGAACACCTTGACCATGCATCGTGATGCGCAAAACAACATCGTACTGTATCATTAAAGCTATTCTACAAGCGTTCATGGGTGCTATTTACAGCTTCTCACTCTCAACCGGCACCTCAACCACCTGATCCAAGCCCTCATACTTCGGAACATCAAGATTATACTTATCCGCCATCTCCGGGCTCAAGAACCTACCACCAAGGAAACGCCTCCCAGTGAACTTCTTAACCAGCGGCTTCGGTGCAGTCAAGCTGATGAGAGCTGGTGGCATGAAGCCCTTGCCAGGTCCAGAATCCTGAGGCCCGTTCTCGATATCCCATGATGAAGGCGCGTCGACGGCGAGAACAGGGACAGAAGTCGATGCTAGAGCCTCGATGACTTTGGGGAATGGCTCGCGCACTTCGCCGGAGAAACTGAAGCCGAAGATTGCGTCGACGATGTGGTCGGTTTGTTTGAGTGCGGATGTGAAGTCTTCTGTGAATGGCACTTTGAGGTCTTCGAGTTGTTTCTTGAGGCGCTATGAAGCGTAAGCTTGTGTGAGTCCTTGGTAGTGCAGTTACACACCTGATAGAGCTCGTTCTTGCTCTGCTTTGGGTAGTAGATCGTAGGTTGGTAGCCGTAGTGAAAGAGATGACGGGCTGCGACTAGTCCATCGCCGCCGTTGTTACCAGGGCCACATGCTACGAGGATGCGCTTGCCTTTGCTGAGGGGTTGTAATTTGAAGACTGAATCGTTAGCTTGACGGAGTGGATTCGATGGAGTGCCAATGTACCTGCTTGTGAAACAGAAAGACCAGCGAGCTCCATCAACTGGTCAATGGAGAATGCGCCTGAGGACATGAGTTCTTGGTCAAGCGCAGCTGCGCTTTTGGCGGAGAGAGTCTGCGAAATGAGATTAGTAGTCATCATCAAGTCAAGAGTCATGGAAGTCCACTTACTCGAAGAGCCATCGTAAAGTGTCCAGTTCACAGATAGTGCGTATTGTTGAAGCGGGAAACGTTAGTCACAAGATATAGTCGTGAACAACATGGTGTTGCCATTACATCACTGCTCAAGGATGATGATGAGCGCAACAGCAGTTGCACACCACCACAACTTCTTCAACTTGAATCTCTACTGGAACTAAAGACCAGCCCGGGGAATACATGCTATCTGTCTACCAAAAACAGTGTTCTCCACAGTCTATTCTCCAAGTCAAAGTATACCACCTCGCACGTGCCCACGCATCTCGGCAGATCCTCGGAGCAAAAAGATATACCCAAACCACCAACCAACCGCCCGCTCCGCTCGCGCAGTCGTCGCAACAGCACCACCTCTCCGCACAACACCCCATCATGGTCTTAAGAATCCGACTCGCCCGCTTCGGCAAGAAGCACTCCCCCTTCTACAACATCGTCGTCGCACACGCCCGGTACGTCTCCCAATTCCAGCCAGCAATCCCCATCTCGGGAGTCCGCAAATACTGCAACCTGCACATACCTACATACCTACTCCGCCGCCCCTTCCCAAAGACCACTCCGATCCAATTCACCCAACCCCCAATCCCACCCGCTAACACACCCACCAACAGCACAGCGCGCAACTCCCGCCCCCTAGAAGTCCTCGGCACCTACGACCCGAAACCACAGCCCCCCCGACCCGGCGACACCCACGGCCGGCCCTGGAAAGACATCAAACTGGACCTGTCGCGCGCGCGGTACTGGGTCGGTGTAGGGGCTCAGCCCTCAGATACCGCGTGGCGGTTGCTGTCCATGGTGGGGATTCTGGAGCCGCAGTATAGGGTGGGTAAGATTGCGGGGATGGTGGTGAAGAGTGGGAGTGCGAGTAAGAGTTTGATTAATGGGGTAGGGGAAGCAGGAGGGAAGCCGGGGGTTGTGGTGGAGAATATGGAGGGGGGGACGAAGGAGACTGCTTCTGCTACTTAGGTGCGAAGGTGCGCGTGTAGCGTGCGTGGATTGGGTGGGTGCGAGGGGAGAGCAAGACGCGTGGAGAGGGCGAATCGAGAAAGCTTATGTGATTTATGGGCACATCAAGATTTTTCGATGGCGTAAAAACATACCGTATGAAGGACCCAATCGAGGCGGTTTTCAGGATCAAGTGAGCGGAGGAAAGGTGCACGACATAGCAACCAGATCTTCGCCCTTGGAAAAAAGAACATCAGCCCTAGAAGATTAGCAAAGGCATGACATGGGGAAGCTTACGTTGCAGAGGGCCGGTATTGGTATTCCCTATCTTAGCCCACGACCGGCTACAACCGAAATGTACAACTTGCAACAATACAACAAACATCAACATGTGAACTTCAACTCTCGATCAACACAACAACAGGTCGTGAGGAGAACACGTCTTGGAAAAGAGCGGTACGATTACTATTTCGCTCAAAACTACTGCAAGGCTACACATATACCTGTACAACCCGTGCGAATACAACAAAACCGTCGACACCATCATCGACTTGACTCCAACACCAGGGCCATCCCATCCCATCCCAACCTGTTCATCCAGTCTAATAGATAAGCCCCCAAGCAAACAACTCCCGCTAAATGCAACACCATCTCCCCAAATCCAACAAGATCGAAACATCTTCAATGCGCCGCAACCAAAAAGGTATTCGTAATGAGACAAACAACCATAACAACAACACCGTAAATGCTCAAAGCAAGCGCCAAATTACGCAGTAGGCCCCTCCTGAAATCACGATTAAGATGTCCCTCGCTCGTAACATACCCCTCCGCCTCTCCACTCTGATACTCATCTTCGTCGTCTTCATCCTTAACAAGACGCTGGTGGTGCGAAGATTCCGGGTCAGAAATCTTGTAATAAAACAAACCGGGTAGAATGAAGGAAATCGTCGTGGAACCCGTGCTGCCGACATAAGCCAGTACTTTCTCCAGACTGGAAACGGTCATGGCGGTGATGAAGGAGAGGATGATGAGGACG
Organism: Alternaria infectoria; assembly: GCF_024043175.1. Classification (NCBI taxonomy): domain Eukaryota; kingdom Fungi; phylum Ascomycota; class Dothideomycetes; order Pleosporales; family Pleosporaceae; genus Alternaria; species Alternaria infectoria. The sequence goes on along the minus strand of NW_026250694.1, from coordinate 1,923,588 downwards.
GTGGAGATGACTGCGAATTTCAGGTCGCTCATCTCGCTGCTCTTGGGCGCGCCGGGCTTGGGCGTGTTGTTCATGAGTGTGTTTCGTGAGGGACTGCTTTCGCTTTGTTTGCGGCCGCCGGGGCGCCACTTTAGACATGCGTCGATGCTGGCGCGGCAGGGGTGGATTTGGAGGGGGTAGGAGAACATGACGAGGATGACGATGGCGAGGCGGCCGATGGTGCTGGCGGCGGCGGTGGGGTACATGGATACGATGTTGCCGTGGATGTTGTCGCCGTAGGATAGGTAGCCTGTGATGCCGGTGAGGATGTACAGGCCGCATGCGCCTCCGATGGAAGCGAAGATGACGGTGGTTGTTTGGAAGTGAGAGTTGTCGGCTATCTCGTTCAGGATCGAGAACATGTTCTGGTGGCATGTGTAGGCGAAGACGATGACGGGGAAGGCGGCGAGTGCAGAGACGGGGCCCGCCCATTCAAAGACGCGGACGTTGCCGCGGTCGGCTATCGTGTCGCCTTTGAGGAAGTGGGCTACGACGAGTATGACGAGGTAGGCGATGGAGAAGAGGGCGATTACACTGGTGTACTTGAGCGAGTCTAGACGGCGCAGGAAGGACAGCGGAATGACGATGAGCCTGGATTGGTTAGTACACACCACTCCGAACTTCATAACCAGCACCTACATGAATGCCGTGATCCAGAATTGCCTGTCAACCAGAAAGGTAATGTCTCCAGCGCCTGGCGCAAATCCTCGAACCACACCCGGCATCAGATCTCCGATGATGATCAGATAGCTGACGGCGACGCCGAAGCACTTGACCGCGATAGCGGCGTCGAAGATGATAGACAGATTCGGGTATGTCATCTGAGACAACGTCGCAAAGGATACATGCCCGCGATCAATGTAGCGCGCGCATCGTGTCTGGAGGTAGAGGCCAAAGCCTGCGGTTGTGCCAGCCCATGCGATAACGAAGATGCCGAGGAAGATGCCCATTTTGGAGAGCGCGGAGGGCATGGCGAGGAGGCCGGCACCGAGGACTGTAGACGGTCAGCATGGTGTCGTGTGGGGTAGCTGGCATGGGCGTACTGGTGTTGGCTAGGTTGATGACACTGGATATCCATGTCGCCTGGCCCTTGAATCCGACGTCTTGCTTCCCTCTGCCTCTCCTACTTGGGTCAGCTTTCGTCCGATAAGAGATATACGAGGCTATCGTACCGTCGCCCTCTCAGCGACCCGGTGCTCGAGGTCATGGGGTCTGCGTCTGCTGGCTCGGGGCCGATGGCGGAGTAAGAAGCCATGCTCTGGGGTGCGAAATGCGCGGTTCGTGTTATTGCGCGTTCATCCGTTGCGGGTTGGCGGTGGTGCTATCTATATTGCGACGACGAGCACAGGCTAGCGAATGTGATGACAGAGCTATGGGAGCTCAAGCTGGCAGTGAAAAGCGAGGGTGGGAGTGCTCCGCTGACGTCTGGTCTCGAGGCCCCATAACCCGGGGGCTTATCAGCGGCCGCTAAAATTAACATCCGCTCCGCTCGAGGTACGCGCCCGCGTTGACACGTCTGGGCGAACATAAACATCGAATCCAGCACCACCATGGACGAGTACGAGGAGGCGGTTCTGTTCACATTCTCACTGCTGGAATCGCGGTTGGATCGCCTGGAGTATATCCTCGGCGGCCCGCAGGACAACACCAAGGACAAGCAAAAGACCATCCCGGATCGCATACACAGGATCGAGCAGTCACTGCAGCAGCTGGCCGGCAAGACTGCGCTACTTGATGAGGCCAACAACTTACGTACGCAGCCCTTATCTCCTTCATTTTCCAAGGCTAACGTCACCAGTGAGCAAGCACAAAGACGTCCTCAAGACACAACACGACGACAGCGATGACGGTCCCCCACTTGACAACGCCCAGAAAGCTGTGTTGGTGACCGAACGTGCAACAAGCTTCGCGACAAGTGCGTCACAGCTCCAAGCCCTCGAAGACCAGCAGATACCCACCACCGATGGCTTCGCCAAGCTAGCCGTGTTGCGACCGCGCATTGCTGAAGCAGAAGAACGCCAACTACAACAAGCACTCAAGATATCCGAGCTGCGGAAAAGGAACGGCTTGCTGAATCAGCGGTATCAGCAGGTCATGCTCCTCGGCGCAGGAAGATGCTGGGTCGACTACGACGAGAGGCTTAGGAAGGCCCTGAGAACGCTTGTGCGGGAGGAATATAGGAGAAGGCCTGCCGAGGAGGAAAAAGGCGTGGCACGCGAAGAAGAAGAGGGCGAGGAGAGTGAATCTGATGAGGACGAGCTGTGAGAACTGTCAGCATCACGCAACAGTTCACCGAACCAAGAATGCCACGCTCGGTGCCATCAGTCTCCGCGCAGAAGCACCAATCGCCTGCTGAGACACCGTACGTCCATTACTATTTTCTCAACCACGTTGTGTTGACGGTACGTGGACTTTATGCGTTGCGCAAATACCGACGTCAGACGGTTTCAAGGCGTGGCTGACAGATGCCAGGTGCTTCACGTGTAGCTTGGGCGCGCTCGTCACAGCCACAGCCGGTACCCGCGACCGTCATTCTAGTTTTGCACATCTGATAGAGGCTCAGCAGTCTGGGCGGGGCATGTGGACCAGATCAGCAGCGAGCATGTGGAGCGGTGTCACCATCGTTGCAGCGATCCAGAGTCGCGCATGTTACAAAAGCGACGCGTTGCCTCGGATCAAGCAAGCATCCGAAAGTGACATATTGCAAAACAAACTTCCCGATCATGACGACGGCCATGGGGAAATTGATGCATACAGTAGTACAGTAACGTCAATTGACCTTTGCACCCTGACCGGAAACGCTTTGCCATGTCACAGGTAGCAGTCGCAGATAGTTCAAACACGAAAAGAGTTTGTAAGCGCCAGCTTTTTCTTGCTGAATGATGTAAAGTGAGGTCAAGTGAGGGTCTCAGCAACTTTGTAGGGCTGCGGAGGGTTCGGTGCCGTAGCACGGCGTTTCATGACCGTCTCGTGTCAGCTTGGTGACCTGGCCCAGGGCCCCGAAGCGTAATGGCGCCGACATTGGTCCGGACGTCAATTTCCTGGCTCGCCTGGGAACTACTGCGCCTAGACACAGCTTCAGCCGCAAATGGACGCGGCGCACGTGTCGGCTACCATGGGTAATCAAGACAGGCCATGGGGAAACGTGGATGGCATGCCTTGAGGGCGACGCAGGGTGCACATGAGATTAGCCAGACTTGTGCAGTGGAATTGCAGCTGTCAGACCAGTTGTGTATGACAGCAGCGGTGTAGATTGTCGATTTAATCAAAGTACCACATTTCGGACGGGGATGTCCTGTGTGTGGAAGGGTTCTCGGGGTGTTCTTGAGTGACGAGTCGAGGATGCATGATGAGGCGTCGCCATGTATTGGGATCCCTTTGAGCGACGTACCTAGGTAGTACTAGCTGCGCCACGTCTTGGCTTGGCGTATTGAAGAGTGGATGGTGAATGAGTGAATGGCCGCGAACAGCTTGACATTGTCGAACACATTGTCGAGCAACAGGTGGATGAGATACCTCCATAACGCTGTTAACATTAAAACAACGTAGACTTGTCTGTGTACGGCGGCTCGACGGCCACCAAAGGCACTAATGCACTAAACGCGCGTGCAGCTGTCCAGGCCTTTGGCTGACGGGCGCGGTGCCATTTTAATCTCTGCACAAGTGGGACCCGCAGCGCTGCAATCCCCGAACAACCCTTAGCCATTCCAGCCGGCGCGGCCAATCGAGAACTACTGGGAACCCAAGGTGAAACCGTCGCATCTCTCGCTCTGCTCCCGCCCTCGCCCGTAACCCTCCCTCGACACCCACCCCAAAGCCATAATCGACCTTCACGCAGCCGCCAGAGTCGCAGAAGCCTTGCGCGCCCACCAACACTGCTGGTCACTGGACGCCCGCCTCCCGCTGCTTGCGCCCTGTGCACCGTTCGCTGCCCTGCACAACTCCACCAACGCGCCGATATACTGGCCCAACCGCCCACACCCACCAACATCACTCACTCTCTTTGACTCTCGACATTCACCCATAATACCGCATCTGGCACCCACGCTCTTTCCCGCTCTTCCTGCTCTTCCTGCGCCCGCGACAGCATAGCTTAATCGCCCCTTTCCCCGCCGCTTCCACCAACACATGCCCGCTTACGGCTCGCTGGGCGGCTCTCCTTCACTACGCAAAATGGAAAACGGAGGCTACAGCCAGAGGTCCCAGGGCTTCAGCATGAGCCGCATCATTGGGGATCCCTTTGCGCTCGCCACGATATCGATTGGCATTGTGAGTAGCCCGGAGTACGCGGCAGTCGCGGGATTTGGTCGCTAACGTAGTATACAGCTCGCCTGGGTCATCGCCTTTGTCAGCTCCATAATATCAGCCATCCACGGCGGCTTCCCCAACTTCGCCTGGTGGACGCTCGTCTTCATGTTCTTCTGCATTGCGGGCGTCACCGTTACAGTCGCCTCGGATGCGGAGAGGACGTACCATGTCGCAGTAAGTAGCCGTCACGGCATACCACGAGAACGCACTTGCTAATTCCAGCAGATCGTGGGCTTCCTTGCCGCGGGCCTGGTCTTCACCACCTCATCCGTCAACTCGCTCGTCTACTCGCCCGTCGCTCCCTTTGAAGCCGCGGCTGCCGGCTACATCCTCCTCTCCATGATCGCCGTAAGTCACGCCAGCACACCACGCACCAGTCCCAACTAACATGCCCAGATCGTCTGGATCTTCTACTACGGCTCGCAACCACAAGCCAGCCACCGCGCCTTCGTCGACTCCTACGCCCTGCACAAGGAGCACCCCGGCTCGCGCTCCTCCCGCCCCATCTCCAACGGTTACACCAACCGGCCCGAAACCCAAACCGCCAACATCCCGCCGCAAATGTACACATCCGCCCAACTAAACGGTTTCGAAACCTCGTCGCCCGTCTCCGGCTACCCCGGCGGTCCCGTCGGCGCAAACGGCCGCAACAGCTCAGCCCCCCAGTTCGGCGGCATGAACAACAACGTGTCGACACCCACAAACGACGACGCAAACAACCAGCAAGAAGCTTCTATCGAGTACCCGTACCGCGCCAAGGCCATCTACAGCTACGAAGCCAACCCGGATGACGCGAATGAGATCAGCTTCCAAAAACACGACATCCTCGAAGTCTCGGACGTCAGCGGACGGTGGTGGCAGGCCAAGAAACCAAATGGCGAGACGGGTATCGCGCCCAGCAACTATCTCATCTTGTTATAAGAGAAGAAGAAGAGAAAGGGCGCGGAGAGACTGGTTCTCTCGAAACCCTTCTTTATGACCCTGCCACGAATGTTTCCTTGCCTCGTCAACTTTCTAACTCCTCTACACTTCCATGTGCACAGCTACATCTACCGAAGGATGTCCGCTTCGACAGCCAACGCGGAGCTGGATAAGGGGAATTTATGTGGGTGTTTCTAGGGCTGATTGGATATTTGACACCGTGCAACACAGAAAGTTGCGCACATGGGTGTTATAACTGTGGCTACCATACCTTTCTGCACGATACCCAAAGTTTCCCGTTTTTGTCTTTTGTTTCTCAGTTCGCTTCTACATCAATCAGAGTAATTCTAAATCTTTTGTTCGTTTTACTCTTTTGAAGCCATTGTGCTGTTTTACCTTCACACTTACAACTTACCCTTCTTTCCTAGCCCTTCTTGTCATGTATTCTATGTACCCAGCCTGTGTTTTGACTTTTCCAGCTTCTAGCGCTCAAGCTGAGCGATGGGTGTTTTTCGGCATGGGAGCGGTGTCTTGTGGGGGGTTGTCCCTCATGAAATCGAGAAATTGAGAGGGGTGGACATCAGCGCGAATTAAATAACAGGCCAACATGTTTATAGTTAGCGGCTGTATGGAGGAGAAGATTGTATAGAAGCAACAAGAGAGAGAGACAGAGAGAAGTAAAGAATGCAAACTCGACTGAATTTATCAAAAAGTACGTGGTTTAGTTTCTGCGTGAATCTATGACCCGTGTGTGTGTGTAAAGAAGCCTAGCAAATGTATGTTCCCCGGGGAGGACTCTTGCTTTCTCCATCGTGGAAGACTCGCAAAGATGTTGACAGTGCAAGGTTTGAAATAATAATTGGATAATGAGGTTTAGATCACGAAACATAAGTCTTAGTACACGACTTAAATATCGCAAGACGAAGGTTATAGTAAGAGAACAAGATTGGGTATCTAAACGCCTGTCCAAGGAGATGCAACCAACGCCTTGTTATATCCAAGTCTCGAAACGCCATATCCGTGCATAAATGTCATCCACGGTCAAGAAGAACCAAGACCCTCTAGCAATAACTCCGTCTCTCGGGATCGGCCACATAAACCTCTAAATAATATAGCGCCTCCATCCATCAGGATAAAGACACTTCTTCCCACTATCATCCCGGCCCGTGCGGAACCGCTCCCATCGCGCATCATACCCAGCGCCGAGCACAAGGATAGTCTCGTCGTCGAGCCATCCGATGAGGCCCTTGGTCGGCCGACCACCCGGCACACCCGGAATACCTGCACTCAGAGTAGCGGACCTACCGTGTGGACCCCAAGTGGTAGGTTCGTCGCCCATCTCGAACTTGGCCGTAGCCGTAGGATATATATCAGAGAACGCGCGGGGCAGACCAGGGATCTTGGACAAGATACCATACTTGTGCTGTGACGGATCGGCTTGTGAGGCACTTGTTGCGGTTACGAGGTCGTAGATGTGGAGGCTGGATTTATCGGATGTCACGGCGAGGGTCGAGCCGTCGGGGGAGAAGGCGAGAGAGAAGACGGCAGCGGGGTCGACGCCACGGCGGAGCTCTGCTAGTTTCGTGCAGGAGGGGAAGGACCATAGCCGGATGACAGTGCCCTTCTCGCTGGCTGTTGCGATGAGGTCGCCGTTCCTGCTTATGCCGATTGCGCGCAGCGGGTTTTCGTGAGCGGGTATGATACTCACATTGCCCGTGTTGAGATCATATATCTTGACCTGACCCGCCACCCTTCCCGGGAATGCGACAATACTCGTGCCCAGCTCACACAGCCCAAACGGGTTATTGACTGTTTCGTACTCCGCCGACTTGACTGGCGGCACCTTCATCTTGTATATGCATATCGAGTTGAGCAGCGCCACGATCATGTGTGACTGCGACAGGCGCACGCGCTGGACGGGCGTCTTGAACTCGGTCGACGTGGTGAAGCGCTCGGTTTTGTCGTTCCAGATTTGGACCTCGTAGATGATGTCAGTGTCGTTGACGCTCCAGTCGGGTTCCTCAGGAGGTACCTTGTTCTGGGGGTACTTGGGCTGCTTCCCTCCTCCGACCAGGGCGATGTAACTCTTGTTGCCGAGCATCTCTGCGCAGCCGATGCCGCCGCCGACTTCTGCAAATGTGTTAGTGGGATGTGGTCGGTGTTTAAGATAGGGAGCTACCTCTGGAAATCTTCTCTTCGCATGTTGAAGACGAGAATACTGGAGGTGTTAGCAAGGGCCTTCAAGGTGCATGCGCGCGTCATACCGCGAAATCCGTTCTCCATGGCTACCGAGAAGTGCGAACAGTCGGCGTTGAAGGATGCCGAGAGCACAAAGGGTCCGGCATCCGAGTCTAGAATGGGCCGGGTGTTCATGCTGGGTGCAGCGAATAGAGGAGATGTTTGTACGGGAGGTCGTTTCAACTGCTCAAGTGGGGCGTCTTGAGTGCAGTGCGGAGGTGGGTGGAGCGCTGTGCTGAGATACTTCGAACGTAAAGTGGCCAGCAAACGGCGCCGAAAGCGTTATCGCAGAGTCCAAGAGTATGCTAGACCCATTTTCTCAGCAGCGACTTAGACAGGCGAGAGTGAATAGCGACGAGAGGTTTGGTCGATAGCGATATCGAGGGTCCACGGCTCCTCCAAGAGCTCGGTCACGCCCTCGGGATCCACCTGAGCTCTCCCGGCGCTAGCCGCTTGGAGCAAGCGCGACTTGAGGACCTGATGGATGAGCAACGATGCCTTTGGGCACCATCAGTCCCATTGATGTAACCGGAGAATTACTACCACCTCCCGCGCAGAGCCGCACGTGAGAGACGGGATTTTCCAATTTACCCTTTCAAGTTGTGATGTTAAGCTTCGAGAGACCCTGATAAAGTACCCCGCTGAGTACTGCTATCAAGCAGAACAGCGCGCAGTCATTTGAAAAGCATCAACGCGTTCCGCTTGCCAACTAGACACACTTGCAATACAATTCGTGATCAATATCAATTGCAATCACTCGTGTTGTACATCTTGCCGAAATCAGACGCGCCAGGTGGTCGCGCCAAGAAGGAGACTGCGACCGGGGTGTTTCCCGCTAGCGAGCCCCTTTGCATCGCGCAGGGAGTAGCTGCCAACGTCCCCAAATTTCCACGACGACACCGCTCCAACACCACACCTCAGACATACGCCCCCGTCTCACCCCCAAGCAGTCTCGCCTCATCGCTAGATTGTCTCCATTGCGTGTGCACGCCGCCCATCCACCACACCCATCACATTCACCGCCCCCGAGTTCATCATGTCTTCGGTACGACGCTCCCCAACACCACGTCTCCCTCAGGCCACGATGCCGCCCTACCCACCACCACACCACCTGCCATTGACCTCACCCGCTAACAATGTCTCAGGCGCTTAACAAGACGCGCAGAAAGAAGAATGTCAAGAAGGGTATCCAGTTCTGTCTGATGGTCTGTGGTGCCTCTGGTACTGGCCGGACGACCTTTGTCAACACCCTCTGCGGCAAGCAGGTGCTCGGACACAAGGAGGTCGACGACCCAACAACGGCACACGTCGAGGAGGGCGTCAAGATCAAGCCCATCACAGTCGGTACGTCGCCCCGATAAGGGTCAATGGCTATCACCATCGCGTGCGGCTGCTAACACACATTAGAACTCGACGAGGAGGGCACCCGCATCTCGCTCACCATTGTTGACACACCCGGATTCGGAGACCAGATCGACAACGAGGCCAGGTAGGCATCTTCCAGGACGTACCACAGCCCACGCTTACCCTCCGCAGCTTCTCAGAGATCGTCGGCTACCTCGAGCGACAGTACGACGGCATTCTCGCAGAGGAATCGCGTATTAAGCGTAACCCCCGATTCCGCGACGACCGTGTACATGTCCTGCTCTACTTCATCACACCCACCGGTCACGGGTATGTATGCCGAGCCCCTCTGCCAGCTCCAGCTAACACACCACAGTCTCCGTGAACTCGACATTGAGCTTATGAAGCGCCTCTCACCCCGCTGCAACGTCATCCCCGTCATCGGAAAGGCTGACTCCCTCACACCCGCCGAGCTCGCCGAGTCGAAGAAGCTGGTCATGGAGGACATTGAGCACTACCGCATCCCCGTGTACAACTTCCCCTACGACATCGAGGAGGACGACGAGGACACCGTCGAGGAGAACGCCGAGCTCCGCGGCCTGATGCCCTTCGCTATCGTTGGATCCGAGGACATTGTTGAGATCAACGGCCGACGGGTACGGGCACGCCAATACCCCTGGGGTATCGTCGAGGTCGACAACCCCCGCCACTCCGACTTCCTGGCCGTGCGAAGCGCCCTCCTCCACAGCCATCTTGCCGATCTCAAGGAGATTACGCATGACTTCCTATACGAGAACTACCGTACCGAGAAGCTTAGTAAGAGTGTCGAAGGTGGTGCTGCTGCGTAAGTTTTGTCCCCGCTCTACTACAATATCAGTACTAACATCCCACAGTGACTCGTCGATGAACCCCGAGGATCTTGCCAGCCAGTCAGTGCGCTTGAAGGAGGAGCAACTGCGACGCGAAGAGGAGAAGTTGCGCGAGATCGAAGTCAAGGTCCAGCGCGAGATCAACGAGAAGCGGCAGGAACTCCTGGCCCGCGAGAGCCAGCTGAAGGAGATCGAGGCCCGCATGAACAGGGAACAGAGCGGCCAACTGCAAGACCACGACGCAGACGAGGCTTAGATGACGCCAACACACCTCGCTTTCAGGATCCGGCTGTTGCATCTCCTGCGGTCTTGGTCAAGCACGGGTAGCGCGCTTGCCACGGGAAACCATCGAGTCGTCAAAAGGTGTATTGATCATCACAGCTGCGGGCGTTTGTAATAGGTGGCTTGTGCAATGCCGACACGGAAGGGACATGGTCGGATGCCGGGCTTCATTTCTTCTTATTTGGGGGCCTTTCCATCTTTTAGCCGACAGTGATAGCTCCCTTGGATCACGTCTGTGGTTACACTGTCCTCGACATGACACTGCTTCTCGTATGTTTTCTTAGCTTTTTCGATACTTATTCCCCCGCCTTTTGGTCCTTCATGTAGGAAGTAGTAATTAACATTCTAATATCACCCCGGTGGTCATAATTGGTGTTTGTCATTCGTGGATTTCTTGTGTGTGATAGAGTATCTCGCGGTTTTGCTCCTTCCTTTCGTGACTGCAAATTTGAGTCTGCGTAGCGCGCCTTCCACACAATGTCACTCACTCCACGATCGCGCATGCTGGGGGCCTCTAATCCATCGACGATCACATCTCTTCTCGTCTCCTCAACACAACGCCCACACTTGCTTTGTTTGTGCGCCTTCATGTACACTTACGACACCAACGACTGTCGACTTACGCCACATCGCAACGTTTTGTATACATAAAAATACGCTAGATTAGCTTGCTGGTTCTTCACCGATCAGTCTCACGAATGCCGTTTATGGGTGGGTGGGGGAGGCGGAGGGGCGGTGGTGGAAGTCTCGCTCTCTACACATTATGTGCACTGTTGTGTGGAATGTGTGGAATGGGTTCACCGATCAGTTTCGCGAATGCCGTCGACCCCGGCCCGGCAGATTCTCACCGCACGTTCAGGTTGACGAGACATTTTTCCAAACGAAGCACCGCGAGACGCGCATTTTATCGCTGGTGGTAGGGGTGAAGGATGTGGAGGGGATCCTGTAGGTACAGTAGTAGCCTCTTTTGTCCAATGGGTCCAGTCGCATTAATCATCGTAGTCACGAGAAGGGAGACGGTACAGCAGACATCACGCACTCGTCCGATGGTTGACAACGGGAGAATGCATAAAGTGCGCCTTCGACTCAAACTGCGGTCTGGTCCTTCGGGCAGGTTATTGAGATGGTACTTTGGTATGGCAATGGGGGAGGCAAGAATGAGGGTGATGAAGATACTACTGACGATCTAGACAACACGAAGACTTTGTTGCGAAGATCGTCGTCTTGCTGGTCGATCTCAGTGAACACTGAGGTGCGAAGACAAAGCCATTCTCTTTACGCTCAGGCCCGGCGATTTCAGTGACTCTATCAAGAACCAATGACAAGAAGCGGACGCAGAGCTGCGAGAGTGAATCCATTGACTCTACGCTCAGGCTCATCGTATACAGTGGCTCCATCAAGAGCCAATGACGAGAAAACCTGCAGGTCTTGCACACATCATACCCTCCATACTTATTAGGCCTGCGCGAATTGCAATCTGGCCATACGGATCTGGCATCTTAACGAGGGCTACGATAGGTCCTCTCGTATGCTGGCTGTCGAAACTTTCACGCTGGGGTTGACTGCGGACACACCTCAACATACTCCGAGTGCATCCTGCAGTCCGAATATACCTCGCCTCCGCGGTTGCCGACAGACTTCTTACGGAGAAGGCCGCAAGAAGCAACTACTGCAGTCAGCTCTAGGCCTTTACCCCAGGTCTTTCGTCCACCAAGCGATCTTCCCGCACCGGTCAAATACTGCACGTCATGGTAGCGGATCGTTTCGACCCATTTCCATTTTGTCTGATCGGTCTACTCTGCAAGTGCCGATGCGCCTTGCTCCCATGCTTTTCCCGCCGGCTTCTAGTCTTGCAGAACTACTCACCGGTCACATCGCGCCCAAGACGACATCAGGCATCATTCTGATGGAAGGATCTGCCAGCGGATGAGACCACCATGGCAAAGACATGATGTTGATGACCATAACAATGGGTATTGATAAAACTCACCGCAGTAGTCTTAATACGGTCGCACACTAATCAATCAAGAGTCGCCCGTGCTTGTCGGAACGACACCCTATCTACTGAGATTCATGGCTTTTACATTTGATGGTGGGGATAAATCAGGGGTTAGCCTGCCGTCCATTAGCGTTATACTGGCTTTATCCCTGGTGCTTCGCGGAGTGACAAACACCACGGCACAGCGGCAAAGCGAACGCGAAAGTGCGCACGCATCGGGGCTTCGACATGGATTTAGGCAAGCCTCGGGGTCAAACTCTTCCAGCCATCTCCTGCCAGTTTGGACATGTCGATCCTGATCACGTCAACGGCCTAAACTTGGCCGAACGTACGTCTTCAGATTCGAAGATGCTCCAGGGCTGGCGTACTCCCCACACAGTGGGTATATCGGCCCGCTTCTCGCCAGATTCATCTGGTCTGGCCTCTCATGCTTCCCTTGCCTATCGGACCCCGATGCCTTCAGAATGGATGATCTTTGACAAATCCCTCAGCCAGACACGAACAACCCGGTATCAGACCCTTTCAGCGTCGGTCCGCTTGCACATCCTCGTATGCGACATCGGCATACCGAACGTCGCCGACTCTGCACGCCATGTTCTATGCGTCTCTTCACCGTTCAGATCCCAGGATGGTCAGGATGTCAGACTCGTGGCTCGATGACATTGGCTTCATTGAACGGAGTACGCCCGGCCGGTACTCTATCTCGTGTGGGTCCAGGAGCAAAGCCGAAGCGCAACTATCCGTCCACGTCTCGGTGCCAGTCATCAATACAGATGGGTGCAGCCGATGCGAATATGGCTAACCGTCGCTGCATCATGCCGGAGATCGCCCCGATATGGATTCCTTCGTTCGTTTTCGCAGAAGATGGTATCATTGAGGCGAGGTGAAAGTGTGCAGATGCGTGAGACACGCAGACGTCCTGGTCTATTATGCAATGCCGTCCCAGGAACATATCCTGCATGTGGTCCTGGATCGAATAAACGCCACAGCCAAGTGGCGGCAACGGCGGCGGGGAACCTTCACACGTACCAAGTGCCAACACAAAGTCGACGCGTTATCTCCTCCTCGTACACGCGGAATACAGCGCAAAGAATGTGTTCTCGACCGGCATACATAACCGACAGCTTTGTGTATGAAACGTATGAACCGAAGTTCGTCGATCGGTAGAGCGTTTGGTTCTCTGGCTTGCGTGCATGGCGCACGCCCCTAACCCCACCTTTTCCCAACGGTTCCACTTTTTGACCTGATCCGGCTGGAGATGTACAACCATTATCATCATAACCGCGCAGTGCGCGGCTGTCGTTATTGTGTTCGGATGTCGACGCAATGACTCAAAACTTGTGGCAAAGAGTTGCAGGGCCTTTAGCTTAAATGTAAGCTTAACTTAATCTTATTACTTCTAGATTTTAACTAGCACAGCTTCTTTACTATAATAGCGTTATGCTAATCTATTATAGATACTATTTTTATAATCTTCTTTTACTTCTTTACCTTATTATCCTCTTCTTCTTTAATATAGCACTTACGTTAGAAGGTTTAAAGCTTATTAGCTTTCTTATAAAAGCTATAAGTAGCTTAAGCGCATATAAATAGGCGCTTCTTAGTAATAAACTAGCAGTCTAGCTTTATAGCCTATAAGATTATATTATTACTAAAGTATATAATATAGTTAGAGTAGGTAGAGCCTTAGAAAGTTAGCTTAGAATAAGAAAAAAAAGCGTCTACTTATAATTAGATAAGAGGCGTTAACTATAATAGGTTATAGCTTCTAGAGCTAGAATGTAAGTAGATTTATAAAGCTAAGTATAGTTATTTAGCGTGTTTAAGATAGATAAATTTAAGCAAGAATACTAGTAATTAAGTCTTTTTAAGTATAGATTAATACTAAGTAGCTAGAGACAAAGTTTACTAAGATGTGTTCTTATCTAATAGGCTTCTATGCACGTAATCTTAATAGACTATAGAAAGAGCGAGCTTTAGGCGATATTCTTTGGGACCGAGGCGGCGATTTGCCGGTTCAGCTGGCTACTAAGACCCACTGCCTATCAGCTGCCGCGAAAGCTGCGAACTCTATCGTCCCTCGCGACACGCCTTCCCGGCTGTGCTACTCAGCAGAGCAGCATGTGCACTCCTTTTGTGCCGCGTCTGCGACAGCGTTGAGCGTGTAGTAGCTGGCTAGTTGACCTTACATGCCGGCCACCACTTATTCATCATCAGCTACTGCAGACTGCTGCGAGGCGCCAGGAACCGAGGACTAGACACACGCTCGGATGGGGAAAGCAGAGCCTCCTACTAGCTGAATCCAGTTGTACTGTATACTGGATCGAATCATAAATCCGGTTGACGCCATCTTATGCAGGCGGGGTCCCACCGGCGTGGTTCGGGAATGCCAGGTGATGCAGGTCTCAACACAGCCGCCAACCGCACGTCAGCTACCCACCTTCAGAGTTTTCAGGAACGTCCGTCAGTGTGCAGGAATGCACAGTAGCCGGGCACGCGCTCGCCGAGTTCACCGGAGGATCGAAGTCACCTCATCAAAACGAAGATTGACGGACTCTCCTTGAGGCCAGTCAGGATTGATGTTCGCGTGAGCCGCTTGGAGCGCGGCGGTAGTCTACGCACGACCACATCCGGAAATACATCTACAAGGTTATTCATTGGATGCAGATTAACTTTACCCTCTTCGATGTGCATTACTCCGTAGTCTACAGAACTGTCCCGGCTGTGAGCGATTGGGTTTACCAAGTGGCCACCAGATGTTCTTTCTTCGTCGCTCAATGCAGGGACCCAGCATCCGACCGAGCCTTGTATGCATGCAATACCGGGGGTTTCGTCACCCACCCCCTTCAACGTCTGCATCGAGATGGAGTGGGACCCATTTCCTCATATGAGGATAGATGCGTTCAGCGAAAAGTCTAGACTCGCCAATCGGATTGCAGATCGGCTGGGGAAGGAAAAGTATCCCTGTATACGCTAGCTCAGCCACTCACCTCTTACCGAGTCTGAACGGAGTCGCTCTTCAGCGCCGGGAGCAGGGGCATGACTTCCCCGAAAGCTGAAATCTCACTAGCTGCCTAGTCTAAATCGTTCTATCCAAGGCCATTGTGCACTGGTATGACCAGCCGACTTATTCTTGCACGCGACTGCGGCGGTAGAGCTAGTAAAATGGGACCCTCTGACAGTTCCGTCATCACGCACAACATGTTGCCTGGTGTGAGCGGGTACCACTTTCGCCTTCACCTGGGTGCCGGTGCTGGCGTAACCGACTGCTCTGTCATTAGTTGGAAACTTTCTTTTGTACAACCCTCCCGCTTCCTCATCCTACCATTGGTGAAGTCGTTTAGCTACTTCTTCCTCCTTTACTCGAACCAGGTACCAGAGCGATAGTACATACTACACCTGGTGCGACGTGAAACGCCACCAGATCACGTAAACTCACATCTCTACACTTCCTTTTAATTGGCTTCTTAATCGTACATCTTGTCTCACCTGGGCCTCTCTTTCTACCACTCCCATCTTTCCCACGCACTGAGCCTTACACCTCTTCACCACTTCTCATCATCCAAGACGTAGTGAAAGCACTCTTCCAAAGCCATGGACAGACCGCAAGTTTCGATACCACCCGTGAGTAGTACCATCAATATCGCATACAGCTCCAACATACTGACCCCAAACGCTAGGCTGCGAATATCCTTGGTGTAGGTTTCTCTGCTCCACCCACGTTTTTGACTTGAGTCATGATACTGACATACGATCTGGTTCTCTAGACGCTCGGCACTGGTGAGTACCTCCGAACGTTTCGTGGCTAAGGACTATGCTAACTTGAGTAAAGTGTATGCAACCCCACGTCAAGCCCTTGACCCCACGAAGCAAATGCTAACAAAGGTCCGAATCCAGCTGTTGGTGTATACAAATCATCCCACAGTAAGTGTCACACGCATAAGCATTGCACACGACAGTTCGCTGACTGCGTTGAAGAATATGGACCAACTGGCGGCGGAAGAGCACCGAAGGCCTTCCAGGCACCATGCTCATACTCTGGTCAATCTGTGCGACATCCCACATGAACGATCCCGGTTGGCTCAGCTAACCACAAGATGCAGGCGGCGTACCGTTCGGTGTATATGCGATTGTTCAGGTATGCCATCACCCACCTCACAGTCCGTCTCATCTTTTGCTTACGTGTGATTAGAACTTCAACTTCGCACTCAAATTCCAACCTCAAGCTTTCGCCAGTCTTACCCTGATCGCATGGGGCCAAACACTGTACTACCACAACAAATGGAGGGTCTGGACAGCCACTGTTGCGACCATCGCTCTTGCAGCTAGCTTCGGTATCATGGAACTCATCCTCATTCTTACACTGCGCGTAAGTCAACCCCGCAGATCTCCATTTGGTCGAGAGTGACTGACAGTATACCGTACAGGGCCCATACAGCCGCGGTGTCGAATGGCCCATGATGCTAATGGCCATCTCCGCCTCCGTAATCCAAGTCATCGGCCTAATCCCGCCATACTTCGAGCTTGCCAAGCGCAACGGCCGCGTCATCGGCATCGACTTCTGGTTCCTCACCATCGACTACCTCGGCGCCTTCTTCTCGCTCATGGCCGTCGTCGCGCAGCAATGGTTCGATGCTCTCGGCGCCAGTCTATACATTGCTTGCATGGTCCTCGAGACTGGCATCTTTGCAAGCCAAGCGGTGTGGCTATGGCGTGTCAGACATGTGCGCAAGGAAGCTAAGAAGGCGGGCAAGACGTACGACGAATATGTTGCTGAGAATAGCGGCAAGAAGTTGCCGAGGTGTGGGAGTGAGGAGACGTTTGTTGATGTTGAGACGGGGTGCGAGAAGAAGACGACGATTGGAGGTGGAGAGTATGATGCTGGTACGGCTGAGAAGGCGGTCGAGAAACCATCCACGACCCAAGAGGAACGCATCGATGCCACCGAGGCGACTGCGACACCCGCATCGACATCAACAGCCACATTGACGCCCATATTCACCTCGATGACAACAGCACCACCACCCGACACACTCCAGGCTCCCCCAACTGCCGTTCTGAAGAACGACACGTCCGGTTGAACACCTCTTTCCACATCTCCCTTTTCCTTTGGAACTTTTGCACGGCGTTGCACCTACCATTTTCCGACTTCTTCATGTCCTGTACGATACCTCACGATGGCGATCACGGCGTACCATCTTTCCTTTCCTTTCTTTATTTCCATAATCTGGCGACGACGGTTAAAAAGCTCTTCCTGCTCTTCCTCTGGTAGGAGGTCAAAAGCTCGCTTCCTTACAAAAAGTTGAAAACAACTTGGGTGGCTATCTGCTATGGATTTCTGGTGTTAAATGCGGACGGGGTTGGGTCAAACTGCTGACCAGTGTGCGTTGGCATGGCACGGCTTGTATGAGTAGGAGTTTAAAACTAATAATTTGGTTGCTCTGATAGTGCGGACCTTGGTTGAGATGCATTGAAGCCAAGGCTTACAATCGACACGTGATCTGACAATGCGCGATAGTCATACGGGCTAGTAGAAAAGTCTTTGCTGGTGCGGTTTTGGAGTGCCTGTTTATCTGACTACAGTTTACTACTCTCTTTACTACCTCTTCTCCCCCCATCAAATAATAGCAAGGGCGATGATCAACGAAACTTATTACTCATCATCCATCTGAGCCTTGCCTCGCTGTTCCTTATTCTCAGGACCAGGTCGCTTAGTGGACACGGTGCCCTTGAGCTTCGCAGTCTCAGCAACACCCTCACCCTTCTTACTCATCTCGCCCTGCTTGGAAATCTGCGAGCTGTGGTGAGTGTCACCATTAGACAAACCCTCTTGTTTTCCGGACATGTAGTTGAAGCTCCTAGGCTTTCCGCGCGGGTCGGCCTGTGGTGTTACTTAGCAATCAAGAAGTGGAGAAAAAAGGTCACATCTTGTACGAACCGGGTCGGCGACATGTGAAGGTGCAGCCCCGTGACCCATAGCCTTCGGGCCCAACTCTTCATTGGGATCCGGCCTGCCGGCACCGGGTGCGCTGGGATCGCCTTTCATAGTGATCTTGTGGCTGCGCATGTGTTCCTCGTTCTCGCCGGCCATCTTCCCTGGCATGGTTGGATGCGGCTGGAGATTGGCCGCGAGGTTCTGCTTTGACGAGGGACGCAGATCTGAATTTATAGCGAAATAGAGACCGCCGGTGAAGGCCATGGCTACACCTGCGAACTTACTAGAGGATACACGTTACAGGAGGATCGGGATGAGAGTTGTGATGGCATCAAAACGTACAATGTGAAATCGCTGTTCTGCACTTTGGGGATGATGGGCTCGCTGGCATACTGCCTGCTCTGGGCGCCATTCCGCAGCGGATAAGGCCTAGCGCTACGAGAGCATTTCGAGCCCTGTAGAGTAGTGCCTGTAGCAGAGGCGACTCGCGGCTTTGTAAAGCGAAGTAGCGGCATATTGAATCACATAGATGTAGATACTAGGTGCAATGGGTGTGGAGGGATGATTGGTAGTCATCTCCATCTCCCATGATATTTAGACATTCGGTGCTAGGCCAACATCAGGTTCCAAGGTTATCGTCAAAGCGCGCGAGATGATGCGTCATCGATTCAGCGGAGCCATCTCCGGGGTATGAGTGTCGATTTGATGAGTTGGAAAAAGCAGTACGTGCGCCGTGGACTGCATGAGCACGCGTTTCATCAGAGTTGCATGGAAGGATGACGTCTTTGCGGGGTGCGGGCGCGTGTCTGGGGAATTGGAGACTGCGGTTGCGGCTAGCGTGGTGAATACGTCATGGTTCGTTCGCGATGACCCATTAGCGACGAGCTGATTACAACTACTCAAGGTAGATACTATATACACATGGAACGGCTATCCCAGCTGTCAGAACTCACACGTTCAAGTGACATGTGCTGACTAAAGGTAAGGTGTCCAATGAGCGATCTAGGCAGTGAATCACATGAGCGAGCTAAGCAGCTCTGCCACGCGACGCATACGAACACCCTTCATCGACGACAATAAACCATGCACTCGTCTCAAACGTCTCAATATGACGACAGGCCTTTTGATGGCTGCGCATCGAATGCAGGCGGACCTAGAACCATTGCAACAGCGGCTCATTCGTGCGACGCTCAACACACAACCTCACGCCAACAACACGACCACGGTTCTCGTCCACAGCGCGATAATCCCCCAACACTTGCGGAATACCAAGCCTTAACGTGTATCTTCATTCCATATGTTGTAGAGACACTCTTTTGTGCGAAGGTCCCTACGGCTTCTGATCAGCGTCCGATATGAACACAGTAATATCCAACTTCCGCTTGCCGTGGACCGCTATACGAACACCAGGAAGCTAACGGCTGACGCCATGCTAATAGCCCACCAAATACGTCCACCAACCAGATCTTGAAGGCTACGCGAGGCGCTGGGTACTGGCGAGCCTGGCGACGACTCTACCGAGCATATATCCCCGTCAGGATTGGTACTGGCGCTAGCACTTGTATTGAAGAGCAGCTCAACCCATTGGATATCGAACCAGGCCTCTTGCCCGGTCCCCATACGCCCTGAGAAGGTGCCTCCGTTACTCCAAAGGCTCAAGATGATCATGCTCTCTGCATCCGGTACGTTGACTTCCGTGTCGGCCGATTGCGCACCGTTCATGTACCATGCGCTTTTCCCAGGTACCCAGTCCAGTCTGTAGTTGTTCCAGTCCGAAGTGGGTTGGTAGTCCTCCATTGACACATTGAAGGTTGCACCATCAATGGGTGCATCAGTGTCGGGGTCAGTGGTGGGCTGGTTAGAGTAGTGAACTTCGTCAGCCTTGGCCCCAGTCGGTATCTCTATGTCAGACTCATTGGTGTCATCGTGGTACGTGAAGAAAGCCGCAACTGCGCCGCTGGCTCCGTTGATGCGTGCGGACATGCGGATAGAGGCGTAGGTGACATTGTATTCCGCAAAGTCTAGTTCAGCGGCCACCTGGCTTCCATCCGAGAGTCTTGTCGTGTGCAAGGTAAGATAGGTGGAATCCTGCGACGCATCGCTATTCTTGCCTATGAGTGGTTAGATTTCGGTAGATGCAACGACAGCTCCAGCTTACTTATCGATACACGAGATGGTTTATAGTACATGTCAACCGTATCATCCCTTGGCGACGGTCTATACCAGTCTCGCGCATTCCAACCCGAAACCCAGGGAGCAGCTTCGATGATCTTAGACTGGCCATTGTCCGACCTGGTGACCGTGTGACCCTCTCCGTAAGACGAGGCAGAAGCCGCATCGCCATCGATGTCATCATGAAGCTGCCTAAAGTCGTAGAAGCGATGGAAGTCGTACGTTGATGCCGTCGAGCCATTGGTAGAGAACCGAGTACATTCTGCAGCGACCTGGGCGAAGAGAGAAGACGCAGCGAAAATCAAAAGAGCTGAGCTGTAACACATAACAAACATCGAAGGTAAGCGCTTGGGATCACAGTAGAGTAGATCTGCAGTCGTCACGACATGGTAGTCGGACCAGCTTACACTACATACGTGCAGAGGTTGCCCTTTCGTAATCTTGCGGTGTGGATGTCACCTGGATAGGCGCGGGAGCGAGACATTGACAGTAAAGGCGTTTAATCTTTCAAATTCGACTTCTGGCATTCCCTCTAGGGAGCTTCGACGTCAGTGTGCGGTATTGCAGGGCAGTATTGTTGTTCAGGGCCGGCGCATGATAAGACGAGAAGATACGAATGAGGCGTGCAGAGTTTTGTGGCTGGGTCGTGGCGCCCACTTGTCGAGTTCTCATGCGGGTACTAGCCACCTTGTCGCTAGGTACCGTTCTTGAAACATAATATTACGTTTCTGCTGTTAAACATCGCTGCTAGTCGCGAAGGCCAGACGCGTCGATGGGACGCGTCTAACCTTCGAAGGCTTCGCGACGCGTCTGGAAATGAAAAAGCCAGCTAGCACTCATTCGAGCTAGCGCAAACACCGACCACCGGCCATTCTTCGTGCAGTCGTTCACGTCATCATCATCACCACCGCTCGAACGCCAGAAGGCAAAACTTTGTTGTACAATATATCGCGAGATGAGACGCTCGCACTTTCTTAGCGAAGTGATTGGCTCGCTTCTCGGCGCTCTATTACAACCGTTTATCATCGGTCTCGCGCGTTGATGTGCCGACGAATAACCCCGCCACTACTCCAACAAAGATGTGTCTCGGCAGTCATTCTGAGTCCGAAGGGCTGAAGCTTACTTGCAGTCACAATATCAAGCGGCGGCCTTACCTGTCGCACGTCCCAGCTACTACAACTGCAAGATATGCGCATTTTGTCCGTTGTCAGACACACCACCCATCCTGGAATTTGCGCATCACGGGGCTCAAGGCAGCATTGTAGGCATCAACAGCCAGTGTTTCTGTAAACGGATCGGATGTTTCTTACGCGTCCGACCGGTTCGCCGGGCCTAGTCCCCACTTCCCGGTAGATACAAAGCTGTCTAGAAATGGTATTATTCCCCGCGTCGTCTACGTATGTTGGTACCTTATATATATCGTGCATGTCTTTGCGATCTCACGATAGCGCGACAGATAACCCCAACAAACGGAAACATGGCTTCAGAACACCAGGCACCACAGACCTTCACCTTTCACCATGCCGAACTAGGTCCCATGACCGGCATCGTTACGCCCGACAACGTTGTTCAGTTTCGCGCCATACCATACGCTACCATCCCCGCTCGCTTCAAGCAGTCTGTTCTCTCGGATACGCTCGCGGGCAAGAAAGACTTCACGGGACATGGGTATAGTTTGCCTAAATGCTTCCCTGCGAAGAAAAGCTAATGCCCTCAGCTATGCATGCCCTCAGGTCTTCAATATTGACGCGGTTGGCGGCGGTAACTTCCCGGGCGAAGAGTTTCCACACCCAACGGACGAGTTGAAATGTGCTATCCTTCAGGTGAATGTACCGCTTTCGTGCCTTAAGCAGCAGCCACTCTCTTCAAAACTACCTGTATCGGTCTACATCCATGGGGGAGGCTTCGTGCTCGGAAAGATTGACGAGCAACACACCACATCTCTAATGGTCGAGCAATCAATCCTCGATGGCCAACCTATCATCTCCGCGAGCATACAATATCGTTTGGGGGCGCTTGGCTATCTACATACTCCGGAGGCTGGAAATGCAAATCTCGCACTAAACGATCAACGGAATGCGCTTCTCTGGATCCAAAAGTTCATCGAGGGCTTTGGTGGAGACAAGAAGAAGGTTACTGCGTTTGGAGAGTCCGCTGGCTCTATGTCAATTTGCGCTCACATGCTACGCCAACCTCCGTCTTCGGGTCCGCTGTTCCAGAGAGCGATTCTCATGTCTGGCATTATTGGGCCAACGACAGCACCGCTATCACCCGAAAGCGCAAGCGAGACATACAACAGCTTCTTGAAAAGAGTTGGGATTGAAGAAGAAGGCGAGGCAGCTTTGGAGAAATTACGTCAAGTGGACGTACAAAAGATTGTCGAAGAATCCGCCGAGCATCGAGCAGCTGGTAATATGTGGCTTTCGGTTCAAGAGTCAGAATGGTTTGGTGATGAAGCGGGCTCTGTGACATGGGACCGCTTTCCTGAGTTGCTTGGCAAATGCGAGTGGGTCAACGAGATCATTCTGGGAACTACAGGCTTTGAGGTGAGTCGATGCTTCTCAATCATACGTCCAAACCGAGAATCTTACTCAGACATACAGGGCGTCACGTTGATGTCAGCAGTTACTGCTGTCAGCCCGGACGCTTTCCTCAAGGGCATCGCGAAGCAGTTAGGCGAGGAAAGCGCTGGCCTCGTTGAACGAGCTTATGGCATCTCGCCGGGAATGGACAAGAATGTGTTCATAACTGCAGGCGCACGTTGGGTAGGCGACGTCGTTTTTGATGGTGAGACATTCCGCATTATGTTGTGTGCATAGCTGATAGTTGTAGCGCCGACTCACTACTTAGCTCAGTATCTCACCCAGCATACAAATAAGAAGGTCTATCGGTACGTATTCGACGTCCGCAATCCTTTCGCTACCAGTCCCTTCTGGCAGCAAGCGCATCACTGGGTCGACGTGTACTACGTGTTCAAGACGTACCAATTCCGCTACCCGTCACAAAGACTCAAGGACATCTCTACCCAACACGCACGAACTTGGAACAGATTCGCGAATGGAGAACCACCGTGGAAAGAATACAAATATACCGGCAAAGGCGACGAAGTGGTGATGGTGGCAGACGAGAGGGATGGCTGGGTGCAAAGGACGGTTGAAGAACACGAAAAGGTGGTGGACAACAGCTGGCGGAGGTGTGAAGCGTTGGTTGCGAGCTGGGACAGCATGCGCGGGAAGCATTTCTCGCCATTCCAGATCGAGCCAATGAAGGAGAACAAGACGGCCTAGATTAGAGGATAAGGACACCTCATACCAGAAAAAAACCGAACAGGCCTAGAGCCTACATAGACGCTAGGTCACCTATCTTGTAGGTTTTTATGTTGATGTAGGCTGCAGACCCGTTCAGTCTTTTTCTTGATTGACGTGAGGATATCATCCGGTGCTTCTCCATCATTTTGAGTCATATCGCGCTAGGCTGGATTACACTTAGCGGCTTCTTCTTGCGGCGGAAGACCCTCCGAGTCATCTCTTCTATCATCTTTCCAAGTGTACAAGTATCCGCAAGACTGTCCATGCGTCTCATCAAACCTTGCACACCTCAAGATGACTTCTCAACAGTCCTCAACACCGTCTTCGCGGTTCGCCCTCGTCACACCTCGACTCATCATCGTGCCTACGCCATTGGCTATCTCGATACCGTCTTATGTCACTCTTTTCGCGAACCTCCTCGCAGATACGTCATTCTGCGGGATGGGCTTCGGCGACAAGTTTCCCGTAGTGAAGCGCACGCAAGAAGAAATGCATAATTCGATCGCTACACGAGACATTGCGCAGTGCTGGGAGAAGAGAGGATTGGGCACTTTTGCAGTTGGCTGGCGACTGAAAGATCAAGTCAACGATGATATGGGTCGGTCTTTGAAAAATGCGAGCGAAAAAGTCCGGATCATCGATGGGGATGAGATGGATAACGTGTGCGAAATACTCGGCGCCATCGAATGGCTAGGCTATGCAGGCGTCCGGGATGCAATCACAACCTCTCTTCCCCTACGCGACGATTCGGACGATTCACTACCACCGTGGGAAGAGATGGTTGAAATGCTCTACGGTGTTGCGCCGGCATACTGGGGTCAGGGTGTAGCTCGCGAGGCCGCGGAAGCAGTCATGCAGTGGGCGGCGGCGCAGAAGGGTGTAAGGAGGTTCATCGCTGAGACGGAAAAGCCCAATGCGAGAAGTGGAAGAGTGTTGGAGAAGATGGGGTTTAGGAAGAGTGGTACTAATTATTGGAAAAATGAAGATGAGTGGGAGTGGGAGAGGGACGCTAAGAGCCTTGAGTAGGCAGGTTTGTGTTATGTAGGCGCATTCTGGGATGGTAACGAGCTTAGTGCAGCAATTTTGCATCCATTAAGTCCTTTTTGGTGTCTTTAGCTACTGATGAGATGTTGTAAGTATTTAGGCCAGTCCGCTGTGACTTCCAAGGTTGCTCTTAGCAATGCCTTTCTACCCTTTCTCATGCAAAAAGGATGGAAAAATGCTGAGCTCTCGTCGCGCTCCTGTCCGCTTGAGGGAGGCCTTAGCTTTCTTCGCCTTGGGCCACTCATCCACCTCTTTCTCATCTGCCTCATCTAGAGTGACGACTGTTTCTGAAGGCCGGCCGTCGTGGAGATTGGTGACAATCACCTGAACTCGCCGCTCTTGCTGAACCAAAAAGCCCATCATCAACCACTTCCCTAAACTGAAAATCGCGTCCAATCCACACCGAGGATGACTAGTTATAAGATATCTGTCTACGCAGTTAATGCGGACCCGGCACAAGCGCTCACAATTGAGCAGAGGTCGGAGTGCGAATAGGTCTATCAGCGTATCTACAGACCGTAGAGTACGCAGGCCTGTTCGGAAATTAATGCTAAACAGCTCTCGGGTAGGCACAGTCAATTGAATCTCTCGGAGGAAGACGCAGGCAACTGCAAGCTCTACCATGGGGCTTTTTGGAACGAATGACGCCTGAGAGAGGTGAGACACGTCTCCAAGACGAATGACTAGGTTCTTTACCGCCAGCAAACCATCACCATGAGGGATTGCGGTCAATTCGTTGTGAACCCACGAGCCACCGTCGTAGTTTTCGTCACCCGCCTCAAAGTTGAGAAAGATCCACTGCGTGCGCTCAAGCATGTAGACAACGACCTCGCCCTGCAACTGTCCGCATGTGGAGGCTAAAGCAGGGAGCGAACGTGACCAATAGTTGCAATGTCGCGGGTTTGGGAACAAAGTCCTCTCGCTCTTGTTGCAAAGCTTCAAAGAGGTTGGGTAGTGCCATACACAACAATTCCATTCTTGAGAAATATCCCAATCATCCGTGTGAGGGTTGTGCGAATCTGGCCATACAGTTCCATGTTCGAGAAGATAGTAATGGTAAACTATCTTTCGAAGTTCAGCCGGAAGTTGTAAGAAGTGAGGGAAGTATGGTGGCGGCTCATAGGATAGATATCCCGTTACTGCTGCAGCGACGTCCTTAAAAGCCGTCCACTCGATTCGCTCAATGCCGTTCTCATAGTGGAGCCACTCGACGACAGGACCTGAGAACTCCCGAAAAGCAGCCACCTTCTCGTCTGGCCATATATCGAAATCGTTGGTGAAAGCCAAATACTCCGTTGCGACCTCTGCGAGATCACAGAATGCCAGCTGCTCGATCGGTACCAGGCCATTCGTAGTTTGGTGCATATATGTTACCGCGGTCGGGACGTCGCGCGATACAAGGATATTGGTCGTATCTTTGCCCACATAACAGCAACCGTACCAGCAATGATACTGATGCTCGTGAAAATACGGAACCCTGAATGCGTCATACCAGCCTGCCATGTCGAAAAAGACAGCATCGCAAATCGACACATGGCCCTCGTGTTTGTAAAGTAGCTTCAGAGTCTTCAAAACATACAGATGACAGTCCGGTACGAAAGCCTCGAAACTAAATTTGCGGTCGTCTTCGAGGTATGCAACGCACGCTGCCGATATCCTGGTGAACTCTTCCTCTGCAGAGATTTCCGTGTATTGGGTGAAAGCCTCAAAGGCTGTGGCTTCGTCGACAAGGTGCGCGTTCTCGCCGGGCATGTTGACCTGAAGTGCTTGCTTAGTTAAAGCCTCGAGCGTTCTAATCCTCGAGACATACTGGTACTATGGAACCGATGTGATTCGACATTTTGGTGCGTCAAGATCAAGTTCTGTGAGAGTTGGCAGGGACCAATAGGTTGACACACTGCGGCGGTAAGCGTGAACAATGCAGTTAACTTACATGCGCTTAAAAGTATACTTACAGAGACCGTGCGCCAACAGCTTTAGTCTAGGCATCAGGGTGTGGCAGTAGCTCAAGTGAATTTACCTAGGTAAAGGACGTCTGCGGAGATGAAGGTATCACGTGACGTAGGTATGTAATCCTGGCATCTAAGCATGGCGCCAGGCAACCCGCGCGGGGGAATCAAGGCCTCCATGCTACCATCAGTCACCGACTACTCGAAAGTACGAGAGAGGTAGACACTTCGCAACGCGACAATGACTGCGGCCAACCTCATCCCCGAAGTCGCCCGTCATCAAGTAGCATCTTTTCATGAGCCCAAGTTCACCAAATTCCTCCTCCTACCCGCGGAGCTACGTCTCAAGATCTTCGCAGCCTACTTGCACCTAGAGACAGCGCACAATGACTCCACGCTGGCGGATCATGGCCACCTCAGATACCGCAAGCCTTGTTGCGACGTCTTCGAGGCCTATTTGGAGAATGCGCGCAACACCTCGAGTCTAGCAAAGCATCTCCATGTCGACAATTACAACAATCCGTGTTGCACCTGGCGCTGGCCAGAAGACCTCATCATCTGCGATCGAAATGCCGGCGACGAGCTGACGAATGCGACAACCGCGCCTTGGCTTCCTGCTCTCGCCTTTGCGAACAAGCAGCTCCTGAGCGAAGTCACCCTCTTCATGCTCTCAACAACCGGATGGTTCGACTTCAAATACGATGCAAAGAAGCCCTTCAAAATCGCCCGCTGGTTCGCAGACTACCTTTCCACGTTCCCCGCAGTCATCATCGATGGCGTCGCTACCACCCAGGGATTCGCAGCCATCAAGCGCATCAATTTCCCCCACGTAAAGTACAAAGCGCATATCATCCGATTCGAACATAGCATCGACGAGAACCTCGACATCAGCCTAATGCTCAAGTGCACCCAGCTCGACACCATCGCCATGTCATTCCACTGGATCCAGCTCGTCGATAGAGCGTACACACAATACCAGCGACCTCGCGCTCTAGAAGATTTTCTGGATGCCTTCGGATTCAGACCGATGCTTGAACATGGCGGGGTCAAAAGAGTGTATCTTGAAGGTGTGAATCATCTTCAGGGAGGGGAGCGGCGGTTGGCTTGTCTGTATAAGTTTGGCGAGTGGCTTGTCAAGGGGTATAGGAAGCGGGGGAGGGAGGTGGATGTCCATGTCAGTGAGCGACGCCAGCGGTTTAATGGGAGGACAGTGGGGCCGAAGCTTGTTGTGGAGGACAGTGAGGAGGAAGAGGAGGCACCTAAGGTCAACTGGGAGTCTGGGAAGCGCAGAAGTGGGAGAGTCGGTTGAGCATCTCTTGCTTAGACTGCTGGTTGACCTATCGCAGGGTTGGAACCAAATGGATCGGTTGGATCTTCCAGCCCAGTGCAATGCAATCTCTAGCGTGTACGAGGAATAGGTGAGGCTGAACGTCGCAGCAGTTGCGACCAACGGTCTGGACGCATGATAGGCAATAGACAAAGAAAGACCAACATTGCGGGTCATTCTTCGCCGTCCAAGTGAAGTATGCTCCATGGTATTGTAGTGATGGAGTAGCCCAAGCGGTTGAACGAAGCCTCTGCGCGGCGTAACCGACTTGCGATTGGCAGTGGACGACCAACACCGGGGTCGTATCGCGACGAGACAGGATCAAATGATAGCTCATCGACCCAGGCACGGAATTCTGCTCGTCGCCATCGTAGTTCGTCGTCCGCAAATCGATGCGACCTGATCCAGCGATGTTCTCGTCTTCTTTTCGTGTTCTCGTCGTGCGCAAACGCTTCAAACTCGCGACCGGCCGGCTATCCACCACCCCTGACCCAACCTGATTCGACCGCCATTTTCGCCGTGGTACGAGTCTCCGCAAAACCAGCACAACAGCCATTCACACGCGTCACTATGGTAAAATCCACCCGCACGCACACCGCAGGCCGAACGCTATGATCCCACACCGAACACCCACCCTCAGAAATTTCACTCCCAGCCCCCACGATAGGCCCTCCCGGCCAACACCGGCCACACACAGTGGATCTTGTGAAAAATCCTCCTCCCAATACCACCTAGGCATCACGTGTTCCCCTGGCCCATGCCCTCCCCCCTCTGCCTATATAAACCGCCCTCCCTCCGTCCCTCCTTCTGCTCATCATGTCGATCATACTTCATAGAATCATTTCTAATAGTATGCATCCTCTTCTGAGTTACTCTAAGTAGCCACAGAATCTCCACCCTGGTTGATGACTATCAGCCTCGATGTCCCGGAGTGAGGCCTTTTTTTACGGATGCTTCGGCGTGCGTGGCGATGATCTTCAGCCGACTGGTTTGCGACTTCGTGTTGCGCTGGGAGGCAGGACGTTGATGGCAATCTGACAGGTTACCTTTTTTTCATTGATGCGATGGGCTTGTCTCGTCGGTTGAGGAAGAAATTCTCATGTTGTTATCGTGTTGTGGAGGTGTTAGTGGCGGTTGAGGAAGCTGCCTGCTGCATCGCGTCGCGCTTTCCCGTGCCCATCGACGACGTTGACGAGGAAGGCACAAGAGCTCAGAGCAATGCGTGTCACACTCAATACTTCTATGATCGACCGTCTATTGAGCGCTTTCAAGTCTACCATGATTAAATGATAAACTACATTGCTTGCCAGTGTTCGCGCACAGCGAGGCAGCGCCTGTGGCCAGTGTTCGCGTGCGACAAAGTTGCCCTGCCTGCCCAAGTACAACGCCATATATTCGGGGACAATATTACACGAGACTTTCGGCGCGAAGAAAGACATCTGCTATGCTTGCGACGAGAAAGCGCAGTGCTTTTTTCTTTACACTTTACGTGCATGAGACATGCTTCCAGGCAATATTGACGTTCCCATGTCGCATCGCCCGCCGCTGCATTCCAAGGTTGTCTTTAAGGCCACTAACCCGGCCAAACCTGCAAATACATCGCCTATTCTCTACGCGTCACCAACTCCCGCATCATTTAAGCAGGGTGTCACACTATAGATGGCGAGCGTAGCATGATGAATTGTTTTGGAAGGCTAGAGAATGGGGGATTAAGCGACGCAAATGTGTGGGCTCTGAATAGTGGGCGTAGAGAGGCGTCCTTGAACGTAGGCGTCGCGAATAATCGGGTATGTCCTCCTTGACTTTCGGTATCAATTGTTGGGTTCGAAAATGACGAGTAGACTTGTATTTTACTAGTAAATTTATGAGCCTTGGACAGGAGAAAACATAGCTTTTAATTTTTCGGTGACTACAAATGTTGACTCTTAAGACCTATCCCATCCAAACTTTTCCTTCGTGACAACAACTCCGAACTCCAGCCTAAACGCCTGAACCTGCCTCAATCCGCATACTACTTTTTTTTTCAGTTCTCGTGGACTCAGTGCTCAGTCTCCTACTACCGCTGATCTCGCTTTCAATTTTCTCCTACGTACTTCTCGGGCTTTGGCCGCATTCTCCTGTAACTTGCGTTTGGCAATACGTTTTGTCTGCCAATGAGCGCCTTGGCCCTTCCGAGATGATGGACTGAGTGCGATTGTCTCAATCTCTGGGGAAGGAGTGGTACTCCGAGCGATCGCATGGGCTGTCGTGACTGAAGAAGTTGCAGAGTGATTTTCCACTGTTGAAGAAGACATGCGTTCAACGGATGGCCTAACATCATCTCCAACGCCATTGTCAGCGCCACTGCCAATGTAGTTGCTGTCCTTGTTGCCTCCGTGTACGTTCTGGTCTGGAAAGGAAGCCTCGAACTCGTCGCTCGACAGCAAGCCAACAGATCCCGGAGGCGACGGACTTGTGTCCCGCTCCACGGCGTTACGGATCAGGACTTCCTGGCGGAGACATGACGGCGCTTTCTTTGCTTGACGAAATTGCGAAGGGTATGTAGGCCTCATGGGCAATTTTTGAGCTAGATGCGCTGGAGCGTTATCATCGCCCGAACTCCCCGACGCAGTGTCGTGAGTCGATAGAACGTATTGCCGAGTGCGTTTTAAAGTATGCTGTTCTGCCATCAGACTAGCGATCGCGACATCGAGACCATCGATTTTGGTGTCCAGGCCCAACAGTATGGCTTGTCGTTCGGTGTGGTGAATTTTGTTCGGCTTCTGTTGCTGACCCATCTTGAGGGGCCTAAGGCAACAGCGGATCTGGTATATCTCTTTTGCTGACGACCCGGTAAGTTGATATGAAAGATGGATGCAGCTTATGAGGTGTGCGATGAGAAGTAAAGGACAATGATGCCGATGTCGTTTTGAGTGTGAGTGAAAGCAAGAACTGCAGTAGGATAATTGAGAAGATGCTAAAAGCTATACATTCCAGGTTTGATGAGTGGGCTCATGGAAGAGATAGGTAATGAAGTGAGAGGAGGTGAAGAGTTCAGTGAGAGAATACTGTACGAATATAGAGAGCGAGCAGCAATGATGATAGTATTGGGTCAGATCCGGAATGCGCAGTGCCCTTCGAGGCTATGCTATTGACAAATCACATGTGATGAAAGAGCTCCATGTTCGGATGTATTATAACGGCGCAAGCAACAGAAACCGGAGCAAGTTCATCGGCTCATAACTGACCGGGGAAATAAATCTGCGTCTTCATTGACCTTCGCGTGCTTGAAACAGGCCGTCTATCGTCATGCTGGAAACCACCCTGCTACGAACCGGCTGCGGGAATACAGTACGACTGCTGCGGCTGTGGTAGGAACATGAGAGAAGGTGCTAGCGATGTGATAGTAGCCATGAACCGAGTCTGTTTCGGGATGCGTGTCTCACATGGGACGAGAGGGTGAGCGGGGAGTGGGGAGAACCGCTGGGTATCAGTGAACCGGGGTCATAGATAGCCTAGCCTGGTTTGGCTAGCCAGGGACCGGAAACATCTGTCGCGCAGCGCGACACGTCAATTTTTTGGAGTTATCGACACAGTTCGCGACCGCAAAAGGCTATCACGACGCCAATGCTCGAATCCAGCCCTGGGTATGCCATCTTCAGCGACCTGAGGAGAAGGATGGGTACTTCCTCTTCTCAGCCCGTTCCTTCCCCCAAACGCGAGGCGGCGACGGTAGCTTCCCCCGCCACGGCGCGCAGGTCCCACTTTAGTGAGTAGACGGCCTCGACGCGTTTTAATGGGCACTTTTTCGCTCCATCAACCTCCACCTTCCCGCGCAGAGCCACGACTAACGCATTGGAGTGGCAGACCCAGACATGGATGACGTCGCCGCGTCAGAGCAGCTCATGAGCGAAAAGGGCACGCGCATCGGCGCCGCCGGCTCCATTGGCACCCTCTCCCAGGTCGACGGCAGCCAGGACGCCTCTCCCCTCATCCAGAAGAAGCGCAAGCGGAACAGCGCACTCGGCCTGACGAAGAAGAGTGTCGCGACTTCTCCAAGCAAAGGCATGCTGGTCCAGGACGACGTTCCGGCGTCATCTCCTTTTCCCTTTCCCGCGACGCAGCCGGAGCCCGAATCGCCTGCTGCCAATGCTTTCACCCACTCGACAGCAGTCGAGGTACCCGACTCTCAAATTCCCGGACGACCCGCGCAACCGACTGCCTCTTCGCCCATGTCCAGCCACGTTATTCCGTCCAGCGCAACCAAAGGCAAACGCACATACAAGCAGAGCAAGCAGTCGAAGCGCGATCGAGCTATCAGCGACGCTATGCAAGACGCAGACATGGACCAGGACGGAGACACAACCATGATCGCCGACGAAGTAGCCTCGCCGTCGCATACGGCATCGAAACACAAGCGCGCCCAAGAAGCGGACGCGCCGGAGTCGAACGATGCACATACACGCAAAGCTGCTGCAAGGGACGCTGACGGAACACCCTCATCGGCTAAGCGGAGGAAGATTGGTACGCCCAAGTCGCTGACTACACTTCGAGACCTTATTGGAGGCGGGGATGACGAGGACGCCGAGCAACCACGGACCGTCCAGAAGTCGAAACTAAAACGAATCAAGAAGCCGCAAACCCCCATCGCGAAAACCAGAAACCTCTACGAGATTCCCGACGACGATCCGCGTCCCACGAACGGAGAGGCGAGCAACACGCAGACATCTACCCCCAAGCCGCGTCTCAGTTTGAAGAAAGCAAAGAAGAACAAGGACATTATCGACAACAGGCCTACTCCGGTTCGCACGCCTGCTCAGCCGTCGGGCGAAGAGGAAGACGAGGACAGCATCATGCGAGAGCCCGTCTCCAGTGATGAGGCAGACGTTGCTCCACCGTCCGGTGATGATCACAGCGACTTCAAAGAGAAGAAGAAGACAAAGAAGAGGCGGTCATCTGCGAGGAAAGCAAAACCAAGGCGGGAGAGCGGCAGATACAGCTTTACCTGGAAAGATCCCCCATCTGGCACCGCGGCAGAAAGAGCATTGAATACCGAGCACGACCTACAACACCCTCCTGATCTACGAAGCTCCGGTGACTTCACCGCAGACGAGGAAGAGCTCATCCGTCGAGCTATCGTAGACTACCAACAGAGGAAAGGCTTGGAGGTGTCTGAGCTTGTGGACATCATACAATGGAATCCGACTGACCCCAGCTTCAACACTGGCGATGGAACTATATCGTCCAAGAGCGAGTGGTCGCCACAGGACGTCGAGGACGCGCGTGAAAGCGCGGAATTCTGGGACGACATCAAGCACCTCCGCACAGAACGCTCGCACGACAGGCTGAGAAGACATATCCGTCAGACATACCATCAGTTCAAGAGGGGAGTATGGACAGAAGAGGAAGACAAACGGCTGAAACAGTTCTACGGGATGCACCCCAACAAGTGGAAGGTCATTTCGGTAGGCATGGGGGATCGCTCCATGCACGACTGTCAAAACAGGTGGCGTGACTACTTGCAATATGGTGACAAGCTCAAGTCTTCGCGCTGGGACGAAGAAGAGGAGGAGCTTTTCATCCGCGCCGTCACAACGGTCGCTCAACGAGACGAAGACCACCGCGCCGAAGAAGGATTACCGCCCATTGACGAATACACGATCAAAGACATCAACTGGCAGCAGGTCAGCCGCGAGATGGACAACACCCGAAGCCGGATCCAGGTCGTACAGAAGTGGAGGAATCTACAGAAGCGCGAATCTCCCCCAGAGATCGAGGTCGAACGCAAGCCGAGGAGGGAGAAGCCTGCTGCTTCCAAATCTGCGATCCCCGAGCCTACTCCCAAGAAGCGCGGGCGGCCAAAGGGAGAGGCTGGCGCAACACCCAAACCCAATCCTCGCTCTGCCAAGTCACAGGATGTTATCGACAACTCGGATGATGAAGAAGCCCAGGCCTTGCCGCCGCCCAAGAAGGCTAAACGGTCAAGGAAGAGCGAAGGGTCGGAAGTGAAGAAGCCCAAGAAGTTCCGCACGGCCGAGACCGACGAGATTGTTGACAACTCTGACGAAGAACACCAACCCAACAAAGAAGCGGACAGCCCACCGAAGAAGAAGAAACGCAGAAAGTCAAAAAAGAACGAGGCCGCAGAAGTCGACAACGAAGAGGAGTCTCGCCCGACCAAGAAAGGTGATGTCATCGAGAACTCAGATGAAGAGATGGTTGACGCCGATCAGCCATCGACGGTTTCGCCACCGAAGAAGAAGCGTGGACGACCACGGAAAAGCGAGGGTACCGAAGCCAACGAGGATCAAACGTCCCGCCCGACTGAGTCAGGAGATGTCATTGCGCACTCGGATGAGGGTGCCGGTGTCGACCAGCAAGCCGCGACTTCGTCGCCGTCCAAGAAGCGCGGACGCCCCCGGAAGAGCGATACTCTGGAATCGAACGAACCGAAGAAGCATACTCAGCTCGAAGTTTCCGAGGAGTCAGTAGCGGATCTGGAGCTTGCAAATGACGACCAGTCCGAGCATGTTGAGGGCGACGACAAAGTCGTGGAGGAAACCCAGCCAGTTGTGCAGGAAACCCAAATAGATCCAGCTCTGATCGATCCGGCCCTGATAGATCCAGCTCTGGACTTGGACCGCGCCCAATCACCGCCAACTGGTGACGACGCCGAGCAGGAGATTGAGGAACCATCCGACGAAGACGAACCATTCAGCACCGCACCGATCATCTCCCCAGAGCAACCGCAAATAGACGGCAACGACGAAGTACAAGAGCAGAGTGAGAACTCAATTGAGGACGACGACCCAATCGAAGACGACGAAGACCAACGCAGCGTTGCGTCGAGCAGCTCATCACAAGATTCGGACGACGACCAGTCCGAGCAGGACAGCAAAGTCTCAGCACCGACGGAGAACGATGAGCTTCCGGTTGAGGAGGCCCAGGCTGGTGTCATGTCGACTGAACAAGATGGCCCGAAACAGACTTTATCCACTGGCGAAAAGATGCAATGGGGCGACAAGTACGACTTGATCGCGAGCTTGCAAAACCATCGCGATGATCGTGAAGAAGATGGAGATTTCAATTGGGACAAGATCGCAGAAGAAGTGGCAGAAGAGCGCAAGTACATTTGGACTCCGCAAGTACTGCAGACCGCATTGGACCAGCTGATCCAGCTTCTCCGCGACAATTGCAAAGAAGTGGACGAGGATGATTTGGACGGGACGGTGGATGACATTATGGATTTCATCTCCTCGGAACATGGAGAACAGATTGACGAGTACTACGACCTTTCATAGGAAATGAATTGATACGCTGGGTCTTGTCGCAATCAGGCGCTTCAAGCGGCAGTAGTGCATTGGACATCCTTGGAGTAACGCATTTGTCGCGTGTACATAGTATATAAAAACCATATACACCATCACGTAGTGCAGCATAGCATAATATCTAGCGTTCCATCCATCCATATGTACCTCGTATCCTCCTCCATCGTGACCTCTCTCACAAGTGACTAAACGGAGCCAACAAAGCCCCTAAGCCCCTTCGCCACATCGCGCTCGGCTGCCACCCGAGATCTCACTTTGCCCCCATTGTTACCCACACGAAATCTACTTCGCGTGTGCGTAGCGCATTCTGGTCAAGGTTGTGCCTAGCGAGCATCGAACAACGCAAGGCGAAGTAAACGTTGTGTCGACACATCCGGCGTTTACGGAGCCGCACAGCCACGCTCAACGCCTCAACATAGTTACATTACACTGGGAGGCACGGTAAAGAAGACAACACATTCCACCGCTGTGGCAGGTGGTACAAGGTGTGAAGAGAACCTAAAATAGAATTACACACAAAAGTTTTAAGGGTCACGAAACGTGGATCCACAGCCGCATGCAGGTGTAGAAAGGACGAGGCTGTGGATGGTGTGAGCACAAAGGCTAACGCACGCTGCACGAGCTATTGAAATCTCCGGGACCTATACGGCGTATGGTAAAGGGACTAATCGTGTTAGAGGTGTTAGCAGGGTCTGAGTACGATGGAATGTGTGGGAGGGTGCTGGGATAGACGCGGTTGGAGGGTCGTGTGTGGGTGGTGTGATCTATTGGGTTGGGTTGGCGGTGGGCGCGGGGCAAACTTCGTCCGAGTGGTGAAGATGCGATGGATATCTGGTCAACACAACGAGTTCTCAAGGGAAAAGAGGATGCATCGTGAAGTGCAATAGGCAAACTCCCTCGAACACATCACAACACAAGCCTACATGGTGACACCTCCAGCCTCGTGCAGGCTGACAAACGCGAAAGGGCAGTTCCCTGCTCGAGTACCCACCTGTCTTGGCTTATGTCAGGTGGTCCCTGCCACGACCAAAGGCGGCCGGGGCTTGCAACGTTGCGAGGCCAATGGCGCGATTTCTGATCATTCCCCTAACCGGCACCCTCCATGACGTTGGCTTGTCTATCCGCGGCCAGTCAACGGCTTTGGCGCGAAGGCGAGGCGACGAAACGGACAGGATGGCCTCGCTTTCAGCGCTCCGAGGTAGGGTCGGATGGCTGCTGGCGGAGGAGGATGGAGGATTAGGGTTCGTACAGCTGCACTCCACATTTGGGTGCCCGTATTTCCCCCCCTTCTATCTTACTGTACCCAGTGTAATCCTTCACTCACTCGCGGTTGTGTCTGTTATTGTCGTTGTTCTAGCCGTTGCGTTACTCTCGGTTGCGCGTCCCTCGTTTTGCATCTGCATCCGCATCGCCCGGTCGCTTCTGCTGCAGTGACATCCATTCGCTCCACCTAGCTGATTGTCATTCCGGCTGTTTGTGCCACACGCAAATCAGCGTCCTCCGCAGCCTACGCCTCCTCACCAGGGCCCTTGCCACCCGCTCACCCTCGAACGTGCATCCTGCGTACCGGCACATATAGTATCCGGCTGTTAACCCGTCCTCCCTCGTCGCTCGTCGAATAGAACCGGGTCAAGGGTGCCGACCTTGTTCCTGAACTGCGACGTCATTTTGACCATTTACCCGCTGGCTTCCTTCCACCTGACGAGACCCGAGGAACCCTTTGCGAACACGACTCGTTTACGTTTGACGGCCCTTTTTTTACCCCACGACGTGCACGCGACCAGCTGGGCGCACGTGTTTGGTACCGATAATAAGCAATGGAGCAAGTTCGACCACAACCCGCGACAAAACCCGAGGGTCGCCGCATGTCGATATTCACGGAGGTGGGACTGGTGGATGAGAATAAGATGATGGAGGAGAGGAGCCCGGTGCCGACACATGGAGAGAGTTTGAGGAGGTTAAGACCCGCGAAGATGCTGAGGTTTAGGAGCCGGAACGATATCTTCAGCGCGGACGGAGAGAGGCTGGCTGACGACGAAGACGATTGGGAGTCGGTTTGCGACGAAGACGAGGCGAACGAGAATGGGTCGCGCATGACCGCCACATCGCAATCCTTTCTTCCGACGAAGCTCTATCGATTCGGCCTCCTCAGTGTCCTACTAGCATTGATGCTACCGATCATCCAACTCAATCCCCTCAAACACGTCGGCGTACGGGGTGGCGCGATCCCGGCGAACTTGATCCAGGCCAATGCCGAACGCTCGATGCTCGTCAGACGAGAAGACAGTCCGACCGACGCGTGTAGACGGTGGAGCGGACAAAGCGCCATCGTCAACGGAACATTGTACATGTACGGATTCCGCAGGACTACCGACGGCCAACAGAAAGAGGATACATGGAGTACGTTACAAGAGGCAGCTCAATCCTGCGCATTCAATGCTAATACGATACAGACAACGATTTCCTCACCCTCGATCTCACCGAATCCTGGCAAGTCGCCTCTCCCGCTCTGACCGGTCTCCCCAAGCCCACAGGCCCACCGGCTGTTTCGCTCGGTCAGCTCTGGGCATCGCACGATTCGCTATGGCTGTACGGTGGCCAGTTCTCCGACAGCCCACAGGCCGACCCTTCAAACAACTCAGTCTGGGAATACAACATTGGTGGCAAGCAATGGATTGAACACGCCGACCCAAAGACCTCGGCTGGTGGAGAAGAGGCGGAGGACGCTGGTCAGTCTGTACAACGCGTCGCTGAAGGTGCGGGTCTTACTGTTCCTACGCTGGGCAGGGGCTTCTACTTCGCTGGCCATTTGGACTTCCTTACGACGGAAGGCTGGAGCATTCAGACCCCGCGACTGTATCTGAAGAGCTTGCTGGAGTTTACGTTCCCGGGTCAGAGCAACAATGCTGTGGAGTCGCTGGGAGATGGCAAGACCGCTGGCTCGGACGGTGTCTGGCGCAACATCACGTATGGCGGATTACAGAACACCGCGTCTTTCCCTGAACGCGCTGATAGTTCGCTCGTCTACGTCCCTGGATTTGGAAAAGAAGGTCTCTTGATTGGATTGACTGGTGGTGACAATGCTACTTTCGTAAGTTTGACATGAAGGGATGTGAGAGCGACTGCTAACAGAACGTAGACCCAGATGAATACTATCGACGTTTACGACATTGAGACATCGACATGGTACAAACAGAGTACTTCTGGCAAGACGCCGAAGTACCGAGTCAACCCATGTACAGTTGTAGGAGCTGCTGCAGAGTGAGTACTCCCTACTCTCATTACCACTCGCAATCCTTACTAACAATGTCCAGCGGCTCATCGTACAACATCTACATGTTCGCCGGTCAAGATCTCAATGACCCTGGCAAGCTTGACACCCAAACGCAGCGCGACGACATGTGGATCCTCTCCGTTCCCTCGTTCTCCTGGATCGAGGTCGAACAAGGCACCGACAAAGCCAGCATACCTCCCCCACGTGCCGGCCATCTATGCCAAGTCTGGGACCACCAGATGATCGTCCTAGGAGGCTACAACACCGACCTCGGCTGCGACGCGCCCGGCATCTACGTCTTCAATATGAGCAGCCTAGGCTGGAGCGACCAGTTCACCGCCGTAACAGGCAAAAACGCACTCCAAGGCTACAACGCTAAAGACAAAGGCAGCACCGGCAACCCCCTCGCCCAACAGATCAACCAACGCGGTTTCGGCGTCGAAGCCGGCATCGAAGGCTCCTACGGCTACGCCGTCCCCGAAGCCGTGCAAAGCGTAATCGGCGGCGCAGCAACCGGCGGCGCCACCCTCACCGCCCCCGTCCAAACACCCACCCAAGGCCCCCTCGCAACCGGCAAACCCCAGACCTACACCATGACGGGCCCCGACGGCGCAACCATCACGAACGTCGTAAACGGAAACCCACAGGGTGCCTCATCCGGCGACAGCGGCCCCAACATCGCCGCCATCATCGCCGGCGTAATCGCAGGCGTCTTCTTCATCATCGCCGCTTACTTCGCCTTCTGCGCCTGGATCTACCGCCGCCAAGTCCAGATCTGGAAGTCGCATGCTGCGGCTGTGCAGACGCGTGCGAATGCGGAGAAACAGGGTACTTTTACTAGTAGCTCTGGTAAGAACAGCAGTGAGCGGCCGCCGGGTACGCTGGGTGGTAGTAGCCATGGGGGTGTTGCGGCGGGTAGCTTTGATATTACGAGGAGAGGGAGCGATGCGGTGCCCA
The DNA here is from genome assembly GCF_024043175.1 of Alternaria infectoria. NCBI lineage: Eukaryota > Fungi > Ascomycota > Dothideomycetes > Pleosporales > Pleosporaceae > Alternaria > Alternaria infectoria. Next base: position 1,884,315 of record NW_026250694.1, on the reverse strand, counting down.
TGCCTTCGACGGCGTATGGAGGGCCTGGAGAGGGGGATCGGTGGGGCAGGAGGAATAGTGAGGGGAGTGTTGTGGATGGGTTGTTGGATGGCCAAGAGCCGAGCTTTTGGGGCGCGAGGGGTGTGTTGTTGAATCCGAGGAGGAGTTTGAGGGTTATTAATAGGGATTGAGATTGATATCTCACCATGGTCGACGCAGAGATGTTCTGGCTGCGGTTGTTTTTCTTTCTATTTTTTACGATTCCCCCAACTAACAATATTCAAGTAAACATTTGGTTATATAATTATGCGATAGGGCAGAGATACATGGCTGATTGGGATAGTAATGATGAATCTGAGATAATGATCAAAGTAACAACAAGCATCTCTTCTTCAGCCCTCCCTCCAGCTAACCGGAGTAAAGTAACCAACGAAAAGAAATAGAACCCACACATCCACACACGTCGAGGATCCCACCGCTCCCCCAACCGCCCCCGTCAAGGAAAGCCCCACCCCCATCAAGGTTGTCTCGGAATCAGCCTCGGTGCCCAGCAAAGCCGTCCACTTGAACGAAGGAGCTGGTTTCTATTGCGTTGCAGGGAGCCCACAACACAAGAGAACCGAACTCCTTCGTTTAAGTAGACGGCTTTGCTGGGTCGAAAACCTCCGGCGAGGTCTACCAAGTAGGTATGCTGGTCTGCATGCAGACTAGGTGGGTGGGGGAGGTGGAGGGGAGGTGGTGGAGGTTATGTCTATCGCTTGAGGGGGGTAAGGGGTCCGAAGTATCGACAGTGGTGGAGTGCGCAGTAAGAAGCTGGCGAGACATGTTTCTGCGCAATCAGTCCATAGTTTGCTGATACTGTAGTCAACTCAGTCTGCATCGCCAAACAATCCCTTCTTCAGCACCCCAGACAAGCCGCGGAAGCCAATGAAAAGAACCCATATATCCACGCACGTTGGGGGTCCCACCACTCCCCCAACCGCTCCCGTTAAGAAGCCCCCCCCTCGAAACCAGACTCCCACACGCTCGTCTGACAGACGATCTGCATCACCGTTGGAAAGCTACGCCGGCCGGTCGTAAACTTTCCTGGTGACACGTGATAATCTGTCGGATCAAACGCGTCGAGAGTTCCGTCTCGAGGGACTGGTCTGTTGCAGACGCCAGTTTGAAGAGGGGAGGAGAGGGAGTGGGTGGGGGAGGAGGAATATATAGGTGGGAGGAGAGGGGAAGGGGGGTGGGGCTGTTGCCTAATGTGTTTACAGTGAAGGCGGTGGCGGGAGGCGCTGATGCCTAGTTTATGTACAGTAAAGTTGGTGGGGTAAAGGCGCTGGAATGTTGGGATAGTGAAAGGTTGAACGCAGCTTTTGACTGGATTTGTCTTGCTTTCTAAGTGCGTGCGCGTCTCAGCCTACGTGACCAAAACCTAGACTATTGTAGTGATACGATCTCTTCTTCAGCCCCCCAGACAAGCCGAGTCAAAGCCAACGAAAAGACATACATACGTCGAGGGTCCCTCCGCTTCCCCAACCGCTCCCGTTAAGAAGCCCCAACCTAGAGAGGGGTCTCATTCCAGCCTTCTTGTCTTGACGCATCCTCCCATGAGTGGCGTTGGTCACCACAATGAATGTATGCGCAGTGTCGCAACAGGCGGGCTGAGACGAGACCCCTCTCGAGACTACTGGTCTGATACAGACCCCTTCGACCTGGGCGCCCAGGTAAAACAATTCTCTCTTTGGAGAATGACATCTGTGATGGCCCTTTTCTTAGGACCATCGCGTCCGGAGTGGTTCTTCTTTGAAGACCACCATAATCTGCGGGAACCCTTTTTGAGAACCTGTGTTATGTTAGCAATTCATCGTATGTCTCGGGTCGAGAAGGGAGGAGAGAGAAAAGAGGAAAGGAGAGAGAACATACCTCGCACTCATGTCGGCAGCCCCACCTCTCTGCCAACCCGCCCGGTCAAGAGCGTCCCTATAATATCTTTCCTACCGTGTACACCCGTTTCGTCTTCTTACGGGTTTGACACAACGCCGGCACACATCTCCATCTTTGTCTCTCTTGTCTCGTGCCGGAATCTCTTCTCTTCTCTTCGACATCGGACCGCGTATGCAATGACTCCTCTTTGGGTAGTCCCCATACACCTGTGATATGTCAGCTCGCCGTCATGAATGTCTCGAAGAACAGGTGGAAAGTTGGAGAAGGGGAGAGAGAAACAAGTCATACCTCACCCCCCTCAGTGTTGAACAGCCCCACCGCTCTGCCAACCGGCCCTTTCAAGAGCCTCCCGCTACAGGCCCTTCCTACCGTGTAAACCCTTTGGGCGACCCACGGTCCAGGTTGTAGCGCTGGTGTGATGCACATCCCAGAGATGTGTGTTGATGAAAGTTGATGTGAGGGGAGGGAAGAAGGAGGTGCGTTAGGGGCAGATATATAGTTGAAATGTGTTTGCTAAGAGAATGATCTCGTGCGCTTGACTGTTGGGCAGGTGGGGAAGATTGTGATTATTAGGTGTTTCCCTGCTCTCTTTGATGTCAGGCGCGAGTGTGATGTGTGATCCGACCAGACATGTGGAGAGAAGATTGGAAAGTAAAAGTTTGGTATAGCGAGACCGATACTACGAGTGGATATCTCTGAATATGACCAGAATAGCAGAATACGTGACAGACAATGCCAGCATCGCGAGTTCACCGGCTGCCACAGTGTGTGTCTCGCGCCGGTCGACCGGAGGATCAAGCTTCCTGTAGGTGAAGCCACATCACTCCTTCCTCAATTATAAGGCTCCGTCGCTTCCTTCTCTTTGGCGAACCAAACACCATCTTCTTGATGAACTTGGCGCTTCACACCCCTCACATGACGTTCTTCAGTCAATGGTTTTCACACGAGGTGCGCGGTTGTTCGGCGCCGATCAGCCTCGGCATATGGACAGCCGAACGCTGGACCGACGTAGGCCCAGCACCAGCTCTCCGGAGCACTGGAGCTTGCACATGCGAAACCCAAATCCGCTCTCGCCCACATCAGCCACGCATTTTCGCTCTTCATCGCATTGTGGGAGCAGTCGCGTAGGTGTGCTCTTTCTCTAGACGGCTTCATTGGTCTTCATACCTTACTCGACTACGTCTACCTGGATTCTACGCGCGCCTGTCCATCCCACGCGACCCCACTACAGCTCCCACCATGTCAAACACGGCGGATTCGGTCATTGAGAAGCTGCCCAACACGGCTGAGCTAAAAGAAGATGTCAAGGCAGCGTCCAAGTCTTCGCTGCAGTCGCTGCGGGCGCTGTTAGCGGGAGGTGTGGGTGGAGTGTTTGCTGTCGTGGTCGGCCATCCCTTTGATCTGGTCAAGGTGCGCATGCAGACGGCAGAGAAGGGCGTCTACAGCGGGGCTATGGACGTTGTGCGGAAAACCATTGCAAAGGAAGGACTGGCTAGGGGGCTGTATGCAGGTGTTTCTGCGCCGCTTGTTGGTGTAACGCCCATGTGTGAGTACAGGAGGACCAGTATATGAATAACCTAGGCTGACAATCGACAGTCGCGGTGTCCTTCTGGGGCTATGATCTCGGCAAGCAACTCGTGTCCAGCGTATCCAAGGTCGAGAACAACCAGTTCAGCGTCGCACAAGTCTCCGCCGCCGGTTTCTTCAGCGCCATCCCCATGACCATCATCACCGCACCCTTTGAGCGCGTAAAGGTGCTCCTACAGATTCAGGGACAGAAGAACCTGGCGCCTGGCGAGAAGCCCAAATACTCTGGTGGCATGGATGTGGTGAAGCAGCTATACAAGGAGGGCGGCATCAAGTCAGTGTACCGCGGCTCTGCCATGACACTGGCGCGTGACGGCCCTGGATCAGCCCTCTACTTCGCAACATACGAGACCGTCAAGCGCAGTCTCACGCCAAAAGACCCCGTTACCGGTCAGCCGGGGTCGCTGAGTATGGGCGCCGTCATGGTTGCTGGTGGTGCTGCCGGTATCGCCATGTGGATACCCGTCTTCCCAGTTGACACCATCAAGTCGCGGTTGCAAAGTGCCGAAGGCCGACCAACAATCAGCGGAACCATCAAGGGCATCCACGCGAGCGGTGGTCTCAAGGCTTTCTTCCCTGGTATTGGCCCAGCCATGGCACGAGCAGTGCCCGCCAACGCAGCCACCTTTGCCGGTGTAGAGCTTGCGCAAAAGGCAATGACGAAGATGTTCGACCGCGACGGCGAGTAAGGGACTCGCCAAAGTCCTCACACAATTCTCGGATTCGCTTTTCTTTCATACTCCATGTCCATCTCATGTTGATCACGAACGATTTGGTGGCATTGCATATGGCGTTGTTAGTTTTCGCCTCCGCGCTTAGATATAGAGCAAGGGGCTTTCTGGGCGAACTCCACCCTTCGTCCCAATCGCCAATAGATACTGTTCTCACATACCCATCTTTGCTACGTCCAAAGTACCGGTTTTGGGCGGCCATGCGGTCTGTGCAAGCCAGGGCCCATCGGAATGCGGTTGCATCCGCAGTCCACTCTTCCCGCCCAACCAAAAGCCGGCCAAGATGACAAAAGCCTTGCGATCGCTACCGCTGTCATGGACCTGGTAAAGCGCCGGATGTAGACATGCAGTACCAGGTGCATACCGCCTTTGTTTGCTATACAATCCTCCGGTAGTCGCCACCACCCCCCGCGTCAATATGCCTTGCTTCGCCTTTGTCCTCGTCTATATCTCCCGTATTCGTACTGTATGTGTTTCAGGGATTATCGTGTCGATACTATTAAGAGGTGGACGGGATGTCCTGATGACGTGTGGAGATTGGCTAACCTCGGTGATGAATCGAGGAGTTGAGAGATATGACAATGGAGACTGCGCGAACCCGGACACCATCGATCTCGAGATCTGTTGCGCCAAAGTTCTCGCCTCTTAACCAGCACCCTGTGTCTGCTACCGCTGAATCAGATAAGGCTCATCCCATCTTTCTCGAGCATCCCTTCGAGCGATTGTCTCCTACCTTGGCAGCATATCCGCGCGTTGTCGAAGCTTTACAAAAGAGACGAATATCAGTTTATCCCGACGTCGGCGAAACGATGCAGAAAGCGCTAGGTCACCGTGCCGACTTCTTCGACGATTTCTCTTCCGAATCAGAATGGGAGGACAGGATGAGCAAAACGATACAGAGTCCGATTGCAAGCCAAGGGCCGGGTCTAAGAGACATTCCGTACGACATCCACGGCGATGTGGAAAATGCGCAGCGCGGAAGGAACAGGCAACGCAGTACCATCACCTCGCTTCCTAGGCTCGCAGATCTTGCAGATGTCTCTGGCTCTGGAACTGATGACAGCGGAACCGGCGATGAGCGAGTTTCTGGTCGAGGAACCAATCACGCACGAAAGATGTCTCTAACGCGTCTGAACAAGGACAATGTGCGCCTGGTGGATAACAGGTCTATCAGATCCAGTATCGACTCGCCGAGACACTCGTTACGCAGCAACATGTCTTTGCCAAACTCTCCGCTCATGGCATCGGCCAGTTCAGCACCTTTCAGTACATCAGGACCTCTAGAGGATACACTCACCGCTCTACCACAAAGTCCAACGTTTCGAAGAGAGCACAGAAGGACCGCGTCATCAAACAGCACCTCCGACAGCGTCCTCGCAGACTCCATCATCAACGCCCACGTCATGACCATGCGCGCCCTCGAAGCCCTGAGTTCAGACCCGCGGAGTATAGACCCTCGGGTCAGTAGCGACATGGCAAACGCAGCAGGCCGCACATACCTGCACTCCGCCTCCACAACCTCCTGGCCTAAATCCACCTCTTTCTCCGCAAATCGACACGTCACCCTCTCCCCTCTATCAACCGGCGAAGACCAAGACGACAGAGCCAGCCGCCACCGCACCGCACAAATCTACTCCCCAGCCCTCAAACCCCCCAACCCCTTCTCCGTCCCCAGCACCGCAACCACCAACACAGGTCAAGACCTCCTCGTCCCAAAAGCTAGCTACATCCCGCAAAAACACGCCAGTATCCTAGACTCCCATCTCTCCGCCCTCAACTTCTCGCTCTCGAACCGCACGACGGAGGATTACACGCGGTTGAACTCGTGCTGTACGAGTGCGTTTCCGTTTGGAGATGAGCCGAAGAGTCCTTATGATGATCGGAAGGGGAAGGAGGTTCTTGGGCTTATGACGGGGAATGGTAATGGGGATGAAGTTGATATGAGGAGTCGGAGGGAGAGGAATGAGAGTGCGCAGGGGGTTGTGAGGGGTAGTGCTGAGGAGAGGGAACGGGGAGGTGGAGGTGAGAGGGGAGGGGGGAGTATGGAAGAGGGGGGTGTTGTTGTGATGGTTGGGTTGAGGAGGTGGACGTGGGGTATGGGGAGGGGGAGGTGTGCATGCGCGTGTGGTAACGTGGATGAAGAGCAGGGTGGTTTGTCAGGAAGAGAAGAGAGGTTGGCCAGAGTCGTCATTCCAACGTACGCCTCGTCTTGGACGCCGAAACACAGCTATACCAAGAGCAGCATCAGTAACTGCAACAGCGAGAAGAGGATGGATCACAGCCCTAGAATGAAAAGGAAAGAGCGCTCCATCGACTTCGACGACGAAGCGTTCGCGTTGGCGCTCAGGGCTGCGAATCGCGAGTTGGCCGGTAATTGGTTCCGGAGGACGTTCAGTGCGAGGACGTTGAGTGGGATACATGTTGAGAGAAGAAGTACATGGGATCACGGCAACGGCGACGGCAACGGCAATAACAAGGACGACCGCGATATTCATCCCGCCCTCCGTTCTCCGCAGAACAGACACCCTGCAACACCTTCCTCAGACGACCTAATGGCGTTATACAAAAGCCCCCAAATCGGACGAAAGAACTACACGTGGATATCCTGGGCCCGACGAAACATCCCCTCACAACAACAACAACCCCACACACCAACGCTCCACCTCACATACACCCTCTCCCGCCCGCGAATCCTTCTCGTCATGGGCATCCTGCTGCTCATCAGCCTCCTCGCAGCCGCAGCATGGATCCTAGTGGGTGCCGGCGAGGGGAAATTGACACGGAAGGAGTTTAGCCAAAGAGTGGGGAGTGGGATGGCGATTGCGGGGTTTGTGCTTGCGGTGGAGGCGTGGGTGTGCGGGGCGTGGGTTGCTTTTTCTTGATGGGGCGGATTCAGAAGTTGGTGGACAATTTGAGAGATTGGTGTTTAGAGATGAGAATGACAGAGCTATTGTGGGGGAAATATAAAAAGTGTGATCTCTTTGGAATGGCTGGGCTATTATATGTCCATGATGTATCTTTAGGTATCCTTAGGTCCCCTATGCCTACCCTGCTTACCCTGCGTCCACTTCGCGACACTAACAGACTTGTCACTACCCTTCTCCTCCTCACCCCTCTTCACCGGCTGCCCAGCACAGCTATCCGCACATATCCTGATGAAAGTAGTCGCAGAATCCGAGATAAATCCGTTGATTGTGCTATACAGAATGCAGTTCAACGACTTGAACGCAAACGCTGAGCAGTTATTTAACTCATCACACCGTTGACGGCAGACGTCTGCGTTCGGGATACCGCCAATGGCGAGGATGACTTGAGAGCCGGCGGCAGGGATGTTTTCGCAGCGGACGAAGTAGTTGTCTTTGCATTGGGAGTTGTTGGCGGAGCAGGCGTTGGAGAGTGGAGTGGTGAATTGGGGACAGTTGGGGTATTTGACGCAGGATACTGTTGGTGCGGCGGGGACGCAAACGGAGGGAGTTGGGGTTGGAGTCGTGGTTGTGGTGGATGTAGATGTGGATGTTGCTAGTGTTGTAGGCGCGGCGGTGGTTGCTGGGGCGCTGGTGCCACAGTCGCGGTTGTAGTATGTGAGACCAGATCCTGGCCTAGGGTCGACGTTCGTGGCGGTGATAGGTATCCGGGCTAGATAGCATGTATCATTATAAACGATGAAGCTACCGCATTCACTCTCTGCGCGACATTTTGCTAGACAGTCCTCGTTGGTTGTGAATGACGAGGTTTTTATGACCTGGAGGTTGATGTTGTCGATTCCTTCCACGCCACAGAGTTCAGCGGCACTCGGAGAAGGAGCGGGCGTTGACGAGGTTGTGGACGTTGCTGGTGTGGCAGGCAGCGTGGTAGTTACCGAGGCGCTGATCCCGCACTCGCGGTTGTAGAATGTCAGAGGGGATCCTGGCCCAAGGTCGACGTTTGCACTGGTGATGGGCGACTCATTTAGATAGCACCCGCTCTCAGAGATGATTACACTACCGCATCTACTCTCAGCCCGGCAGTTGGCCAGGCAATCCTCGATAGTTGTGAAAGGGCTGCTTGTGAAGGTGGAAGGTTGTTCTTTAATGTAGCCTTTTGTGCCGCAGAACTCCGCGGTAGATGGGGAGGGTATGGGTGTTGACGTGATCGTGGAGGTTGCTGTCTCGGGAGTAACGGAGATTTCGGAGGACGAGCTGGAGGAAGGTGATGTTGGAGATTCGTCGGCCGAAGATGAGCTTGAGGCGGTGCTTGTGGTCGTTTCGCTGGTCGACGTAGAAAGTAGGGTGGAGCTAGAGGACGTAGCAGTGCTGGAGATGGAAGTCGACGAGCTTGGAGCGGTGCTGGAACTCGATTCGCTGGAGGAAGTGGAAAGTGGTATAGGAGTAGAGGACGAAGCGCTGCTGAAGCTGGAGCTGGACGAGCTAGAAGTCGAAGACCTAGCAGAAGACACAACAGTATCGCACTTTCCGAATCCAGCCTGACAGCCCGTTCCGCAGTATGCGCTTCCGTTACCACAGTACGAATACTGTGAGCAGCAGTCGCCATACTTCCCACCTGAGCAGGTCATTCCCGCCGGCGAGGCTCCATACGAGTTTCCACAGCGAGCGTTGGTAGTGACCTTAACCTTTACGGGAGTAGACGATGGTGCTGTCGATAAAGTTGTTCGGGTCGAGGTCGAGGTAACGCGGCTAGATGTCGTCGAAGTACGCGCTGGTGCGACGACGCCGTTGCAAGTACCGAATGATGACTGGCATCCGGTTCCGCAATAATCCTTCGTCTTTCCACTGCACGAAACATTAGTTGATGATTTGCAAAACGGAAGGTAGATGGCATACCAGTAGCCATATTGCGAGCAGCAATCACCCCACTTTGAACCTTTGCAGGTCATGCCGCCTGGCAAGGCATTGTACGCGTTTCCGCAGCGAGCGTTCGTTGATACCTTACCAGCGGCAAGCGTTATCGCTGCTGAAAGAGAGAGGAGAAGTGTCCAGCGCATGATGGATGAAATTAAGAATTGAGGATTATGCTGTATTGAAAGGAGTGACAGATTGACGACGAGCGAGGGAATGACTGTGGGTGAGGTGCTCGTAAGGAATGAGACGAGTGTCCTAACAAGAGTTGGGAGCCGCATAGGTATATATCTATCCTTTTAGCTAACGAGCATGTGCACACAAGATGGCAGTAAAGTTCTAAAAGCTCGAAGCCGAAGTGGCTTGCCCGCGTACCTGCATTTCACGATAGCCTCACGCAAGCGTTCCCGAAAAGCCACAAGCGCACTCATCGAGCTCCCTTCTCAAAAGCATATTGACTAGGCAGTCGCGAACATCAGCCCATAAACAGGACCTAAAAGCCATCGTGGAGAAAAAGACATTGCGCAGGATGAAGTTGATGAGGGCGAGCGAGTAGCGCAGCGGGTGATTGGCGCGACCCCTGGAAAGCACGTGCGGACGCGTTCTGGACGCAAGCCACACAAGAGCGAGGCTACTCTTCGCGATCGGCCGCCCCGGGTGCGGAGGCGTTCCGGGGACTAAAGTAAAGAACTCAAAGGCTTGATATCCTGCAAGGCCAGCGCTATCATCTCCTGAAGACACTATTGTATTGTTTTCAATCTCTGCTATACTCTTAAAGACGTCCCAGCCCTCCACAATGTCCAGAGATCACGAATACGTTGCCGTGTTGATGGACTGCTCATGGAAATGTCACAGAAGAGTCTTTAAAGTGGTGATGCAGAAATTTGATTTCTCAATTTTTCTGCATCACCACTTAAAGTCTCTCAGCCTTTCAAATCCCCACTCCTTCCTCCGCAGTCCAACACCCAACACCCAACACGGCAGGCAGGCAATCATCATCACCTCCCCATCCTCTTCCTCTTGAACGCTCCCCATTGTGCTATAACAGACGATCGTCCAAGAGGAAGAGGATGACACGGCGCTGATGACTACCTGACTGCCAATGAAGTCTCTGCCTGTTCCTCATTCTTCTCTCAATTGGCGATGTAAGCGGGCATTGTGCGTATCATCCTGTTGGATACCTACAATGAGGGTTTACATCGCCAATTGCGAGAAGGATGTTGTTGCTGCTTGCGCATCTACGTCGATGTTGCGCTGTACTCTTCTCTTAATTAGCGATGCAAATGTAGCATTTCCTTACTCCTGTTGAATAAGGAGATGCTACATTTGCATCGCTAATTACGAGAAGGATGGTGTTGCTGCTTGCGCATCTATGCGAGATATCGCGGTAGATCAGAAGGGGTGTGAGGAAGACTGCGCGGTGACCATAACCCGACTTTTCTCCCATGTTCATTCCACAGCGCTGTCCGTGAAGTTTATGACAGATCCACTCATCCACTTCCTCCACCCTTCCTCAGCCTCGCCCAGGGATCCTCAACAAAGCTCGGTAGAAAGTATGCCGTATCTCCATTCTCCATTCTCACGCCGTGACGCAGCGCATTCAGCTCAGCCTTGGAGATTGGTGGACCGCCGAATGATACCATCTCTGCCGCGGGCGGGTCGCCAGACATCGCAAGGTTTGGAGTGCTGCGCTCGGCGGCAGCCGGTTTCTCGGGTAGGTTCTGGCCGCGAGCTACAAACGCTGCCAGGCCAGAGTCGGCGGGTGCGTTCTTCGCTTTACCCGGCGCGTTGTTGTGGGGTTGCGGCGCGGGGTTTGTGAAGTCGGATACAGCGTCGGACACAGCGTCGTCGAGGTTGATCTCGTCATCGTTGGCAACTTTCTTCGATCTGACACCCAGTTTGGTGGAGTTGGCGCCGCTCGCATCAGGGCCAGCTTTGGGCGAGGCGGTGTGGTCGAATTTGCGTTTCTTTGTCCCACCGAAGGAGGCGAAGCCCATGGCCGCTGCGATCTCGTCGTTTTCGTCGTCGTCCATGGTGGAGGATTGGTCGTGACTGCTGAAGTTGAAGAATTCGTCGTGGCAGCCGAAGTGGAATTACACGTAGGACCACGGCGCCAGCGCCATGAGGAATCGAGGTCATGAGCTTGCGCACGGATTTTTAACAGACGTCGGCCCCTCGGGGCTTGGCAACTGCCTCCAACGCCAGCGACCCACATCCATCAGCACACTACTCCAACGCTACAACGGAGATCCACACTCCGAGCCATTTCGTCACTACCATTCTACGCTGCATACGCGTGTGTATCGTGCAATGACTTCCGGAAGAACTACCACACCTCGCTCAATCGCACAGCGACGATCTCCACTCCGATGGAGAAGGTAGCATCGTCGGGGTGTTCTTGCTCCGCATATGATGTCAACCGGCACTTGAGGACGTAGTATGCATAGTCGGACCGCGGCTTCGGGATAGGCGGATGGATATATAAGCTTTGATGTGAGCCTGCGGTAATGGCTTGTTCAAGCCATATTCTTATCCTTGGATTGTCGAGATGAAAGTCGCGACTCAGGTGTTGTTCGCCTCGTTGGCTGCGGGCTCTGTGCTTCCGAGAGGGGGTGGAAGCCATAATGGGAGTGCGATTGCGGACGGCGACTTTGTTTATGTGGATGGGCTGAGATTGTATAATGGCGATGGATTGTACTATCTTACTGGTAAGGATATCCTTTTCTCCCCTACAAGTTGTGGGCTGACATATTCAAGGCATCAACTACTGGGCTTGTATGAATCTTGCGGCAGGTCCAAAGGCAGGTGGCAACTACTCGCGCTTGGTTACAGAGCTCGACCAGATGGCTGCGAAAGGCATAAACCACCTCCGTATCATGGCTGCTTCAGAAGGGGCACCAACACCGCAGCCCTTCAGGATGAACCCAGCGCTCATGGAGTCACCCGGCCAGTACAACGAAGACGTCTTCGAAGGACTTGATATTTGTCTTGCTGAGATGTCGAAACGCGGCATGCGCGCCACCATGACGCTCAACAACGAGTGGCAGTGGAGTGGTGGATTTGCCCAGTACGTATCATGGGCAAACAACAACACCGCGATCCCGTATCCGTCAAGCTGGAACCAGACTGCACCGCCCCAGCGCGAAACCCCTGGCACCGGATGGGGAAACTACACTGTCGAAGGCGTCAACGCAGCCCCATACGACGAATTCACTTCCTTTGCCAACCTGATCTACAACAACACGCAAGCCGAGCAATGGTACAAAGACCACATCAAGACCGTCATGAGCCGGCGCAACACCATCACAGGCCGCCTCTACACCGAAGACCCAACAATCATGACCTGGCAACTCGCCAACGAACCCCAACCCTCCGACCAACTCGGCTACACAGGCCCCTACAACATCTTCTTAGAACCAAACCCCAACGACCTGCTCTTCCCCTGGGTCGACCGCATCTCCGCCTACATCCGGTCCCTCGCCCCCAAGCAGCTCATCAGCGTCGGTCTGGAGAGCAAACAAGGCGAATACTACTTCAAGCGCGTGCACAACTTCTCCACCGTCGACTACGCCACAACCCACTGCTGGGTCCAGAACTGGGGCGTGTATGACATGTACAACGCTAGCGACGCGAATCTAGTCGCGGCCCAGGACTTTGCGCGCCATTTCATGAAGAACAGCAGTCAATGGGCCATGGACATTGGTAAACCGGTTTTCCTGGAGGAATTTGGCATGGCAAGAGATAACTGGGTGAATGAAGATAAGGAATACCCGTACCTCAGTGATGCGAGCACCACGCACAAAGACGCTTATTTCACGACGATTATCGGGGCGGTTATGGATGAGTTCAGGAACGGGGGTGCGTATATCGGGACGAGTCCGTGGGCGTATGGCGGGATTTGGAGGCCGGAGACGCAGAAGGCGAATGAGTTTGGAATGGTTTGGGCGGGGGATCCGCCGCATGAGAGTCCGGGGTGGTATGATCTTTATGATGATGATTATGCGATGGAGATTGTGCATGCGCAGCAGAAGATGATTAGCTTGTGGATTGGGAGGCAGGGGAAGAATGAGACGGGGTATTAGTTGGGGTGGGAAGAAACTTGCGCTTCCCGCTGGCCGTTTCGCAGATTGTGGTTTTGTATAGCTGGTTGATCTTGCTTCCACTGCGGATCAAGATAAGCGCATTGAACACCACCTTCCTAGCATCAATCTTGAGATCTCAAATATACTCTTCAAATCGCCCTATCATACAACCCCCACCCCTCACAAAAACCTCGACGGACTACTCTTCTTCAACACCAACGGATGCCGATGCACACTAGGCATCAACCCCAAGCCAATCGCCCTCCGAATCGCCTTCGCAACCTTCCTCTGATTCTTCGGCCTAAGCCCCGTATCCTTGCTATGCTTAACCCTCCCCATCTCCGTCATATACTCACTCATCATGGTAAAGTTCTTATACTCCAATATCGGATTTATGCCCAACACATCAAACGCGTCTTGCTGCGGCTTCTTGCGCCCGTACTTCCACTTCTTTTGCTCGGTGCCGGAGAGGTCGTGGGGGGCGTACACGTCGCCGGGTTGCCATTTTCGGTAGATTTGCCGTTGGTATTGGGCCGCGCGGTCGGATTCGAGGACTTCGCGTGGCATGTTGGCGGAGAGGCCCATGGTTGAGGCCATGCCTGTGAGGGAGGGGCCGGTGCGCGGGCGTGTGGTGTTTGTGTTTGGGGGTGGGCGGGCGGCGGCGGTGCTGCTGGCGAGGATGTCGAGGATGCCGTCTTGGGGGCCTGCGCGTGGTTAGAGGGCTGGAGGTGTGGTAGAGGAGGGCCATTGGAAGATGGGGGAGTGTGTATGGGGGAGGGATTTGGCGCACCTTGCTTATGGGACCCGGTAGAGAAGTAGCGCATGCATGTCGTGCTTATGGACGGCAGCGGCCGCAGTGGTAACCGTGTTATTGACATCTCGGCGGCTGTGGTGGTGTTGGCGTCGTCGTCGCTGCCGTCGTGACTTTTCGAGATGCGGCCTCGGCGGTCGGAGGTTGACTTTCTTAGCGCAATTGGATTTCACAGCAGGCAAGAGCTCCCGCAATTGCTCCCCTCACTCCCCGTCGCCGCCACTGGATCCCGCTTCCATCCCGTCTTCTTCGTGTATATACCGTTTGTGCGCCTTCCTCTCCCATATGGACGCCTTCTTCGCCTAGATACCCTTCCCACTGTGCGCCAATTGCACGCCCAACCTACGTCACCACACTTTTGTCCTGCGCTTAGCGAACGTCGCCGCCGCCATGCCCTCGCACTTGACCCGCCTCGTCTTCCGCAACATCATCGCCAACGAGCCTCTGCTATACCGAGGATGCCGCTACCGAGCCGTCCGACCCCGCGTCATCACCCAGCATGGCGCCCGATTACTTCCCCAGACGCAACGGCGGACTTTCTTTGGGGAGCTGTTCAAGCAAAAGCGGAAGCTCAAGCCTGCAGAGGCGCCACCGGGTCTGAATACGATGGCTGAGGTGTCGTATAAGCGGGCGAATGACTTGAGACCGCCGGCACCGAAAGACGTTGCGGATGCGATCAAGGAGTTCTTTGCGCAAAGAAAAGGGTCATTTGAGGATTGGCATGTGGGGACTGCGATTGAAGCTCTGAATTATCTGCTGGAGAATCCGAGAGAAGACGGGAAGCCATGGCTATATCGGCAAGACCTGGACAATATCTTGGAGAAACTGCTGGACACGACGAAGCGACCGGAAATTTTAGGGAAAGCGCACATGGTCTTTGGGCGGCTCGTGGTCGATGAGTTGGCAAAATCCGAGGAGCAAGAGCCAGAGAAGGCTGGGGAGAAGAAGACGAAGGAATTGAAGGTCCCTTTCAAGATGTACATCGACTCGAGGCGTGTCCAAGTTCTATCCGCGTTCGGTGCGGCTACTCAGGCAAGGGACATCGCGATTAGTGCGTTCAAATACGACAAGACAGCTAATGCCTTGATACGTGGCGCCGTGGTCTCTAGCTGGAACACGGTGCTTGGAGGAATCATCCGGGAGAACAGCCTGACCGAGGTCTCGAAAACGGTGGATGCTTTCACAGACGCCTCAGTTCCATTGACCAGGCCTGCGCAAGACAAACTAGTAGCATTCTACGCTGAGCGTGCAGACCTGGAAAAAGCCAAATCTTGGTACTCGCAACCCGTGCACACCAAAGTCGGCCACCAGGTTACCCAGCCGTCGGGCGGCACCAGCTCTGCTCTGCTAAAGGCGTGCGCCGCAGCAGGCGATCTTACCTACGGTCAACAGGTGGTAGCGAGCATGCTCAAGGTTGAGATGCTCTCGAAACCTGAGTGGGATGCAATCTTCCTCTGGTCTGCTGCTATCGGCAAGGGCCCTGATGAGATCGCTCGGATGATCAATGTGCTGATTCGCAGAAACGACGAAGCACGGCAAAAAGATCCTAAGGTCCCTGTAATCCGCCCAGATACTGAGACCATCAATGCGCTGGTAGAGCACTGCATGTCTAAGCAGGATCCATACCTGGCGGAGCGCTACATTGTACTGGGCGAGAAGTTTGGCATTCATCCCGACGAGACGACCTATACGATGCAGATGCAATACCGCATCTCCGTCGGCGATCTCGATGGAGCCAGATCTGCCTACTTCAATCTGCAGGGTAGCTTTTCTGGGGACGAGCGCAGTGTCGCAGTCGTCAATGAGCTGATACAAGCACTCTGCGTGTCCAAGCAGCATCATTTCGATGAGTTGATGGCCATGGTGGACGATCTGCACGAGCGCAAGGCCAGCTTCGCACCGGAAACTGTCGCAGCGCTAACGCTCTTGCATCTTCGGAGGGGCGAGATCCACGACGCGATGGATCTCCTCCAAGTGCACGCTCATCAGTACTCCCCAGAACAGCGGACGATCATCCAAAAGGCGCTTTCCATGTTCATCCTGGATGGTGAGACTAGCACCGCAGATGCTTGGGATGGCTACCAAATCTTACGCAACGTGTTTGTCGAAACGCCCAGAGAAGACCGGATACCAATCATGAACGGCTTCTTCGCCAGGAATCGTTCCGACATGGCCTGCCACGTCTTTTTCCACATGCGCAACCACGTCAGCCCCACTCACACAGCAACAAGAGACGTCTACGTCGCAGCCTTCACTGGCTTCGCTCGCTGCCAAGATGCCGAGTCCCTCGAACTAGCGCACAACCAACTCAAACTCGACCTAAACGTAGAGATGGACACCAAACTCCGCAACTCACTCATGCTCGCATACGCCGCCACCGGCGAGAACCGCAAAGCCCTTTCCTTCTGGCGCGAGATCTGCGATTCCAAAGAAGGCCCCACATACAACAGTCTCGCCATCGCCTTCCGATCAAGCGAAGGCATGCACTTTGGCTCTGAACACGCAAAGTCCATCTGGAAGCGCTTGAAAGATCAGGATGTCGAGATTGACAAGAATATTTGGACTGCTTATATGTGCGCTGTTGCACGGAATCATAATCATGATGAGGCGTTGGCGTTGGTGGAATCTGTGGAGGAGGAGTATGGGTTTACTCCTGATTTACAGATGTACGTTGCAGTTCCTCTTTGACTTCACTCTGGCGGCTTTACTGATAATCGAACAGTCTGGGTAGCTGGTTCAACTGCACGGCTAATATTGAGAGGCAAACTCGCGTCGAGGCTTGGATTAAACAGCATTATCCGCAGGTGTGGGCTGAGATGGAGGCTCTGGGCCATTGGGTTACGATGGATGGGTTTGGGTATCGCCAGTATAACATTAATCGCGACCTTGACCCGTAGAGCGGCGCGGAATGGAACGGTAAGGTAGCCAGGCCAGGATGTGCTCGATTGACGGCAGTACGACATCAACCGCGACCGTGACCCTTGAGTCGCGCGGATCGAAATGGTGTGGTATTCTCACTGGGACTCGGGTACCAACATTGCGGGTAGTATGAGATTACGGTCAACCGCCGCATTCCAATCGCGGAATCTTAAACCAGGCGCATTGCGCCAATGTACGCATCCAAAGTCCCTCGCGAAAAGACTCTAGGCTCGAACGCGAAGCCCGGAAGACCATGCGCTTCACATCCTGATAGTCAAAATCCATATCCGGCCAAGCACACCTCGTTTTCGTCTTCGTTCGTCAGGGTCTCGCTTCTCTCACTTCTCACTTGCTGGCGCTCCGTTTGTTGCTCACCAGGCCTCAGCGGCGTTCGACGAGCGCTTCTCCACCGCTATCCCTACTATTGACAAAGTCTCCCACCCGCCGCCTCCTGCCTTCTCTCTCCACCCACCCCTCACTGACTGGGTATCCGTTTGTCGCCCGCCTGGCCTTCGAGCGCCTTCCCACCGCTCTCTTACTGGGGATAAAATTCTCCACTTGATACCTCCTGTCTTCTCTCTTCCACCCACCTACTACCCTTCTCAATTCTACCCGCCCTCTCTTACTGGCTGCAAAAGCCGCCCCATCAATTGCGCCGAAGCTCTACAACCGCTACTACATCTATCCACTTCGCTATCGACCGCGTCGGTCTGTCAAGAGCGATTGGCTGGACGACGGTGAGTAACCTCATGATTTGCGGAGAAAAATGAGATTTCTGACATTGAACGTGGTAGTCATCATGCGCGCTCACTATCTAGTCGCTGGCTTGATCGGCCTCGCTGGTCTTGCCTTCGCCGCTCCTACTCCCGAGTCTACTGCCGTCTCCCTCATCCCGACCTCCCAACCCGCCGACATCGCCGACCTCGAGTATGTTGCCCCCGAATGCAACATGGGACAACAGCCAGACATGTGGCTCGCGGCTATCTGCGGCAACCACACCAACACGAGCACCATGCCCAAGACCTGGCTCGGCGTCTGCGCATTACTTACCGCCGGCGTCGCGCATGAAGTCACAACCACGGTTCAAGACCCTGGTCTCATGTGCAGATTCTACGACGACAGCGACTACTGCAACAGCGACTACGTCGTCGCTACCCTTACCCACCATTTCCGGATCCCGTCGGCGATTGGCAAGCAGATCAAGTATGTCAGGTGTGATAAGGCGCCGCCGCGTGGGGAGTCTGGTGAGCTCGAGGCTAGAGCTGATGATGCTCTTCTCCACGATGCTCCTTTTGTTCTTGGAGCGGAAGATATTAAGCACGCCGAAGAAGATGACGCTCTTCCCGCCCACGACGCGATCCCCACCCAACCCGAAGACACTTCATCTTGGTCCCCATCCCCCTGTATGAACCCCGGATCGGACTCCTACTTCTTGATCGTGTGCGGCGGTGGCAACGCCAACTGGATCCCCAACAATTGGATGAACGCGTGTGTGCGGCTGTCCGATACCGTTGGGCACCACGTCGGCACTGTTATTCAGAACGCGCACATCATGTGCAAGTATTACGACGACAGTAACGAGTGCAATAGCGACCATAAAGCGTGGTCCTCCAATACTTCAGAGGACATCGAGCTCTTTTCGTATCCTCCCCAGGTCGGAAACCAGCTCAAGTATGTCATGTGCAAGCAGCGTGAGTGGCGCAGGGGTATTGCATCTTCCTCCGCCTGTATGAACCCCGATGCGAGCCACTACTTCTTGTCCATCTGCGGCAATGGCAACGCCAACAACATCCCCAACAATTGGATGAACGCATGTGTGTCGCTGACCAGTACCGTTGGGTACCACGTCGAAACTCTTACTCAGAATGCGCGCATCACGTGCAGGTACTACGACGACAGCAACGAGTGCAATGGCAACATCGAAGGGTCCACCACTACTTACGAGAAAGAGGAGAGCTTTACGATTCCACCCGATGCTGGAAACCGGATCAAGTATGTCATGTGCAAGATTGGTCAGTGGCGCAGGGACGTTGGTGGGATTGAAGCTCGAGAGGTCGATGTTCCTTCCTCATCGGAGATCTTTGTCGCTCCGGAAATTGTAGTCGCTCCAGACACCGATATCTCGCCAAGCACCGATGTCTTACCGGCCTGGGCCTGCATGAACCCGTCCCCAGATAACCAATACTTGGTTGTCTGCAGCCATGGCGTAGGCCAACTCATGACCAATAAGCTCCTGGGTAACTGTCTGAAGCTAAACAGCGATATCGCGTATAATGTCGATTCTTTCATTCAAGATTCAGGTCTGAGGTGTAGGTTCTACAACGACCGCCACTCAGACTGCAAAGGCGAACCCATTTACACCGCTCAAACTCTGGATAAGCAACACCTCTTCAAGATCGATGCGAAGTACGGGACTAGTTTCAAGTATGTTTGGTGTTACAAGGGCGACCACCGGTTGAGCGATGTTCCTGCGCTCGAAGCTCGAGTAGCGGATACGTCTCTTGAGGCGCCATCTTTCGCGGTCGAGGAACCGTCCGGGCTCATCGCGCGACTCATCAGCGATACCGGCTACGCCTTTGAGTATCAAGAGAACTTCGCTGGGCTCTGCATCAAACTCCCGGATACGGTATCTCGTCATTTGACGCACGCAGCCTTGGTCGATCATACCCTCTGCAGGTTCTACGAGAGCGGCTGCTTTACTGTCATTAAGCCTCTCTTCACTGCAAAGAGCGAGGCCCCCTATACCAAAGTTCCTGTGCCATCGGATGTCGGCAAGAAAATCACTCACGCTGTCTGTGGGCCTTCGACTGCTCCCCATAATGAGATCGATGTGCGAGCGGATGCTATATCTCTTGAAGCTAGCCCGGCGGCCGCTTCCGAAACAACGGCATCTTGGGAGTACATAGCGAGGATCTTCAGCCCCACAAGCGACTTTGCTATCATGAGCGACCGCGACAGGTCCTGCCTTATGTTCGAAGGCCCTTTCTCTTATAATGTTACCAAGGTGAACATTGGAGCTCATACTCTCTGCGTGTTCTACGACAACGACTGCAGTCTAGCTAAGTACCCCGTCTTCACCGTTTCAAGCACCACGGAGCAGTTTGTCAGTCGCGACGTGCCAGCGGATATCTCTAGGAACATTACCCACGTTATTTGCGGAATAAAAGACCATGATGCGATCGAGACACGAGCAGATGCTACGACGTTTTCCCTAACCCTTGCGCAAATCTCCAGCAGCACAAGCAAAATGTCTGTCACTAGCGAAAACGGCCGAGCCTGCGTTATCTTGAAAGATCGTATTTCCCGCGATGTTGCCAGTGTAACTGTTGGAGCTCACACTCTCTGCGTATTCTACGACAACGATTGCACCCTAGCTAAATACCCCGTCTTCACCGTTTCGACTGACAAGGCGCAGTTCACCGCTCGAGACGTGCCAGCGGATGTTGGCAAGAAGATCACCCACGTCATGTGCGGGAAGAAAGACGGTTATGCCAGCATCAATGCACGAGCGGACGATTCATCTCTCCAGACCACAGCCCAGAAGACGAAGATGGCCCGCGTCCTCAGCGATACAGCCGACTTGTACATCTACGACGACAACGATGCGGATTGCGTTGCGCTCAGCAAGCATGTGGCTAATGACGTGGTCGGAGTACAGTTAGAAGCCAACATTCTCTGCGTGTTTTACACCAATGCCTGCAATATCGCCAAGTTCCCGATTTTCCGCGCTTCGAATCCTTGGAGCAATGTCGTGAGTGTGGATATCCCGGGGTATACTGGCCGCGACATCACACACGTCGCTTGCGGGAAGAAGCATACCCTTGATGCTGAAATCGATGCGTGGGCGGCTACTGCACCGTTTGTCGATGCCCGAGCGGAAACTACACCCACTGTCGATGCGCAGGCGGTTACTACACCCATTGTCGACAGCACGGTACTGACGACTTTACACTTGGACGGCCCGGAAATTGCCAGGGTATTCAGCAAGACTGCCATGTTTGGTGTTAAAGATGAAGACGCCAATACCTGCATCCCACTTGGCGACTCCATTGCGAATGATCTTTTCGCCGTGGCCGTACACGAAAACGTCCTCTGCAGGTTCTGGGAGAACAGCTGCGACGTAGCCAAGGGTCCTCTGTACCAGCTCCACTCGAACAAGGGGGATGTTGCCTCTAAAGTACCTTCCGACATTGGCAAGCAGCTTACTCATTTCATGTGCATGCGTACTGAGCCTCAAGCTGCAATCATTACGCGAGAAGCACTAGACACATCGATGGCCGACCCTGGAGCCATGGCCTTCCTATTCGGCAGCACTTCCCAGCTTGGTATCTACGATGAAGACACCAAGAAGTGTATCCAGCTTGGCGACTCTATTGCGCATGATCTCATCGCTGTGGCTGTACCCCGAAACGTTTCCTGCTCGTTCTACAAGGACGGCTGCGATGTATCCAAGGGTCCTGTTTTCCTTGTTGCGTCGGGCCAGGGGCGTGGGGATGTTCATTACGTGCCCGCGGAGATTGGCGAGAGGCTTACTCATGTCATTTGTGTGCGTACTCAGCCTCACGCTGAGATCGTTGCGCGAGAGGAAGGTTCTCGGTCCAATGTAGCTCTCATCACTTCCGCGGCCTCTGCAGCCAACACACCGGATCCAGCTACCGACTTAACCAATACCCAGATCCAATACCCCAGGGACGGATACAGCCCCGTAGACCTCCCAGTCGGCGATCTATTCACCTGCTCTTATGAGCAAACCGATAGCTGCTGGATCATGGATGCACTCAACGATTGCTTGGAATTCCCTACGAACACCGCCCACAACGTCATGATCCTCGAGCAGGCTAAGGGGACGTATTGTTGGTACTACAACAAGCCTGGGTGCAAGGATAGTGATGAGGTTTTCCATCACACATCGGCGCCAGGAAATCCGACTGCATTTATCGGGACCTTCTTCAAGGATCTCGCGAGTGTGGTGTGCGGAGGTCCCGGTGTGACATCTGAGCTGGAAGTCATTCCCCACGACCATGCTATCGAAAAGGTCACCGCCGTGGACAGGCCCATCTACGCCGACGATATCACCAAGCGCGATTCTCTCCCCACGGACTCGGCACCTTCATGGACACTTCCTAGAATCATCCGAGTGGGCGAAGTATTCGCCTGCTCCGAAGACTTTGCCTCCGGCTGCTGGTACATCAACGCCCAAAATAAATGCACGGATTTTCCGGCCCAGGTCGCCCACAAGTCCCAATTCATCATGCAGGCCAAGGGTACATGGTGCAAGTATTACCTCGAAGCCGGCTGCTCGCACGAAGCGTGGCAGTACGTATCTTCTCCCACGGATCACACTACGTTTGGGGTCAAGACCAACCTGGTCGCGAGCGTGGAGTGTCAAGCTTCTAAGGCGACTGCGAACGAGGTCACCAAGCGCGACTGGCCCCCAGGCTCAACAACAGTCTGTCACCAAGCGCACTACCAGTTCTGCACCGACAACGCCATCAATGCCATCCAGCAATGCGCCAACTTTGCTCCTGCGGATCAGGGCCCGGTCTCGATCATCCAGTATGGTGGCGCATACTGCAAGTGGTACCGCGACTTTGGCTGTGGAGGTGGAGAGGACAAGTCGCCTATGAGCATTGATTCTAGGGGTGGAGAGCAGTGGGTCGATGATTTGAGCGTGGAGAACAGGTTCAAGAGCGTCAAGTGTGAGGCGTATCAGTGGTAGGCTTCTGGCTGGCTGCTAGTCTTCTTGAAGGTGTTGCGGAAGCGAAAGTAGCTTCTTTGGATACCATGTAGTTGGATAGATCGAGGAATGAAATGTCGTTCCCTCCATCTTGTCACTGTATGAGATAGGTCCGAAGCTTACATCGACGTTAGGCCACCTACTTTGCATGTTTTCATTATTGATGTAGGCTGCAAATCCATTCAGCTTTTCCCCTACGTTGACGTGACTTGTAGGATTCTGGCCCGGTAAGCGTGTCAGTAAGGCGTACTTGACATGTGCGCTTTCCCTTCTCGGGTTAGCACGAACATGATCTAGCGCGTCCCAGGGAACCAACCCTCCTACCCCGCAAACTCTCTCTCTCCATGTTTCGCGACGTTTGAGTAACTATCGCCATGGATAGTCCAGCTGATCTCGATGCCTTCTTCGCCTTTCAGAACAGTCAATTCGCCACAGACCACGCCTTAGACGATGGCAGCTTCGCCGGCCTGTCCGAAGCACTGGCGGTCTCGAACGCGGCACAGAATCAGTACAATGAGAGCTGGATGAGGGATCCGTCGTTATTAGACCTTTCGAACAATTCGACCGCCTCTTCGTCGCCCTTCACGCCAAGCGCATCGATATCTCGGCCTAAACTTGGCAGTCGCTTCTCGAGAGAAGTCATCCGTACACTCAAAGACTGGCTTACTGTTCATCAAAAGCATCCTTATCCTAGTGAGGGTGAGATGATGGCTCTCCAAGATCGTACGGGATTGAACAAAGCGCAGCTCACGAATTGGTTCGCGAATGCACGTCGACGCGGCAAAGTGCAAAGTGTCCGTCCTACTTCGCCGCAAGTAAAGAACGCGCCCACTTCTCCGGTTGATATCATTCCAAGACCTGGCACGCCTGCGGTGAGGATTTCGTCGAACTACAAAGATCCTATGCAGCGTTGGGTGGAATCGCCGCCGGAGCATGAACCTGCTGCTGTTGGCGATATTGCGCGTGCGATGGCTTCTACTTCACGTGAGTCATCCAATCATATCATGCACTGATAGCACTTTACTGACTGTGTCCAGATGAAGATGCTGGAGACTTCGCGTATCATCAACCATGGGAATCGCCTTACGCCATGTCCTCGGCAAGCAGTGCGAGAACCTCTCAATCGAGTGAATTCTCGGGTCATTGCTCATCAGGGTCGCAAACATCTCTCAAAGTACGTCGCGCACCGCGGAAGAAGCGAGCCACTCGACGTCGGCGTCTTGACACGGAGAGAACCGCACCCATCGGTATGCCGTATCAATGCACGTTCTGCACGGAAGTCTTCAAGACTAAGTACGACTGGCAGCGTCATGAGAAGTCACTTCATCTACCGCTGGAGAGATGGATTTGCGCACTCCAAGGCTCTCGCACCACCAAAGAGTCGACCGGAGAGCAATGCTGCGTCTTCTGCGGTGAGGTACAACCGGATGACAAGCATATTGAAGCGCACCACTACTCGGCATGCCAGGAGAGGAGCTTACAGGAGCGCACCTTCCACCGGAAAGATCATCTTGTTCAGCATCTGCGCTTGGTACACGGCGTCGAATTCTCCGAGTGGTCGATGGCGCGCTGGATGCTGCCGATACCCGATGTCAGGTCAAGATGCGGGTTTTGCGGTACGACCATGAGTACGTGGCTGGAAAGGACCGATCATCTTGCCGACCACTTCAAGTCTGGTGTTACGATGGCCAGTTGGCAAGGCGATTGGGGGTTTGATGCGTCCGTTATACCGTTGGTCGAGACTGCTATCCCCCCTGGTATGATAACCATGATGTTCTCATTGAAGGATTTTGCATACTAACATCTGCCAGACCTCATCGATTGGGAAAGAGGCACTCTCATCCCCATGAAAGGTAGCGACCCATCCTGGGGTACTCCACCAAACGCATACGAACTGCTCAAAGTCGAAATTGAGTTTTTCATCCAGCGGTATTTCGACAAGCACGGGTACTTGCCGGATAACGACGCGATGCAACTAGAAGCATGTCGTATCATTTTCGCAGCTGAGACCACTTCCGTCATGCACGGACCAGACACCAACCATCTCCACGAAGTCTCATGGCTACGAGACCTAATGATGTCATCACATGAGCTAACTGAACACGCAAGATTTCAGCCCGTTCGATCTTCCCGCGAGAGCAGACATTTCCCGTTGCGCATCAATGCCAAGGATCATCTCTTCGAACAATGCCCGCTAGAAGCGCAGCTTCGCGCTTTCGTGATTCAGCGCGTGGGGACGGGTGAGACACTGGACGATGTGCAACTGCATCATGAAGCATGTCAGATTGTTCGGCGCATGGAGCAAGAGTCCAGTACGCCATCTGACGTCTTCGCTAATTGGATAGTCAAAGGAATCTACTCGGGCACGAATTGGATATCGCTCTTCAAGCAACGCGCAGGTATCTCCGACGTTGTATCTACCAACATCCCGGCAGATCATGGCTTGGGCGAGCTACTAGACCTATCCTGGCCAGCCTCGCCTCCCAAAGAAGCATCCACGTCCGCTCTCGGGACCGCAAGTCCATCCAAGCAAACCCACGACTACTTCACTACACTTCCCACCTTCTCCGAAGAGCCCATAATCTCGCCTGAATCTACCGCGCAGACGGACATGTACGGTCGGTTGCGATCGCTGCTACCGGACGACACAAACTTCTACCGGATCTTTGACAGCGACATGAGGAGATGGGCGGCATCGACGCTTTCACCGAAGAACCCAAACTGCCACGTCCCTTCCGACGAAGAGATCCAGCATCAGGCGCGATGGATCATGTATGATGGTGACGACCCATGGAACCAGACGCCTGCGGATTTCCCGAACTGGTTGTCACGGTTCAAGAGGGAGGTTGGGATTGTGGCGAATGACGAGGGAGTGAATCCTGTTGATCTGGTGATGTGACTGCCGTGAACTGACGATAACATCGATCAGGTGCTGCCGCCTAGAAGTACGCCGACCTTTCCAGAGCTCGTGCGCAAAGAAGAAGGCTTGGGTGCTTGCTACGGAGGACTCCAGAGATTCATAATCCCTTGCACTCACCAAGACAAAGCATATTCTCTCTCAACCCTCCGCATCACCGTGTGGCAATCATGAGCTCTCTATTACTGCGTGCATTTCGGCCCTTGCTGACCTCATTGTTTGAGTATGCCGGCTATCCTTTCGTCACGAGCTCTCCAAACCGACATACGCCCTTCCAGTCGAACATTGCAGTGTCATCAGCAACCCAGGCAGAAACTACGTCATCAGGCCAACCTAAAAACTCCCCCGATGAGTCGCCAGGCCCGTTCAGGCTATTTGCACTGCCAGGGGAGCTCCGCAACATCGTCTATGCCCACGTTCTCGAAACGAACGAGGCCATCCTCATGGCACCATACCTCAAGAACGGAGTTCTACACCAGCGTCTAATCCTCGACGATCCGACCCGAAACCTACGAATGAACCTAAACCAAATGAAATTCGTCTGCAAACAACTCTACGAAGAAACATCAGCACTACCACCAACCCGCTGTCCAGAACTAATCTTCCCTCTCCGCAAAGACACCCCCGAGTCCGCTTCTAGCATATGCGCAAGCTACATCGCCAGCGCCAAACCCGAGCAGCTCATCGGCATCTGCCGCATCCACGTCCACGAGCGCATCGCATACAGGCAGTGTCCTTTCTCGCCGCACCTCTTCGACCCTTGCTTGAGCCAGCTCGTAACGTTCGCCACCCACCACCCTTCCACCTCACTCCAGACATTCCTCCATGCCGTAGACCCAAAGGTCTCCAACGAAACTTCCAAATTCCCCATCGCGGGTTTCTCCTACGAGATAGCTCGCAAACGGGTAGACTCCACCTCCGGATACTACAGCGCTTGGTACAATATCGATAGGGCTCTCGATGAGATGGCGGAGACGTGGTCGGATCATGCGTTTGAGCCGCAGCCGTTTCCACAGAATTTCGTGTTTAGGTTGGGGTGCGGGGTGAGGTGGTCGAATTGGCAGCAGTGGGTTGGGTTGGAGTTTCCAAGGCCTTTGCTTACGAGGACGGGGGCTAATTATACGGGGAGGTATGATATTTGGTTTTTGGGGCGGACGTGAGGCGGACGATGGAGGTGGTAGGGTGGAGTTTGGGGGAGGAGGGTGGTTAGAAGGATGGTAGCTTTCGTGGTGGAAGCCATCGGACTGAGATTATTGATGTAAATGAGACGTTACCCACCATACAAGCATCACATGTGCCTGGAGAGAACAATGATTGCTACCCGAAAATCTCTACATTCATACTAACTACGTAGCAGAACAACTATCTGCACTAAAGCTTCCGCTTCCTCCATCTAACCCTTCCCAACCCCTATCAGTTCTCCTGTCCCGGTGGCTGACCAAAGCCGCCTTTGGGAAGCGTGCCGTTAATAAACGGCTGGAATGGGGAAGGCTGACCTCCCGTCGGAGTGCGACCGTTCCCAAAGCCCGAGGGGGCCATCTGTTGTCCAATACCAGGTGCTGATTGCAGCGACCCGGTCGCTTGGCTGGATAGCAAGTCATTGCTCTGATAATTAGCGCTCTGATCAGGTAAGGGCTGCTGGGCGTTAGATCTAAGCGGCTCAGCCGGCGTCGCGATGTGAGCACGTGGTGCTAGGGCGGATAATGCAACGGCAGCCTTGTGCGTCACCTCATACACCTGCTGTATCAGGGCGAGATGTGCTGTCTTCAGCTGTTCATACCTCGTGTTTGCAGCAGTCGCCTCTTGCTGCAGTGTTGCAATAGCGGTGGTAGCAGCTTGAAGACGCTGCTCTTGGAACCTGCGTTCCAGATCCGGCTGTACCTGGCTCTGAGCATCTTGTGCTTGTGTAGGCGATCGAGCCACTCGAGCAGATGCGAAACCCGACTCTGCCTTGCGCTGTGCGAGCATCTTGGCCATGCGCTCGGTGGCCGATTCTGAGCTCGGTGGCTCACGAGTAGAACGGACGGTCGAAGGCGCTCGATCACGATAGCTGCCGTGGATTGGGAGTGATTCCCTTGGCGGACTCCGCTCACGGAAGTCGGGCTTGCGGATTGGACCATTTTGGGCTGAGTACTCACCGTCGCACACATGCCTAGGGTCAGCAAAAACATCTCGAGAACTGTATACCTCATATCCAGCGCCGTAGCTGCTGTTTGGATGGCCGGCATCATGACCGGGGTCTTGGTAGTCACCAAAGAGCCTACCTTGAGTCGGCCTCTGGTTGTCGGGGTATCGCGAAGGCAGCGTAGAAGCTTGCCCATAGCCTTGAAGATGGTCAATCTGAGGAGCCTGAGAATGGCCTTGAGGGGAAGTCGGCCTGCCATACTGCTGAGGCGGCCGGTTGGAACCGGGCTTGGGTGCGTTAGCCTTTTGCTCTCTTCGCTGTTCTGCGCGCTGTTTGTGCTCTGGGTCACGAGCTGCGTCACGCTCGGCATTCAGCGATTCTCTGACATGCGAGAAACACCAGTCTTCGTTAGCAACCCGCATCAAGTCAGAGCAGGGTTGCCCGGGATGGTGATGGGTGGGATTCAAAGCACAGCCACCTCGACATTTGCGCCATTGGTTGCGATGCGACAGGTTTGCCTTCTGTCCGCATGCTATGCACAACGTGTGATGTCCTTTTACGCCTGCATCTTTGAAGATAGTCAGCGCGTCAGTCGGGCGGAGACCCTCCGCGTAATGTCCACGTTGTGGATCGCCAGGTTGCTTCTGATAGGGTGGGCGATCGCCACCGTTTCCAAGGCCTTGGCCGAATTGTTGCTGCGGATCATCTGCCATGGTGGTATGCATGGTCGTTAGCAGCGGTGTGGTTGTCGATGGTGAGGTCAAAATGTTGGTTGTCGTGCTGAAAGTCGCCTCTATTTAGCCAAGGCGCTAGTGCGCTAATCACGTCACACTCATCTCCAGAGATCAATGGCGCGGATGAGCATTGCACATATTAGGAAGATACCTACCAGGAAAACATCCTCAGAGACATGATGAGCTTCATGAGACAAGTCATGTAATCGACGTCATTGGTGCCTGTCCAGGTGAATAGCTAAGTAATATCTCCCATTTCTAGAATCGAGGAAATGTCAAGACAATTCGACCAACTAATTGGATGCATTCTGGAACTCTACATGATACTCCCTAGATACTATGTTAGTAGACGATACGTACGATAACGGACGTGCTGTTGCCTGTTCTCGTTACGTCAATGCCATACTACGTCACCATACGAGAAGTTGTGCGTCGACTCACCTTCACTTCGCGTCAGTGCGCTGAGCCCTCGCTTAGCCTGTCCGGTTGCTCTTGCCTAGTCTTCGGGATCTCGCTCTAACAACCTCCAAACCCTTGTTCTAGCAGCCCGAGAACAGTAAAAAGCGACAATGACCGACAGTATGGCCCAGTTGATGACGACTGCGAGTTCCGAAGGCGACGGCGCGGGTAATCTCACCTTTGAAAGCCACTGTTATGCCACTAATACTTTTGCCAGTGCCAGCAGCCATCCTGCCTCAGCTCCAGAGCCCGCTTCTCCGATTACCCGGGGAGATACGCAACAAGATCTACGAGTACGCACTGGAGGACTCAAAACCGCTGGAGGTGATTGGCAATCTTTATTGTTATGCACCACCACCTTTTAAGGCCCACGCAACACGGTTACATCAGTTCAATGAACTCCAGCATACTTGTCGGCAGCTTCGCACAGAGACTGGTTATATGGGATTTTTGCGGACCAAGACATCCTTTTACTCCAAATCTGTGACCCGCTACCAAGTCCCTCAGAAGCCTGGGACTCGGCGAGTCATGTGTTACGAGAACGAGAAGCATGATAACCATCTACACTACTTGATCGCGCTGGGTCCAATTGATCACTACACTGGTCTATGCGAGGAAGACCCGCAGCTCGAAGTACACATCTTCACACGAGTTCTACGAAAAGACCTTGGATGTCGCGGTCTGCTCGTCCGTGGGGCTGCGCTACAGCTTATTCTGCGAGGGAAAAAGCTGCCTTTTCGGGTTGATGCAGGTATCGCAAGTGATATTGAAAGCATGGCGGTTTTCTTGAACCCGTACAGACGATGGAGTTTCCACGCAGAACCCAAATTACTTCCGAAGAACATCAGAATCTACCCTATGGAGGAGTATGACGAAGCTGAAGTAAGGTACTCCTACCTCCGAAACAAGAAGGGGTTTGAGGACTGGGTTGCGCAGATCAGGGAGTGGTACAAGAACGGTATCTGAGGCACATTGTTCCCAAAGGAAATGCGCCGATTTGGTGACGACACAAATGAGCGGAGTGCAGTCCTTGTCTGGAGAAAATTGGAAGAAGTCTTGACAGTGCTTGAGTTTCTTCAGCTCTTCGATCACTGGACAGCACACGAATACCAATATGAACTCGATCAGATAGCTACATCAGATATATGACGTTCGGAACCCTGGCTCGTGATGTGAGTATGCCCGCGCAGAAGTTGCACGTGCACTGTGACCGAATCTAGGAGCTTGGCTCCCCTGCGTAGAACAGAGTATGTACAACCAGTATTGTGGTGAGGCAAAATGTCAGGCATAACAGTAAAGCGTACATCGTTTGCATGGCTGGCGCAAGAAGAAGAGCGATGCGTCATCCAGGTTTGTATGCTTTCGTGTGTTGGATGGGAAAAACGTGTGTCAAGGTAACGCACGCTGTCATGTCCTTTCTGGTGACTAGTGGCGCTTGGCGATAACTAATCCGCATTACCCCAGAGCTCCTTCTCCACACCCCATTCCGCCCCATCCGAAGAGGAACAGCCAACACACGCTTTACGGAAGCCATTGCGAAGGCAAAACAACACATATAACTGTAACAGGCGTGCTACTACGGCTTGCGCCTTGATCAAAGTCTCACACGAATGTCAACATCCTCACAGCTTGAATGCGACATTCATCACGGCAGCATCGCGCTTCGCGGAGGTGGCCTGAACCTTTCCCAAAGCAGGATGCCATCCGACATGCGGGAAGCGTTCGCGCTTCTCGACTCAGGCAGAGGGTGAAAGGAGGCTCAAAAGAGGCGGTACATTAGGCAAAAGAAACGGCAGTCGGCTCGTTCATCACGGGACTACATCATTCATTGGTGGATCGGCGTCTCTCTGGGGTCGAAGCATCTCCACAGCCGGAGGAAAGCCGTCCGAAGTAATTTGTATAAGAGGTCACGCTCCCCACGGGGTGGAACGTCTGTTTGGCTCTTTCCAGAACGACGGCGACATGTTGCTACCAAGCGTAAGAGAAATGGCTCTTTGGCATTGGTGCGCTCAATCGAATGGTTGAGATTGGTACGTATATTTGCTTCTTTCGTCACATCACGCATCTTTCTGTTTGCGGTCGGCACCCCATACTCACACCACCCACGGGGTACCTGTCTACTACAGCACGGAGTCAAGGCTAACCATCGTAGACGTGTCTGGAGACTCCATCAACGTGTCTCCCCACATGCGCACCACAACCGTCATCCCACATACTGCCGTTCCCAACATCCGGTAACCTCTCGGTCCCCCGAACATCACCCGGTCTCACAATCTCGACGCGAAAGCGTGACCTGGATGTCGGCACCTGTCACATTGCTCATCTCACGATGCTCTCGCATTGATCCACACGGACCCGTATTTCTCAGAAACTTCAGGACTCTTGGCTCAGGATTTTCACGCTTTGATGCACGTAGCGGGCCGCTAGCGCTGCAACCTCGGAGTCGGAGATGAGGTTTTTATCGCGCGTCGGCCAAGACCGGCGTTTGCTGGGAAACCTGCCAAGTTCGTACCGCCGACACCGAGGATGCGCTGCCAGCGATGAAAAATCACGGTGACGTAGAGGTGGACATCTGACGTCGCAAGTCTCGATTTACCGCGATCCGCGAAGAATTTGGATATCCCGCAGGAACTGTCACCCCCGGTTTTCTAATGCAGAAGCTCTGGCGCACCAGTTACCGGCTGCTAGGACGAAAAACGTGCTGCCCTAGCTGGAGAACAAACTTTTCGTTCCGGCTACCCTCCAATGGCGACCAGATGGACTTGTCACCGGTGTGAACGATCCAACGCGACTTGAGGCTCTGCGGAAGCTAGCGAGTGCCGTCACGTCCGTGCATACACGTCTTGCATATTGTCCAACGATATGAGGCACTTGTCAGCCTCGTCTGCACTATAGACGCGTCTATGCCCCTGCATAAGGAAACATCCCGGGTAGCTCCAAGCTATCTCATAGGCCGGCTGGATGAAGTCTAACATTGGATACTCGGATGGAGCAGTTCGCCGATACTGAAGCGCACCCCATCATCACCATCCACAATGGCCATGTAAGGGGAAACCGTTGGAGCACGCGATACTGGAGTCACTGGGGCGAAGTCACAAACTATACGACCCCGTATACGACCCCGAGGAGTAATCCACCAGAACCGGAAGGGTGGTATACTTGCAGCAGCTGCAGTGGGCCGATCGTTGCACTATCAACTGTCCGTGCTTCTCGGCGTGTCCAGCAACCATTCCGATCCTACGCGATGAAGAGAATTCACGACCGGCAGCTCTCCGGCTCGAGCGTGCTCGTGACAGGCTGCCCCATTGCCAGCTCCAGCTCCACGATGCGATGTCATCATACCTCCGTTGTCAGGGCGCTCGTGCGAGCATATCTCCTTTCGCCTCCATGGCTAGGGCGTTCTGGAAGATGCTAGTCGGATGGGTATGCGGATGAGACTGACACTGGGGCTCCACTGTCAATAGACCCTACGAACCCGTCTCCGCATGCATTTTCTGCTATTTATACGGCGCAGCCTTCTCCTCACAGCCCACACTGGTCTCCTCTTCTCCAGCTTCTCTCCAGCTCACTTTGTTTGAGACGTATACCCCGCGCTGCAGACCAGCTCGACTTTTGCTCGATACCCTTTTGCTTTTCTCTATTGATTCCTAATTACCACGCGCCCAACATGACGGTCATGTCGCGTTTCTTCAAGAAGAAGGCGACCGAGGAGGAGATCCACGAGAAGGGAACACCCAACACCGCCACTCCTGCGGACACACCTCCCAGGGGAAACTCTGAGACCGTCCAGGCTGCGGATCTCGAGCCCAAGGGCCGCGTGCCTGCCATTGCCGTTATCCTCGGTGCTTGTGCCAGTATCGGTGGATTCATGTTCGGATATGAGTCTGGACAGATCTCTGGTTTCCTCGAGATGGACGACTTCAAGGCGCGTTTCGGCGGTGAGAACAACGAGTTCTCTGCTGTCCGCTCCGGTGCCATTGTCGGTCTTCTTGCGTAAGTCACTTCCTCCGCAACGCGATGAACGCGCCTAACAATCTCCCAGTGTCGGTACTCTCTTTGGATGCTTAGGCTCAGCTCCTCTCGCTGATACCTTCGGTCGTCGTCTTACTATCTCCGGTTCCGCCTTCTTCTACATCATCGGTGTCATTATCGAAATCACCAGCAAGAACGTCTGGGTTCAATTCGCCATGGGCCGCTTCACTGCCGGTCTCGGTATTGGAGCTCTCTCCACCGTCGTTCCCATGTACCAATCCGAGTCAATCCCCAAGCGCATCCGTGGTGCCACCGTCTCCTCTTACCAACTGTTCATCACCCTCGGTATCTGGACCGCATACATGGTCAACTACGGCACGGAGAAGGACTACGTCAACAGCGCCCAATGGCGCATTCCCAACGGTCTTTCCGCACTTTGGGCCATCATCCTCGGTAGCACCATCCTCCTCCTCCCCGAGTCTCCCCGCTACGCATACCGCAAGGGCAAGGTCGACGAGGCTCGCATGAACATGGCCCGTCTCAACGGTGTCGACCCGCACAGCGCCTTCATCGACGCCGAGATTGCTGAGATCCAAGAGAAGCTCGAGGCTGAGTCTGCTGGCGGCGACCACCCATGGCACGAGATCTTCACTGGCCCCCGTATGCTGTACCGCACTCTGCTCGGTATGGTCCTCCAGGCTGGTCAGCAGTTGACAGGTGCCAACTACTTCTTCTACTACGGCACAACCATCTTCTCCGCCACCGGCCTCTCCAACTCATACGTCACCTCCATCATCCTCGGAACCGTCAACGTCGTCGCTACCATCTTCGGTCTCTGGGTCGTCGAGAACGTCGGCCGCAGAAAGGCCATGATGGTCGGTGCTGCCTGGATGGCCATGTGCCTCTTCATCTACTCCTTCGTCGGTCACTACGCCCTCGACCAGAACCTTCCCCAGAGCACGCCCGCTGCCGGAAACGTCATGATTGTCTTCACCTGCCTGTTCATTGCCGCGTTCGCCACTACCTGGGGCCCCCTCGTCTGGGCCATCGTCGGAGAGCTGTACCCTGCCCGCTACCGCGCTACCTGCATGGGTCTCGCGACCGCCTCCAACTGGCTCTTCAACTTCATCATCTCCTTCTGCTCTACCCTCATCACCGACCGCATCGATTACTTCTACGGTCTTGTCTTTGCCGTCTCCCTCGTCCTGCTCTTCTTCGTCGTCTACTTCTTCATGATTGAGACCAAGGGCCGCTCGCTCGAGGAGATCGACACCATGTACATGATTCACGTCAACCCTATTACCAGCGCTAAGTGGGATGCGTCGAGCTTGGCCAAGGACGGTCTTGTCGACACTGACAGGCTGCACATGGGTCCGGGTGGTCGCAACTTCAGCAAGGCGGAGCAGGCTGGTACCCACGGTGGTATCTTGGAGCCGGCTGAGCGCAACGAGAACCAGGTCTAGATGGCTGGTTGTGGGAATGAGGCTATGACGGAGAAGATATCTTGTCCACGTTTGGAGTGGACTGTGACGGCCTAAAATTTATCAGTTGTAATTCAGTATGAGTGTCCGTATGCAGGACAGGGAATGGGATGCCTATATAGCGCATGCCCTCAATACATTATCATCAAATCACTTGCAGTCTTCTCATGGTGTGTGAATGCTTTTCATCTTCTTCTCGTCTCTCAGCCCTAGACTATCGACTACTTCGTCGAGTTCTGTTCGCCTCCCTAATACCGCAAATTTCTCCGACACTTTGATGCCACTCGTCTCCCTTCCCAGGTAGTCCATCCAGATCGTTATATCGCAAAAGCCGGATCCAGGTGATGGTTACACCCTACAGCGCAAGTTCCGAGCTTTCATGATACACTCCGGAGTCTATATAGTCAGCAAATGATCTCATAGCCATAAGGATCATCTGGGGGATGTACCTGGAGTAGAAGCAGCCTTCGCAACGACACTAGCGTCGACCTTCCCGAGTAACAAACCGGCACCTCCCCAGCGTGACCACGAGCTCTCTAGATGCCCTCGCGTTGCCACTTCTCGAACTCTCGGGTGCATATCTTGAGATGTTCTTCACCATATCTCTGTAAGGAGTCCTCATCGAAGACAGGATGAATAACGTGGCCGGGTTCTACACCGGGAAACATGCGAATATGACTGGGGATCGGATTTACCCGATCATCGTTTATGCGGACGGTGATCTGGCGCAGATTCCCAGGGACAACAGCATGGTTTGCGTGCATGTGCCTAGCATACAGAATGTTTCCAACCAAAATGAACCAGTGAGCGGTGGATCTGGTTTTGCTGAGGGCATTGACATATAAGTCAATCGTCATGCAAGGATGTGACGCGCCGTATGGTCTAAATATCTCGGCGGCCTTGTCCCAAGTGCCCATATATTGGGAACAACCCAATAACGCATCACTCAGTGTGACTTTCCGAATACACTGCTGCTGACCGGCCGAACACGTATCGAGGAACGCAGCGAAGCCTTCGATCTGCCGCTTGGAGTCCATAGCAAGAACGTTCAGTTTCAGACCCAGACCCTTGGTTTCATGGTATAGCTGGCGACAGACGTATTTCAGGCGATTGGATTCGACATCGGGGTCAGTCGGACGGCGTCCTTCGAAGATCCTCCGGGAGGAGTAGGGTTCCCCTAGTGTGCGACGCTCGAACAAAAGCAGGCCTTCATCCTCAGTGAGTGCGTACTCGTAGATGATATCGCGGAGTTCTCTCGGTAGAGCAAGTAGGCGGTTTGGGGCCGACGGTGGTGCTGAGCTGCCTGTGGCGAGTGGCTCTGGGGATGTGAGGCGCATAATGAGTGTCGGCGACAGCGACAGTAAGCAGTGTGAGAGTAAGGAGAAGCGGGGAGGTGAGTAAAGTCGGAGTGTTGTTGTCTAGCAGTGACTAGTCCGTTTGCACTGGGGCTTGGCGGGTCACCGAGACTCATATGGAAGGAGCGATTGCATATGTGACGTCACGGTCAAGGTAAGTGATGATACTTGACAGGGCAGAACAATCAACTGGATCGTGTAATAGTGTGTACTCTGATTCATTTCAAGGCTCGGTAGGTCATCTCTGCAAACGCTGTGGGAACTGGAGCTAGCCACTGATGTACTCTTGCGGCTGCGGATCTTTATGCGATATCCGAAGAGAGACACCGAAGGTGAACATTCTCGGCTCCTCATTGCCACATGCGCAGTGGTTTGGGAGCGACTCAGAAACCTTCCTGGAACCATTTCTTGAACAGCGCAACCATAGCGTCGACAGGAATGTTGCTGCCACACTGGATGATACAGACCCTTAGCCTTTCCTCGTCGAAGCTCCCAGGAAAAACTTGGACATTCTTTGAGTCTGCTCCAAATCCATCTTCAGATCTACGACCAGCCTGTCGCAGAGTATTCTTGTACTCGGCTGTGACAAGGTCAGAGAACGTGCCACTCACTGTATACTGCATATTGACGCCGCTCCAAATCCATGTGTTGCAATCGACACACTCCGTCATCCATCTACAGCGAATCTCAATAGACAAGGCTGGATATTTTCTGCCAATCTTATCTGCAGTCACCAGGTCTTTCCAAAGGCTCTCCTTTGATTCTTGGAAGATAACCATGCTCTTGACTCGTCCAAAATGCGCAGGCGAACAGTGCTTCTTGACGAAATCCTTGAACAAGCGGAAACTGCAGGAACCGCCGAAATTCAACTGGTTG
Organism: Alternaria infectoria; assembly: GCF_024043175.1. Classification (NCBI taxonomy): domain Eukaryota; kingdom Fungi; phylum Ascomycota; class Dothideomycetes; order Pleosporales; family Pleosporaceae; genus Alternaria; species Alternaria infectoria. The sequence continues at coordinate 1,847,780 of NW_026250694.1, read as the reverse complement.
TATCTCAAGCCAAGACCTGTGGTCTCTTCGTACAGCTGATGACACACCAGCTTCAGCGGATTCGGATCAGGGCCATACGGATCGTCCAGAGGGCGGACACGAGAGGGTGACGATCGTAAGACAACGAGACCAGCTTTCTCGGTGAGTGCGTGCTCGTAGATGATGTCGCGCAGCTCTCTCGGGAGGTCAAGCAGCCTGAAGTGTCCCGACGCAGCCATCTATAAATATGTTAGGTGATTTTCTTGAGCGGAAGGCCTAGCTGATGTGTACCTTTGCTGCGACCGACAGACGACAGTCGAGCCGGGCGCTTGAAGTTGATTGGGTGGTTTGCGCTTGCAGACAAACCGTGGAGTTGTTGGTGTAGAGTATGGTAGTGGAGTGAGTGTCGCTGTTTGTTTGTAGTAATCAGCGAAAAGTGGGGCGATTAGAGGTGAGCGAGGAAAGAGCGACCCCGTCGTCACGGTGAGACCCAGCCGGCTACTGATAATTCGATCTCATGGATCATATATTGACTATTCATCCGCAAATAAGAAGTTCCGCAATCATATCCCATACGTCCAACTCAGAGGCGCGTCTCGCTATACATGATGCGTCATGCATTAACATAACCTTTTCCCGTTCCTTCACTTTCAAACTGGATGTCGTCGCCTTCAATGCCGCCGCTTGAACGCCAAGTATCAAGGAAGAGACCCGTATTATGGTACAGAGAAGAAAATAGATCGGTGGGATTACTGCAAAACAAGAACGCAGTAGAAGCAAAGGGGTATTCTGGGGGTATCTGTGGTGTGACGTTGGGTAGTGGTCGCACGTAAGGATGTTGGTAGGTTGTGGGGTGTTTGGTAGAGGGTATGAGGCGCGATGGAGTTACTGTTCAGTATCTGTTCACCTGGACGCATTAGTAAATCTACGTCTTCAGATGAGATCATTTCAAGCACTCACCGGTATCCCGGGCCTCTCCGGGCGCCTCTCCTCTCGCGGTACTCATCGTGCTCTTCGATGACTTCAACGACGTCGTCGCCCGGGACGCGTTGCCGTCCCTCCACGATGATGCTCCTCGCTCTCGGTGGTGCGCCCCTCCTCTCCTCAACGATGATCTGCGAGCGTCCACTGTTTCGCCTCGGGCTCCTGCTAATCTCGCGGACTTCAGACCGGCGTCGCGACGAGCGTCCGCCATGTGAATTGCGACGTGGCCTGCGCACCACAATCTCTTCCTCTCCGGCCATGGCTGTGGTTGTACCGGTCTTGTTGTTGGTGTTCATCAGGGACTGGATGAGCCAGCAGATCAGGAGAAAGCCGGCAACGCTGCCTAGGACGATGCCGACAACGGTGCCGGGCTCGGGACCGTCGGTGTTGTAGTAGGTGGGTATTATACCCTGCTGGGCATATATGACGTTCTGTCGCTTGGCAATAGGGGCTGTCTTGGGCGCATCGAAGACAATCGCTGGCACGTCGAAGGCAGGCTGTCGGGAGCTGAGGCTGGAGTCGCGGGGCGCCATGTTGGCGAGGAAGCTGAGGGGATCGCGTACGGCCGGCATGGTGAAGTCGAGTAGTATGCGACACTGGCCGCGAGAGTGCGCGCTGGCAGCAAAGTGGTGGTGTTGGTATTTGGCGTGTTTGGGGGGCCGTCGTCTGGGGGAACAGCAGTTCCTGGCCTGGAACCGACGATGCCGGCGCTAGTTGTGGGGTGGGGGTGGAGGTAGATCAATTTGGTGTGCAGCAACACGCAACACAATGCTCGAGAAGGAACAAGACAGTCAAGCAATTGAAGGGTGCCGGAAATCCGTCCCAGGTAAAGAGAAGTGGGAAAAGCAGGGCGCGCTTGGGGATTTGACACAGTAGTGCGCTGGTTGACTACGACGCCATGATGCAATTATTCATCTTGTTATGGGGGCTGGGGCCCAATAATAGGAGGCTGAACCTCAACACCACCGCCCGCACCGCGCAACATCACGACACTCAATCTTCGGCCGATCTCTCCGCATGGCTCTTTTTCTGATCAATGTTGTCGCGATGCATCGCATTTCCTGTTCAGCATCGCCGTGTTACCAAAAGCCATCTGCAACGCTCCGCGGGAGGCGCAACGCCTGGAAGCCCAATTTGACCTCATCTCAACCTCGTACCTGGAACCTTGCTCCTCCCAGTTGACCAACTCTGCCCGCCCATACTTGTTTCTTCCTCGCATATTTCCCTTCTCTGACTGGATCACCCTGCGTCAGATCCTGCCTTGCGCAGATGTTTCCCGGCCAATTGCGACGGCTTTGCGCGCCGAAGCCACGAATCGTTTGTCGCGCCGTCACGTGAGACCTCCGCGGACCTTCCTGCCCGGGTTCTGGTATGATCGCGACTGCCACAACAACATCCTGACTACCACCCAACACCATACATCAACCCAGCGCGAGATGGGTCGACACCGCAGGCATCACTGTGTTATCTCCATTGACTATAGGAGTTGACGACATCTCATGGGATTTGTGTGTTTGCTGCCCACCTGCACACGTTATTGTCAGGAACGCGTGCGCATGGCAAAGCGCAACTGCTACACGAGATGACTCGCACCCAAACAATAAGATGTAGCGTATATGTATTCATCTGCCCTTACTCTTGGGGGTCGATAGTTAGTGCGAAACTACGTTGTGATCGCTATGCCGCCACAAGATGTGCCTACAGAGAACGCCCAGTCAGAGAACGTGCAGCCACAAGATGCGCGTCCGACTTTCATACCTAAGAATTGCTTACGTCTCAACAGTCCTCACATGCTTCAGCTCCAAAGGGACATTTTCAGCCTGGAAGATAAAACCAAGCACGTACTGAAACCATTCGATCCAACCCACCATTTCGACACTATCAAAAGCTCGCTGGGGCAAAACAGCAACGGCCAATGGATAAAAGATGACGAAATCCTTACTCAGTGGCTTGCGCCCACTCACGGACAACTACGAGCCCAGATATACGGTGGAACTAAGATCGACAGAACTTCAGCAGCTTTCTTTGTTGTGGACCGCCTTCAAGGTTTGCAGTCGTCAAGTCTTTCCAAGAAGACTCAGGTCCTGTATTTCTTTTGTCACCGTCCTGACCGACAACGCAGTACTGCCAGCGCAGTGCTAAACGGCTGGATATATCAGCTTGTCCAACAAAGACCTGATTTGACTAAAGAATTTTGTGAATGGTTTCTTCAAGATCCCATCTATGTACCTTCCTACCTCGACAAGGCCAGAATGATGTGGGCCTTTTTACGACGGGCTGCAAAGCTGAGCAACGCAGGAATAACATACTGTTTGTTGGATGGCTTGGACGAATGTGGCGCAGAGAGTAGAGCTCTCATCCTTGAACTACTCGATCTTGCGCTCCCGTACGAAGGCTGCCCGGAGACGCAGCCTACTCTGAAGTTCCTCGTCACCACCCGCATCCCTCTAGACGTCGGAACATACGGGAATGTCGACTTGGATGCGCGCACTGGGAGCGGGTCTATGTCTTCTACTATGGGCTCGCTTACAACCGAAGAGCATCTTAGCAGCCTGAGCCAGAAGTATAGCCGCATGGGTTGTATAGTGTTGCAGGTGCTCGCTACCTACCTTTGCCCGCCGACCACGGAGCAGCTTCTGTCCATGTTCCCCGAGAGCCAGCGAACCCACGTTCTTGAATTCCTAGACTCCCGTCCAACCGAACTGCTAATTAGTTCCGAGCACATAGGGTTCGCAGATTCCGATGCATGGCTCGCGCTCTCACAGTCAACTCTTGCGGAAGCCAACAATGCCAAGCTTGCTCGACAATGCCTAGAGTTAATCGGTGCCGGCCTTGCTCAGATCGACATGGCAGATCTGGAAAACGACGAGTCTATTTGGGTCTCGCAAGTCCCTACCGACTTGAAGTATGCAGTAAATCACTGGGCTGAACATATCAAACCGCTGAAGGACATCCCGCAAGACTTGGGGGCATTGATCGAGGCGACCTTTTGCTCTGAACCAACAGTCCTGGAGAAGTGGTGGATCATGTTCATGACCTGGAATTACGGCATCTCCCCGTATCATGATGTTCGTAAACATCATACAACACTCCTCCACGTATACGCCCTCTTTGGTCTCGACAAGCTCATCGAGGCCCCCTCCTCGTATTGGTTGCTGGTAGAGTACATGTCATCACTAGACGCCCAGATGCTAGCACCGGTCGATGTCGCGATCTTGCATAACCATATTCAGACGGTCAAATTTCTCGCTACAACCTTCGAGTCCTCTGGAAGTTTCTCATGTATCCTCGCGGCTGGTTCCAGTGTGGAAATAGCAGATCCGATCCATTCGAGACATGGCCCCACTGATATACATCTAACGAAAGAACAAATCGAGGCGGTATTGTGGAACGCAATCTGCACCGGTATACCAGAAATGCTCGACGGCGCCATCAACTTCGTGTTCGTAAAATCGCCCGACGACCTTTTCCCATGGAACAATACATCATACGCTGAAGCCATCATAGACTCCGGTGAGTACCAGCTACTGAAACACATCCTGACAACGGTCAATATGCAGGAGACGGCTGGCCACCTCATCGAATACGCAACATGGCATCACGAACCGCGCATGCTCCAGGAGATACTAGACTACGAGGTCGTGCGCGAAATGATCAGACACAATCAGATAAATCTTCGCACGGCTCTGAGCAACGCACTCTTCCGCAGAAGCCCCCGGATGACAGAACTGTTACTCAGCGAAAAGACTATAAACTTCCCAGCCCTTGTCAACAATCCAAGACCGCTGGAATGGGCAGTCAAGCACCCCAATGTTCACACTCTCATGGTCTTCCTAGCACAACCGAACTTTCGTTTCGACAAGGGCGCCATTGAAGAAGGCGTCGCGCTGAACCTCATGTTGCACAACGCGGGCCAAGAATTGGGCGTCGACATCGATAGTCTTGATAAGATACTCCAGCGGGGTGCACGCATGCGGTACGAAGACTTTGGCATGACTGCTCTACACGCCGCTGCCGAGATCGGTCGGATGCCAGTCATGAAGACACTCATCGATAATCTTACCGAAGACGAGATCAAAGAAGATATTGACCGCAGATGTAGCCGCGCCCACAGAAGTCAAGGCCGGGAAGGTATGACTGCATTGGCTATCGCTGCTTTGACGGGCCGCTTGGAGATAGTGCAGTGCCTCTTAGATAAAGGAGCGGATAGCAGTGTGGAAGATAAGCAGGGGAAGACTGCTGTACAGCTTGCGCGAGACGCCGATCGGGAAGATATTGCGGATGTGATCTTGGATTGTTGATACTGTGGGGCTGCTTACAGGATCGGGGAAGAACTGAGAGGTGAGGGAAGTCGCGCAGGAAACAGAAGTGGTGATGGTCGCAAGAGCAAGGGTAAGGCGGAAGTTGGCGCACGTTACCGACGATAGTGCACGCGCGTTTCGATAGTAGTTTACCCGCAGTTCATCCTAGACTTAAGCATCTCCGCATCTCAACCACTCCCCATCTCTATACCTCCAGCCATGCGCATAAACGAGCTGCGCAACCTCTATCCTGATTTTGGCATTCCATGCCACGTCTAGTAAGCCCACGCCATCTTCCTGGCACCCCGCATCCGCACCAGCCCACAGCAGTCTATCAGCCCAATCTAGCGACTTGTTTGCCACTGCTTTGAACAGCGGGCTCGTCAACTTTATGTACTTCATTCGTCCTATGGACCCCCCATCGGTCGTGTAGTATCCCGGGACCTTGGAATCGCTGTACCAGAGCCAGCGACGTGGTAACCTCCAACGGCCATCACGATACACGTCGCTAAACTTCTTATCGAGCTGCCGCTGGTATGGCCTTTTGAGGTAGTACCGGGGTATCACGGCGCGTGTCCCCGGAATCTTGTCAACCTGCTTTGATAGAGTATCAAGCTTGGGAAGAAATACGCATGTATTCTCATCGTATAGAGTCTGGTTGAAGAAAGCCTCGTAGATGACGAGTTTACCGTGAAAGTTTGGAACGCGCTCCATCCATTTGTATATCTCATCGAAGACACGCTTGTCGCGTTTGGCCTTGGCTGAGATGAGGAGATTTTTGATGAGGATCCGTCTTGCTACGTCTTTTCTTACGAAGACATTGCCTCCTGCTGTATCTTTCAGATGCTGTATGGAGTGGTTGAGCAAAATGCCGATCGTTTTCTTGGGGCGATCGAGCTCGGCGATGGCGATGAAGAGGTACTTGTATAGCTGCTCCTGCTTTATGCTTTTTACCGAGCGGAGGAGCAGTTGTAGCATATTTGTATGTCCGGTACTAACTGCGAAGCCAAGAAGGGTCGTGCCGAAACAGTAGTTCAGATCGTCTACGCTGCTGTGAAAGCCTGCGAATGCGTCGAGCACTGCATCTTCCTCGTCGGCGACAATGGCGCAACAGATCTCGAGGAACTTCCGGCCATTCTCGACCCGCTTTTCGGGGTCGTCATCCACTGTGTATTCATCATAGTGTGGCAGCTTCTTTGCCCCATCTGACGAGGAAGCGTGTACGACTACCCTGCTTTCCTTCCAATACTCATGCATGCAGAAGCCTGTCCACAATTCCAGCTTCTCTTGTCTAGTAGCACGGTCTCTTTCCGATATCCCCAGATTTTTGAGCTGTGACTCATATACGGGAGCGAATAGATGCGCGAAGAGACTGGACTCAGCACCCCGCATTTTGACGCAATGTTGGAGGTATGCGTAACGAAAGTAGCGATCAATTCTGTCCCAGAAAGGTTGTCGAACACATTCACGACCAGAGGCCGCGCCGCAGTGGAGGTAGAATCGAACTGACTCGAGGCCATGGTCGGTGAAGAATATGGAGCGGACTTCTTCGTCGAATAGAGCTAGATAATGTTAGCTATGCGACGAGATCCATTAGGACTAATGGACATACAATTGGCTAGCCTCAGCTGGAGAAGTTCGTGACGGTTATAGGACGCGCCTGCAAATTCCAAGATGCAGCGCAGTATCTCAAGTGGCACCTTCATATCCGAAGTTGATGGGGCGATATCTTTAGATGATGGAATAAGGGCAGGAAACGCAGGTTTTGAAGAATGAGTATATGACTGTTCGAAGTTCTGTGAGTCAGCGTGAACCATACTTTGGTCAACCTGTCGAGCGAGAGACATTGGTCATGCACATATTGACTGAACGCATCTCTAGACCAATATTCGCATCGTTCACGTGCTGTACATTGTGTTACTGTCTCAGTGGGCTGCGGCCATTGCTAATCCAGAGCTGCCGCTGGGTGAAGTCATGCGCCTCGCGCCATCTGAGTTCTCTGAGCAGATAAATTGATAGACGTTTGAGCCTCTTGGTCGGCTTTCATCATACCATTGATAAAAGGTAGTGGGGCTGTGATTGTTGTTCCGGTATGCTGTAACAAGGATGGGTCATGCTGGCCGGTGCTCGCGCGACGTGATCAGTTCGGGATGAGCACGCAACTGCCATGGCTTCGAGATTAGCAAGGTTGTAGCTGCTGGTGTATTGAATGTAATAAGTTTCGATCCTGCTTTCGTATGCGATGATCTTGTCAATGCGCGAGGTGGCTGGTTAGAGGGCGCTAGTATGACGCAATCGTGACTCGCGCTATCATGCTGACTATGCAGGGCCATCACAACATTCGCGATCACTGGAAGGTCGTTCTTACATTCTCATTGCTTTCCAGATTAAGTGACTTTCCGTTGACACATCTACAAAGAATTCTGAATCAGCGATAGCTAGCCACGACCTCTAGCATTCCCTTGGATCACCACTGCCTACACACAAGCGCCAGCATCGCGTTCTAAACCAACAACGTACTCGTCGAAACCCGCGTCTTCTGATCCGGGTACCAGCCTACCAGCGCACCTGGAAGGTTGCAATCTTCCGGTTGATGTCAGTTCCTCGCTCTAGCTATTTGTGAATACGATGCCGCCGACGCGACTGTTGAATTCTCTCTTCCACAGTGGCATCATGGACCTTGGGAGTAGGTTGTCACCATCGGCGCCGAATACTTCCAAAATGACATCATGGCTCTCGGCAATCTTTCCCGCACTGGATGACCCGTACTGTCGGATGATCGCCGTATGTAAGTTGATGAGCTTGTCTTTACGTCGCACCACGATGTTCTTGAACAGAGCCCTAAGGGACTCTTCCGACGGCTCCGGGAAGTTTGTGTTGACATGCAGCTCTCTCATACTCTCCGGAAGCATGTCACCCATGCAGGGAATGTCGATATGTCCCCACGTCCTCGCGCCAGTCGGAATATGCGCATCACGGCCCTGGCGCTGTCCGCTCTCCAGTGGTGGTCCACAAAAGCATTCAACGTCCACCTCTAGCTTTTGCAATTTCGTAAAGCGCAGAAACGAGGAAAGACCGTTTACAATCTCGCCATGCAGCTCGTCAATGGTGATGGCGAGGTCAACAATAGTATCGCTGTTGTAGTTCGCCAGGGTCTCGATCATTTCGCCCGCATTCCAGTCGTGTTCAAGACCATCCCATTTTGTTTGGTGTGAGTACTTGAAGACTTGGAGAGCTGGTGTGTTTGTGAGGAAGGCCGAGAGTCCCGTAGCGTCCATGCAACAGTAGGCGAATTCGACACGGGTCAAGGGAGATTTGACATTTGGGTTGAGCCAGTTGAAGGGAACACCTCCCCAATCCTCGTCAACCGCAACGCAGCTGACAGCGTAGATGTTTCGTATACTATTGAGAGTCATGAAAGGCGCGAGACATTGCAAGCCAACTCTGACGTCATACCCTTCCTCCACGAACGGTAACAAAGTCTCGAGCCGAGCCAGGGGCTTCTGCCGGTGCCCATCTGCATTGGACATGGCGACAAGCGACTGCACATTAGAAACAAGAGCCTCGGCGCCCTCACCTTCCCTGACCTCATGCCACCTATCAGGCAGTTGCAGCGTCTTCAGGTTGGGTAGAAGACTTAACAAAGCGACGGTCGCATACAACTTGTCCATGTTCGACTGGTCACCCGCTCTGTCCTCTTCCAGAATGCGACCCCACCACTCTTCCTCGTCAGCATCGGCGTAATATTCGGCGCGCCGCAGCAGATCTCTGATATTTTTCATCTCCTGCTCATCTTCGCGGAAACTGTGCGGGGTGGTATCCTCCGGCATTTCATCGTCTTGCCGGTGATCCCAGAGAGAAAGAGTCTCAATGTACTCAGCAATAATCGGGTCGCGGGAGATGTCGTGCAGGATAGCCAATGTGTCACCGCGACGAGTCCGGCTCATGTTAGTCGTGTGGCTCCAAGTCTTGCGCATGTCATTGTGCTGTCGGATCTGGGACGCAGCGCGTCCATACACAGTCTTACATGAGAGCACGAAGCTTTCAAGACCATCAGGTGCGGTACGGTCAATGATCAGGTCAAGAAGTTCTGGTGGAAGATCGAGGAGTCCCATGGTAGCCTTCGAGGTGGCGCGGCCGGCGTCAATACCGCCAAAAAGTAAAGCGCAGGCGGAAGTCCTGGCAGGCAGATGAGTGGCGAAGTTGTGGCTTTAAGTGTCAAACGTGTAGTAAAGGTATGATTCCACGGTTCCGATGCGAGCTAGTTGAAGCTACTGGTGGCGGCTCTCACCTGTGCACGAACAGATTCTAGAATCGCAACAGCGCAGGGTCCAGAGATGTTGGGCAGCGGATGAGAAGGTCCGGAACTGGCAAATAAGCGAAAAGATAAAGGTCATTCATTGGTTTCGGTGTAAATCTCCTTGCTGCTCTCGTTTGAATCCTGTGGTGGGGTAAGCTAGCGGCGCTTTGGGCCTAGCCTGTGCAAAAAAAGAAGGCTCTCATAGCTTCGATCTCCGACCACATGGGTCTCGCTTGATGTCTGCCAACATCGTCCTACGTTTGACATCTCGAGCCATTTATGTGCGAGATCTGTGGCATTCTCGTTCTACGCAGCTCTCACGAACATCCCTACGTCTGTCTCGAAGGGTCCGGTCCTGATGAGGTCTTCCACGGGTTTTATGGGCAATCGCAAGGACCACACAAAGATCAATCTCATGCTAGCTCTGATGCACATCCCTTGATGTATTCTCTCATGGGCTGAGATGCGGGCGTTACTTTAATGCTATATGGGTGAAGTACCCGTCTTACAGTGCTGCAAGGTCATAGCACTCGGTCTGACCACTTCCTTGTCGAAGATAACCATTCTCTGTCTCAGGAACTACCTACATATCGCAACGATGTTTTCTTAGAGGGCTATGCTGGATAATTTCATTTGGTAAGCATTTTTGTATACGTGGATGCAATCTGTAGCCTAGACTTATGTTGCACACATGTCAAAAGTTGTCTGAGCAAGAAACCTCATTGTGGACTGCTGAAATACTGTGACCGGTTGCAGACCAGCCCTGTCGCCGAGAACCAGGCTAAAGACGCCAAGTGGTTGTCTCCATGACCCCAAATTACCGGACGTGCTCCTTTTCTGCATATCTCATATCTCAAAACTTGATTTAGCTCCACATCTTGATCAGATGGTCGAGTATCTAGGTATTTCTCTCCTGATGCGGAGCCTACTGGCATGTACAACCCAATGTTTCTTAGTTCATGCGGTCGAGCCCGGATGAGTTGCACTACTGGGATCGTGAAGCGAAACCTTGGGCCGGAGAATGAGTTAGCTCGTTTCTAGTCGACCCAGTCAAGGGTCCGGCAATTCTCCCCATTGAAGAAGCAAGGATGCATACGGTCTATACCCTCAACGCTAAGCAATATGTACTCATGTACAGGATGTGTGATTCTCCCGGTGCTATCTTTTCGCATGGAAGAAGCAAGCCTACATACGGTCTATACCCCCATCGCCAAGTGATTCATACTCATGTACAGGACGTGTAGTCCACCCGGTGCTATCTGCAGTTACTGTAACGTTGATGTAAGGATCGATGAACAGTGATAGTCTAAGTTCGGTGCATCGTCGAGCGGGATGACCCTGCGTGAAAGTGACTGACTTGCATAAGCAGGTTTGTGTCCAGACGTCTTGTACGGAATCGTGCTGGTGCAGGAGTAGTGTCGTTGGTACGGATGGGCCCTCCGACCCAATCATGGTGCTTCTGAACGCGATGTCACGTGGGCTAAGCTGATGTATCAGACACAGTCCCTACATATCTGGGCTCTATTTCTACAACGACTACAAACATCGTAGTCTTTTTACGCTCAAATAATTCCCTCAGACCATCAAGAGACTCTTATAAATTTACTAGTCGTCTTTCCAAGTGTCAAAGGGTTGCGCGCCCCAAAGCGTCCGATATTCCCCGGCACCGTTTCAGCCCAACTGTCAACAAGTTGTTCCCAGTAAGACTGCTACACTTCTGCATATCGAGTCGGGTATCATGACTACCGGCATCTTTATGCAGTCTTGTCACAACCGTCTAGCCATCGGGGCTGCGGGCCACGAAGCAACGACATAGTGCGTCATCATTACAGCATTGCGCAATCCGAGATTCCTCTTCGACGACCACTATAATCATCGCGTAACGCGGGGATATATCATGGAATGCAGCACATTTGGTGCGATCTGGCGCAGATCGCGATCTTCTTCAAAACAAGTGCCACCTCTCTATGAAAGTCTTCCTTTGAGATGCCAGTCTGATGAAACTTCGCTTCATTCATCTGACAACATGACACTGTATGGCCTTCTATTTCTGTTTACTTATCGCTTTTCCAACTTTCGATGCTTGAATAAATTGCAAATTTCAGTCAGGTCATGTAGTATTGGGTAATAACACCGAGCCTTCTAACCCTACAGGTACATGCCGACGTGGCCTCGTCCCGCTGCTTGCAACTTCACAACATTCGGGCTCCAATGCGCAGCATTGTGATCTCAGTTCCTCAGTTCCAGTGCTGCTCGAGATCCTCCAACGGCTGTGGGTCTAAATTACGAAGTAACATTGTATCAGGCGCTGGCGAGACTTCATCCTCCCAGGCATTACCTTCGGCTACTTCCGCCACGGCCCCGTCATACGGGTAAGCATTAGGACGACCAAGTACTTCTGGATGACTGGGCCGGCGGTGATGCTGAAAAGTCTTCTCAATCTGTTCGCCAACCGATAGAGGCGTGTAGTACACAGATGAGTCTCTTAAGTCGATCGGAGATGGCGATGCCGCTGGAGGTTCGTCAAGCGACATTGCATCAAGGTTGGACTGAGTGAGTGGTGACGGCGCGGTCACGCGTGGGTCAAGATTGGGCATGCTCATCTCTTCAATCCGATTTGCACGCAGACTGTTTCCGTGCGACGGATGCCGTGATTCAGTAAAGAACCCCTTGATCTCCAGGCACGCATTGGCAACACTGTCGGCTAGACGGTCCTCCCAAACTTGTTGACCTCGTCTCGGATAATAATCGCCGTATGCCAAAGCATCGTCTTCGGACTTGTGACTGCTATGAGTTATGTGCAGCTGCTCCACCACGTACTTCCTTCGCCGTGCTGCAGAGGGCGACTTCGTCGATGATGCATGGGGCGATCCAGGTTTCAGTTGTTTGACGTCTTCGGCAGACTCATCAGTACTGCTGGGAGTGTCCTGACCCTCACCGCTGGAGTCATCGTCCCGTACGTCTTCCTTCTTTTGAAACGTGGGTTGCGGGGCACGTCGGTGGATGTCGTACTGGAAGTTCGTCTTTCCCGTTCGCTTTTCGTCGATGAACTGGGGAAACTCATTGAGTGCCTTTTGTGGCTGACCACGTCTGTTCATGCAGAACTTCTGAATCTCAGCGGGAGTAAAGAAGTCGGAGGGTATCATGCGCCCAAAGCGGCGGCCCATGCGGTTGAGCTCTTTCCGCGGCACAGTTACCTGCTTATCGCTGCCAAAGATGCGTGTGAATGTGATGCCAGCAGTGATGTCATCAGCGAAACCGAGATACACTTGGGTGTCTACACGACCTGGGCGATACAAAGCTTCGTCCAATGAATCGGGAGCGTTTGTTGTCAAGATGACGATGTGGCCTTCTCGCGATCCAGGTCCATCTAGAGTGTTAAGCAAACCACTTAGAGTGACCTTTGTCCTCGACGGGGGAGGCGGCGGAGGCGGTGACTTCTTCTTTCTAGAATCCACATTCCTACGCTTCTTCTTCTTCGGCCTTGCATTCCATGAGCTGATGGACTCTGAACTACTCTCGTCCTCGTCCTCCTCATCGTCATTATCTTCTTCTTCTTCTTCCAAAGGCGGCAGCGCCATGGTGCGTTCACGGACAACGCCCGCAGCGTCAATGTCTTCGAAGAGGATGACGCAGCGAGCGGGCAGATTTTTCACATGATTCTGCAAAAGGGTGTCGTCCATGCCAGCAAGGTCGATGACGCAAAGCGGCAAATTGTAGTGACTCGCAATCGCGGTAGACAAGCTGGTCTTGCCTGTGCCAGCCGGACCATAGAATAAGTAACCTCTCCGGTATGGTGTTCCATTCTGGTAGTAATAGTCCTCCGTCCCATCGGCAAAGAACACTTGGAGATCAGTCAGAAGCTCTTGTTTCTTGAGCGGATTCATGTCAATCGTCTCAAGACTACGTTTCCTCGAAGTATGGTTTACAGTGCGATGGGCAGAGACGTAACGGACACTCAGAGACGTCATCTGGCCGCTGACAGTCTTATGAACGGCTTTCAGCAAGGCTTCAATGGGCTTTTTACTGCCCCACATGCAGCGTAACGTGAGTTTGTTGACGTAGCCTCGGCCATCCGGTTTGTACAGCAGGAATGGTACGCCTTCGTGGAAGAAAGGAGTGTAGCCAGCAGAAGCTATGAGGTGGTGAGAGTTGCTCTCATCATTGTTGGCGGTCTTTTGCTCATGCGACAAATCTTTCCACTCCAAATGTTCGAAAGTCGGAAGCCAGGCGAACAGCTGGTTGGATGGTTGCTTGCTGATCCACATCAAAAGGTCGGTGACCAGCGCATCGCTACTGTCGAGCTCGAGTGAGTTTGTGAGGTTCGAACTGAGCCAGTCATATGTTGCCTTGCCGTATGTGCGAGCGGGAATGCATAAAGCAATAGCCCAAACCAGATAGGTGAGGTCTATGCCTATGTTGCAATCGATCCAGACCTTGATAGCTTGGAACAGTGGCTTGTTCATGCTGTTCTCGATTGATGAGTCCATCAACGTCTCGAGGAAGTTCTTTTCATTCTTCACTCTTCGCTCTTTCGTCTTTCGGCGAGAGTCGTGACGGCGGTCATCGTCGTCCCAGCTATCATCGCTCATTGTTGGGACCCTTTCAACTGAGACTGTGGTAAGGCCGATAGCTGACTATTAGAAAGATAAGAGAGCGTATTGCGCTTGGTGTATGGAAGTGTTGAAGGTTGAACGGCCGTTGAAAGTTGCAGAACGGCTGTAGTTGATATAAGACCAAGAGAGCGGTACATTATATAGACAGATAAGTTCCCAGCGGGAAGAGTCGTGAAGGATCGATTGGTTCGCGCTCTGCTTCGGCGCCTGTCGAGTATGGAGTGAAAACACATCCGGTTGGAAACCATGGTCGGTATAGAACAACTTTCACCCGCTCTACAAAGTGAAGGATACTCATTACCAGATCTGTTTCCATTATTGTATTGTTAGCAGACTTTCGAATCAGACAGATCAAGGTATGTGTTCTTCTGTCAGCCTTCTCAAGTATGTGCGGTCAGCTCCGCAGATCAGTGTATCAACCCCAATCATGTATAGGAAATAAGGAGGTAGTGACTTTGGACATGTAGCAGATGCTGGACGCGTCGAAGCGGAACGCGCGTGTGGCGGCGTTGTAAGTGTGGACGCGATCATGGCTGGAATCTGGCAATATTCGCGTGAACAACAGTTTGCTTCGCGATACGCTTGCTGTGTGATTGTTATTTGCGATGAAAGTGTTGGGAAGGTGAAAGAAGGAAGTACTGCGAAGACGCGTGGCAGGGCCTGAGAGCGGGAAGCGCGCTAGCGCGCTCGGTCACCCAACCTTGGAACCATCTCGTGATTCATGAGATCCCACCAGGAACAATCCACAGCAGCCTGACTGAGTCGAGACCGCCGCGCAACCTGCGATGAAGCTGCTCTTTCGAGTCGCGCATATTCTACTGGTACTCGTCCTCTCGTCTCTGCTGATATACAGCGTCTATTACGCGTTCGCGCTTCTAGCGGAAGACCAGCACCACAGCTCGTCGCAGCCAGTGCAAGCCGATTCCGAATTGGACACCGACGACGTATCTCGCAAGCCATCACCACAAGAAATAGTATGTATCTTCAAATGGCCGCATCGAGATGGTCGCGTACTGACGTTACACAGGCTGCATCGATGAACACATTGTGGGACTACCTGGATGACTGGGATGAAGAGCATTGCAAGAATGTCTGCGAGGCTTCTTGGGTCGCCTGCCGACTGAGGAATTGCTATCACCTGCCGGATGTCAGGAAGCAAGAGCTTTGAAGAGAAACGTCGTCAATACATGGCCCGCGGACAACAGTCGTGTGGGGTTGTGAGGTACCTGGAGACGAAGGTCTAATGCCGGAGTGCCCCACACCCTTCATCAATATGGCTAAGAAGGAGACCACAACCCCAGAGTACAGGAAGCGCATGCATCACTACTATTCGCCCATGGGATCCAGCAACGCGGGCATATGTTTCGCGAGAATTTCTACAGCCTGCAGCGGTACTGGGTCTCAGCAGAGTTTAAAGGAGTCAAAGAACCTCGCTCTGGCCACAGCACCGTCATCATTCCCACCATGTTTCATCTCCTCATTGCCCTAGCCACGATGGCAACGTCTGCCATGGCCTTCGACTGCACCCGCGAATACCTCCAGAGCACAGCAGACTCCTACGTCGACCTAATGGCAACCGGCCAACACGACCGTTTCGAAAACATCGCCTACACGATGAAATACTTCGAAAACAACCAAACCGCCTCACTTCTCAGCGGCGTACCAGCCTTCGGTCTAACCATTGACGCCCATCGCTCCATCCTCGATACCACACAATGCAAGACAATGACCGAGCTCATCGTGACCGACCCCAAGCATCCATACGTCATACACACGCAGATGACCCTCGACACCTCAGGCAACGTAAACCTCATCGACAGCATCGTAACCGACGCAGGTGACTGGGCCTTCAACGCAACCGGCACCTCCTATTGGAACAGCCAAGAAACCTGGAGCCCCATCCCAGAATCTACCCGCGACACCCGCGACACCATCAAAGCAGCCGGCGAAGCCTACGCCGACCGCTGCAACGACGTCTCCGTCCACGTCCCTTTCGGCACCCCCTGCGCGCGTCTCGAAGGCGGCGCGTATACCGGTCGTGGCAACCTCTCTGCGAATACGTGTGATCTCGGTGGTCTGCCGGAACATATCCCCATGACTAATCGCAAGTATGTTGTTGATGAGGTGATGGGTGTTGTGGACATTTTCATGGGCTTTACGGGGCTGGATCGCACGAGGAATACGGAGGGGACGCCGGATAGTCATATGTTTCGGGTTGAAGGGGGGAGGATTAGGTATATTCATACGGCGAGTGCGTGTTTTGTTGATGGGTGTGGGATGAATGGTACTGGTAAGTTGATGGGTTTGAACTGTTGTTGATTCGTGCGCTGACGTGTTGATAGGTATTCCACTTGGTCTTGGACGTCGGACATTTCCTCAGCGGGGTATCAAGCTTCAGTAGCTTACATTTGGTGTAGCCGATCGTTACAAGCTCGCTGTTGGATGTCAAATGTGACCGATTCTAAAGATGGTGCCGGCATAAATTCTTCGGGACTACCAAGCAATGCCACTCTACTAGACACTGCTGCACACTCACTAGCAGTCCGTTCCTTCTCTTGCCTCAACACCCGCGCGATCTAGTAACCTCAGTCGGGCATCACGACCCTCTCTTCAGTCCCAGTTAACCCTCGCTTTAACCTCAGGATGATCCTCCAACCACTCCTCCACATCCCCCTCATCAACCACCAGTCCTGGGTGCATCTTCATTGCATCAACAAGCACATCCCTAATCCCCTCATCGTCATCCAGCGTAGATGTGAACGCTTCCTCCAGCGCATCAGCCAAGTCCAGACCATCATACTGCCAATACACATGCAAAACGTCTATGACGCCCTGACGTGCGAAGGTCTTCAGGTCGTGCATATCGAAGTAGTCGGCAACCGTATAGATGCGTACGTGCAGGAGGAGGTGCGAAGCCGATAGCATCTTGCCGGCACATGGGCATTTGCGCTTGAAGATCTGGGGAGCGGTCGGGGGACCGTGCAACAGGGCGTAGGTGCTGTGGTTGCAGTAGGCTGTGGGGTGGATGGTCTCGCCGCCGGGGAACTGGTATGTTGATGTGTACATGTAGTCTAGGATGTGCTTCATGGTAACTGTGTCGACGTCGGGTATGTGTACTTCTTTTCCATTGTTCTCCTGCAGTGGATTAACATGGGATGGATGTCAATGGGGTTGATGGTACTCACACTACCGTTGAAGCGGAACATGCGCGCGAAATAAGGCGAAGAGGCTTCCAAGATGCTCTTATGGGTGATGAAGTGTTGACCTTCGCAGATGATGGTGAAGTCTGAGGTTTCGTCATTGAGTGCTAGCTTTGTCTCTTTGGTCTTAGGTTTGGATGGTGTTGGAGGAGCTCGATTTTCCTTATCGAAGACCTGAGATGCTTTGATCTGCGGCGTCTTGGGGACGATCTTGCGGATGGTGGTTGGTTCAGTTGGGAGATCCATGGCTTTGATGTGGTCTAGGGTCGGAATGGTTGTAGATCAACACGGGTATTGACAGAGGGCAATGTGTGACCATGGGCGTCACGAGAGCTACGAGCTCACATGGAAAGGTATTGTTGATCGCAGATTGTTTGATACGGCTGGTTACTGTCGCCTAGAGCGGGTGGGGAGTGGCTCGCGCAGCCGGTCTCATCCCAGCTTCACGCCTTGAAACGATGTCGTTACCACGGCGATAATCGAAACGCCTGCGGAGAGCAGGCATCGATCACTTTCGGCGCATGGATCTGCGATGGAGGTGGTGAGCGTGAAGATGACATGCCCTAGGCAAACATGTGGCGCTGAATAGATCAGCCCGCTTCTAGTAAGCTTTGCAGGGATAGACAGCGCGGCGATGTGCGCACCCGCGTCGATGACGCGCATGCACGTGTTGTGAGTTCAGGCTATTGTCGTTTCTACGGCCTTGTTAAAGTGAGGACTGATAGTCGATCGTGAGCATTGTAGTAGACTAATTGTGACGTCATCGCGACTACCTCTACTACGCCTGCAGACATTAGCCGACGGAAACCGTCAGTCTGCCGATGGAAATCATACGAAGACCAGTCTCCAAATAAATCAGCACCGCCGCTAGCATGAACCCGCACGCATACCTGAACATCTTCCCTCTCCGCCTCAGCCCGTACGAAATGAGCAGCATAATGTCAACAGCCATTACCATAAAATCCAACGTCTTGCTCATAATTAACAAACCGCCCACAAAAAGGCAAGCATCGCAACCCAAGATCATCAAAACCTCCCTACATAACGCGGCACCCCTCATGACAAGGAGCTTGTTCTGATGCCTCGGCTGTCGTATCATAGCGACCTGACCGCTCGTCTCGATCACGATGCATAGAGCCTGGACGACCATACGCATGGCAGTCTCGGACAAATATGCCCTGAAATCCGTGCCCAGCAGGCCATAGAGAATTAAAATCTCAATGGGAGCACCGTAGAGATTATCCAGCCTCTTCAGAAGGCCTATCAACAGGAAAAAGAGTGTCGCGCCCCCCAAAGGTACAAAGACCAGCTTCATGTAGCAAAGCCAGAACGAGAAAGCGTCTGCCCATGTCAACTGTCGTGCGAAGAAGCCGTGTGAGAGTAGCGCCATCTTCTGGTCGTGGGCTTGTGTATGTAATCGACGTAGCAGAGGGACGCTGGCGAATTGCGGGCCTGCGAGTACAGATCCAACCAGCAGTGCGTAGTCGATAAATGTCTCGGTGCAGTAATTCGACAAGAGACAGCACATTGCGTAGTCCATGCGGCTCGCATAGCTGACGGCGAGAGGAACTGCACAGAGAGAGCAGTTTGTCATGTTGAACTTTAAAGTCATCGTCTTGAGACACTCGCTGCCGATGAGATGCCCGCAGGGTAAGAGTCGCACGGCTTTGCATGGAAGTTCGGTAGGGTCGTCTTCGTTGTCGATGGAATTGAATGGACGCATGCATACGTAGCATTCATCCTCTGGGTCGGGCGATTCCACGTCTTCTGTTTTATAAGTCTTTAGGGTGGCTGTGATGGTGTAGATCGGCTGGATTGCTGTCATTGCGATTTGGGTGATGCGGAGGAATAGCGGGTTGTGAAGTCGTGTGGAAAGTTGCAGTCTGATGCCGATAGCTACTTGGAAGGCTCCGTCTCATGGTAACATTCACGTGGAGTGTACTAACAAACGGACATTAGTGAAATGAGTGAGATTAGCAACGAATAGTTACAATGTCCTCTAATCAAGATCTGCACCCTCCTCGTGCCAAGTAACAAGATACTCTCGACTAGTATGACCTAAAACATCATCATTGCTTCGCAGGACGCAGCATGAGCTGTCGCCAAGTTAGCCACACTCGACAACGACCCCAAGCTCGAAGGCAAACTCACAATGAAATCCATCTTATCCTCTCCACTCCACCTCCTCAAATCCAATTCCACAGTCTTCACAGGCTGGAACCCATGTCTCGCATACATGGGCGCACCCATGGGGCTCGCTTCAAGGAAAGCCTCAACGCCGACATCATCTGCTTTCTCGCAACCCCATCGCACTAGCAGACTTCCCGCTCCCCTCCTTCCATGTTGCGGCAATGTAACCAGTGTGTCTAAGACATAGTATGGCCTCTTCCCCAGAATCTCCCGCTTGTTCGAGTTGAACAAGTTGAAGAGTTCCGCGAACATCTCCGGGTCACTTTCTTCGTATGGTGGTGGGACGGTAAGACCAGCGTCGACTTCTTCCCAGGTACGTTCCTTTGCGCCGTCTTCTTTGGGTTTAACGTAGCGCCAACGTGCGCCTGCGATCATCTCGCCGGTCGAGGTGTCGACGCACTTGACGTAAAGTATGCCCTTGTTGGTTATGCCATCGCGGATGTCTTCTGTCACTTTGTCGAGGGTTTCCTGAGATGGCTCGCCGCGGGCGTAGAGGATCTTGTTGACGGTGGGTCGGAAGACTTCGTGACGTATGCGCATGTATTGCTCTGCTTCTTCGGGCTTGAGAAGCGAGACTGTGAGGTTCGGGTCTGGCATGTTAATGGTTTGAAGACTGTGGGAAAGAGACGGAAGACACTGCTCTACAGTGAAACGTAGGTAGTGGTAGTGAGAACTATATCAAGGAAACTGCGTGTACTTATGTACTGATGTGTTTGCCTAGGGCAGAGTCATACCTTCCGCGTTTGGCGTCGCCCGGCATGCCTGTCGGAATCGGAGTAGTCAACCAATAGAAGTCCGAAGCGAAAAGAGTTGGAAGTGCGATATGATTCTTCTTACCCAGAAAAATGATGTACCTGTCATTCTACATCCTGCACGCGAAAGAGCTGACGCGGTGGCCTTGTCACGTGGCCATCAATGGATGCCCAGGTGATGCAGCGGAGGTTGTTTCCTGCGGGGGAACAGGGCATCATTCAGGGCTTAATTACCCGTTTGCGGCGGAACGTCTTTTTAGTGTACCATTTTCCAAGATGTATGATTCTTCACTATTCACTCACGCTGTCTCATGTTGAGTTTAGCCATATTGCTATGGTGTTGTTGTGTTACATGATGAGACCGCGAGTGGTGGCCTCAATGTATCAACGTAATCCATGTCCCATTTGCCGAGGCGCTAGTCTGGAAGCGGTTTTTTCCATCCCACAATCCTACAACGCTACCACCTACCTAAACAGAAAAGCACTGCGAAAGCTACTAACCTAATTCTATTGCTCTATTACTGCTGTTTCTACTAGTTCTACCCCTACGCGTACTGCAAGCCGAAGCTAGTAACAATCTAATTTGCTATCTCCCTCTTATGTTTATGCAGGTTTTCTAGAATTAGCCTCTTACAAGGTGTAAGCTATAGCCTTAAGCCTAGCTTCTTAAGTAAGGCCTTAAGTGCGTAGATCTTATCTACTTAATACGTTTAGCCTAGAGCTAGAGCTATAACGTTAGCGCGCACCTATATACCTAAACAAGTTATATACTATTGCTAAAGTTCTATAGCAGTAGTATACTTATTTTCGCTCTACTTATAAGCTTAAAGTAGTTATGCATCTATTTACTAATAATCTTAATATTAAAAATAGCTTTTATTAGAGCGTTAGTATAGCTAATAAGTTTACCTTAAAGTAATTAAGTAGAATTTAGAGAGCTAAGCATATCTATTTCTACTAAAAAAATAATAAAATACTAAATTTACTATTAATTATAAAGAGGGTCTTAAGAGTCTTAATTACTTATAATTATAATAAAGAAAAGAAGAGAATAGCAGAAGGCGCTCTTTTATAAGTACTTTAAGCTTTAACTCTAGTTCTGTATAAGCTATTATAAAACTTATTAAATTAACTTATTACGTATTTATTATAGAGTTATCTTAGCTACTATAGTTAAATATAGAGACAACTATTCTAACAAACAGCTCTAGTAAACTACTATTATTAACTTACTAACCTACTAACGTACATACCTAAAGTCTTTTACAATAAGACTTTAAATTCGAGCGCAAGCCCACAAGACCGCGAGTGGTGGTGCTGCGAGGTGCTGACTGCGGAGGCTCGCCTAATCCTACCGCGTACCAGGGTCATCCCTGCAACAATTTCTCCCTCACTTTTGCGATCGCGCGCCTGCAGCTCTCGTTGCACATTCACGACAAACCACAATGGCGCCCGCAAAGACGATTTCACACAAGTCCGGTGGTCACCAGCGCTACACACCCGAGAAGGCGAAAGACCCTGCGCGATTCCAGTCCGAACTCGAGGGCTCAGACAACGATGCAAATGCAGGCGCACTGCAGCCCGTGAAGGAACCACAGGACGATGACTTTGAGGGGTTCGGCTCCGAGGAGGGAGTTGGAGATGGCGGGGCTCAGGACGAGGAAAGCGATGGCGGGGCTCAGGACGAGGAAAGCGATGACGAGAGCATAGACATCCAGACGGAAAAGAAGCAGGAAAAGCCTGTCCTGCCGAAGGATGCTGAGGAAGAAGAGCTGGAGCGCATGATCTTTGGCGACTCTGAAGGCTTCCGTCAGGGTCTGGAGAACTTTTCGCTCGACCCGACCGCAAACGCATACGGCGATTCATCGGACGAATCTGGCGCAGAGGAGGCCGACCTCGACGCTGTGGCAGATCAAGATCTATTCTTCTTCGATGCTGGCCCAGTCGCTGCGCCTGCGGGCTCCGTTGCTGCAAAGGCAGAAGAATCAGACGAGGACGATGGCAAGCCGGCCTGGGAAGATAGCGACGACGAGAGGCTTGTAGTCAGCTTGGCGTCGGTGCCGCAACTGAGGAAGCTGCGAGAGACGGCAGACGACGATATGGTCAACGGCAAGGAATATGCTCGACGGTTGCGGAAGCAATACCAGAGGTTATATCCTACGCCAAAGTGGGCGGCTCATGCGACAGGCAAGGCTAACAAGAAGCGCCGACGGGACATGGACGATGACGAGAGTGGTGACGAGTCTGCGAGCGACATGGACGTGGATGAAGAGGATTTGTCCACCCAGCCGCTGGCCAGGCTACTCAAGGATGCAGATATCCTGTCACAAACCTCGAGAAGCGTGGCCAAGCGGAGGAAGGTGCAAGCAGGCACTATCGACATTCAGCGACTGAAAGACGTCGCAAAGGCTGGCCCGGTGAGTATTGCGACGCCAATGTATAGAATCCTCTTACTGACTGCTACCTTAGTCTGCGATAACGTCGCTATCCTTCCACCCCGCGTACCCGCTGCTCCTCTCCTCTGGTCCTAGCTCAACACTATACCTTCACCACGTCAACCCCAACCCGCCGAACCCGAACCCTCTGCTCACATCCCTGCACATCAAAAAGACTCCTCTCGTCACAACAGCGTTCCATCCTTCCCCCTCGGACTCGCGCATCTTCCTCAGCGCGCGACGACGTTACTTCCACGTCTGGAATATCGCGACCGGCAGAGTGGAGAAGGTGTCGCGTGTATACGGTCACCAGCACGAACAACGGACAATGGAGAATTTCTCCCTCTCACCGAACGGCAAATACATGGCTCTTCGGGGCTCCTCGAGAAAGGGTGGCGGTGTTATCAACATTCTGGATGCAAGGACACTGCAGTGGGCGACACAGGTGCGCGTCGAGTCAAGAGGGGGTGTTGCTGACTTCGCATGGTGGGGCGACGGCACTGGTATGAGCATTGCGGGCAAGAACGGAGAGATAACGGAGTGGAGCGTTGAAGGAGGCGTCATAGGAAGATGGAACGACGAGGGTGCTGTGGGTACCACAGTCATCGCACTCGGTGGTAAGAGCGGACGTGAAAGCTGGATAGGTGGCGATCGATGGGTGGCCATTGGCAGTTCCAGTGGCGTGGTCAATGTTTATGACCGGCGAGCATGGAGCGAGAACGACCCCTCAGTCAAGCCTGCCAAAGACGATTCGAATGGCGGTATCCCCAAGGTACCGAAGCCGGTACGCGACTTGCAGAACCTGACGACACCAATTTCGCATCTCGCATTCACGGCGGATGGCCAGGTACTCGCCATGGCGAGTCAATGGAAGAACAACGCAATGAGGCTGGTGCACCTTCCATCGGCAACCGTCTTCAAGAATTGGCCTACCGAGAAGACACCGCTTGGCAGAATCACAGCAGTCGCATGGGGAAGGCCGAGCGAAGAGGAGGAGAGAGAAGGTAGCCTCGCACAGCTGGCAGTCGCTAACGAAGCTGGACATATCAGAATGTGGGAGATAAGAGCTTAATTTTGGAAGCGTCGACGTTAGAGGACGCCAAATCACTAGTGTTTCCGGACCAGTCTTGTGGCTGGGGTTTTTGACCGAGAGTACTGCACATATCGCACACAAGAAGTTTAACATGTTTTCGAAGAAGCAGCGCAAATGGTTGCCTCACCTCTGCCCTCCAGTGATGAGCAAGCTGCGTCAACTACGAGGGATCAGTCACGCGCGGGCTCTTGCATGCTGGATCGCAACTGCTGCGAACTCCCGAGCCGAGGACGGTCAACAAATATTCATCTCGCTTTCCAACTATTTTGCAAACTTGTCGCATCGTCCTCACTCTGGCCATCGATCTACCGTCTATGCTTACTCTGTTTTCACCGCAATCATGGCAGGTACACTCC
Organism: Alternaria infectoria; assembly: GCF_024043175.1. Classification (NCBI taxonomy): domain Eukaryota; kingdom Fungi; phylum Ascomycota; class Dothideomycetes; order Pleosporales; family Pleosporaceae; genus Alternaria; species Alternaria infectoria. Next base: position 1,823,574 of record NW_026250694.1, on the reverse strand, counting down.
CCACGCACCCGGGCTTATACACTCGCCTCGTACGACTATCCTCCATCACCACAACAGCACTTTTGGATACCTCTTGCACCACAGTCATTGCACAACAGCCTATCAGCAACATCTTCGCAAGTGCATCATAGCAACAACATTTCCTCTCTCATCATGGGCAAAAACAAGATCCGCAGCAAGAACAAGCCAAGGAAAGACAAGTCCTCCATAAGCGACACGAACGGCTCAAGCACCCCCTCGACGTGGACATCTGCTCATGGGGCCGTCATGACCAGATCTACTAGCAATACATCTGATCGCCGGCAGTCACCAACAGAGCCCCCTGGGAAAACGCTCCATATCCCGACCATCACCTCGCTGAAAGATACAACCACATCCAGCCCTTCCACTGGCTCATCGCCCGCTCCTCCGACTTCACGCACCAAAGGCGCGGAAGACAAACGAGACTCGGTCATTTCAGGTACATGGGAAGGTCCAAAGCAGCAGTCCAAACCCAAAGCTACCACCGCAGCCCGGCCTCGATGGGGCTTCAGGCCTCGCAACTGGTGGCCATGTCGCACCGTACAATGGATCTACCGCTTCTTCGTCGCTCTGACCCGGATACGCTGGACCGACAAGCAAACGTCCAAGGACCTCATATTAACACTTGCCTTCGTCGGTATCGTCGTGGCCGGTGGCTACGTGGCCCTAGACATCCTACTCAACGCAATACCTGGTGTCTCGGCTCAAGGCGTCGATGGCAACTGCAGTATCGTCTATGTCACTGTCCCCGGGCCGATCATTACCATCTCCCTCGTTGGTGCATCGCCAACCAATCCAGCGGAAGGCACTTACTATTTTTCTGTGGTGAATAGTACGACGGAGTGGTTGGACAGTATTGCGCCGCCGAGTCAGTTCAGTACGCTGCCTACCAGGACGGTGGATGTTACGCCAATTGTCTCTTCAGTAGGGTCGACGAGTATACCTTCTTCTGGCGCTGCTGTCGTGTCTTCAACGTTGGGACCGACTACATCGGCTCTGTCCTTACCGGCTCTATCGACTTCGTCGTCTGTAAGTTCACCTTTGTTGGGCTCAACATCATCTGAGACATCGAGCTTACCTCGGCCTATCAATCAACCACAGAGACCTTATCCGTCGTTTCCTGCGTCAAAGAGCGATGACACAATCAGTAGCGGGTTGTCTACTTCGGTCTCTACTCTGTCTACAATCATATCGCCCTCTACGGTCTCTCCGATATCGAATACTATCACCTCATCAGTCGTCTCATCAAGCAATATGCCGGGTCTGAGCTCAAGCATACTCCCAAGCACGCCTGGCGGAACATCTTCGGCGCTACCAACCGGTTTGAGCGCACCGACGACTTCTAGTGCACCTACAACGTCCACAAGTCCATCCGGTGGTTCGGCTTCCCTACGCCCCGGTACATCGACAACAACCGGGGGCTCTTTCGTTTTCCCATCCACGCAGAGCGATGGCTTCACCGTGTCTCTGCCTAGTCCCACTTCGGGACCGACTCTTTCCGCCGACATATCGTCAAGTACCTTCATAAGCCTGTCGAGCAGTATTAACAGTCCTGCGATACCATCGTCAACAGGTCTTACTCAAACGCTATCTACATCAACTCCCCTCTCGCCAAGCAGCTTCAGTTCATCTACTCTTCCTACCAGTGTAGGTAGCTCCTCCGTTATGCCATCGACAGGTTCCACTTCGTTGCCCTTCTTGACGTCCTCAACCGGGAGTTCCATTGCGGCACCGACGACGTTATCGAGCTTGACTACGTCATCCACTCCAAGCAGTACATCCAGCTCTACACCGTCGTCGAGTCTGCCAAATGAGCCCGTAACCAGTATACCCGGTCCAAATACCTCCACCGGCTTTGCTACGCTATTCCCGATTACGAACTCGTCCTCGAGTCTGAGCTTCAACTTGACGTCTAGCTCTTCTACGCTTTTGACTTCGGCTACCTTGACAAGTTCTTCTGTTAGCTCTAGCTCTTTGGCCGATAGCTCTACGTCGTCTGGTAGTAGCCTAAGCCTTCCGTCCGCTACTACCTCGTCCAGTTCACTATCGAGCTCTTTTTCAATCTCGCAAAGCTCTTTGACTTCGAGTCTGACCGCCAGTACCGTATCCAGCTCACTATCAAGCTCCACCCCAGTTTCACAAAGCACTCTGACTTCTACATTGACGTTGACGACAACTACCTCCCCGCTAGCGACGTCGTCTGCTCCTCCAGGTTTTAACGCCACGTCTTTGTTTAGCGCTCGGGCTATGACGAAGGTGATATCGTATGGGGATGTCGCAATCAGCTTCGTCTTCCCGTCACCCAACATCTCAACGACAGTGTCGTATTGGACAGGAATATATCCCACGGTGACTGGACCAGAGCCTTCAGATCTCCAAACGATACCTTTGACGACACGGACTGAGCGCCAGACACCGATCTCCGCCCTGCCATCCTTTGAGATCTTCTCATCCCGATCCAGACGTTTCAAGACGGTAGTGACGACAGTGTTTGAAGACGAGGATGAAGGTACGACATCACTAGCGAAGCGTCAAGACATTCCAATTACTGTTGTTGTGCCCACCCCAACGCTAGAGACAACGATACTTGCGACAACGACCGTGGCTATTCCGGATGCACCAGGACCTTCATCGTGCGGCGAGTCGGGCAATTTCACGCTGACTTTCGATGACACGGTCACTGGAGACGATGACAACACTATACTGCTCGTTGCCAGCGGCATGAAGAACCCTTATCACCATCTCTTCTACGGAAACGGATACACATACGTACCTGACATGTGGGAGCCATACCCCGCAATCTCCCAGCCAAACATCGCCATGTTCCTGCCTCTGACCGGGCGGCTCCTTCCCAACACGCCTTTCGCGGGCACGATGCTTCCTGGCGAACTCGGCGCTGGCCCACGAGCTTCAGTCAACGCATACTGGTTCAACGCGTACTCCGCTCACTTTGGCTGCGCTCTCAACGGTCTCACGCCCTGCACATTGCGCATATCGGGCTACCGCTACGACACCACTCTCCAACAAGAAGTGCTCGTCGCAGAACAAAACGCGACTATCCCGGCATGCTGGGGCTACATCAACTGCCGCCTCACTCAGATCTTCTTCAACGACGACTTCCGCGCGCTGTCTGGTATCCAGTTCAATGCCTACACATACAATCTGGGTATACCGCAAGTGCACATGATGGATGATCTGCAGATGGAATGGTACAACAACACCTGTTCGGCGGGTATACTACGGATAGGACACAGCTAGTGTGGATCTAGGGTGTGGCGAGGTTGAAGTCATCTCATCAGGCATACAATATGTTGTTAGAGGTGGCGATGATACGATTAGCATAGTATATCTTGGTGAGCAGTATATCTAGACGAGAGTTGAATGAAGTTAGCCCACATGAAATGCGCCACTTCCTTCGCAGATGACCGTGATGAAGCCTCAGGTGACGGCTAGACCGTCGCGCTGCAATGAGGCGTGAGCTCTCCATCCGCGTCCATTGGCCGTCCACGGCAATCGTCGTCCGAGATGTGTTCCAAGGTGTTTCAGACGGCAGGTGCCATGTGAGCTGGACGGCATCCGAAGACGCGTCGGCAGCCAGCCACGGAAGGAACGACGCGTAGCGTGGGTGCAAGCTCTCCACGGCGACTTCCCTCGTCGACGTCCAGGGTCCTGTTATGGCGTCACGCGGCGCCGTCGGATTTCCATGTCACGCGCGAACCGCTGAGGCTGCAGCTCCACGCGGTGCGCGCATATCGATATAGCCGGCGTATCATTCTCCAGCATAGCTTTGAATTTCCTTTTTCTTCCTTCTCCAAACCTCGCTGCAGCTCTCATTCGTCTTCCCGTCTTCGATTGTCGCATGTCCTGTTCCCGCCTCAAGCGACGTGCCGCATCTGCCTTTACCGCGTAGATACTAGCGTTTGCGCGGCAAGCTTGACCTCTTCACGGGCGCAGGTGATAGCAGTCTCTTTCTCGGCTTTCGCTGCTCAGAGGGAAATTCTCTCACTGCTTCGCCGAAGGTAGACCGCCGACCCAGGCCCGAGGCCCGCTACCACAATTTGCAGAGCTATGGCTACCTTTGCGCCGACCAATTTTCCCTCAGACGTCCGAGACAAGCCACCCCACCAAGAGCCCCCACCACAGCATCTCCAACACCACGGACCCTTCTCCCATCAGCTCAACCCGCCCACCGCGCCTCAGTCTCAGTCGTCGAACCCCCCGCCGCAGATAGCCAGACGTGCCTCGCGCGACCTCCGGCCCCAGCACTCCAACGGCGCAATGGCGGGCGCGAATGGCCATGGGCCCATGGCGGTGCCGGGCGGGCGCGCCAACGGCCACGAGCATAGGGCAAACTTGCGCGAGATGGGCTTTGCCGGCCCGCGCAGCCCCCCAAACAACAAGAACACCTCACACGTCCCCTGCAAGTTCTACCGGCAAGGCGCATGTCAGGCTGGCAAGGCGTGTCCGTTCCTGCACTCGGACGAGCCGCTGACGGAGCGGGCGCCCTGCAAGTACTTCACCAAGGTAAGACATGTGCGGGACGAGGTGAATCATCGCTAATTACTGTACCAGGGAAACTGCAAGTTCGGCCAGAAATGCGCCCTCGCCCATATCCTCCCCAACGGCCATGTCGTGAACCGCGGAAACGCCGGTAACCACTTTAGCCGCATGAACATTCCACACCACCAGGAGATGCCCATGAACAGCTCGCTGCTTACCATGCAGGCGCACATGGGCGGTATGCAGCCAGGCTACCCGTACGCCATGCCCGACGAGTACGCGAACCAGAAGAACCAGTACGACATGATCCCGACCATCGACACCACCTTCTCTTCCCACCCAGGCTCCAACTATGGCTCGCCGCCAAACGAGAACGGCCGACTCCCGATATCGCCGACACAGAAGGGATTGAGCGTGATGGATGTGGGACTTCCGGCGTCTTTCGACAGCCAGGGTGTCTCGACCATGGCGCGATACGGCCCCATTGCGTCTTCAGTACCCGCCAAGTTCCTCGCAAACTCCCCGCCGTCCTCGTACCAAGCCGATTCGCCCGCGCTACGAAACCTACATGACTCTGCGTTTGGAGATGGTCTGCGGAGGGGCATTGCAGGACTTGGGTCGTCTCCACCAGAGTCGGTAGAGCAGCCAGTTGGACGGAGGATGCTCCACTCTGAGCTTGCCGCGAATCGCTCTCGGGGCATCATGTCTTCGAGTGTAGGCGCGCGACCGACGTACAAGGACGAGGAATGGGATGAGACGGACATGATTGGCAAATTCGAGGAGGACCTGCTGCCCAATTCGTTGAGCGATCTTCTAACACCACAGGAGAAGATGCGCCGCTTCTCGCGCGACCAGGGCGAGAGCGACAACCGCACCTCGCAGTCCAGGTTCGGAGTCTCGCCAACAGCGTCAGACCTCAAGTACGGATCACCATCAGCAGCCACGGCTTCTCCCTCGCGATTCCAGTCCATGTGGGCCAAGCCTCGAGGGCCGACTTACGATGGAGGATTCGAATCAGGCTCACTACCCGGCCAGTCGGCATTCGGACACGTCGGCTCACCCCTTCGCAACTCAAGCCTCCACCCGGGAGCTAGCCCTTCGTTACGCGCCATGAACCGTCCGACCACAGGCGACATGAGCCCATACCTCGCCTCACCCCCGCGCCAAGCGTCGATGTCCATGATCAGCCAGCAACTCTCGCGCACCCGCATATCAGCCCGTGACGAAAGCGGCATCACCAGCAACCCCGTCCACCCCGGCATCAACCGCGTCACCTCCGCATCCAGCATCGGCAGCTCCAGCGGCCGTCTCGGTATCGACCGCGCAGTCAGCAGCAGCAGCATCAACCGTGAGAGGATCGAGGAAGAGCAGGGTCTGTTCAGCATGGAAGAGGAGGACGATCTGAACAAGAGCAGGGACGGCGCCTCGACCACGTCTAGCAACAGCAACAAGCGTTTGAGCGGTCTGTCATGGGGTAGTGGCGGAAAGGGTAGCCCGAACCTGGCTCCTGTTGGTGGTCATCGGACTGCTGGTAGTTCTGCGCTCGGCAAGGAGACGGGTGCGGGTGCTTGGGGTGGGAATGCTTGAGTTAACGGACGAAACCACGACGCACAAAGTAGCTGGACGCCCAGAGCCAATTCAGCACCAGAGGCCACCCACCCTACCCCACGACCGTTATCTCTACGACATTCTTCCCCTACATCACTCACTTTCAAAGAAAAAGGTTGGAAAATTCTCAGCGTTCCCGGCGCAACTTGCATACAGGGTCCTATTACTCTCACAATACGGACCCTAATCCCTCCCATCTTTCAAACGGCATATACATAAAAGTCTCTTAGCTTCGGCTTGACATGATCAACCAAGGGCGTACACAGCACATTACGGCACGGCACGGCACGGGCATGTGCCTTTTCCCCCAATTTCCTATTATTTCCTTTCTTTATGAGTAGGCGTTCGTGCGTTAGTGCGTTGTTATCATTCTTTCCCGACTTCTTTTCCTCACATGAATGGTGCGTCATGGGCAATGGAGTTATATAAAGATGAATAGTTAGTAGGGGTTTATGGCAGCAGCTGGGCTTTTAGGCTGCATGCTGTATGGGGGTAATGTAGTGGATGCGATGAAGGTCTTACTGGAAACGAGTATTTACGATGGCATATGAATGAGCATGGATGAGATGGAGGGATGAAATGGATGGATAGGTAGCTTTAGCTGGAATGTATATATACACATTTATCCTACAAGACATATTCCATTCCCACTGCGTGCGTGCGTGCGTGAACTCTACGTGATTATCAGTCCGATACATAAAAGGTATCTGCTCTTGACTCGGTTGGAGTTGATACTGGAGGCGATTGCCGTTGAAGGCCGATGTTCGTGGAGGGGTCGTCGGGAACAGACTTTATGTGCAGGTCATAAGGCTCCCGACCAGTTTGGGGTGGCGCCTGTCCCTGCTGTTGTGCAAGCTCCTCAGGCGACAAGTCACGGGCATCATCATAGTAATAGGGAGTGCGAGTTTGCTTGGGATGGCCTGACTGCGACTCGTTGTCGCGCTTCGGCCAGATATCGTTGGCTCTGGTGGTATGGCTAGGTAGTCGAGCACGTGACAGCTCAATGTCAGATGCCCTGCCTTCCTGCATTGGTGTAAAGGCCGCACTCTCAGCAGGGCTGTGAGACGGACTTATCGCAGTTTCTCGATTACCCAAATGCGTGCTCGGAGTCGTAAAATCCAGCACAGGTATAGATGGTGATCGTTCAGGTGATACGAGCTCCATATGCGGAAATTGGTCGCTGTTGGTCAACTGTGATCGGAACTTGAAAGATGAGTGGGAGCCAAGAGGCGGGACCGGGTGAGTGTTTAGCTCGCTTTGGCCAGGTTGAGAGTCTCCTCGCGCGTTGGGGAGAGGAGAACGTCGGGTTTCACTGCGACCAGACAATGTTTCGTGTGGCTGTTTCTGTTGTTGTTGTTGCTGCTGTAAGAAGTTTGGTGGGAGGCTTTGGCGAGGGTAGTGCTGAAACCCGGGTACAGAGACTATTTTCTTGAGTTGCTGTTCCCGTTCCTGTGCTAGATGCGCTTCCCTCTTGTCTAATCCTTGATTTGACTTTGCTAGCGGGCTGTAAAGGGCGTTCTCAGGGCTCGTCTTTGGGGCTGCGTCCGCTGGAGAGCCTTTGGTATAATCCTCTGAAGGCGGTCTTCTGGGGTTCTGAGAACTGTCCATCTTAGCTTCCCCGGACGCCTCGACCTGTTCGAGTGGCTCTGCTCTCATCTGCCGTTCTGCCCAGAAAATAGCTTCAGGTGAGGGAAATGTACTCTCACCCCCGCCATCTTCCCACCCGTCCTGATCGTCCTGGAACTGCAAGATCTGCAATACTTCGAGCTTTCTTTCATCCACCCCGTGAGCCAAGCTAGGATGTTCCCGCACCCAAGCCTTGAGATCATTCCAGTTCTTAACATCAGGTGTTATGTGCTGTATTATTCGCGAATCCAGCACATTAGGAGGGATAGTCTTATCATCCTTGAATTTGATAAACCTTGGGTCCATCTGCAAGAGTTCTTGGGCAACAGTGATCCTTCGTGCGAGCTCAACAGGGGTGTTCTGAAAAAGTAAATCCTGCTGTTCCTGTGCAATTCCTCTTTGCGTGGGGCGAGTTGCCCGATCCTGCAGATTCTGTTGGTGATGTATGTTCTCTGTTTCAGCATCTATCTTGCGTTCTACCTTTGCAGGTATGAGCGGGATCTTCGACTGGTTGTGATTTTTACGCGTATGCGCATTGAGTGCGGTTCTGTTCCCAAAGCCAATGCGGCTGTATTGGCAGGACGCTATCTGACAGTATAGGCGTTGAATATGGACAGTTTCGTGTTCGGATCGGAGTTCCGCAGTCGGGAAGCCTAGCGATAGCCTTTCACAGTGTGGGAAGCGGCATCGAAAAGCGGTGGAAGCATATGATTCATAAAACGCCCGAAGTGTGGCCAACGCAATGCCTTGAACGTGTTGTTGCGTCAAGAGATACACGACGGCACTCTCGTATGCGTGAGCCAATCTGCTGAAAAGCGTTCTGTCGGTGTTGTTGACGTAAGTATCGATGTCTGGATTGGGCTTGGTAAGCTCATGAACAGGCTCCCACGGAGGTGAACAGACGATTTTGAACTTACCAGAACTTTCATCGCCATCGAGTTGACTGGCTAATTGCCGAAGACTCAATACATCGAGCATCAATTCGTAAATCGGCATATTGGCAAAGACCTTGAGGTGTTTATCTACTAGGCTATTGTTAGGTTTGTCCGGTTTTGGGTGTTGATTTACAGTTTGTCCGAGTGTGTGGAGGCAGTCTTTGTGATTTCTGTGAAGGCGGGCTAGATGACGTTGAAGGGGTTGATCCAGACCGAGACTTCCGCCCTCTGATGCGTATTGTGAGCAGTGTTCTATCCAATGCTCTATCGCGTATGGTAAGAGCCTGTAATTACCGCTCACAACGAGGGGAAGATAGTCTGTGGGGTTGCTTCCCAGATGTATGAGTCCTAGACCGCGCACGATGACAACAGCGCAGGCGGACGATATGTCTTGTGCAGCATCGATTGCTGGAACAATCTGCGGTGTTCGATTCCTCAGGAGATATCTATTTAGTCGTTAGACACTGTGATCACAGCTCATCGGTAGACTCACTCCTTTACCGAAAAATGAATTGGTACTATCGTCGAATCAGGGAGCTCTTCGATGAGTGGCTTGCATTGGTTAAGTAAAGAAGCGTTAGGGATACTCCGAATCTGAGGATCAATGTCGTGTGGAGACATAGACAGCGCCTGCAGCAGCTCAGACTTGTGCAAAGGTCTTCGTGCGAAGCAGATCCAGCTCAGGATACGCGGTACACCTCCGTGACTCTGGGACCCTGGGGCGCTACATAGACGAGCCAAGATCTGTTCGTAAAGAGCTGATATATTAGAGGGAAGATTATCGACAACAGTACGTAGCTCCTCAGGGGTATACACCGTATCGAGCGAGTCAAGCACGAGGCTGACCCACAGGAACATGCCTGCGCGAAAGTCAAAACTTTGATCATCACTCAGTGGTTTGGGCAAAACCTACCGTGGGACTTCTCAAGCAGGGTTTTCTCGACATGAGCCATAATCGACTTATCTGGATCAAGCTCGGCGAAGTGATCCGGGAGATCAGAAAGCTTGACCTTGACAAAATTGGCGATTGACTGAGTGACTGCGAGACCTTCATTGGCATTACTGAGAGAGATCGTCATGGATGATTTGTCCTTTTTACGTATGTTTCGCAAAACGTCCATAGTCTCTCTGCTGGAAATCATGATCTTGCAGATATGGGAGGATCTGTCGGTCGAGATCATCTGCGAAAGGTCCTTGAGAAGCTCCTCTTGATCTTGTGAAGCCCATTCGTCGATGCCGTCTACGATCAGCCGCACGGAGCCCAACCCTTGAAGGAGCTCAGGCAGAAGTTTCAGTAATGCTTTCCTCGTGGGTTTTGGATGCGATTTGAAGTAGACGTCATGGACGTAGATGGCCAGATCCTGATGTTTTTCGATCACTTGCGAGATGAGGGATCGCAGTAGACAACTTGGGCCATCAGAGCGGCTTCCGAGGAAACTGCAGAAGTAATAGAACACGTGGAACCCCTTAGTCTCAGCGTGTTGCACAAGCGCAGAGCATATCATAGACTTCCCTTGAAACAAGTCAGCAGATGAGCTTTAACGGCAGTCTGTTAATATACCGGCCCCTGGTTTTCCGCAAAGCCACAGGAGGGGGTTCTTTGCGCTATCTCCTAGCCAAAGCTCAGTCGCTTTGTGTTGTGTAAACCAGTCGCAGCTACCTGCTAAGTAACCTCGGAGGCGCCGGTAGAGCAGGTCAGCTGGGAGAGTATCAGTTGTTTCCAGCCAGGTCAAAACCCTGTGGAGCTTGGCCTGGTTTTGTGTACAAGGTCAGCGCGTCTCGCATACACTAGGGGTACTAGTCACACTGACAGCGGCCCAATCGCGCTCTTGTTGCTCCCAGTTCTCATCATCGGCTTTGCTACGTCGGACAGCTTCAGCAATGTCCGCCGCAGCAGCTTCCTTGTCAGCCAGCTCGCTGTGATACTCCAGGTTCTTTAGTATACCATCGAACCGAGACTCGAAGCCCGCCCACATAGTCATGAAGAATATAGACCATGCTGTGGCGGGTTAGCAAAACACAGCGTCAGGCTGGCAGCCAGGGTACTTACATTTCCTTCTCACAAACTTGTAAGCTCGTCGGTGAAACTCTATAATGTCGGAGTACACCAAAGCTAGCACCTTTTGAAAGTTGTGGTCGCCAACAAGCGCATCGCCGAGACGATCCAAGCGAGGAAGCATGTCCCCAATTTTGCCGTATGCTTCTATCAACTTTTCGAATGCACTAATCGAGTCGGCCGTGATCTGTTCGTGTCAGTGAGCAACACGGTGAGTGCCAAGACGTACGACTCACCATAAGCATCAGCTTTACTGGTGCCCATATCCATGGCAGAAATGGCGTCCCATTGCACAGCACCTCGACTACCTTGGAGTAATGCTCCATCCCACGAAGGAATGGGTCCAGCCGAGCCATGTTCTTTTGCATCCGGCGAGCGCGGAGCAGCCGCTCGACACGAATCGCTTCATCTTGGACATCTTTGAGTTGTGTGTTGTGAAAAAGTCGCTTGTCGTCCGGTGTGACAGTAGAAGCGAACCGCTCGAAGGCATCTTGAAGCGTGCGGCGGGCTTGAGCTGAAGGAGCCGCCATGCCGAGGTCGGGCCGTGCGCACGCGTGGCACGTCACCGAGGAGCGATGGAGCGCAGAACTGGCTTCTCCGTCTTTCGCGCTCGAGCCCGAAGGGTCTTTTCGCGAGGGAATTTCGATTTTTCTGTGGATCAAGGGGAGGTGCAGTGAGGCTTGTCAGCAGCGCACTCAAGATTGACAACACCTGCGCACGCTTGTACAGCCCCGTAGGCTGCAGACATGTTTACTCAGCCCCAGTGGCTTGCATAGCCTGCCTTCGCATGCACCTAACCTCTCTGCTTCCATCCTCAAGTATGACGATTTGCAAGAAGCCGTCTCTTGCGTCTCTGAACGGCCTACAGTATGCTTGGATGTCTTCCTGAAATCGTTATCGATGAATTCGCTCCTCCTGCTCCAAAGCGACGGCGATTGAATACCCCTCACGCGGAAAGCGTCGCAACCGAGAGTGCTTGCAATGCATCTGATCATGGAGCCTCAGCGCAGATACCACCATCGGCTGCCTGCGCAACCTCAGAAGATATAGGAGAAGATACTGTAGTGTGCTATGGCATGGTGAGCGGCGTTCTGCCCACCTTAGTGGTCTATGCTCACATCGCTCAGATATCAGATCTTGAAATACAGAATCCTCCCCATCATGTCGCCTCACGCATCTCTACCGAAAGCGCGATCCGCTTCGAATCCCCGCGCCTAATTACTTGTGGTAGTACCAATACACCGATCGGGCGTCTGGATGGCTATGCGGGCGAGCTGCTGCGACGGCTGGCAGTCGATGACGAACTCATATTAGAACTTTCACTCTTCACGGCTCCCATCGTTCCCCCGACGGAACGGAAGAAACCCAGAGGTGATTTGAAATACGCCGGAGCTACAATATATGGTCCCAGACGCCGCTCTGGCGATGTGGGCGACTTCTTGACTAGAGCCGATTGCTACTTGGATGATCCTGTCAAATGTGGCCGCAACGTCCCCTACATGAACCCTCAATGTCTGTTCACTCTTCACGAACGACCGCCAATGACGTTCGACTTGTTGCAGTCGAACCGACCACATGTCGATAGTTTCTCACGAGCCTCCCTCGATGTCTTGTCTAGTTTCGAAACCACTGAACATTTCAATCTATCGGCCAGCCCGACAGCTCTACTTACCGAGCTGAAAGAGTACGTATTCTGTCGTGAAGGAGGTAAATCAGCTAACCTGGTACCAAAGACATCAGAAACAAGCCCTTACTTTCTTCCTGCAACGCGAACGAGGTATGCATCCAAACAAAGATGGCGTTGGTATATGGCTGCAGAAGACAAGCGCAGGACAGCCTAGGTGCGTATGCCCAAGACAAATCTTCAAGACTCAACGCTAAACCTTGATGTGCTCCAGGTTTGTGAACGCTGTGACTGGTGAAGTCAAATCTACGCCTGGTCCGGTGTGGCGTGGTGGGTTGCTTGCCGACGAAATGGGTCTTGGGAAGACGCTGAGCATGATAGCTCTGATCGCTTCTGATCAAGACCGCCGTTCAGGAGACGATCGACCCACAGGCTATTCTACGTCCGAGACTGGCATACCATCGACCCTGATAGTGGTACCACTGAGCTGTAAGAGTGCATGTGTCGTACGACTTTACAATTACTGACGTCTTCTGCAGTGTTCGGTGTCTGGGAATCGCAATTACAGAGGTTCGTCATCGCAAGCTATGCGAGTCACTCTTGCTGACCTTCATTAGCCATGTTCAACAGGGCAAGTTGGCATGGTGCATGCATCACGGCAAACGGAGGTTCAAGCTGAAGGACCACGAAAGACCGCCCGGTAAGTCGTGTTCACGTACACGCTACAGATGATACATCGACTGACGGGCCGCTACATCACTAGAGATAGTGTTCACTACCTACCAGACCCTCGAGGGAGAGAACCGCAGGAGCGTTCGGGGCATCGATTCTATATTCTCTCATCACTGGAGACGCATCATACTCGATGAGGGTAAGTTAAAACGACTCTCTTACATCATGTGGCTCAATAATGACTGACCCTCTTCTAGCACACACAATACGCAACCACAAGACTTCTACTGCGCAAGCAATGGCCGCGCTCCGCGCGACTTCTAGATGGGCAGTCTCAGGCACCCCGATTCAGAACAGCCTGCTCGACTTCCATGGCCTCTTCAAATTCCTTCATTTCGCCCCTTACGACGATCCAAAGGTCTTCGATGACGATATCTCAAACATATGGCGTACAAAATCTGTCGAGGAGGCTGGCGAAATGTTTAAGACACTGCTCTCGCGCATCATGATACGTCGGACCAAGGCTATCCTAGATCTGCCCAGCAAACACGATCAGTTGATACGTGTGCCATTCAATCACGAGGAAGAACGACATTATCGCCAAATCGAGCAGCCCGTTCTGGATATGCTGGATCGCACCACAGGAAACGGCAGTCAAACCCAGGTCCCTTGGATGACCGCTATACAACAGATCAACAAACTCCGCCTTGTTTGCAACTTAGGAGTCTTCACTCCTTCGCAAGTGAACGGTTTCTCCCAGCCTGGCAGTTTAGATGACACGACATCCGTGATGAGCGCCCGCTTCTCAATGGGTGGAGGATTTTGCGAACTGTGCTTCCAGCCAGTAGAAACGTCAATACTTAGTACTGGACTCCGTGGTCCTACACAAGAACAAGTCTATTACTCAGCCTGCAGCAAGTTCTACTGCGCCGAGTGCTCTTCGAGTCTTCACCATCGATCACCCGATCCATGCGCATGCACGGAGCAGCCGCGACCCTGTCAACTGCGTCCTCTGGCATCCTTATTAGCTACTCCTAGTCTAACGCCCACGGACAGTCTTTCCCCTTCATCGATGGATTGGGACTATGCCAACGAGATTTCAAGCAAAGTATGGGCGCTTGTTTCGCAGATCAGGTTGCGTCCACAGGAAAAGCAGTATGTCCACCACGACCTTGAGCACGTTTCTAAGCTAACCTCTCGCTAGTGTCGTATTTTCGTCCTGGACATCAAGTCTCGATATGGTGGAGAGAGCGCTTCGGTCTAATGCAGATCAAGTCATTCAATTCGTCCGAATCGATGGCAAGGTGCAGCCGAAAAAGCGCAGCCTTGCTATGGAACGGCTTCGTGACGACCCTGGTATACGCGTCATACTGATCACCATTGCTTGTGGCGCCTGTGGGTAAGTTTACGAAAATATTATTCATGAAACACGAACACACTAACAGTTATTCCAGTCTGGACCTGACAGCGGCATCTGCAATCCATCTTCTCGAGCCCCAATGGAACCCATCTCTCGAAGATCAAGCGCTCGCTCGCGTTCATCGACTCGGACAGACTCGTCCTGTCACCACCATACGCTATATCATGAAAGACTCGTTCGAAGAGGTACTCATGCCGCAGTAAATTGTGGAAATATGAACTAACACGTCCACCAATAGCACATCCTCAAAGTTCAAGATCGCAAAAAATTGCTCGCCACAACGCTCCTCTCAAATGGCTCTTCGCTCGAGGTAAGCAATGCGCATACGAACACCTTCAAGCTAGCCTTCACATACTGACAAGCTGTTCTTAGAACCTGCGACAATTGCTGCACGAAAGGAAAGGCGGTCAACATGCTTAATGGGACGCAAGAGCATCGATGGCTAAACGCAATATATTCTTCTTATCATTTGTGCCTGAATTCCAGTTCCTGATGATTGCAAATACCCCCATACGAGGGTACCATCAAGGTGGTTATTTATTGCGGCAGTCGTGACTGAATCGCCGCTTCCTTTGCTTCATCGCGCACAACTTCAACATTATACTGATGCAAGCTTTCATGTGAAGCCTTCCCCAGGTCTCGTAAGTAAATTCAGTCGTGACGTATCTAATGTCTAGCTCGTGATGATAGATGACTCTTGTGGATGGTTCTGCGCCTCCCTCTTCGCGGGCTGCTGGTGTTGATGTAGGTGGCCCGTGCATATCGCGTCTCTACCTAGGTACGCGTCGGCGCGTCATCCTCCATCGCCATCGCAGGAAGACTCTGCGAGCACTACATCCCCAATCACCAGCAACACCCGCACATCACCACCGTAGATGCCTTCGATTACACGCGGCAAAATACCGACGGTATTCGCACATACCGCTTGCTGCTACATTGCGTATCCACAGACTTTCGGACAGCATGTTTAGAAGCTGCGCACGGTAATCATCGTATCCCTTTCTGCGTGCTTCCTCCTTCTTATTAAACTCCACCTTCTCTTCTCCACTCAACTTTGTCGAAATCGCGTCAGCGCTTTCGCGCTGCGTATTCTCGCGTTGGTCAGCCTGGCTCAGCTGTTCGTCGTAGAGAGGAGATGTTGCACCAAGACGGCAACGATGGCAGCCACCCAGGTTCTCGTCCAATTCGCCGGTCCCTTGAAGATCAGGCTGCTGCGCGAATGACAACACTGCAAAGTTCCAGCCCCTGCAATCAGCGACGTAGCCTCCAAGTGAAAGGGTGAAGGCTATGCCATCATGCCATGGGCGAGGGTTGGTATTCTCTCCCTTTGCTGCACAGACCGTGCGTGGCAATTCCTAAGTTGTCTTAGCATACCTGTGTACCCCGCACACAAGCACGTGATAAAGTCTCCATCCCAGCGCGCCACTCCGCGCAACCGTTGGAGCAGCTCAACTCGCCCCGTTTCACTCCAAGACACAATGCCTGGCGATGTTCAACTCGTACTCCCGCGCCGCGATCCGACAATTGAATGATGGTATCAACGGAGGAGAGCTATGCGTGCCATGCCAGATAGCTCTTGAAGAAGACGAGCGTGCAGGCTTCGCTAGCATTGGTACTCCAGCCTGGGAGAACAATGGCTTCAGAGAGTACGAGGAATACCAGCATCTTATCGAGCCTATTCTCTATTGCGACTGTTGCCGTCATGTTCTCCGCACTCGAGAGTTCCAGAGACGACAGGGAAGAGATCAAAGTCCATCAGTTGATGCGCAGAAGTATCCTGGGGACTTCAACGGGCTGACAACGTGTGTGTTTCTACATGATGATGACCTGGATTCGCAGGAGTGTGAGGCGGCCTTGAAGGACTTCAAGGTTCACAAATCAGATTATAGTCGGACAGTAAGACATCACTGGGCGGATGTGGAGTTGATCAAGAGTTGGCTGGGTGACTGCGAGAAAGACCACGGCCATGTCTGCAATGAACACCAGACAACAGTTACTGATACTGGGCCGCTTTTGCTTTTGGATGTTATCGATGATCGTCTCGCGGTTGGGAACTTCAAGGATCGGTATTTCGCCTTGAGTTACGTTTGGGGCGCTTCAAAACAGTTCCTGACCCTGATGGAGAATTACGACCAGTTGCGCCAGCCCCGGACTCTCTCCAAGCAGCCTTTGACTCAGACCATCAGGGACGCAATGACTTTTGTCAAGAGCCTGGGCGAGCGATACTTGTGGGTTGATACGATGGTAGGCGAATTCAGCATGATGCATCGGGGCCTTCACTTACGAAACCCAGTGCATCATCCAAGATGACGCTACCAACAAAGCGAGCGCCCTCGCCCAGATGTGCGCAATCTACAGTTGCGCCATGGCCACGATAGTGGCCCTAAACGGAGACTCCGCCGACGCCGGCCTACCCGGCATTCCGCCTACGGCCCGCAACACAACCGCAACCTTCGTCACCCCTGGACTACACATGGTGGAGCGATCATCCTTGGAGAACATGTTGGCAAATCACACCTACGATGGCGTAGACGTCGAGTGTATTTATAACACGCGCGCCTGGACATTCCAGGAGCGATTACTATCGAACCGGAGTTTATACTTCCTTGGTGAACAGGTGTACTTTCACTGCAAGAAGCAGCTTTTGTGCGAAGACAGATACATCAGCGATGACACCAGCTTCTATACCCTGGACAAGATGCGCACGACAAGCGCAGAACTGAAGTCCAAGACTACCCGAGCTGGCACATATAGTCCACTGGACGAGTTTCGTTGGTACGAAGAGATCATCGCAGAGTACACCGCAAAGAAAATGGGATTTCCGGATGATATTCTCAATGCTTTCACTGGCATTCAGACTATGCTAACTCGCATGTTTGATTGGCCTTTTGTCGGCGGCCTCCCGACTTCCCTTCTGGATCTCGCATTACTTTGGACTCCAGTCACTACTATCGAGCGGCGACTGACTACCTCACAACAGCCAAGCTGGAGTTGGTCGGGCTGGATCGGCCGCGTACGATACGCAGACCTGGTGCGCCCAGGGCATAGGCCGATAAGCTCATTGTTCAGGCCGCTCGCCAAACATCAGCTCGCCATGCCAGCTACGATTGTGTTCGAGTGTATGAGCGTCCCTCTGAAAGCGTTTGAACTCACCAAGGTTCCAAAAGGGCTTTTTGACCCATTTCAGAGCACATCTAGCCCCATCACCGAAGTCTCATACTACGTTTTCGACAGCAATAAACGTCGCTGCGGTATGCTCATAGGCCTTCCGCAAGAGCATGTGCTTTCCATCGCCAGTAGGGGCCTGAAGCTCCTTGCACTGTCTACGTGGAAGTCGAACAATAGTCTCACAAAGAACGGACCAGTCATCTCTCATCTCTCGGATAATGGATATACCTCAGACGAAGAGGTGTACGATCAAGCTTTCCGCGATGCAGAGTGGTGTACTTACAACGTCATGCTCGTTCGCTTGGTAGGCGACGCGTATGAGAGGGTTGCAGTGGGACAGATGCACGTAGAGGCGTGGCATGGAGCGGGTGAGACGCGGGGAAGGTTCGCGGTGAATTAATTGCATGCCAGCCTATTTTTCCATCTCGTAACCCTCGGGCCTGTGTTCGCATAAAGGGGGAGGATGGAGATATCTTTATTCGTGTAATGACGATACTGATCAGCTGCAATAGTATGAGTCTGAACTAGCAGACTAGAGAAGTGAAGAAAGAAGAGTGTGATGAGACAGCCAAATCTATTTACTCCCCTCGACCAGCGTCCACCCAATCAAAAACAGTACCAAGCAATAGTACATAACCGCATTCTAGAACATGAAACGCAACAGCATGCGACACAAATCTCGAAAGTTCCAAGTATCTCGTACCGTACTAATGGCCATTTGTACTGTTGGAGCATTGGGTAGGCACATCGTGAGTGGTGAAATTGTCCCGCGGCGTTTCACCAAACCAGCTCGCTTTTTCCGGTGTTGCCAACGCCTCTCGCAGAACAAAGTCTGCCATCAAGAAGCCAGTAACTTGTTCGGTCGGTGGACGCCACCCTTCCAAGAACGGGAGCCTTTCTTCTTCTGTTCTCATTTAGCGCACTGCTGCAACAGGTGCTTCACGAACAGAAGGTATGTTCGATTTACTTACCGAATAGGATCTTCACAAAATCTCTTCTAGCCTTGCCGGTAGAATCAACCATCGTCTTGAGAAATTTGATAGTCTCAGCGTAACTAGTGATGCGGTGCTGCTCCAAGTACGTGAACCCCGGCGTGTGTTCACGCGAGTATTTGACCATTGCATACCGAGCTTTGGCAGCAATGTCAATATCGATGTATTGCAAGCCATCGAAATGAGAGAACCAACGGTTGAAGGTCTCGTTGTCAAATTTCGCGATACCCTCATCACCGCTGAAGTAGTAGTCCACGCGCGAAAGCGATGCGTCGTGCTCAAATGCATTGTGCTTATTGAGATGGTTCAAGTCGAAGTGGCCGAGCGATGGATCAGGCGCAATGGCGAGTGCAATTCCTGAGACGACTGTCCCCATTTCGATGCTGAGGTTGAATGTTCCGGCCAGAGCTTCGCTCAGCATGGGGATGGTAAGATTCATTCCATCGTGAGGGATGATATGGTGGTTTGCCATGCTGTTCATTGCTGGACATGGGCCTCGAACATCGCCGGGACCTGGAGGCGCCCAATTTGTGAAGTCGATACTGGCGCTTGCAACCCCAGTGATCCAGACGAAGGCGAGAGTCAAGTTGAGGAGGGACATGGCGTATCTTGTTCACTTTTGTCGAAAATGAATTTGGAGGAACAGGTCGTTTGATCGCTGATGAAGCTGCTTCATTGTCTTGTCAAAGATATACAGACCTCTTAAATATTCCTCGCGATTTGGCACAGATGTACGGCGCCACCCAAATCTCGCAGTGTGTCAACCCCATTATGATCAAAGCTTTGAGGTTACATCAGGCAGCCATAGGCAGACCTGAAGCCCGATGTTCTTACGTGGGAGCCTCAGCATAACAGCCCCAATGTCTGAGCCAGCTGGCGCACTTTCCGATGGCCTTCGGGAAAGGAGTACAGGACGGGCGTACGTCTGGACCCAAGCCATGATAATCTCCTTCCATGGCGGCTCGGGAAAGTCTCCAGAAACTGCCTCGCTCTACTACAGAGGGTGCGTGTGATAAAAACAGTCATTTCCAACGCCAACTTACTTTGGAATATGTGTGTAGTTTTGAGAATCTTCGTTAGGCCTGCTTTGGGCACGATAGGAAACTGGATTTGGGAATCTCTTAGCCCCTACGACTGAGTCAGGGGAACAGATGAGCCCTAGCTGACTAGGAGTGAAGCCCCATCCCTCCTTGCCGAACAATTTACCTGTCATTGTACTAGTGATTTTCTGATATGATGCACAGATCGTAGATAGGCGTTTGTTATCCTTCTCGTGGCGCCTCACACGGAAGGCAAAGCGCCCGAGCATACGCCAC
The DNA here is from genome assembly GCF_024043175.1 of Alternaria infectoria. Taxonomy (NCBI): domain Eukaryota; kingdom Fungi; phylum Ascomycota; class Dothideomycetes; order Pleosporales; family Pleosporaceae; genus Alternaria; species Alternaria infectoria. The sequence continues at coordinate 1,803,636 of NW_026250694.1, read as the reverse complement.
ATGTCTACCTGGGCTCACTCACAGAGTTCTCGGCCAAGGCAATTGTACATCAGCTGCTTTCATATGTCGCAAGTCGGAATTGATGCTAGCTAGATACGAAAAGCCCACCCGCTCAGCTGGGCAATCTCCCGTACCGCTGAAGTAGCCAACCCGTGATCTATGTTTCCCCTGTCGCACTTATCGGACGAGGCAGATACACGCAACAACCTTGCATACCGGCGATCATCAGCAGTTTACGGTTCGGGAAGCGAAGAACCAGTAGTTTTCACGAAGGAAACCCAAAGGCGTACATGAATGTGGCAGGTCATGGCGTGATGACAGCGTTTGAACGGTACGAATGAGCCAGCACTCGACAAAGTCTGGTGATTTTACTTGGCAGTTCAGTCAGCTTACGGTTCTTCGCTTGTTCCAGCAAATCGGAGTCTTCTCCAAGACAGATGCCCGAGTGTGCCATACCATAGGCTGAATGAAACCGTTCGTTAAGCATCAATCGACGGCCTTATCTGGGCGGAACCTCCGGAGGCGCCATCCTGGGAAGGCCTTTGTGCTACCACACATAATCTTAAATCTTTGACGAATTGTTGGACTCAGCTGAACCATACATGCAGCTTCCCTGCATCAGCATTTCTTACGGTGCAGCATGCGATAATCTTATCTTTGCCTGACAGGAGCACTGCAGCGACAACACCGTTCATACTCATCTTGCAGCGCACTTCGGCGGCAGCGAGGTAACGGAGAGCTCATTGATCGGATATTTTTGGCCGTCATTAGGACGGACAAGGTGTATGCCCCCGAGTTCTCTGGTACACCCGTATAGTGTATTCCAAACAGCAACCTTCAAACCTTTTACTTGTCAGGAGTCGAATGTGCCCATCTTCTCCGCAGGCTACAACTCGTGATGTCACCTGATTCTAACGCACCCTCAATCGGCTCTCTCGTCGAGGAGATCAGTTGTCTGTCGGCAAGGATCTCCAGATACCTGAACACTTCCTCCCAACCTCATCCTACATCTGGGGCTGTTACGACTGCATTGCCAGATACTGATGAGTTTGAAGCTGTACGCGCACCACTCAATGACGCTGCGCTCGACTTACTTCGTCTGGTGAACGGACCAGAACGCACTCTGCGGTCATTCTTCTTCTCACACTATGATCTTGCAGCCCTCCAAGTTGCGCTTGATCGCGGGTTCTTCAAGCACGTACCACTCCCAGAAGTCGGTGTAAAGTCTGATGCGCAAGGTATCGTGGACAACCCCAGTGCTCGGAGTGCCAGCATCCAACAAATTGCGGATAAAGCCGGCATGGATCCTGATCGTGCGGCAAGAGTGATGGGGCTGTTGGCAACGCACCGCATCTTCCAACGAGTACCAAGCGACACCGATCGCTACGAACACACAGCCGCTTCGGCATCGCTAGCCACAAACAAAGGTCTCCATGCAATAGCGGACATGCAGTCAGTATTCAACGACAGCCCGCAGTGCTCAACGCAGCTAACAGTGGCTTACTTAGAATGGATGACATGCTCAAAGCGGTGTCGGCAACTACCGAAACGATTACAAGATCCCCCAATACGTACAGCCAAGAGAATTCCCCGTTCTCTACAGCATATGGAATGAGCATGTACAAGTACTATGAGCAGCAACCTTCCAAAGCTGCACGGTTTGCACAGGCAATGAGTAGCTGGTCTCAACGTTCGTTCTCCACATCATTTCCTTCGATCAAATAGGAGTACTGACAATCATAGTGGATCGACAGGTCTCGGAACTTCGTGATACATTCCCATGGGAGTCATTGGGTCATGGGAAGATAGTAGATGTTGGGGGTGGAAGCGGCCATATCTCAATCGAGCTTGCGCGTGTGGGTTGCTTATCTCCTGTCCGGAAACTCTGGGTGCTAACATCTCCGTTTAGCACTTCAAGTCCTTGCGTTTCGTGGTCCAGGACATTTCCCAGGAGATGCTCGCACAGTCCGAAGAGATGGTCATCCAGGAACTCGAAGGGCGTGTCACGTTCCAGCAACATGATTTCTTCGATACGCAGCCGGTGGTCGACGCGAATGCCTTCTTTCTTCGCCAATGTCTCCACAACAACAATGACGACAACTGCGTCAAGATCATACGCGCTCTTGTACCGGCGCTTGAAAAGTGTGGGAAGGACACACCTCTGCTCATCAACGATGTTATCATGCCCGAAAGCGGAACGATGACTCGCCATGAGGAGCATCATCTGCGACAGGTAGACATCTGCATGATGGTGACATTGGGAGCAAAGCAGCGTACCGAGAAGGAGTTCGAGAATTTGCTGACGCAAGCTGATCCGCGATTGAAGATCATGAAGGTCTGGCCTAATCCCTTTGGCGTTGGGTTACTAGAGGTACATCTTGGTACCACCAATCATTGAAGTAGTGCAATGAACATCGAGAGCATGGCTTGAATGCTAGAGTGATGGAATACTTGTGATTGACCAGATTGCGAGAATGACTGTCAAGTGTAATTCTGTGACCTCGTGATATCCCCTGGCAGCGACGGCACTGTCTCAATCTATTCATGTGTGAAGCCGATCTGCTTCCCATCATTCCGTGTTGTATCCAGACTTCCCAACGACAACGCCAAAAGCGCCACCCTTCTTCCCAAACATGACGCGCAAGTCGTCAACAACAGCGTCTGGGTTCTCCCATGCTGCGAAATGACCACCCTTTTCGTGTTCTTTCTCAAACACGACCGGTCCCAAAGTATGATTCCACAGCTTTGGCAGTAGAATGAGGTCCTTCGGAAACCTCGAGATACCCAAAGGTACATCCGAGTAGGTCTGAGCAAAGACGAATGGGGAGACATCGGCATGCTCCATAGCATAGTAGATGTAACTGGTCGCTGCGGGCCCAGCACGTGAAAAGTAATAGATGCTGATCCAGGTCAAGATCTCATCGTCAGTCCACTCGTAGTCATCCACCCAGTCGTGTAGTGCTTCGAGTAGCCAAGCCAGTAGCCCGACGGGACTGTCTGCCATGAAGTATCCCACAGTCTGAGGCTTGGTGGCTTGCTTCCTGTAGTAACCATTCCCTTCCTTCGAAAACCATTCAGTACGACTAAGCCCTTTCAGCTCGCTGGGGCTGAGATCTGAGCTAGCCAATTTGGCATGGAGCTCGGGATGAGACTCAATCGTCGGTTCAGCCGGTGCTGCGTTGTTGATGTGGTGCGCTTTGACGTGCTCGGGGTATCGGAGGGCGAGGAAGCGGGCAACAAGATATCCCAGGTCACCTGATTGAACCACATATTCAGCGTATCCTAAAGCAAGCATGACCTTGTGCAAAGCTTCGGCTTGCTGAGCTATGCCAAAATCCTTGCGCTTAGAGGCAGACGAGAAACCGAAGCCGACGAGGCTGGGCGCGACAACATGGAACGCCGGGAATTCCACGCCGCCTCGAACAAGCTGAGGTAGGATGCGAGTAACCTCGACGAAGCTACCGGGCCACCCATGAATGAAGAGGAGTGGAAGAGCGTTCTGAACTTCACTGCGCTGATGAATAAAGTGCACGTCCTGTCGTTCGAAACCCTCGATCTCCACCTGTGTGGTGTATTGACTGAATCTGTTTAGATCTGTCTCAATGGTTCGCCAATCGAATCCGTTGCTCCAGCGAGAAGCAAGACGCTGAACGTCTGACAATGGGGACCCGTGGCACCAATCGACAGCATCAGCGCACTCCTCGGGGAAATCAGTCAGGGCCAGCTTCTTTTGTAGACGCGAAAGTGTCTCATCCGTGATGGATATAGTAAAAGGTACGACGTGTGACATTTTGTTCAAATCGTTTGACAATGAAGAAGATGCGCAGTCAAATGTGCTGTGTTGGTGTGCGGTCCTGGTGTTGAGGCTCACAGCGTTGCTGATGGGGTCAGAGAGGAGGGGAAGGCCAGACCCTGAAACCTTACCTGCTTACTGACATTGTTGGCGGCAACTGGTATTCTTTGTGTAGCCACGAAACGCAAAAGCATGCAGTGCCGAATGTACATAGTTAGCGCGGACGTGGGGCAAAAGCAATCAGGGGCCGAGCCGGGAACCGCGATGCCGCTGTATGCTGCATTATCTCCGCAGGACCCTTGTTCAAAGCAGCTAGTCACAGAGTCGAAGAAGTAATGCCAATGATTAGGAGCCTCAGTCATCGTATAGAGCGCGTTGGATTGGATGCAAACTGATCTCATTACTGCCGAGCAAAAGCATGCGACACCATTACCCGGATACCCTTGGAGCCCTTCTGGGCGACCGGCACGAACTGATCACTCTCAATTTCCACATCTCGCTTTCCTGTCTCCCACAGACTCATGACACCCACGTCATCCTGGCTCCATGCCATCATCGTACCATGCTCACTGCAGCTTCCCCAAGTTCTCCAAATCGCGGCCAATGCCACATACAGTTCCGCATATGCCAGGCTCTCTCCAAAGCACCTGCGGCTGCCAGCACAGAAGCTTACCAGATACTTCTCAAGGTCAGGCCCTCTCCCGGCCAACCAACGCTCTGGGGAGAACCTTTTGCTGTCTGGGTAGATACTCTCATCGTTGTGAATAAGTACGCTTGTACTTGCAACGGGTGTGCCTGGTGGAATGTTCCAGCATTTTCCCGTGTCTCTGTCCGTGAATACGAGACTGTTGTTCGGATCGATGCGCTGAAGGCGAGTGGAAACTCCGTAGCTGAGGCGCAGACCTTCTTTCACCACCGCGGTAAGATATGGCAATGCCTCAAGTGTTGGTAGTGGCGTTTTAGACGCATCATCCGGGTTTGGTATAGCAATAGAAAGCTCGTCCTTCAGCTTCTGCAATGTGTCTGGTTGAGACAGAAGCCAGAAGTGGATGAGCTCAAGTGCCGCGGCGGTAGTAAGAGTGCCTGCCATCACCACCATCTGCGCGTCATCAGCAAGACGTTCGATGCTCTTTTCGTGTGGCGGAAGTTTCGAGCTGAGCACTTCGTGAAAGATTGTAGGGTGCTCTCTACTGCGCCATTCATCGTTTTCACCGGCCATAATCCTCTTCACTTGGGCCTCTGAAGTCCGCTTCTGGGCAGTGAATGTAGCCAGAGCTGGGAATAGCTGTTGAAGCATCCAGTCAGGGAGCGACTTTAGAAGAGGATTGATCCATGGAGCATGTTTCACGAAGTTGGCGGAGTTGGCACCCGCTAGCGAGGCATCGCGGGCCCAAGGGTCGAAGTTTGGGTCTTCTGGAACGTCATTCAGTTTCAAACATGTTTGTAAGTCAAAAAGGGTACTTACCAAGTCGATGGTCGCATCTCGCGAAGGAGTAAAGATTTACCACGTCTATAGATGTTAGCAATAGAATATCTTGCCGCAGGGGTCGCCACCACTAACCATTGGTAAGAGCAGAAAACATGCAACTAGCGTTCAAGACGCGCCGAGATTCTCGGAACTCTTTCATACGATTGAGCATGACCTCAACCCTTTCTGTTATGACCGGCTGCAATCTTCTTACGCTTGCCTTGCTGAAGAATGGCAACAGGGCAGCCCGCCGCTTCCTATGCAGATCATGCTGCACAGTTGCAAAGACGCATAGGTCGAGGCCCATGAACCTTGTGAAGAAAGGGTACTTGTCCGACTTGCGCTGGGAAGTAGCCGGAGCATATATTGTTCCGTAAAAGTCCTGCCATCATTGTAGTTCAGCACGTGTGACATCATACGGTTAGACGGCATCATCGTATCAGCGACTCACTGGATCATGAATGTGGACTTCCCAAGGCGAAATACGGATGATTGGACCGTACGTTTTGTGCAGCTCCCCTATCTTGAAAGTGTACTGTCCTCCCAAGACCAGATCGTAATAGATCTCGAATCTATATCCCAGTCAGCCTCTTCACGAATTGCTTTCGTCGGGCTGCCTACAGTCTTGTTACCGCGGCAAGTTTCGGCCCCGGGATATGCGCAATTGGGGACAAATAGAGGCGCCAGAAGATCTCGTAAGCTACGTATATCAAAGGCGCCAGAAGAAGTACTTCTAGATAGTTCATCGTCGCGGATTGAGAAGCGGTAACTACGGAATGATCATGAGTTTACAAGAGACAGCACCGTAGTAATCTCAAGACCATTGCTATAGGAGCCTTGACATTCATAGTGTCCGTCTGAGAAGAAGCTACCTAGGTAGTGCTTACCTCGATTACCGAGCCCAATGTTGGTGCAGAAGTAGACTAATGAGAACGATGTCTTAGCTCGTTATTAGAACGCCGTTAGCAGCTGCATACCGCTTTAGCCTAGCTTCTAATAGAAGACCTTAATGTATTAATATAATCTATATTTTATTTACTAAAGCACTAGTCTAAAAGTAGTTTTTTTTATTCTATAATTTTATAATACTACTACTTACTTAAATAAAAAAGTACTATAAAAGCTACTAACTTAATTTTATTATAAAGCTTTATTACTACTATTTTTACTAGTTTTACTTATACGCGTACTATAAGCTAAAGCTAGTAACTACTTAATTTACTATTTTCTTTTTATATTTATATAAGTTTTTTAAAATTAACTTTTTATAATTTATAAGCTATAGCTTTAAGCTTAGCTTCTTAAGTAAAGCTTTAAGTATATAAATTTTATTTACTTAATAAATTTAGTTTAAAGCTATAGTAAATATTAGTATATACTTATATACTTAAATAAATTATATACTATTACTAAAATTTTATAATAGTAGTATACTTATTTTTACTTTACTTATAAGCTTAAAGTACTTATATATTTATTTACTAATAGCTTTAATATTAAAAATAGCTTTTATTAAAGTATTAGTATAGCTTAAAAGTTTACTTTAAAGTAATTAGTTAAAATTTAAAAAGCTAAGTATATTTATTTTTACTAAAAAAATAATAAAATACTAAATTTACTATTAATTATAAAAAGAGTTTTAAAAGTTTTAATTACTTATAATTATAATAAAGAAAAAAAGAAAATAGTAAAAAGTACTTTTTTATAAGTACTTTAAGCTTTAACTTTAGTTTTATAGTATAAGCTATTATAAAACTTATTATATATTTATTATAAAGTTATCTTAGCTACTATAGTTAAATATAGAAATAACTATTTTAATAAATAGCTTTAGTAAACTACTATTATTAACTTACTAACTTACTAATATATATACCTAAAGTCTTTTATAATAAGACTTTAAATTTAAGCGCGAGCCTACAAGATCCGATAGGAGATCTTGTGCTTACTCGGGTATACCCGCGACCGGATGCGTGCTACCTATCTTACAGCGTTTTCGGTAAGCTATGGCGCGCCCATATGCCAGACCGATCGCATGACCTGGTAGCATACGCGGTTCCGCTTTCGATATCTGCGCGGTCGCTACACCTAGGTACCCGAGTGGGAAGGCTCCTAGGGCTTACGTGAGACGAGTCGCACGGCGCTGCGAGCCGAACCGGAACGGGCCCACGGCACATGTCGATCACGTCAGCTCATATCGCAGGCCTCAGGTCCTATGCGTGCTCATAATGATTGGTGCTCGAAGTGCACAGATAGTGCGGATGTGGATTTGATGGGTTGCAGTAGGTTCCAGCCCAGCTGCGCTCGGACGGAAGGCGCGCGCCACTAAGGTCAGCTCCCAACCGTTCGGTCCACAACCTGGGAGGGCGTAGAGATTACGCGCAAACCCTCGCCTTGACCATCGAAACAGTAGTGACTCAGTCTCACCGCTGACCATCTGCTGACATCGAAAGGTGGCATGGACTACCTAGGTGCCTGTCGTGCTACTACATTGTCAGTACCCCGAGGCTGCGACTCAAGGCTGCATCTATTCCGGCCGAGATCGGCCTCAACTTGAGGGCTTCAATTTCGGAAGCTACTCTCCGTATCACGATACTGAATCGGTCTTCTCAGTGACAAGACACATCTTTTGATTATTAGGCACTGATGATCGCGATTGCAAGGAGTGTTTCATTTGCGACTAGCTTGATGACATTCGTGTAAAAACCCAAAAATCAGAATATCACCACCAAGTCGCACATGCATACACTGCATATCGTGAGTGAATCAATCCCCACGTAAAGCTTGCACAGCCATGGGCTGATATACGCCTGATCCTCGGGCCTGGGAAGTATCTAGCCTCTCCAAAGTGTAGTCTTATCATGTTGCAAGCGGTGAAAATCCCAGTTGAGTCCTTACCACATACATATGCACCATCCGCGCAGGAAGGCTATGTGGCCATTCATTGTACGATGTTGGTATCAATCGGCATGATGACATACATCTCAATGCAGTACGTAGCTGCCGAAGAACCCCTTGGAAGACTTGGAGGGGTGATTGCTTGCGTACATGGACAGGTTGTGGGGCGATAGAAGTCAGCTTTGCTACGAATCGTGGAGCTTTCGCTAGTCACTTCGTAAAAACAGATATCAAGGCTCTCTCTCTACTACTGTAGCATTAGTGCGGATCGCTCGTGAGATCGACAACTTCCAAGGAAAACTGCTCAAGTTCTCATCGATATCACACTACCAAAATCACAAACTGTCAAACATCAATATGGCTTCAGCACACGATTTGCCGTCCATGCTCATTTTTGGACCGCAAGCGGAGTTGCCCTCCGATGCGGTGATGGCAAATTTGCGAGACGACCTTGTCAATAATTGTTCGTTGTCGACCTTGGTGGCCGCAATCGAGGATCTGCAGCAATTCTGGACAGCACTGGTCGATTTCGATCCGAGACTGAACGATGCTCAAGGGGGGAAGACACTGAACGAACTGCAGTACTGGCTTCACAGTGGTCAGCTGCCCGACCGCAACAGGGACCTTCCAAACTTGTTGACCGTTCCCATGACGGTCATTCTGCAAATCACTCAGTACGCCCGCTACATTGCCGGGCTCGAGTTGAAGCATCCTCACGTTCACATCCTTACTGAACTCAAGGAAGCCGGCGTTCAAGGCTTCTGCATCGGCTTTCTCAGTGCATTCATCGTCGCCACTGCCCGCAATGAGGCTGAGATAGGCGTCATTGCCGCTACCATGCTACGTCTAGCTGTCTGCATCGGCGCCTATGTCGACAAGAATGTCGGCTATGGCGAAAGTTCCTCTCCCAGCGCATGCATTGCCGTTCGCTGGAAGGACGATACCGTACGCGGCAGGGAAGAAGTTGATGTCATTGTCCAGCAGTTCAAAGAGGTATGTTACAGCGTAACAACTGCGCTGTTTCGGTCAAAGGCTAACACCTCGCTGTGTAGGCATACATATCAAGCATCAATGACCAGGCCAGTGTGACGGTTACGGCGAAACATTCGGATATCGCAGACCTAACGGATAGCTGCCGCTCCCGTGGACTGCGTGTGAGCACCCTTTGCGTCAATGGTCGTTTCCACACTGGTGTTCACTTACCCGCGGTGGAGCACATCAGCGCGTTTGCGAGAGATAGGGATGATATGCAGCTACCATCCACCGATAGGCTGCATTTGCCTGTAAGATCCACCGTTGACGGCACAGTGATTCGAGAAGGAGCATTGATACGACACATTCTTGAGAATACACTATCGGAGCAAGTCAACTGGTACGCAGCAGTGCAGGCTGCTGCTGCTCCGTTGAAGGAGGACACCGCCCCGGTTGTGATCTTCGTTGGTACTGGAAGCCACGTTCCTGCCTCGCTCCTTCCGGATCCACGTTTCCAAACAATTTCGCTGGGCGAAACAATCGGAAACAAGACAGCATCAACTCCACATGTCGCATCCCCTCTCGCCAACGTGAACGCCCAGTCTGAGTATCCTCCAAATTCCATCGCCATCGTCGGCATGTCCGGTCGATTTCCAGGAGCAGACTCTCTCGACGAGCTTTGGCAGCTACTGTTGTCTGGCAAAGTAATGGCGCAGCATGCGCCAGTCGAGAGGCTTGGGCTGCCTCAGACAGGCAATCATGCAGACACGAAATGGTGGGGCAACTTCCTCAACAACCCTGACGCATTCGACCATAGTTTCTTCAAGAAGTCTTCTCGTGAAGCAATTGCTTGGGACCCGCAGCAGCGGATATTACTCGAAGTGGTGTACGAAGCCTTGGAATCAGCCGGGTACTTCTGCGCAGGATCGAGCAAACAGCCTCAAGACTATGGGAGCTACATGGGCGCTGTGATGAACAACTATTACGACAATGTCTCGTGCCACCCAGCTACAGCGTACGCGACCCTTGGAACATCTCGCTGCTTCATCAGCGGATGCGTGAGCCATTATTTTGGGTGGACTGGACCCGCTTTGACAATCGATACTGCTTGCTCTTCGTCTTTGGTGGCCATCAACACTGCATGTCGGGCCATATGGTCTGGAGAATGTTCTCGAGCTGTGGCTGGAGGGACCAACATGATCACCAGCCCATTCGACTACCAGAACCTCCACGCAGCTGGGTTTCTTAGTCCAAGCGGCCAGTGCAAGCCATTCGATGCTGGTGCTGACGGTTACTGTCGTGGAGAAGGTGTGGGTGTCGTGGTGCTTAAGAGACTGGAGGACGCCCTCACTGAGAACGACAACATCCTAGGTGTCATCATGGGCTCTGCAGCAAACCAAAACCACAATCTCAGTCACATTACCGTCCCGCACTCGGGCTCGCAAGTCGATCTGTACCAGAAGGTGATGGCCGCTGCAGGTGTAGACCCGCAAGCCGTGTCTTATGTGGAGGCGCACGGGACCGGGACAGGTGTGGGCGACCCTGTTGAATACCGCAGCATTCGAGACGCATTCGCTGGTCCTTCTCGAAAGGACCTCCTTCATTTTGGGTCTATCAAAGGAAACATTGGCCACACGGAGGCGACTGCTGGCATCGCGGGTCTCATCAAAGTCCTTCTGATGATGCAGCATGGAAGGATACCGCAGCAGGCCAGTCATTCCTCGATGAATCCGAAGATCCAGACAAATTCTTCAGATCGCATGGATTTATCGACGAGAACGATTGAATGGGCTGCTCCAAGTCGTATCGCCATGGTGAATAGCTATGGTGCTGCGGGCAGCAACTCGGCTGTTCTGATCAGAGAGTATCAAACGACACCACTCAGAACACGGGAGGCTCTGGCCAAATACCCCATCGTTATTTCTGCAGGCTCAGTGAACAGTCTCATATCTTACACAAAGAAGCTTACGAGTACGCTGCGACACCTACAGTCAGACGGAACGACAGTCCAGCTGGGCGATCTGGCATTCAATCTCGCTGATCGAACAAATCATGCTCTGCCATATATGTTGACAACAGATATCTCCGATATGACAGAGCTGGAAACAAAGATTGGAGCAGCTTCTGAGAAAGACATTACGATGACTTCAAAGCCGAAGCCAGTCATCTTGGTCTTCGGGGGCCAAGAGAGTGATTTCGTTGGTCTTTCCGAGCCGATCTTCAAATCCTCTACTCTCTTCCGCCACCATCTCGACGCGTGCGATATTGCTCTGCACGCGCTAGGTTACGAAGGGATCTATCCCGCGATCTTCCAACGTACGAGCATCTCAAGTTTGGTCGCTCTTCACTCGGCTCTTTTTGCTGTTCAATATGCTTCTGCGCGGGCTTGGATGGACAGTGGGCTTGAAGTCGCCGCCGTCGTTGGTCACAGTTTCGGTCAGTTGACAGCGCTTTGCATCTCTGGTGTTCTGTCGCTAGAAGATGCACTTGTGTTGGTTACTACCAGGGCTTCCATCATGCTGAAACATTGGGGTACCGAATCCGGGGAGATGATGTTCCTACAAACCGATCAAACCACCGTCTCCGAGCTTCTGCATACGCTGAGAACCCGGAATCTAGCTCACAGCTTGGAGATCGCGTGCTACAACGGCCCAAGGAGTCACGTTGTAGTTGGTTCGCGCAACGACATCGAAGAGCTGGACTCTTTGATCGCCAACAACATGCAGTTCAAGGCTTCTATCCGAACCAAGAGACTGAAAGTCACGCATGGCTTTCACTCTGAGTTTACTGAACCTCTTTTGCCGCATCTTGACGAGCTTGCCCAATCTCTTGAATGGAATACTCCGGCCATTCATCTCGAGACATGCGATGAAGGCCAGAGCATCTCGCATCCTGACCACACTCTACTGGCTCACCATACAAGACGCCCAGTCTTCTTTCAGAACGCCGTCGAACGACTTGCACGGAAGTTTCCCCAGGCCGTCTGGCTGGAGGCAGGCCGTGGCTCTTCCGTCAGTCAGCTTGTTCAAGGCTGTATTGTTGACAACCAGAACAGTATCGTGCTGTCTCCTCAACTCACTTCATCGAATGCGCAAGATTCATTGACCAGCGTGACAACGAGTCTTTGGAAAGCTGGGTTTTCGATACAGTATTGGCCATTCCATCGAACACAGAGAAGTCAGTATCAATACTTGGCTTTGCCACCATATCAGTTCGAGAAAACTCAGCACTGGCTTCCATTTACTGGACGCGGAGGTCAGAAGGAGAAAGTTACAGCACCCGTCGACATACAGCCGACAACGCATGAGCTACTGACATTCCTTCACTTCACCGACGACAGTGAGAGCGAAGCTGTTTTCAACATTGCGCCACAAAGCGATCGCTTCAAATCCATGCTTGCAGGGCACGTCATGGCGGGCCAGTCGCTCGCTCCAGCTTCGCTTTACTTTGAGGTCGTTGCCCGTGCTGCATTGTTCCTTGCAGACGATACAGAGAACGTCATGTACATCCCTACAACGGAAGACCTTACAATGAAGTCACCGATTGGCATCAGCACCGATGTTGATATCCGGCTCTGCTTGAAACGTCTCGACGTCTTGTACCCGTCGTGGTCGTTTTCCATCACCACACAAGCGAAGAGCGTTCAGCGCAATGAGCCCTTCGAGCAGTCGACTGGACGTGTGCATCTTACTGCTCGGCAGGACAAGCAAGCGGCACAAGTGTTCAAACGCTTCGAGTCTCTGATCGGCTTGCGTCGTTGCAAGGAGATCCAATCTCATCCTGACGCAGAGAAGATGTCGGGAAACCACATCTATCGTGCGTTTAACCACATCGTGCACTACGGCGAGAACTTTCGTGGCATCAAGGAAGTCTCATGCGTTGGCTTCGAGGCCACTGGCAAGGTCAGGATGTTTGTGGATCCGGAGAGACCTGCCGATGAGAGGTTGACGGACACACCCATGACGGATAGTTTCATGCAGTTCGCTGGTTTCCTGGTCAACTATTTCAACAACGCAAGCTTGGAAGATGTGTTCGTCTGCCACAAGATCGAACATATCGAGATTGGCGATGGTTTCAACCCGGATGCAAATGAGTGGATTGTTTACTCAAACATGACACAAGACGATGATGACGGCGCCTCGGCTGACGCATACGTTTTCGACCCAAGCACGAAGAAGATGGTCATGGCGGCGTTTGGCTTCTGTTTTTCGAAGATGTCGCAATCACTTCTTGCTAGAATGCTGAAGAGCGTCAACAAAAGCAGCACTTCGACAAAGGAGCCGGAAGTGACCGCGATCAAAGACGACGTGACAGTAAAGCCAGCTGCACAAGCAGCTACTGCACTGGAAAGACAGTCTGCCAGCGAGCGAACGCGTGTGCTCAAGATCCTTCACGACGTCACTGACGTATCTCTTGAGCAACTTCAGGATGACTCTGTGTCTCTCGAAGACCTTGGCGTTGACTCTCTCATGGCCACTGAAATCCTCAATGACATTCGTGTCGTACTAGGACTGACCATTGATTTGACAACGTTCCTGTTCTTTGCAAGCGTGAAAGAGTTTGTTGTCTACGTCGATGCCAAACTGGGCATCAGTGTAACCGACGAAGACACGCCCAGTACGAGCGACGGAGTACCTGTTTTGACTCCAGAGTCTCCTTCAAACGGGCCGGCATTTCCATCCGCATCTACTCAGATCGTTACGGTACCAGAAAGTCGACCGTCGATATCGTCGGCTTACGAAGCCTTTCGTGAAGTACGAGGCAATTATGACCAGCTCGCAGTTGGCACCAGGGCGACAGGATTCTGGTCCAATGTGTACCCCGATCAGGCGAAGCTCGTCCTTGCCTATGTTGTTAATGCTTTCGCTCAACTCGATTGCAACCTAACAACTATGCGCCCAGGCTGCGCAGTCCCTGACGTACACGATAAAGTCCTGCCCGCGCACAAACAGCTTGTACGACAGCTCTATCGTATCTTGGAGGATGCGCGTCTGATCTCTGTTACGGAGGGAAGATACTATCGAACGGGTATCGCAATCGACACCTCGCCTGCTGAGCTCCTGTATCAAGCCATTATTCCTCGACATCCCGAGAGCGCAAATGTTCACAAGCTCGTCAAAGTCATTGGTACTAAGCTTGCTTCCTGCCTCGTAGGCGAAACGAACGGTCTGCAGCTCATCTTCGGAGACCGAGAGAATAAGCATACCTTGGAGGATATGTATGCAAACTGGCCCCTGCTTCGGACGCCCACACTTCTCCTCGGAGACTTCTTGCTCAAAGCGTTCACCAGTGCAACCGGGAGTGGCAAGTTCAAGATCCTGGAAGTTGGGGCGGGTACCGGCGGAACGACGAAATATCTAATCAGTCATCTCCAAGCCCACAACATTGCATTTGAATACACCTTCACCGACATTTCCAGCTCTCTCGTGAGTGCCGCGAGGAAGACGTTCAAGGGCGTCGAAGGCATGATATTTGAGGTCATGGATATTGAGAAACCCCCACTTGAAGCTCAGCAAGGCGAGTACCACGCCATCATCGCGACGAACTGCATTCATGCGACTCGAAAGCTGGACATTTCTCTCAAGCATTTGCACCAGATGCTGAGAGAAGATGGTGCTCTCACCCTTGTCGAAATCACCAAAAACATGTTCTGGTTGGATATTGTCGTCGGTCTATTCGAGGGCTGGTGGTTGTTCGAAGACGGTCGTACCCACGCTTTGATCGACGAGCTGCGATGGCAGGGCCTGATGAAAGAGGCTGGATTCCAGAGTGTTCTTTGGTCTGATGGAAGTACACTCGAGGCAGCGACAGTACGACTCATCGGCGCCTTTCCTCAAGCTCCAGTTGTGAAATCCATCAACGGCAGAGCAGAGACGAAGACGTCGGGGAAGGCAGTGTTGGAGACGGTCGTGTATAAGACGATCGGCAACCAGGAGATACACGCCGACGTGTATTGTCCCGTCCATCCACCAGCAAAGAAGCTGCCCGTCGCTTTGATGATCCATGGAGGCAGTCATATCATCTTCTCGAGGAAGGATATTCGTCCGCCACAAACGAGACTTCTCCTCGAAAAGGGCTTCCTCCCCGTCAGCCTCGACCATCGCTTGTGTCCCGAAGTCAAGCTCGTGGAGGGTCCAATGGTGGATGTGTGTGATGCGTTGGACTGGGCGCGCAACATTTTGCCGCACATGAAGCTCAATTGCGCGCCCGGTTTGCAAATCGATGGTGAGCGAGTCGTAGTCGTGGGATGGTCGTCTGGAGGGCAGCTGGCCATGTCGTTGGCGTGGACGGCGCCTCAGAGGGGACTGCGTCCCCCGGAAGCGATACTGGCATTCTATTGCCCAACAGACTATGAGGATGAGTGTAAGTTCGCTAAAGCTTGTTGTGGCTAGAAGGACTCACACGCTGACATGTGCATCTAGGGTGGAGACATCCTATTCAGCCCAATGGCGCCGAAGACACAGGATTGGAGTATGATGTACTTGAATCCATCGAAGACGTACCAATCACCAATTACGGTATCGTCGGGGCATGGGAGCCACTCTCGGATCCTCGGATTGGTACAGATGCCCGCTGTCGCATCGTGTTACACATCAATTGGAAAGCGCAGACGCTCCCCGTCATTCTCGGCGGCCTCCCCAGTAGAAAGAAGGCCAACGAATTAGACTCGCAGGACTGGAATGCTCTCCCACAGCCTGCACTGGAGGAAATCATCCGAGCCAGCCCACGCGCACAGATTATGAGAGGCCAGTACAAGACGCCGACCTTCCTTGTTCATGGCACGAGCGATGACTTGATCCCCTGGGAGCAGTCGCAAGGCACGTACGAGGCACTCGTGATGAAAGGTGTGTTATCTGGCCTTGCTATCGTCGAGGGTGCGCCGCATATCTGCGACCTCAGTAGCAATCCCGAATCGGAGGGGTGGAAGGCTGTGTTGAAAGGCTATGATTTTCTTTCTGCCGCGATAGACCATTCCACTTCTGCTGCTGCCGGGTGTTCCATCTGATCGGGTTCTTTCGGTTGCGATAGCCCTGGTTCGAGAGACCTTCAACGTAGAGGGTGTAGTGTGGATTCGGAACTCATGGGTGGCTCATTCGCGATGGATCATGGCCAGTGATGTCTACAATTGAATCAGCTCGGTGATTTAGGTAGAAAAGAACAACATCGAGGGATAAAGTGTCGTAACTCAATATCATCCCAGCGGAACACGCTGGATGGGATCATCATCGTACCTGTTAATCTGTGATCGCCTGAGCGGCCAACACCTGGACGTAGTTGATGGGATAACCCCGGGATCAAGAACAATTCTGACTGTAAGGAAGTGCGCAAGCGACGACAGTTGCTGCCGGTAGTACAGTATGGGTGTATGCGAGGCTGCTGGAGTGTGGCGGGCCATCTCCAAGGCCCCTGGAAAAGCGCGGGGCTGGGCAGGGTCCAATTATGCGCTAACGATATGTGCTCGACGCCTGCGTCGTCATTGTCCCCTGCTCTACGCACCGTGTGCCGCAAAAGCACTGCGCCCACCAGAACTCGACTCATCCAGCTAATCTGAAGTAGCCAGCGACAACATGTGGCCCTTTACACGTTGCCATGTTCGCTCCCGTACTGCTCCTTCTCTTTGCGCAACCAAATCGCTGCCAAGAGATTGCATTCGGCAGTCATGCGACTGAATGGCGGTCGAACTCTTTCGTACATACACAGATATCGCCTGTGATTGCGACATATACACACGTCATCCATACTATACCCGCACCGCCGTTCGAGTCCCAGCCTCCCTTCGCCTATAGCCTGTCTCTTTTCCGTCGTACAGTGTCGCAAAAACCTACCGAACCCCATGAAACCGTTGCCTTCCTTCCGCCTTCGCTCTCCGCTCGTATAGCGGAATGGAAGACAGGCCACGAAGATTTTGCGATGACAGGTTGATGGGACTCTGGCCTGTTGTAGAGTTCTGGCGCGACGTGCACGCATCGCATTTGAGGGGTACCCATTCAAGTAAGAACGCATTCCGCAATACTTTTGATCGACACTGTGACATGGCATGACGGTCTCCTTACTCAGGAACGACAGAGTGAACCGAATAATATGGTAGTAATAGAGAGTACAACCGCAGCGCTGACATCATCTCACTTACAGGAATGGTGGGGCCGAATCGTTGGCAGGCCCCCAAATCAGCCGGATTACCTGCTGCGCCGCTGTGTCTGATACCAGATTCAGCCTTGAGAGAACCTCTGCAATCCGTCTTCAATCTTCTCTTCCCACCTCAGCAGCTGTCTTCGAAGCGACTAGAGATAGCGAGATCAATCTACCGTAAACAATGCACCAGTGTACGAACTCCTCGCCCCAGGAGACCGTCATGAGCGGACGCCCACTCGAACGAAATGAGTCTCATGAACGAAACGAGGCTGCGGCGAGATCGCGAACTGAGTCCATCTGCTCAGGTTTCAACGTCAGCCCAGTGCTTCGATCAAGTTTCGACCCAGTCTCGGCTGCCACTTCATCTTCATTTTCAGATGCGGCGTTGAAATCGTCGGAAAGACCAGATTCTTCCGACCAGACTAGAAGTTCCATCGAATACTCGCCTGGCTCTCTACTCGGTAGATGCCCGAGGTGGAAACGGACATGGATAACGCCCGTCACGATACTAGGCTTCTACTTTATATGTAAGTATGATAAGTAGCGTTGTAGACTGCTTGTTCCTCATGCTAACAGAGTCTACTCAGCATTCATTTGTGCAGCAACACACTACTGCTTCTTCGCATACCTCGACCGTCGTATCATATTCTCAGGCTCTATGCCCTCCGCAAAGACCACGACAGTCCCACAAGCCTACGCTACTACGGTATCGCTAGTGCTAGTTACCGCGTTTCGTGCTGCACTAGTAGCAAGCATTGGGACATGCTATACTCAATGTCTTTGGGCAACATTTCGAAAGCGTGCTCTCAAGGTGCCATTCCTCTCAGTCCATCTAGCGGACTCGAAGTTTACAATATGCAGATCAGCCTAATCGAAGATCTTTTTCAAATGCAAACAAATCCGCTGCGTCTTCTCAACTACCACTTGTACTTCAGAACGCCAATGCTTGTCGCCGTAGCTATGTTTTGCTGGCTTGTACCCATTGCAACGCTATATCCTCCGGGTACTCTAGTCGTCGGACTACAGCTTTCCTCAATCGATCAAAGCTTCAATGTGTCCGTCTTCCATCACAGAACCCTCCAAGACATTGTGGACGACAATGTTATAGCCAGGATTGGTTGCGAGTATGGTTGTTCAACTCACGACTGCCAGAAGTCTTTTTCCCCGGACCTTGCAGAGAATGCGTCGCTGCGAGCAACTTGTACTACATTCGCTGACCGAATCAACCCTGACTTGGCTTATATCATACGCTCAAACCTGATTGTAGGCGAAATTTCAAGGTTGAAGCAGTCAAGTAAAGAGAACAGCTCATATGGACTGGATTTCTGGGGAACTACCTTAGATTGCGAGACTACGAACCGCTCCATTGTAAGTACAATCTTGCAATTGAATGAGCAAGACCCCACTTATCGGATAGAATATAATGAACCCGACTGCGAGTTGAAGAACATCGTGGGGGAAGGCCCCTTCCCTGGAAACACATCGATCGCTTTACGCGTGGCTCACCGCCAGGATACGCCGCAGTATTGGCCGTGCTTAGACAAAAACAAATGGCATCCCAATATCAATGGCTCGCCATCAGAACTTGGCCAGGACGTCGACTTTCCCGGCTCTGGGATGCACATCATTGTCCCTATCACCGAAACTGTATGTCGTCCAAAAATACGGAAATACTACGTCACCATCTCACACTCTGGGGGAACACAACATGTCTCTTGGGCTTTCAAAGAGGAGGAATTCATCCCAGATTACACTAGCGATTTTGGAAGCTTTAACGGAACTTTTGAGCGATGGTTACAGCTTTCCGACGCTGTGTTGGTATATCAGAACTTTGCGAAAGAATTTAACCAGTCTGGAAACAATAATCAAGTCCTCCGATTTGATTACCCCAGCAAGTCGAGTGATACGAAACCATATACAATTGGAAATGGTAGTGTGGTGGAAACGTGTGTGCTCGAAGCGGTGCCCATGCGGATGACGGAGAGTCCCAATTTATGGCATGAATTCTGGCCCTTCGGTGTCTTCGAGCAACGACTCCATGAAGTCGATCGGAATTATGACTGCCCAGCATTTGACCCTGACATGGCCAACGAGCTCCTCATCAACACCACAATCTCCGCACTGGCCCTAAATCAGCGATTCGACACCGTCAACGGAACAGAGACCCGCACCTTCAACATCTACCGCTTCGAGAACAAACTCGCCTTCTTCCTACCATACGGTCTCTCACTCGCCCTAGCGATACCAATCTTAGTACTAGGGCTCATAGCTCTCTACGTCCAAAACCACGGCGTCTCAGCTATCAGTGGAGGTTTCATGCAGCTTCTCATGACGACTACTGGACGCGGTTCACTCGAAGCGGTCGTTACGAGAGGTTCAGGTACGCTGGGCGGATATGACAATGTTTCGGAAGAGCTGCGTGGGATGGAGGTTAGATTTGGAGAGCTGGCTGAAGTCAGAGGGGAAGAAGTTAAGGAGACAGATTTCCTTCTGAGAAGGCATGATGAGCAAGTCGATGTGCAGAACGTTGACAGCTCACAGGCAGGTGTGCAGACTACGTCCGGAACAGAGTGGTTCGAGAACAGCGTTTCTGTAGCGCGAAGAGCCGGCTTCGGCACAGTCGACGAAGTGATACCATTCGAGAAGAACGCAGAACAGTAGTTGGAAGCGTTGTGCTCTAGGAAGCTACGAAGGCAGGAAAATTGACGGGTTTGCACTGATTAAGGTTGTCCGGGCACTTGCAATGCTGATGGTTCAGCTCTGACGGTGACGATGACGTACACCAGAAGTCAATTCGGTTAAAATCGAATCGCGTTACCCTCCGTAAAGCGGCATGTTGTGTAGCGCATCGCATTCGTGAGAACTCCGAAGGTGTTGTGATGATGAGCAAAAAGAGAGCAAAAAGAAGCAAAAGCAAACATACAATAGCGCCCTCAGTGCGATGCTTGTATAGGGCTGAGCGGACGCAGATTCGAGCCTCAAAATCGAACAATACATACCATGTTCGGTCCATCTCTCTTTCGTGGTTTTCTATTCGTATCAGCCAATACGAATGATGGCGTCACGGCGCTAATCTCGGTGTTATGTCGACCGTGCTCACCGGCGGTAAGATTAAGTCTCTCTTCGGTATTGTCTACGGACCGTTTCCAAGCTTACACACCGAGCCAGGGGGGGAGGTTGTACTACTTCCTCCTCCCGTTCGCTCGCTCTTCTTCGTAAAGTTTGTTTTACACATTACATTGTAAACCTCAGAATCATCGCCAAACCCAACAATGCAGACGCGCAAAACCCAACAGGTAGCTTTTGCGGCAGTCGCATTCCTTTCTGCCTTTGCATCCAGCTCACCAGCACACCCACTCTCGCATCGCGATGTAGTTTCCCTATCCGACGTTCATTCTCTAGCACTCAAAGAGCGTGGTATACCGGTCGTCGACTCAACTATTCCCCTCAAGCTGCGTTCCGGCGCTGGCAGACAACTTGCGAAACGCCAGAGCGGTGGGCCATTACGGACGATCTATGACGGAGCGCAATATGCCATTGACGTGACCATCGGTACGGAGACGCTTCAGGTTTTGATCGACACTGGAAGCAGCAGTTTTTGGGTACCAAAGGCCGATTTCGTATGTGTAGACGTAAACGGAACGCAACAGTAAGTCCAACGCATTACCCAACTCTCGTCTGGTACCTTGGATCTGATATTGAACTTTCCTCATCGTAGATCTCAGCCCACTTGCGGATTTCCAAAATTCGGCCCCAAAAGCTTTTCTGGCGGCCAAATCGCGGACCAGAACTTCAACGTGACATATGGCGGAGGGGAGTTTGCGACTGGCATTGTGGGTCTTGAAGACGTTGGCTTTGGAGGTGTGACGGTCAAGGATCAGAAGATGTCGTTTGTTAGCAGGACCTACTGGCTGAGCGCAGGCAATCTAACTAGTGGGCTGATGGGTACGTGAGGCATGTTGTCTGCTTCGAGTGTTTGCTAACGAGAGTGACTAGGCTGGGGACTCGGTGCCACCACCGCCATCTTTGAGGGCGCAGACCCGTCTCAAGACGGCGGGAAAAAGCCCATCTTTGTCAAACCATGGCTGGAGACCGCCTATGACCAAGGCTTGGTGGCAAAGCCCATCTTCTCGGTCGTACTCGGCAAGAGGGGCAAAGACGACGCGGACTTGTCAGCTACAGGTTTCCTTACGATAGGAGGAGCGCCATCGTCATCGTCGTTGCCGCTCACGGGTGCCTACGCTACCACGCCAATCCTCAAAGAGACGTTTGATCATTACCAGCTGGAGAACGAGTATGTCCACTATGTCATCCGACCTGATGGGTTTGTGGTCGACGGAAAGTTCATTGCCTGGGCACCAGGTACCTCCGCAGGCACCCATTACGGCGACAGTCAAGAACGGTTCACGATCCTGGACACCGGTACCGCTTACACCATGATTCCGAAGGCCCTTGTAGAGACAATCGCCGCAGCTTTCGACCCTCCAGCTTCCTTCAGTCAAGATGACGGGCTTTGGGTGGCTTCGTGCAGTGCGAAGATACCTCCTGTCGCCATCCGCGTCAACGGAACGGATCTTCCCTTCGCCTCATCAGACGTTCTCGTCGACGGTACTCTAGGCGTAATCGACGAGGAGAAGCAGACATGCATAATGGGTTTCATGGAACCATCTACTCCGCCCTGGGGTGGCGACCTGCCGTATATCCTCGGAGCCAACTTCCACAGGAATGTCTTAGCAGTACACGATATCGGTAACAAGGTGATGACGTTTGGTGCGCTGAAGTGGGAATGATCTCGAATGCATTGCGGCGCTTATAGCATACACAAGTTTTTATATTAATTGAATATACCTTCACATCTGTTATGTACGTTAATATCCTATAGCTCTCTAAAGAACCCTTACGTTCTTTTGCGTAGTGTTCTTCCCTTTTGCGCGTTAGCTTTATGGTCAGCAGTTCTAACATCACTGTCAATCGACGGAATGGAGGTTGACTTATTCTCTTTATGTCGGTCCGAGGTCGCGACATACACTTAGGTCAGAAGAGTACGTCGACAAATGGATGATGAACTGTGCTAGCTCGGTCCTCGTAATGTAGCAACGTATCTCACAGACAAGCACATCACACAGCTAGACGTATCACTTAATTTATTTAGTCTTAGACTTGTTGATAGGCATAGCTAGGGTAAGATCGCCTACACAAAGACTACCGCAGCAAGACACAGAGCTCCAGGGAGACCCTGAATGAAGAAAATCTTGGTATTTGCCGTCAACCCTCCATAAACACCGGCCACAAATACACAACCCGCGAAGAACAGAGCGACTTGAGGCGCAAACACAGCGCTGGGGTGGACCAGAGACCACAAGAGGCCAGCTGCCAGGAATCCATTGTACAGGCCTTGGTTGGCGGCCATGGTCTTGGTTTTGGCCGCAAAGTCAGGCTTGAGTGCAAACGCTTTCAACCCTGCTGGTGAGGTCCAGAGGAACATCTCCAAGGCCATGATGTAGACATGGAGGGCGGCTAGTAGAAAGACCGTAATAGAGGCGAGGAGCGGCATTGTAGGCGCAGAACGAGGGTTGGATGCGGTATCGATTCTAAGAGATGATGACTTGTGGATATGGTCGAGTCCGGCGACGAGGGGGAATCAAGGTGAATAAATAACTAGAGACCACTTCGGCTTTACTCGAAAAACGCTAGTCTGAACGCGTTGCAGGATCGCTGGCGATACGGGCAATTTCTTTCCTATAATGCCGAAGGTTCTCACATTCCCGCGAGAATACGAGATTAAGCGATGAAAGTGTAGACCCCAGGGTGTTCAGTTTTTCCTGAAGTTGACATGCCCCGGGGAAAGCTATTGCGCAGATAGTTCTTAAAGCTGGGTGTTAGTTTTGTGGAGGCGGAGAGGCAAGGTTCCCAAAGGTTGAGCTGGTGACGTTCAGGCGGGCAGTCGTGGGCGCCGGCTGTTGCCTAGCCTCCCTGCTAACCCTAGCTGACTGCGTTCATCACCGCCCCGCGTCATAAAGCGACAACCACGTCGAATGTCATCTTCTGTTCTTCTTCGCACAACATCAGTTTCACCACTAACCTTTCCTTTACATTCCATTGTTCATATTCTCAGATGCTACCCAAAGTACTGACAGCAAAATTACGTCCAGATCATGCGTCTACTAGAGATGAATGAAGATGGAGACCTCAGGCTTAAGGACCACCCAGAAGAGACTGAGCCGTATGCAATACTTTCGCATAGATGGGGTGAAGACCGTGAAGAGGTCACCTTCAAAGATGTGATGGAGCACACGTACAGGCACAAGAGAGGATACGCGAAAATCCGCGGCTGTGGAAAACAAGCAAAGTGTGACAGCCACCAGCTGTTTTGGATTGATACCTGTTGCATCGACAAAAGTAGCAGTGCAGAGCTTTCCGAGTCGATAAACTCCATGTGGCGTTGGTACTGCAACTCTCAAGTCTGTTACGTCTACCTAGACGATGTCCGTGCAGATATCGATGAGGCTGAAAAGCACACCGCGTTCACCAAATCAAAATGGTTTACGAGGGGATGGATACTTCAAGAGCTATTAGCACCCCCTAAGCTTGAGTTCTACGACGCTGAGTGGAACAAGATCGGGACGAAAGAGGAGCTAGCAGAAAAGATCAGCGAGATCACGAACATCAACAAAGACTTCCTTGGCTCAGATATCTCCTTACTCAAGCAAGCGAGCATTGCTGAAAGAATGTCGTGGGCCTCAAAAAGGAGGACAAAACGAAAAGAAGACAGGGCTTATAGCTTGCTCGGGGTCTTCGACATCAACATGCCTCTACTTTACGGCGAAGGTGCGAAAGCCTTCCAGAGGCTACAAGAAGAGATCGTGAAGCACTCGGATGATCAGTCAATATTGGCTTGGACTTCACCGTCTGCTGAAATTGATAGTGGCAGCTTTTTCGCCCATTCGCCAGCTGCATTTGCCGCTTGTGACAATGTCATACGAAGCATTCAACCAGGTCCGATGAAGCCGTATTTCATAACAAATAAAGGCCTCAAGATCAGTCTACCACTCATCAGAGGAGGCAGTGAGGGCGAACTCCTCGCGGTCCTCAATTGCAGACGCCGGTATGACACATTTGGTAGTTTGGCACTTCCGGTAAAGCAGACGGGCAACAACCACCTATATCAGAGGCGAGGTGGCGAACTACAGTTCATTCCTTTTACTGATTTGCTTCTTGCAAAAGTGCAGCCAATGTACATCAGCATGAAGCCGCTTCTTGACTACTCGCCAAACTACCTGAAGGACAATACCTGTATTTTGAGCGCGCTACCGAAAGGCCTCGAAGTATCACAAATATTCCCCTCGGGTTCATGGCCTCGTGGATCGCGTACCTTTGAAGGAAATCGACATCCAGGCTCCCCGCAAGACCCGGTCAACCGAACCCTTGTGCTGCTCAGCTCGGGAATAACTCGTCGCTACCTGTTCATGACATTCTTCCATAAGAACAAGATCTTTCGTGACTGCATTTGGGATGCCCGGATTCTGCCTGTTTCCCTTGACGACAGCTCCGATATCGAACAGATCTTCAATGCATGGATCTATAAAGATCTGTCAACTCTGCAACGAGTTCACCATCTATCTTGTGGTAGAGTAGCTCTTCGAACGGTACCACAGCTCATCCAAGGCCGAAAAGTCACAATGATCGAAATTTTCTGTCATGATCCAGATACCTGGATCGTTCTCTATGAGATCACTGAGCAAGCTATCGCGGTCCTTCAATCAACTGGATACCGCATCACTCGCGTCCCTTACTGGACGTTTCATCTGCTATTCGGGGGCTCAAATCTCCTCGATGCTATGTATGAACCAACGCCGATGCTTTTAGCGTACCTCACATCCTCATCACCAAGGGAAAACCATGTCCAAAGACAGTCCATAACGTTAAGGTGGTATCATTTCCTTGCTCTTCTGTACTACGTCTTGTTGAGGTGGAGCAAATTACGCAAGGTTCAGCAGCTCTCACCAGAAGAAGGAGTAGTGTTAGGCTGGCAGAATGCTCGAAACTTTGATGCAATAATCGGCTACTGTGCTATTTTACTGTTGTTTGTATTTCTACCTTTGAGTCTTCTTGACCGCTATTTCGCTTATACTTTTGACTCTATGGGGTATGTAATTAGAGTTCTATCGACGCCTGCCCTTTTACGGGCTATACATTAGTTGTATATTCTTAGATAATATAAGAGCTAGTGTCTTATAAGGTTTTCTTAGAGCAGAGTATTTAGTTATTTGTACGCGTATTACTATTACTAACGTAGCTTTAGCTCTATATAATTAAATATATTGTAAAAGTAGGATAGGTTAACACAGGATTATACAAACGCGAACCTCTACTAAGTAATCTAGGTAGAGCTGTCGCTTATAAGAGGTTTCTCTAGGTTTCTACGCTAGTAGAGCCTGCGCTCGCGTAGGCTAGCGTAGTCTAGAGAGGTCTAGAGAGATCTAGAGCAGTCTACAACTAAGCGGTTGTAACATATATTAAATTTATTTTAAAATATAATTTATTACTTAATTTTAGTTTTTATACTAAGTAATATTACCTTTTATATACTAGTTTCTACTATTTTAAAATAGCTTAAGTAGCTTAAACTTTATACTATATTAAAACTTATAAACTATAAAGTATAAAAATAATATTAGTTTTTATATATTATTTAATATTACTATAAAAGCTAATTTAACTTATAAAAGTAGCTTTTACTAAAGTAAGTATATAAGTATATTATTAAAAGTAAAAAAGTAAGCCTTATATAGCTAATTTCTTAGCTAAAAAAAAAGCTTTAGCTACTAAAGTTATCTTTATATAAGTAAGTAGTATATTTAATAAATAAGTATTATATATACTTATTTAAGTACTTAAAAAAAGTAAGTATAACTTTATATTTTATATTTTTTAAGCTAAAAGTAATAAGTAAAGTTACTAATAAATACTAAGTATTTTTATAATAAGTTTACTAGTAAAATATAAAGTTAGTAAGTAAGCTAAGTAAAAGTAAATATTAAAGTAGATAATTATAAAAATAATTACTATTATAAAAAAAAAAAGTATAAGTAGTATAATTATATATATATTATAAAAGTAATAAAGATACTATAGTATACTTTATATACTTCTTTTTTTAACTTATTACTATATATATAAAATTTAAAGCTTATAGTTTAGTATTACTATTTTATAGTACTATAATAACCTAGAGGTAACTTAAAAATAACTTATAGTAAGCTAACTATACCTTTTATATTCTATATAACTTATATGTAAGAAGATACTCTACTAAAGAGAGAAGTATTGCATCTCTAAGAACTATTGCTAACGTGTTACAGTAACAGGTTTTACTCTGTATATTTGCAAGCCTACATTGTTATTGGAGATGCTGGAAACAACGTTCCCACAATTGTGATCCCTGAACAGTCAACTGCAAGAACAAAGGATCTTCAAACCCTAATTGCATCAATAGTTTCAACAGTTGGAAACACGTATTCGCCATTAGTGAAGGCCTCTGCTGGTGAATAGAACCGTATTGAGTACAGAAGCTTACCACCACCCGCTGGGGCAGGAAGCCAGCTGTACCAAAAGTCTCCAGTCAGCCCATGTCTTGTCGCATGGATCGATTTGCATGGCGGGAAACTCACTTGCTAGTCCAGTTATCCGGTGCGGGAATGTCAGCAGGTTGCAGTAGGACCTGGAATTTCCCATCCGCCGTCTCGTTCGCGGGATTCGCGCCATCATCATCATACACCAGGCCTCCATCCTCGTACTTCAGCTGCGTGCTTCGGTCGCCGATGACGTATTTACCCAGCTCATTGGGCACTAGATACTGGTCCGCTCCATACACGGTCAAACTCCAGAACCCGGTCGACTTGATCGGGGGCTTGCCAAAGAAGGTGAAGAGAAAGGCCGACGTCGGGCTCAAAGTCAAATTGTCGGATTTGTTTGTGATGAAGAGGTTTTCGGACTGTACCAGACCCAGATAACCGCGGAGTGCGCGGTATGCACGACAGCCGTATTCAACGCCGAAGATGCCTTGGCATTTTACTTTGGGGATTACCCAGTTGTTGCCGACATTGATTAGGTTTTGGGAGTAAGCTGCTGAGATACTGGCGTTCGCTGCAATAATCGCGGCAGTCAGGTTGACCGTGCGAGGTGGAGAGTAGATCCCATCTGCGATGCCAGCAAGCCCAAGTTTGGACGCTACTTGGTACCGGTCTGAGATTACGTCAGGTTGGTTGAACTGCCCAATCTTGGCCAGCAGTTCTAGGTAGCCCGTGACTCTGTCGGTGGCGTTCGAAGTGTCAATGAGATCGCGCGACAGTCTAGGTGCTTGTGCTGTGAAAGGCTGAGATATATTGCGAAGAGTTGTTTTGAGGAACGTCTGATCTTGATAGCTGCGTATAGTCGCAATATCTTCCGTGGTGTTTTGACGGACGAGTATACGACCAAGCATTATACCATAGGTTGTAGCATAAGATATCACGCCTTCGTAGCGCGATGATTCGGTCGGAGTAGTGTATTCAATCCCTGGTTGAACGAGAGCATCGTCTGCACGTCTGATCAAATAGTCCCCCGGTGGTGAGTTCTCGTTGATTGATAGCCCAGCAAAATTGTTGCCATAACTGGGATCAGTCAGTCTCTGTCATACACTGTCATTCTTCAATGAAGCTTACATGTCATAGAAGGGCCATATCCAGTTTCTTCCATCGCTGATATTGGGAATGGTTAAGACGAGGTCTTCATGCGATAAGTCGATAGCCACCCAGATATACAGCGTGTCTGCATTCGGGCCGACTATCGTGCGATTTAGAGGGCCGGAAAGTGTATGATACGGCCATAGAGTATTTGGTCTATCGACAGCATCCAAGATGTTCGTCACAGCTTGTTGCCATTGAGATATTGGATATGCATACTGGACTAGCGTTAAGCGCGATGCAGCATGTTGTTTGTAGTTCGTCAGGTACCTGGATTGCAAATGATGTGGCGTCTTGGGCAGCACCCGCATGGTAAATTGCTTCGTTCGCCGCTCTGGCAAGTGGAGCAAGGTATGCCAAGCATGTAGCGGTAGCGAAAAGAAGACTGGTCAACTTCATCTTTTCTAGCATTACCTCAATCATCTTTCTCAAGACG
Organism: Alternaria infectoria; assembly: GCF_024043175.1. Lineage (NCBI taxonomy): Eukaryota > Fungi > Ascomycota > Dothideomycetes > Pleosporales > Pleosporaceae > Alternaria > Alternaria infectoria. The sequence continues at coordinate 1,775,212 of NW_026250694.1, read as the reverse complement.
ACATTACCCCGACGTACTATATATCAGGTCTGACTGTTATCGCGTAGCAGAGCCTGCGACTTGGCATCATTGCGCAATAATTGACAAGATTGACGATGAGGCTGATAGGCGGGGCGGTGGTAGCTACGGTTAAAGGGCGGAGCTGTAGTAAAAGACCGAGACGGCAGCACGTGAAAACATCAACACCTTACCGTCACCCTTGAAGCTCTTACTACCATTGCGACCCAAGAATGTTAATTCAATTTCACCGCCAAACAAGTATTCCAGCACATAACGTGTTCGCATAGCTGAATAGGTTTAGCTAAGGGTGTGCGAGGCTAACGCAGACGGTTCAGGCGGGGCAGCTGTGAGCGCCGGTTGTCGCTTAGCCTCGCCCCCCGCATGGCCCTGCCTGACAGCGACCATAAAGCAACAACCACGTCAGCTATCGCCGGTTTCTCCTAGCGCGCTATCAGTTCCATTTCAGGTCCTCTACGCATGGCCCGATATAGCTAAAATTGAGTAGAACAGAATAGACAGATACGTAGGTTAAATTAAGCCTGGTTAGGTGTAGAGAAGTTGTCGGAAGGACCTGCGCAGCACTCGGCCGTAACAACACCTGTGCCGAACACGGCCGGGATAACAGTTTTCCGCCATGGAAGCATTGCTAATATCATACTGATCAGTCAACAGTAGTAACAGTTCCTGCGCACCAGCTTGCGCCTCGTATAAGATGGCTACTTTTGCAGAACTCTCAGATACCAGCACTCGGCTCCGCCACAACAACGCTTTTCAGAACCAGACACATCTCCTACCATCTCGACCATAGCTATGATCGCTGTTCTCAAAGCTCTTCTCCTGACGAATAGTCTGATACTTGCGTCAGGGGCAGTACCATCACAACAAAGCCGCGCACAGGTACGGGTTCAAAGCAATACGTTTTTGGAAGGACAATACTCACACTCGATCAGAATCTGACATGTCAATTCAACGTGGGTCTTGATACCGTAAGTTTACCAGCACCAAGCTTCCTCAAATGATACTGAGACGCTGACTTGCATTAGTCGGATGTTGCAAACACCAGCTATGTACGCATGATGAAGAACGTCAAGCTTCCTGTTTCAGGAACGACATACCGCTACGCCATCAATCCCCCATTCGACAAGGAAAAGCCGTACCTCTTGTTCCTTCACGGCTTCCCAGATACTTCGTACGGTTGGGTCAACCAGATCGAATACTTTACCAGGCGCGGCTACGGCATCATAGCCCCAGATCTTCTAGGCACTGGTGGTACAGACAAGCCCGTCGAACTGGAGGCTTATAGTCTGAAGACGATGGCATCTGAAGTTGCTGAACTACTCGACTGCGAAGGTCTTGACAAGGTAATCGCAGTCTCGCATGACCTGTAAGTCCAATAATGCCATATGTTATCTTGTTTCAAGACCGCTAGACTAACGTGCCATAGCGGAGCTTATGTACTCTCCCGCTTTCACACGTACCAGTCTCAGTACCTCTCAGCTCTTGCATTTCTGGATATCGGCTATAACGCCCCCGGCATAGACGTCAACCAAACCTTCGTGGAGGCTTATAACAATATTTCACAAGCAACATTCGGCTACCCCATTCTCGGGTACTGGTACTTCTTCGATGAAGATGACGCACACGTCCTTTTGGATGCACACGTACGTTCAGCATTGTTACTCATCATGCATTCGAGCTTACAACAGTACAGTTGGATTCCCTATATTCTCTCGCTTACTCGTTCAATGCACCGAAAGTAATGGCGGAGAATTTCAACCCGATTGGTGCACTTCAAGAATGGCTCGCAGCTGATAGAAGAGCGGAATACGGCAACGACTTCATCACCAATTCGACTCGGGAGCAATGGAAGACCATCGTTCGCGCACAGGGAGGCGTTGAGGCAAATCTGAAGTGGTACAAATCTTACTTGCGGGGCATCAACTCGGCTGATGAGGACGGTAAGACGGATCTCACATGCCCGCTTTGTTCCACATGATCTAATGCAGCGCAGAGATTCGATCGATGTCGGGAATCATTGAGCAGCCTAGTCTGTTCATCGCGGCCGAAAGGGATTCAGTCGGTATCCCGTCGGAGCAGTTACGTTCTACGCTGCCATACGCTCCGACAATGCAGATTAGAACTGTGGATGCTGGCCATTTTCTCCATATTGAACGAGCTGATGAGGTCAATGAGGCACTCTACGACTTCGTTCAGGGCCTTCAATAGGCGGATATTGAGGTAGCAACTGGATCAGCGGAAGGCTGAGGTGATTTACTCCCCTTCTTCCTCTTCTTTGAGATGTTGTAGTCATAACGTTTGTTGTGATGGAAAGAGATCGTTTGGTGATAACCCTTTTTCCCAATGCGAGCACATGTACTTGCGGTTCTCATCATTCGAGCAACTCTTTGCGTTCGGTTTGCTAAGAGTTGTAAAAGATTTGAGCATTTCAGTCGCTCAGCGTCATCGTGGTGTTCTTGAAGTCAATAGCTCAAGTATGGCATCGCACTTGAATTGCGTCAAAGTGGGCTGTTCCCATAAGTGTCTTCTTGAACAGATAATGTAACCTAGGAAAGAGGGTGCGCAATGCTTATAGTTCGTTTATGACTATCTGGACCGACAATGACTGGTTGACGTGAGATTACGCGGTGATCAAAGACTAGAGATGGGTAAAATGAAAACGTTTGGTAAGGTAGTTTCATTTCGAATACGGATGCGTAATTAATTCAACGAACAGATCGATCAAAAAGAAGACACGCTCCAAAGAGGACTTCTGAACAACAACTAGGCTACGCTTGCAGCATCGTTCTTTGCCATCTGTTCCAAGTGATCACAAAGCCCCCTCACCCGTTGCTCAATACTAGCATTGAACGCTGCGGCCTTCTCAGGATCCCTAGGCGGCGGACCCATGACGGGAAAGTCAAGACGAGACTTTTCACACCATTCACTCACCTTAGGCTCCGCCATCCACTTGAGTCTGTTCTTCATAGAAGCCAGAAGGGTCGTAGGATATTCCGCCGGTATGCGAGTGTACGGAAAAGGGTCGCAAAGAGAGTTCTTGAGGTTTTCGTCGTCATAGCTGGCTTCGACGTGTGCAATGAGAGCGGCGCTGAACGTGGGCTGAAAGAACTTGATGTTCTGGATCGTGATGTTTCTGCCATTGAAGACAGGAGTAGGCGGCACGTTTCCTAAACCAGGCGCAGTACAGTCGATGAAGAGAGTGTCAGGCACAGGAGTGTATGTGCCCTTCTCTAAAGTGACCTTGTCTGGGTCAATGCGCTTGACTCGTCCCTGCCGTATGATGTTCTTGACTTTCTTGACCTCATCAAACTCCGCCTTTGTCACAATCGCGTGCCTGAACATGGTCGGCTCGATACTCTTGTCTAGACGGTGAGCATGCCCGAGCTCCTCCATGCGATGGAACATCTCTTGAGAAGTTTTGGACCCCATGATGGCAGCGGACTTTTCTTCCTGCAGTTGTTCAGGGTTGGGCGTCGTCTCTGGAGGTTGAAGGGTAGCGCGTTCCATAAACCAGGAGTCGCGCGGCATGATCCAAGAAATGTTGTCCGGGGCAATGCCTTGAGCTAAGAGCCACGAGCATGCGTCGACTGCAGTCTTCCCGGCTCCGACAATTGTATAGGCGCCGTAAGGTCGCTTCAGTGTTGTTGCTAAAGCGTTGGGTGTGACAAGATTGGCTTTGTCTGAAACCTCATACACAGGTGGACCCATAGAGGGAACCGTGACCTTCACGTATGTGGAGTCTACAATGCGAGTGTTTGGTCCAACCCGGATGGTTCTCCCTGTGGTAATCGATTGAAACTCTCCGTCGCCAGTGTAGTTGTGCAGTGGGTAATAGGTTACGCGACCGGACGGAAGGAGAGTACTGTTCAGGACCTTGGTGTAGTAGGCAACAATCTCGTCGCCCGTTGCCACCTCGGCAAGGCCCTTGTTGAATCCAACTTGATCAATCTTTTCGTCTCCGAGCTGTCGAGAGTTGACACCGTAGACGTGGGACGGTTGATGAAGGGTGACAAAGGGATAGGCAACTGTCCAATGACCTCCCGGACGAGAATAGCGATCGACAATGGCTACCGTAGCCTCATTTTTATCGGAAATCAGGGTATCGACGAAGGCCATGCCCATAGCACCCGCGCCGATGACAAGGTAGTCGACGGAGATAGTCTCGGTCATGTTAATTCCTGGCATCGTTCCTGAGGTATGTAGGTTGGAAGAGTCGTTTAGGGGGTTGTTGGTATGTTTGAGACGAAGAGGTGGTAGTTTTGGTGTAGCAAGAAGAGAGAGGAGAAAGCAGCACCATATACCTTGGTAGATACCTTGTCCGGCCGAGACGCCTACACTAGATTATTTATCAGAGTCCAACAGACCGTTACTTCGGCACCATTCGCTGTCAATGTTGACAGTACTCTATGATGCCTTGACTTGTCCGTGTATGTTTCTTGTACATTGCTGCCGAGCCTGATGTTGTGACAAAGTTGCCCCGGTCGGTCAGTAGGTCTAGTTTACGGACGTAAACAACGGAGCCCCACTATAACATCCTGGCTTGAAAGTGCCAACCTGCCAAGCAGTACTTGAGGCAAGTTTACGGACGTATAGGTATCCTACCATAGAGCCGTTGCGTACGAGCTTTGGCATCTCGCGATTCTCCGAACACGGCTAGAGATAGAGGTTTGAAGTGGCTTAGGTGCGGGCTCGTGTCGCTACGGGTTCGGCTTTAGGCGCTTGAATTGCCAGTTCTTCTTATCTACAAAGCATAATTGTGTACAAATAGGAGTTAGCTGGTCTAGTCTGCGTCATCGCTATAGCATGGGCAAAAAAAAAAGGGCAAAAAGAAGGATGTGCAAAAACATACAACAGCCCGGATTCGCTTCTGGTCACCCACGAAGCTACTAACGGGCCGGTATCTTGCTTAAGTACCGCTGAGCGAACGGGAAGCGCTGTGTGTCAAGATCCTATGGTCGTATGTGAAGGATTGGGTGATTTGGTGGTATATGAAGCTATTGCACTGGCCTCCAGAGCAGAACGGCGGCGAGGACGGCATGAGAGGCGTCATAAGAGGGCTGCGGTCGCAGGAGGGAAGACCAGCACTGAGATGTGCTCAGACGGTGGGCCTGTAGACGTGATGCAGTCTGTCTGAGCCTGCATCGTCGTCGGTCTTTGGAGACTAGCTGCGGCAAGGCGCAGGGCGCTACCGAGGTGTAGCCGTGAGGGTGACGCACGCCGAGGATTGGATTAACTTGCTGCCGCCGTTGACTGAATAGACGTAGTGGTAGTGGTAGTGGTGGAGCGGAGGAGCAATAGCCAAGATCTGTGCCTCCTTCCTCTGCTTCAGGAGCCTCGTGGCATAGCGTGCGTAGGCACGTGCGCAGGCGCGTCCACGTTCCAAGGCGCGTAAACAGCCGATGACGTAGCGTGGCTTGGAGCCAGCCAGCCATCAACACCTGGGCAGATGGCGCATACATATCCACGGCTGGGACTGGCCGTAGACACTCCATTATCTTTAATAGCTACATAATGTTTACCACCAAGGCAACCTCACTACGAGCTCTGTCTCGCGTACCATGCCGGGCCAGGTGCCCTGCAGCGAGGAGACCATATGCGACAGACCATGAGCAGCGCACCAAGGAAACGCTGAAGACATCATCGCGATTGACATGGTAAGTGTTCGATATTACTACTGAATCCTGGCTGCATACACCATACTGACTCCCTCAGGCTCACCACAACCGCGGCCGCCGGCGCTGCAGCCCTCTACTACACCACCACCCCATCCACGTCCTCCGCCTCCTCCTCCGCCTCATCCTCCACGTCCTCTTCCTCCGCGCAATCAGCCTCGAAGACCTCCCCATCTCCCCCGGCGTCACATGATACCACCCAACCAGGCCATCGCCACGAATCCGAGTACGCTTCCGACGTCCCCAAGCCCGTGGAAGACCGCCACGGCGACAGCGTCACCAAACACAGCATCGCCGCGCACAAGAACCAGAACAAAGTTCGCGAGGGCAAGTTCTCGGGCAAGGAGTTTGACAATCATGAGCAGGTGCACTCGCCAGGGAAGCCTGGAGGTGATTTCGAGGTCAAGCGGTAGGATGGAGGAAGGAGATCAGGGAGGTGAGGACGGTTTGAACTGAGTTATCTTGTACTCATGTCTTGTATCGCTATTTATGCTGTATATCCTACTGCGGTCCAAGCCCTGCATCCCTCAGCTCCTTGAAGAACTTGTTGGAGAAAGCCGAGTCGACAAACTCCAAAAACTTGGTGACCTGCTTTCCATCGTCCGTGAAATGCAAGATGAGCGCGTATTCATTCGCATACGGCCCAATGTCACTGTCTGCTGTACTCGTCGCATGCATGATACATGTATGCGCATCTGCATCATGCACCTCTGTGTGAACGGTGACCTGAGGCGACGTTAGTCTCTTGCACTCCCAAGCTGATATTTGTGTGCTACCTTGAAGTTCCTGAAATGTGGAATCATCTGACTGAAGCGCTCGCGATACTGGATGTTGTTCATGACTGGTCGGCCCAGGGACGCGGGAAGGACTTGTTGTGTACAGTCTTCCGTTCGGTAGGCCATTATCTTGTCCATGTTCCAGGCGTTGTAGCCGTCGATGACGGTTTGGGCCGTTGCTTTTTGGGCGGAGAGGGTGGACATTGTGGATGTTTTAGATGGTCAGAGATGGAAAATGTTAATTGGTACTGTTGCAACGGTGAGCTGCATGATGGTACTTGATATATACATGTCCAACTCATCACAATAAGCTAGCATGAAGCGGGCAGGTGGCGGGGTTGATGCACACATGCTCATCTACCGGTGGTGGATAACGCGATGATTTAGGTTTGTAAAGATGCGTCATGCTAGGATGACCGTGTTGCGCACCGCAAGCCAACCACGCCAAGTCACCACACCGCGCGCATCTTGTTCTTGTGTGCAGGCTACCTCGGCAGCTTCTCGCTGTCTTCGCATATTGGTATTTTCGCTCATTCTGATGTCCCGATGCCTGCGTTTTAGGTTAAACTGCTGTATCGCGGATTTGCATGTGATCGCTGACGTAGGCATACATGGGTGCGGGTGTCCTTTACAGACATCACATGCGTGAGCGAGGCACGCTTTTTGGAATTTGCATCGAGGATAGAAGAGAGAAGTGGCACATCCATTGAACTTTGCAGACAATGATTTAATGTTTTAGTGGCTGAACTGGGCGCAGCGCAGCAAACATGCCCATAGTATGAATTGCTTTTGTTGTAGTAAAGCCTTCAGGTGGATGACGAGGACAGAAGAATGGTACGGAAGTGAGGGTTTTCATACCGCCCCAGCATCAAGGTAGTCGTCGACAGTTTCGATTTCCGCAATCAAGAAAAGGGAGAGAAGCGAAGTACGGTCACAGATCCCAGCTTCTATGTTTTGGTATCTCTTTCTTTAGATCTCTCAACAGCACAGGAAACATTCTTGCCTCATGTGTGAGTTTTGGTAGAATAACTCCATCGAGCGGATGAGGAACGAATAAGAGTGCCATGTAATCAATCGCTCTTATATCGCACTCGAACACATATGGTAGTCTTCATCGCTTTTCTGAGAATGAGAGAAAGACGTGGGACCTTGTGGTTCAAGAGATAGGCCCGCCGAACTCTCGAAGCAGATCATGTATGCTTTGAAAGAAGCTTTTGAAGCGACGTTCAAATTCCCAGCAAGGAGATGTAACTTTGAAAAGGGTACAAAGAGCGCTGGCACATGGCCCTGGCACGTCGTGTTTTGTTTCATCCATATCTTCCTGTCATCGACAGTGGCTCTAGGGTTTTGAGAAGAGTACAGCAGCGCGGACATGTCTTGACTTCATAGTCATTTTGGAAAAGAGGAAGAGTGCCCAGACATACGCAGTGCCACCCGAATTTTTGGTAATAACCACAGAATTGTGTGGATGAAGAAGAAGAACGGCAGAAGGCGCGAGGAGGTATTTATACCCGAGCACCACCCACTGCCCATACGAAACATCATTCCGTCATTTGGAAATTGATCGAGAGTAGAAGCCAAGGTACAGTTCAAGCCCACTTCCAGAAACATCATCGCATTGAGAAACGCATTTTTGAGAATGTGAAATCCGCTTTCGAGACAGAGGTTGCGAGATTTTCGGAGGCGCAGAACATGGCAGTATACGAGTACGTTTTTGTTCGAGCGCAGCGCCAGGCACATGGCACGATCGGCGTATCATTTCTGGGACGAAGATCAGAGCTGGCGGAAAAGTCATAAAACTTCTTTCTCGATGTTTTTTGACGTATGTTCCAGGCAGTCATTTTAGTTTTTTTTCTGGAGTAAGACGCCAGGAAGTTGCCAACAAGACATAATCTTGATGTTGCGTAGTTTTGGAAGGAACAGGGCGCCCGCAGACATCGGTCCGATCTGGTTCCTTTTTGGTAAGGGAAGAAATGACTTCTGGATGGTGACAGGAAAGAAGGAAGTCGAGAGGAGCTTATATACCCACACCCAAGCGCCTAACGCTCGGACACTGCAAAGTCACGCTGGTCAAAAGTGGTGGTGATGATCATCATGATATATATATTTCACGACCATGTATCTCAGTCGCTTTCCATGCTATCTACGTATACACTCACCTGACAGTCGAAACATCTTCGTGTACATAAAAGTACTCATTAACGTCAAAGACCGTCTTCATGACATAAACCAGCAGGATATCCACTGGCCATATCGCGCCAGTCCACACTGCAGAAAGCGCCGACGCTCAATATATACCAACAGCGCCCAACAAAGAAGCCACTAAACTATGCAAAACGACATTCAAGAAGCCAAGTAGGAGATACAACGCGAAGGACTGACGAAAAAGGTCATCATCCTAACCGCTATAAGTACGGGCCCCCACCTCCCTTCTCAAACTCCTTAGGATCTCTCGGACTGAGTTCCGAGCCATCAGTATCCACCCTTCTTATCGCCGGCTTATTCTGTACTCTCTCGGGCTCAAATCCTGGACTAGACGTCCGCGGCATATCCCAGTCATCCGAGTAGCCTGGCGGTCCGACCGGCTCATCGTCACCGTCATCATCACGGCTCGCTATCGGAAGGAGGTTCGTTGAATCGCCCTTGACAAGGCCCAATCTCTCTTCCTCGGTAGCAGTAGCTGCGGCTTTCCCCTCTCTACTGCCCTTCCGACTATGCCTACTAGTCGGGCGCACTTTGCTACTTGACGCTTCGCCTGTGGATTCTGAGCGGTGCCGAGAGAAGACGTTTTGGAAGGAGAATTGGCGTTTCGCGATGTGAGGGTTCGGTCGTGGTGGGGCGAGGGAGTCGTTCGAATCGGTGCGGCTATGACGGTACTGCGGGTCGGGGAGCGCGGCGAACTGGATGTGCGTGTCGATTGGCTTGTAAGATGTGTCTTGGGTCATGATAGTTTGCTTGTAGGATCCGGCGTCTGATTCGCGGTCCGATGCGCCGTCGGCTTGTGGGATGGATGGCAAAGTCTGCATGCCCATGCCAGAAGTCCCTGGAGCGTGAGAGCTGCCGCGACTACTAGTCGATTTGCCTCGGGAGCGCAGTCGTTGGAAGAAGCCGGGGTGGAAGCTAGCGTTGTCGTCGTCGTCGTCGGATTCGTCGGTCGGGAATTGTGACATCCCAAGAGGGGGGTGGATGGTTCGGGTTTGGACAATGGTGCCGCTGCGCGTCGGTGGCCGATTGGGGTCGAGAACCGTTTTACGTCTTCGGAGTCCGTCAAACTCCACCTGCTCGCCCTCACCAATCGGTTCCATGTGCTCTTCCTGAATCTTCTTCGCCTCGGCGAGTTCTTTGTGAGACCTGGCCTTGGACAGTGATCTGAGGATTGCTGCACCGCCACGAAGGGTGTCGGCTCGGGGCTCGTATTCTGGTTCTTCCATCTCTGCGACGGTTCGCACTTGGTCGAGGTCGCCCTTGAAGACGGCGGAGTCGGGAACGTCCTTGGCCGACTTGGAGAGTTGTAGTAGCACGACTCCGGAACAAATCTGCAAGAAACCCATGATGACGGTGACGATCTGAAGCGGTGTGCCTTTGAAACCCTGGAAGAGGACGGCCGAGGTGACGATAGTCGCGGAAGTGAAGAAGACGTAGTAGGTTGGTGTTACCAAAGCAGCATTGAACAGATTCAAGGCTTTCTGGGCAAAGCTTAGCATACTCCACATGGCCAAGGATGAACGAGGGACTTACGTTGAGGTAGATGATCTCCGTCAGCAATGTGACAACCACAAAGACGAGTAGCACATAGAGGAACCATTCCTTAAACTGTCCGCCGTATGTGCCAGAAGCCTGCGCTACTACAGCAGCACCGAGACCTTGGGTTGCGACGACGCTCAGTCCTCCGATCAAACTGCAAATGGTGATGTAGACCATCATAGTCTTCTTTCCGTACTTTGGGCCCAGCCAGAGAGCAATGACAACACATGCGACGATAACGACACCTGCATAGCTGAGAAAGCCGGGCGCAATGACCCATTTCTTCATGTCTTGGATGCGCGCCACAGACGACTGCTCTGGCGCGTTCACTGCAATGACAACAGATCCGATGATGCAGTTGAAGCAGCCCACCTTTCCAACAAAGCTCAAGCGTTCCTTCAAGAATATAGTCGACAGTATAGCGCAGATAACGACGGAGAGGGCGCCCATGGGGGTTACGAGGATAGCGTCGGTGAAAGCGTATGCGACAAGATTACTGCCAGGTATTAGTAGGATGTTCGGAAGTGTTGCCTCGCAGTCTGTACCATATCTCTCCGACAATCATGAGGGTCATGCCGAGCCACCACCAGGCGTTCTTGAGGTATCCGTAGCCTTCTCCCGCCTCTTCATTGTACTTCTTGTTCGCCTGTAATAGACCATGCTTCTTGATAACAAACGACGTGCCGATGAAGACTCCCGATGCAATCGCCAGGACGAGACCAATAATTTTGTACGAGCCTGGACGGGTTCCAGTGTCGCCGCCCATGCCACCAGCGCGGGCATCCAGTTGGGCGGCGGCATGGAGGACGTGGGCTGTTGCGTCCATGGTTTGGTTGGGTCGCAGCGTGTGCTACCAAGTGCTAGTGCACCGGCGACTCGACCTGGGGGTGTAATTGATTTTGAGGCTGTTTTACCGCGGAAGCATGGATAAAACTGTTGGCGACTTCAATGCCGTGTGTGAAGGTGCACGAGGCTGAACGTGGAGGAACGTTGGATCCGGAGGCAGGCACGCTTTGGGAAGTCTGTTTGGACAGGGTCCAGGGCGCCACGGAGATGAGAGAGGAAGGCGCGGAGCGGTCGCAGAGGAAGTCGCAAAAATCGGAGAGGAAGGCGCGAGTGGTAGGGGCTTTCTGTTGGTGAAGTACGAGGAAGGCGCAGTCTTCGGTGCAGATGCGGGCCGTTGGTGCGTAATCGTGGTGCGTACAGCTGAAGGGTCTAGATGCGTAGGTGATTGGTGCGCGGGTCGTCGTGGTGTTTACACGGCTGTTGGGGGCTAAAGCGTGGCGCAGAGGGGCTGCCAAACGCTGTTATACAAAAAGTTGCGGCGGAGATTGCTTGAGTAAACAGACACATGCGACAGCAGAGGCCGTCCCGCCGCCGTCAACATGTAATCTTGCTGCAGGGGCAACGGCGCATGGATCGTGGGTGTCCGGGGGGCTCTGAGACGTCACCGGCCAAGAGATCGGCGCCCGCCCACCAACGCTTGACAGCTGCCGCGCCAGAAATAGATGATCAACACTCGACAGCCAGTACGCGACGTCTGATATTCCTCCACTGCTGCACCTCCAGCGACATGATTGCAGTGTTTGAACATGGCAGTTGAAATCGACGACCACCAGGACATCTTCGCCGCCGCCAGCGTGGCTCAGATCCATGAAGCCCTCGGCCAATTGCATGAGCAGGAGGCCAGCGTCACCCAGCGCCTAAACGCCCTCATCGCCTCGCAGAAGGATCTCTCGCGCGAACTCGGTCGCCTCGATCTGCTGCGCGCCCACCTCGGCACCCAAGCGGTCAACACGCGCGCCATTAGCAGTGGCATGCTCTCCGACGCCGCCTCGACTGCGAACCGAATCTCCAGCGCCGTCAAGCGATTAGACCAGGAACAGTCCAATGTCAAGGCCACACTCGAGGTGGTGGAGCAGGTGGCGGAACTGAAGGCATGCGTGCTGGGCGTACATGGGTCTATGGGAGCTCCCCAGGACTGGGAGACGGCAGCGGGCTACCTCAGTCGCGCCGCCAAGATACCCGACGACGTCGTAAATGGCAGCTTCGCAGAGGAGATTGTACCTACGGCCGAGGTACCTGACCCGCCGCGCGTGACACTAGATGCAGCAGCAGAGTCGCTGTGTGGTCTCTTCCTGCGCGAGTTCGAAAAGGCAGCGCAAGAAGGGGACGGCTCCAAGGTGACGAGATTCTTCAAGCTGTTTCCCCTGATCGGGCGGACAAATGTAGGACTGGATGCATATGGCCGCTATGTCTGCCAGGGAGTAGCTTCACGGGCGCGGACAAACTTCAACTCGGCTGCGCCTGCCCAAAGGAATGAGGGATTCTTCTACGGCAACACCATCACAAAGCTGTTCGAGCACATTGCCCAAATCGTCGACGGTCATGAGCCGCTGGTAGAGCGCCACTATGGACCAGGCATGATGCAAAAGGTCATTGAACGTTTGCAGATTGAGGCTGATGTTCAAGGTGGTATCGTGCTTGATACATGGCACGAGGAACGCCACATTGATCGCAAACTTACCGATATCAAATCATATGCCTTTTCCTTCCTTGTCCAAAGCTTCCTGCCTTCCCAGAAACCTGCCGCCGGAACACCGCGCTCTAGCTCTCCAGCCAACGGTGCTGGCCGGGCAAGCGAGGATGAAGGAGTGGACATGAAAGAGATTGACGGTTTGCTTGGAGAGGGCGCGCTGATGCTGGGACGCTATGCCTTGTATGCGCGGTTCCTCTCAGACAAGTGCGCAGTAAGTGCGGACACACGTGTGTATCTTCATTAGCTTACCCTAGCAGCCCTCCGAACCTGAAGACCGCATCGACTACGGCTTGGTGATGCCCAACTTTCTAGCTACTAGTAACCTGCACAAGAAAGTCAACAGCCATCTCATCGAGCCTGTCAATGCCATGACGACCTTCTTCTTCCGACGATCAGTTGAGAAGGCTTTCCAGCTGGACGAGGCTCCGGCAGATCTCACACTGAATCCTACCAAGCCTCTTGGGTCCAACCCACCTTTCATAACCTCCGCCGTGGACGATGTCATGTACATTGTCAACCAGGTCATCCAGAGAACACTAGCAACTTCGCAACGTGCTGTCGTCTCTAGCGTTGTGCCTGCGGTCAGCCACATCCTAGGCGCCGAGTTCATCGGCATGATACAACGGAAGATGCGCGACGAAAGCTACCCCAAACCCGTCATTCAGGGTGGTCTTCCTCCAGAGGACAAAGTCATTGCGTTCCTGGTGCTCATCAACAATCTCGATATTGCAAACGACTACGTCAAGCGCATAGTCCAGCAGCAACTGGGTCGCCAATCACAAGGCGGCGAAGACGACGTGAAGTCGCCACTACACGACCTCTTCCCATTCGGACATGACGCGGTCTTCGTGGAGAACACGTTGAAAGCAATGGAGAAAGCTTTCGCATCCAAGAGCGGAGATTTGCTCAACGACGGCATCACCGTACTGTTTTCTAACGTATTGAAGCCGCGCATTCGACCCATCCTGGCTGAAGCATTCCGAGATGTGAAATACGATCCCGAGGATGGCGAGAACGAAGACGAAGAGGAGGAGGACGTCGATGTGGTAAAGTCGCGTTTCGATCGCGGCTGGGGAGTCGTGATCCGTCCCATCAAGCGCATCTTGACCTCAGCGAACTTCGACCGACTCCTCGCTCTAGGTCTGAACTCTCTTGCGTCGTCACTTGAGAAGCGCATCAAGAGCTACTATGGTAGGGTGAATGAGTTGGGTGCTGTTAGACTCGAGCGCGACATCTCCGGTATCATCACAGCGGCTACAAGTGGCGGCGCCTACTCACTCCGCGATGTCTTCCAAAAGAGTACGCAGATGACCCTAATTCTCAACATGGAAGACGACGAGTTCGCGGAAGTAGCGGAAGATACATCAGGCGACTCGGGCATACCCTGGGTGTTGGACGTTGAAGAGAGGAAGCGAGTAAGAGCCATCGTCAAAGGCTGATCGGATGGTGCCTGGAATTGTCCTTCCGGAGCGGGGTTCATAGATGGAGGAGCATTCTTGGCACGCAATCTATACAAATGAACCACTGCCATCCGCCTCGGTAGTGGATTATTGTCCGCAAATGATTTCCAGTATCTCCTCGTATCGCGACTGCTCGTGGCACCTTATTAGTACCACGCTGCGATCCGTTGCAACCGAGTGACATGTGGCTCGTGCCGGCTTGGCTTAACTCTCACACCTCTCACGGGGAACATCGCACACGCTCAACTCCATCTTAGCCCATCGGCGATATCCTCTAATCGCTATTTCACTTTCGCATCGAATCGTACCATACTCTTACGTTGCCAGGCGACTATCGGCCCGTCGCGCACGCCACGATGAGGCTGTCACCCGCAAAGATCCTTATCCCTTGCATCTCGCTTCTCCTGCCATCCCTGTCTTCGGCCCAATGTCCGCTCTACCAGAATTACGCTGCGCAATACCACGAACCCTTCACGCAGGGGACGTGGAATTTGAGTTATGCTAGACCGATTGTGCCGTGTCGGACGTATCGGTCGGAAGAGGTGGAGAAGACGATTGAAAGGTTACGAGGTGTTATTAAGGATCCTGATCTTTTTCGTGTATGCGACTTCGCCAGTGCAGTGCTGTCGAGATGATGTGTTGATTTGATGAACAGATTTTCGAGAATACATGGCCGAGTACTTTGGATACGACTATCGCGTGGCGAGGATGGTCAAATACGACTAGCGACCCGGACTCGTTGGAAGGACCTCTCATGAGCATGAAGCCTGAAGAACTGACTTTTGTCATCACCGGGGATATTGAGGCCATGTGGCTGCGCGACTCTGCAAATCAACTCCAAGCATACATCTCGGTTTTGAAACAAGACGACAGTCATGACAGCTTGGCTGGCCTATTCCGCGGAGCTATAAACCTGCAAGCACGCTACATTCTCGAAAACGCATTTTGCAACGCCTTCCAAGCACCGGATGAGAGCGGTGTGGAACACAAGAGCAGCATGAACAGCGATCGCATCACCCCGTCATTCGATTACTACAAAGTCTTCTCCTGCCAGTGGGAACTAGACTCCCTGGCCTCTTTCCTACAACTATCCGTGGACTACGTAACAGCAACCAAAGACTACGAGTTCTTCGAAAAAAGCAGCAACTGGACCAAAGCCGTTGAAGTCGTCTTGAACACGACAGAAAGCATGACAATAGATTCCTACACCGAGGACGGAGAGTGGCAGCACACGCCATACACCTATTGCGCCCCCTACGGCGGCACCCCAATCAACAACTGCAACGGCAGTCCACACAAAGGAAACATCGGCCTCGTACGCTCGTTCCACCGCCCCAGCGACGACGCATGTACATACCAATACCTCATCCCCTCCAACATGATGTTCTCCTCCGCCCTCAACACCTCCTCAACCATCATGTCGCGCATCACTTCGCGCGAGAACCCACTAGCCGCACGCATGCAAGCGTTCAGCACAGCGATAAACCGGGGCGTGGAGAAATACGGTATTGTTAACGATCCCAACTTCGGCAAGGTGTACGCGTATGAAGTCGACGGGTATGGGTCGGTGAATATCATGGATGATCCTAATGTGCCTTCGTTGCTTTCGGCGCCGTTTTTGGGGTACACGACGCTGCGCGATCCGATATACCAGAATACACGGCGAAAGATCTTGTCGAGGGATAATCCGTATTACGCCGTCGGACCTGTGATCACCGGTGTGGCGAGTCCGCATACCTTGCCCGGACGACCGTGGCCCATGGCGCTCATCATGACTATCCTGACAAGCGAGGACGATGATGAGATCGTTCGGAATTTGATGTGGTTGGTGCAGAGTACAGATGGGCTGGGGCTTATGCATGAGAGTGTTCATGCGAGGGATAAGGGCGTGTGGAGTCGGCAGTGGTTTAGTTGGGCGAATGGCTTGTTTGGGCAGATGATACTGGATTTGGAGAGGAGGAAGCCGTGGGTTTTGGGTATGAGCTTTCAGTAGCGGTCCTGGATGATCCCCATCCCCATCATTTGGGGCTTTGTTTGATGTAGTATCAACATATGTATGCCTTCCAACGGACTTTTTCTAGCCACTGATTCCTATGATGTCTACTTAGAGTTCAAAATCTTCGACCTTTGCTCGGATAGAGTATTAACCTGTCGACATAAAGATTAGGAAGCTCAATCATTGCTAGCATTAATTACAAAGATATCTACATAAAGATGAGGAAGCTTGATATTTGCTATTATCAATTACCAAGATGTCTATATAGGCTTAGAGAAACTCAGTTGTTTACTGTCATCAGTAGGCGTTTTGTCTTTGTGGAGATGGCAATAGCCCTTGTAAAAACAGAATATAAACTGACAAGCAATACCAGGAGCCATGCGCACGAACTCCAGATCGGATCAGCGCATAGTCTCATCAGTCTGACGAACCTTGCCAGCGACACTTAGAAGATAGCGAGAGAAGCTCAATGAGTAGGAATGGAAGGTGCCAGAGCGACAAGCAGCAATCCAGGCAAGCAGCATGGCAGCCAAGTGCTGCTTAAGATCCGCGACACCGTAGTCTTGCTCCTTGATCAATCAGAAGATAAGAGCAAGTTCAGGATCGGAGAGGTTGTTCTTGGCGTTTGACGCTAAATCAACGTCGTACTGCACAGCGACGAAATGAATATGACGGCAGACTTCCTCGTGCCACTTCTGCCACATGGTGTTGAAGTTCGGCAACAAGGTAGAAGCCAACCAATACAGACTATGCTTGAGTTGCCACAGACTGCCAGCTTTGATCTTCTCGCCTAGATGACCAGTGCTGGGATCGGCCATTGCACCGAGAAACTCTTTTGTGCGGGGGATGAAAGTCGCAGAGTTCCTGGTGTCTTCGGTCTCGGACGATTGGTCGGGGTAGACAGCATCGACATACTCTTCGAAGGCGGTACGGGCGCGAGTGCGTCTTGCATCTTACTAAGTTAGCATATGAAGCTCTCCAAGCTAGCTGGAGCTGTGGAAGGGACGTGTTCTTTGAGGGGGGCCTTTTGGTCGATGGAGCTGATGGGTCGAATCACTTGTAGACGTCAAACCTATCTATAATTTCATAAGTCTCCTGAGTAGAAACAAATGTATTCATACACGCTATCTAGCCGGTCCGCAATTTATCCCTGTAGCAGCTATGTCAGATTCTTGGCTAACTCCGAGATCAAATTTTGGGCAAAAATGATGCCGCCACGTCGATCCACCTCACGCCGAGACCGTCGGGACAGCAAAAAGACAGCTGAATGATTCAAGCGAGGCTCGAACTCGCGACCTTTCGCGGACTACACATGTGTGAGGCGAACGTGATAACCAACTACACCATCGAACCAACTTTGATGCCAGAATGGAAAAAAAGTTGCAATATATTGCGCGAAAATGCGAAGCAGCGAGGTCGAGAGACGAAGGCGGGGCTGAATGCGGGGCAATAAGCTCTCGTGGCATTGTTGGGTCTCCACTGAGAACTTCGAAGGAACAAATCAAGTATGGACGCAAGTTGCTGACTTGGCGACGATGCACCGCTTGTAACCGGATGGAGCTGGCAGAAGGGTCGTACAGCCCGTCAACATGATGCGAAAGGCTTAGTAAAGGGCGCTGCTTACTTCTACACTCTGCTCATTAGTAAAGCTTCGAGCAAGGTCCTTCCCGTCAAAGCACCCCTCCTTCGTTCAGATCTCTCGAATTTGTTCGTGGACCGTCATGGCTACTCTCAAAGAACAGCTGCCATGGATATCGTTGCCGCTGATCGTCAACGCGCCGATGGCGGGCTTCGCAGGCGGTAAGCTCGCGTCAGCTGTGACACTCGCTGGTGGCCTCGGTATGATCGGAAGTCTACGCAGCATGGACGACTTGCGGAAAGAGTTGGATATCGCGACCGAAGCTTTCAGAACCAGTCCCGAACTATCGGCGTCGCGTGTTCTCCCAGTTGGCGTCGGCTTCCTTCCCTTTGTGCTCAAACTCGAAGACATTCTTCCGGTGTTCGATGACTACAAGCCCGCTGTCATCTGGCTGTTCGTGCCGAAAGATCTGGACGACTACGCGCAATGGGTACCAGCGATACGCAAGGCTTCACCGGAGAGCAAGATTTGGATTCAGCTCGGCAGCGTCGCGGCAGCTCTTCATGTTGCGAAGATCGCGCGTCCAGACGTGCTGTGTCTCCAGGGCGCAGACGCCGGTGGTCACGGCTTCGAGAAGGGCGCAAGCATCGTCTCGCTACTACCGGAGGTGGCCGACGCGCTTGCTGCGGAAGGCTTTCCACATACACCCCTCGTTGCCTCTGGTGGTATCGTCGACGGACGCGGCGTCACTGCAGCACTCACCCTCGGTGCCGAAGGCGTCGTGATGGGGACGCGTTTCCTCGCGTCTAAAGAGGTGAACGTCCATCCGGTGTACCAAGCCGCAGTTCTGGAGGCGCAAGACGGTGGTCAGGTGACGACGCGTTCGAAGCTTTTTGATCAGCTGCGCGGTCCCAACATTTGGCCAGAGCTGTATGATGGGCGCGGGTTGGTGGCACAGAGCCACAAGGACTTCGCGAACGGCATGAGCCTGGATGAGATACAGAAGCTGCACAATGAGGCCGCTGCGGGTGAAGATAAGGGATATAACACGGGCTTGCAAGGGCGTGCAGCAATCTGGGCTGGCACTGGTGTGGGCTTGGTGAAGGAAGTGCAAAGCGCGGGCGAGATCGTGCAGAAGGTGCAAGAAGATGCGAAGGATGTTATGGCTAGGGCTGCGGCGAGGCTGAAGTGAGTAATGATATTGTTTACGTTGCGTCACGCCAAGAAAGTGAAAGTGAACGCGACTGCTTACGGCAGGAAGGCGCAATCGTTGCGACGACCTCGGGAGAAGGCATGACGTCACGTGTTTAGTCGCAAACTTTCGGATCTTGAAAGCACAGGAACAAAAGATTAGATTTGTCTGTGTTGCAGGGCGTCGGACCACTTTTGCTCGCTGGTTGTCGCGTCGGCTCGACTCCTTGATCAGCTGATGATTTCATTTCTTCTCTGTTCGATTGCGGCGTCGCACCTCCCTACACGTAGATTAAATACCCAACACCTGGCGCATCCTGTTCATCCAGCACCTCTGCTCACTTCAAAACTGACAAAGCTTTCTCATCCCTCTCCACCATGTCAACTTCTAAGGATATCCCAACGTTCGATAGCCTCCGCTCTTCTGGCACCATCGTTCTGTCCTCTATGGACATGCTGCGAGTGCGCTTGTCGCTCTTTGGGTCTTTGGAGTCTTCAGTCGAAGTTGCGGACACTCACGACCCAGACTCTAAATGTGAACCATACACTACCGACGGTCATTCCTTTCACAAGATCTCCACCTCGCCCGCAACGGAACCACCGGTCTCGTCGATCAGCAGCATACACATAGACGATCTAGACACATGGGGATACAGATGGGAAGGAGAGCATCGGTGGGATAACGAGGACAATCAAGAGTGGGTCGAAACCGAGAACGATGAGGATCGGGCGCTTTTGCGCTGCTGCGGCATGGCTTGCCCACCACCTCCGCTGTCCCTCGAGGTGCTGCCTACTACGCATCCCTTCGTTACCGTGCACGATTACATCACTCAAGTCCATGCTTGGATCCAAGCTCTCAAACCAAGCATTCTGGAGGCCCTGTGCGAGTCGCGCTCTCCTTCATCGAGGTTTTACATCAGCTTGATGTCCCTGAAAGTATTGATTTATGAGGAGGACTTTCGGGCGGACAGACTGTGGAAATCAGTTGAGCAACATGTACGACGACGCAGAGACGGCACGATGTTTTCTCGAATACGCAATCATAACACAGTATTCGCAAGTCAGTAGCGCTGACGTTCATAATTCACGTGTTGGGTTCCAAGTCTAGGTGTCTGCTAAGTTGCACGACTTGCATATTGCGAATTTCTAGTTGTGCCAGAGCTGTCTGGTGAATTTTGCTAGACTAGTTTTATTATCCGTCTTTCATATCCACCCATTACCTCTATGAACCATTTGATCCTTTCATCACGTCGCTCTTCATCTGTCCACGTCTGCTGTACGAAAGTACCGCGGACCGTCTTCGTGTCAGCCATACTTGGCGACACATGTAGTGTACCTACTCCTGCTCTTCTGTATACTCCGGGACACTCTTCCATCACTAGTAGCGCATTTTGTCCCGTACCAGGTTGTTGAACACCGAATCTCGGAGCAACCAATGGTACAGCAAAAGCCTCAAGAGGAGCGTCATGGTCGTGACTATGAAGCTGTAGATTATCCCACTTGCAACCGCCCATGGTTACATATCCATATCCAACTGCCGCTATGTAGTCATAAACACCCCCCTGCGTTTTTAAATCGCTTTTGCACAGCTTTATGATAGGTGCCTGGAGTATAAGAGAGGCATCAACAATGTCGCCAAGAATTGGGGGACCTCGAGTATTGTAGGTGACTTGGATAACCTCAGTACAAGGTATATGCTGGCAGTATTTCGGAATCGCCCACAACCAGTGTACCGGACGCATCGATGATGCCCACGACCAGCTTGGTATTCTTCCAGGTTCAATTGGATAATCAGGCTCGAGATGGTTATCTCCCCGAACACAAAACCAGAGTAGATCGATTAGGAGCGTGTCCTGCCACAAACCAGCTATGTATCGGGATTTAACATGTTGTGCCTGGTAGCGGCTTGCAAAAGCAGCAATAGCAGGCAATCTATCTTTCCCGAATGTGAGGTTCCGCCAGGAGTAGCCGCTCACGATCTGATACCAAGCTGTCGATGGGTGTACGAAGACATGTGTTGGTTGTCGAGCTTTTTTCTCCGGATCTCCTTCTGAAACCATCTTCTCTAGGCAAGACCACACAACTTCCTGGCTACCGAAATGGAGAACTCTCGGCGATAGACTGAGTTCCTGGAAAGTCCACCCACGTTTGTATAGTGCCCATCCATCGTCTGTCTTGCTGCGATAACCTTCATCTTTGGCATCAGGCAAACGAAGCGCTTCGCGGACGTTCACCCATGGGATTTTGGGCAAAGGAGAAACCATGCGAGGTCTTGAAGTTGTACTGAAAAAGCCCTGGGACGCGTTCTGCGCTGCGACCGCAGCGATAGTCACATATGAGTTCTCGTAAATGTGAGCCATGAGAGAAGCTTGCTCACGCCAGTCTTCGTCATCGCCCTGCACTATGCAAAGGCTGTCGATCCATATATAGTTGATTCCAAGCTCTTTGCAGACTACCAGTGCATCTTGATATGTCTTTGGAAGGACCTCAACCTTCACACCACTTTTGATATGGGCATTCCGGTTTTGAATGGTGGTCTGAATTAGATTCTTTCCGTCTCCCCAACAGTAGCTCAAGCAAGCATATCGTTCGGGTTCCACGCCCTCGATGAGTGTCACATGTCCGTTGTCAATGCGAAGGAACCTGATGCCGCTAAGAGCTCTTTGTTGTGCACCACCTCCTCGGCATCCGGAATGATCTGACATACATTCGCTCATCCAAGCCCTGATAGTGTCGAAAGTTGAACTCGATGATGTTTCTCCGGGCAGTAGAGTCACCGGGGCCGTAGCATGAAGAGTAGTGACTATCTCGGATGTTTCTGCAGGCCTAGTCAGGCTCCCCGGCTAAAAGACCCTCTATTGCAGCGAGGAAAAGACGTACCTGAGTCTTTGCGTAAGCACTCGAAATCCCGAGGATCGGGGGCTGCCTGCTTCCCAACATCATCATAGTGTATGGTGAATTTACCCTCTTGCCTAAGAGAAATCCAAGTTGGTTGTGTTTGTGTTATCGTAGCAGCCCATTCAAAACAAACTTCTGCTAACAAGAACCACAAACAATCGCCTTCGAGGTCTACTTCACGCTCGCCAATCGATCCAAGCATGTCCTCAGGCGCTATGGCGATTATTCCATGGAAACATTTGGTGCAGCTATGGTCAACCAAATCTGAGTAAGAAAACATAATCAAGCAGGTAAGCGGTATTGGAGGGTGGGGAGTATGAGCAGCACTGCACAGCCTCAAGAGCTAAGTCGCTAGTGCTCACTTAGGGCTAGCGTATTCCAGGGCTTGCAGTGACACTCGTGGACAAAACAGCCTAATCTAGTCGTATGAAAGTGTGGATCTCCCAACCAAGGTGTGAAAATATGCGTGCGAAAGGATTTCGGAGAGATAGATGGGCGGAACAAGAGTGTCGGCGGAAAGAAATAACCAAGTTCAGCTATTGAATAGATGGGAAGAAGTTACAATTAGAGTATCGTTCCAGATACACACAACCCCACTACAGCCACCAACCAGTGCAACATACCCCTCACCTCGGGTGCATGCCTGACCGCAGCACCGGTGAACTCCAAAGGAGCCGTCTGCTGGACGGGCGCAGCGCTGGCATTACTCGGCACCAAAAAGCCAGCCGCCATAGTAACTACCGGTGCCGGCGGCGGTAGGTTCTCTGTCGCAACAGCCGGTGCGGATGCGATTGGTGTTGTCGAAGCGACGGAGGAAGAAATTACGAGAGAAGTTTCGGACGCGCTCGACAACGCCGGAGACGCTGAAGAGGCTGGGCTTGCGGAACTCGATATGTTGAAAGTGGGAATGAACGATGAAGATGGCGATGCAGATGAAGCCTGAGTTGCGGATTCAATCGACGACTCCATCGACGAAGTAGGGACGATAGCGGCAGATTGGCTAGCCGTGCTCGAAGCCAAAGTTGTTGCGTTGCTTGTCGCAGCCTCCGATGTAAGAGCAGCAGGGCTCGAAGTCTCGAAAGCTGAGGACGCGCTCTCGGAAGCAGTCACTGTGATTTCTGCTGTTACCTTGGAAGTAACGTAAGCTGTGCTTGTGACCTCCACAGTCGAAGTACTCTCGGCTGATGTTGTCGTGTTGTTGAGCAACGATGTTGCTGACGCGGTGTACTCATTAGCCGGGGCTGTTGTAGTAGCCTGCGACGATGTCGTGGACACAGCATAGCTCGTTAGGGCCGAATTGGAGTTCAGCAGAGAACTAGTGCATGGCGCAGAGACTATTTCGCTTGCCATAGTCGAAGTAGTGTTCAACAGCGACGTTGCGTACGCGGTGCTGCTTGCCACAGCGGAAGTACTGTTCAAAACAGCAGTCGTAGACACCATACTACTCATGGCAATGGAAGTGGTGTTCAGGAGCAAAGTTGTAGACATGGTGCTACTCATCGGTGTCGAAGTAGCAATCGACTCTGCGGAGGACGGGACCACGTCGCTGGCGAATATGAAGGTGACATTTGGCATCAAAGTCGGAGCCGCAGCCATCTCACTAGCAATACTCGCTGTAGTCTTCGCTGTAGTGTCTGCAACTGGCGTTCCAGATACGGTCGCGCTGAACAAGGATGTCATGTTGCCTTCTAGCTTTGGCGCCGCGGTCATGTTGGCTTCCAGCTTTGGAGGCGCGGATGTAGCTTCAACCATCATCGGCGGAGGCGGAGGCACGATAACGCCTGTAACGTTGTCGAAAGCATTCTCAGGCGCTGCGCAGCCGGACAGTAGAGGGAAGACGGCTGTGAAAATGTTCTCCTGGACACCGACTGCATTGAAAGGCGGTGGAAGGATCGGTATCGAAACATCGAGAGCGATATCGATCGAAAGGGAGACATTGGCTTCGACCAAAGCAAGAGGGCCCAGGCTTAGAAGTTCGGGTGGGAATTCTGTTGTTTGGTTGGCGAATGGCGCATTCGGTGCTGTAGCATTGCTGCTGTTGCTGACACCACAGTTCTCCGGGATGTTGCTCGACAGCTTCGCGTCCAGACGGGGTAAGTTCAACGATGGTGTGACTTCAGCTTTCAGCTGATCCAGAAAGTCGAAACCAATCGGTATGGCAGGGACGAACGCGAGGCCAAGCAAGATCTCTGCGTCAGTGATGTTAACGTTGACGGGCAGCGGAGTGAGACTCGTTTCCTGGAAGCCAGTAACGCGGCTGCTGGCAAGATCAGCAAGCTCCACTCGGATACTGGAACCATCAGGGACCTGAGAGCGTTAGTATCTCCATAACAACCATGTGGGAAGATATGTACCGTAAGCTGGAGTCCGTAGTTGACTTCAAGTGTACCGCTGATGTTAAAGTCAAAGGCGAGCCTCGGCTCAAAGATAGCTCCAGCCTTCCCAATCCCCGGAATTGTAAAACCAGCAATAGGAAGTTGGAACAAAGCGATCTCGAACTTCCCAGAGCTGGGCGGTCTAGCGAACAAGTCCAGTGTTGCACCAACGCCAGTCGCCACAAGCTCTACGAAACCACCACTGATGACGTGCGAAATCTCTTTGCCGTCGTCACCGCCTTCGAAGATGTCCGGAATGAGGTCGATTTGGGAAAGATCGATGTTGAAGGCACCCTGTGAAAGGGCGATCTGCCCACTTGTCGCGCATCGCTTGCATCCAATCTCGATCGGCAAGGGCACATCAGGTGCTCCAACAAGACCAGCAATACCCGAAAGAAAGGCTTCGACCGGGAAAGTGGTGTCGAGAAGCTCTGATGATAGGTCAAAGGAGACAGTGTTGACATCGTCGGGAGTGTCTGCCGGTATGTCGACCTTGTTCTGTCGCTTGTTACGAATCCTGGCGAAGTCGGAATGGCGTCGGTAAATATGATCGTCTGTCGTGTGGCCGAACGATATGTCGACATGATCAAATGCTGCTCGCCATGTTGTCTTTGAGACGGAGAGCTCAAGGGCTTCACCGTCCTCAGCGAACGACACGTCATTGACCCTGTGATCGTCAGATAAAATCACCGAAACGCCCGTGAGAAGCTCACCGATATACCGATCGCTCACCCTCATCATTACAGCCCTCGTGGGACGTGATGATCAAACCACCATCCGCGTCATGACAGGCCGCTCGGGCGTCTCGTGCTGAAGAAGTATCCACAAAGTGTAGCTTCATCGTGTCATCCCCACATCGCACATCTTTGAGGTGATGTTCATGCTCTTCCAAGTTGAGTAGTGGTCTCTGCCCGCTGACTTTGACCTGCGAAGCAAATGTAGACTTGTCATTCCAGACGTTCTCATCTAGCGCATCGTCAGTAGTGGTAAGTCTTCAAGGTTGCTTCAACATACTGTCCACGTAGGCCAACTCAGACTCGAATCTCTTGGTGATCCTCACACCCCTCCGATACAGGTCTGTTCGTTTTGTAGCTGCTCGCAGCAGCCG
Source organism: Alternaria infectoria (assembly GCF_024043175.1). Lineage (NCBI taxonomy): Eukaryota > Fungi > Ascomycota > Dothideomycetes > Pleosporales > Pleosporaceae > Alternaria > Alternaria infectoria. The sequence continues at coordinate 1,749,856 of NW_026250694.1, read as the reverse complement.
ATGCGTCTCAACGTCACCACCCGAGATCGCTGCAACTTCTGTGCTAAAGTATGCGATTAAGAGAACGGCAAACGCGCCGCGGAGGCTGGAGAAATGCATGTCGCGCGCGTATTAATCGAAAGAGAGGAGTTGAAGAAATATTCGTGCTCTTGTGAGGGCCAAGCAGGGTACGAACGACAACCCGATTATTAAAAGAATGTAAAGAAAACGAGCGAATGTAAAGAGCGTATACCTCACTTCGAAAAGTAATCTCGCCAGCGAGTGTAGACGACAAAGATATATAGAAAAGAGCCCACCGACGAAGAGAATCCACACACACCGAGAAGGAAACGGAAGATGCCTACCCCTACGAAGATCGGACGAGAACCAAGCCTAATAGAAAGCCCGACTCATTGCAAACCCCAGCACAGCCAAGCCAACAGGCTGTGGAGATCATACACTGCACGGTACCTGCATTTTTTGGCACTGCACAGGTTGTCTTTCGCAGCGAGGGCTGCACCACGTGTGGTAAGGCCCAAGATCCTCGGCCCGTGGTTCGCGTCGCATGTCCACGCGTGTGGTCTAGTCTATCGCGACCGTGGCGTGAATGGCATGCGCTACAGCTGTCATAGGCTCGGAAAGTAATAGGACAGCGGAGTAATGGTACGGGGGTGGGTTCTCAAACGGGGATTGTGTGAGAAAGGGTTCTGTTTGCCTCAGGTTCTTGTCCAAGCGGGCGGGGCGCGCCAATGGCACTAGCGCAGCACTATTCTGCTTTTCATCTCTTGCTGCGACAACCCCTGAGGCTTTTCTATCGGTATCTTCAATTGCAGGACTTTCGGAACTTTCGGCAGGTAAAAAGGGCCTTTGGTGTATTGGTAAGGGCTTCACATAGCTGAAGTTATGCCGAACGGTGTATTGGACGCCTTTAGACTACCTAGTAAGGTGCATCGCACGAAGGAGCTCGTCGACGTGGGATTTGACTCTTCTTCATGAGTAGCGCACGATAAATCCACTGAAGGATCAAATGCTGTGTACCATAAGCCCGAAAAAGCCCCAAAGGTGCCCAGATGGTGGCGCAGGCTTTAGGCGGCAGCCTTGGCCTTTGCCGCATCTTGAGAACGCTGACATGTGTAGCACAGTCCACGATACCATCAATTACCCTTTCGTGATTTCGACTCGCCCCACAGAATGCCGACGTCGGGAGATCCGTATGTCGATGTACCGCTCAATCTCGGAAAGAAGAACATCAGGCTGGTGACCCTGCAGCCCGGCGACGCGTCGGAATCCATCAAATGCAATCTGCAGAGCCACGCGCTGGATGACGAGTGTCCGGCATACGTCGCTCTTTCGTATGCATGGGGCGCCAAAGAGCGATATAACGATATTCAGATCAATGGCATGTCTTTCCCAGTCGGTCGCAATCTGTGGCACTTCCTCCACCAAATGCGTATGCAGCGTCAGGACGCCCTCTTCTGGATAGACGCCATCAGCATCGATCAAGCGAATGTACTCGAGCAAAATCACCAAGTGCAGATGATGAGAGAAATCTATACACAAGCTTGTTGTGTGTGGGTCTGGCTTGGCAAAGCAGATGATGCCACAATGAGCGATGTCGCGATGCAGTACTTGGACACGCGCGTTACTTTGAATGGCAAAGATGTCAATCCAAAGAAGATATGGAATGCACGCAAAGCAAAAGCTATATTGAGGCTGTGTGAAAAGGAGTACTGGAGAAGGATCTGGATCGTGCAGGAAGTCTTACTGGCGAAGGAAGTAAAGATCCTCTGTGGCGGCCGTTGCGTACAGTGGATCAAATTGCAGAAGCTCTTGGTCGACCTCCAGGCTATTTCGGATAGAGGGCGGTCTCTTCACGTCGTTGGCGTACCAGCCGTTCTTGATAGTCCAGCTGCAGTCATCATCAGGGCGAAAGCGCAATGGAATGGCGATCCCCAGCCACTTACACTATTGCTCGAGCAGTATCATAAACAACATTCGACTGATGTCAGAGATAAGGTGTACGCACTACATGGACTGGCAAGTGATAGTGGCGCCATATCCATTAACTATCGGATCGACCCGAAAGAACTCTTCGTGCAGATCGTCAAGCATGCATGCTCGTCGGTAGCACCCAAGATGGATATGAAGAGATCAAGGAAAAACCTAGTCGACTTTGCGAAGCTGATGCGAGAATCACTCAGGGTCTTTTGCGATGAGGAAGAGCTGATTGAGCACATCTCAGTGACTCAGTGGAAAAGCAGTGAGGCGTGCGGGAAACACCTGAAGTACGACTGGGCCTCAGTACCTCCTACCCCGCAGACAAATCAGATGTCCGACGACATATCTCAATTGGTGGCCTCACAAAGATCAAGCACTCAACATTTCACCTCTCACAATTCTGCGCAAGCTACAGGCAACAATTCCAGCGAGCCGTCTCGCGCAAGAGCGCGCGAATTAGTCAGAATACGCAGTAACGGACTTGCTTGTCAAAAGGAAGGCTGTGGCAGGACCTTGGTCGATGCGCGAGATCTCCGTCGTCATATGCGAATGCATGACGAACTTACTTGTCAAAAGGAAGGCTGTGATATGGTCTTGCTCGATGGGCAAGATTTCCTTCGTCATATGGAAATGCATGATGGCCAAATGCGTAAATGCGTCGTTGACGACTGTAGCGACCGCTTCGACCACGAGGACAAATTGTGGAATCATATCGAGCGCTTTCATCAAGACTGGCAGTCTCTTCAAGCCTTGCAACCTTATCCAGATGTATTGCAGATACTATCTTCTATCAGAGAAGATGTTTGACACTTAATATCGCGATAATCTGCGGGCACCCAAGCCATGGTATAGATACAGTCAATGACGCGTTGGGCGGTCATGTGTGCGCCTGTGTACTTGAAGCTCAGACCAGATGTTGACCTTGTATATACAGTTAAGAAAATAGTTCTATACAAGAAGCTAATGATCTCTCCACGTAGAATGCAGCCCCTGTCTCCTCCAGCCTAACGCCCCTCTCACGACGCAGCACCAATCCCCTCACCCACCGGACAACTCGGCACATCCGCCTGCCAAGCAACCTTCGCATACGCCGGCAAATAGCTATTAGTCGTAAAGCTCTCATCGATATAGTACTCCACCTGGCTCAGCGCAAAGTCACCACCAACATCAGGCTGGTTCAAAGCGTCAACGATGTAGCTAGCGATAAAGTCCAGAAAAACAAGATCAACAGTCTTTGGCATCGACCCATCGAGCGGGAAGGAAGCGTTCGCCTGGAGATCATTGGGTTGAGAGTAATTAGGGATGGTTGAGTGAACGGTGTCATCTCCGTCGGTGCCGAAGTCGTCTTTTGTCGTGTAGCCTGGGTTGGGGGCTGTGGATTGACGGCGGATGAGACGGCCGCCTTGCTTTGAACGGCGGGTAACTCCTTCGTAGTGGTGGGTGAGTGGCGGGTCGAGGCAGGCGTCTCTGTCTGCGAGGATGGGGCTGAAGCCGAAGTCGGCGGTCTCAAGGTCGCGCTTCTTCTTCTGGAAGGGACCGGCGTTTAGTATGCCGAGGACTTGGGAGGCTTGCTCGTAGGGTACGTCGGGGATGAACTGGAAGGCATCTTTGAATGGGGAGACGATGAAGGAGTCGTCGTAGGTGAAGGGGCCTTTGGCGAGGTCGAAGCGGACTGATCCGGTGTTGATGATGATGAGTCTGGGGATGTCCTTGCGCGTCTCGTTTACGACGACGGTGGCCAACGCTGTTTGAAGGAGTCCGAAGATGTTGCCTTCGGCTAGGAATGGCTTGCAGTACTGGCAGTATGTCGCTGGGGCGCAACCATACAAATCAGTCAAGTTAAGCTTGGCTCGTTCCGATGTAATCTCATTAGTAACGCTGACACCGGCAGATGTGTCGAACGCGGTGTATCGTTGACTTCCCTTGGCATGGTAGGCAAATGTGTTACGGTTCCAATCAAGGTATCTTCGCGCGTAGCGGAGAGTGGAGTTGGAAGTAGACGTAGGCAGATGTGCACTAGCCGATGCAGTTCCAGTGCTTGCCGGTACTACCGCGCTGCGTGTCGGGTTAGGTACACCTTTAGGGTTATGCTGCGCCTTGCAGGTCTTCGATTCAATGCCAGACATGGCGACCCAGCCTAATGTCTCGCAGTAACGACCTAAGACTATGTTAGCCACTTCTTTCAAAGCACGTCCAAAGTACATACCAGACTCAATTCCTGTAGCTTTGTCGTCGTATACGGCAAAGTCTCGGATGTGGGTATGTCCACCAAAAGCTTGAATGGGTACGTCTGGTTTCATGCTGCGGATGGCTTTGAAGACAGTACCCATTGTACTGCTAGAAACGCTGGTGCGCACCGGGTTGTGGCCGGTGATTACGAACAAATCGATTGGCTCGGTATAGTTGACAGCCTGTTGGAACCACGGCTGCTTCACCATGTCGGCTGCTTTGATGACCTTGGAGACGTTGCTGTTGCCGGTGAAGTCGAAGAGGACGCCAAAAGCCATGATGCGGAGCCCTAATTCTATCAGCATATTGTTAATTTCACGATTGATCGACTTACCCTGCTCTGTGGTGAAGTAACGGTAACGAGACCCAATGTACTCGAACTGGCCAGTAGCAGGGTTCTTGATCTGCACATTGCTAGTGAGGTACTTGTCGCCATAAACCTTGGAGAAGTTGTTGAAGGTCTCGTAGGCAATTTCGGTAACATAGAGCTCGTGGTTTCCAATGGTCAACAGATCGTAATCAATGTTTTCGAAAATGGCGTTCGAGACGTTGCCATTGGGAGTCGTCGCGTCGCTAAGTCCAGCACCGTCATGTAAGTCCTATGGTACGTTAGTCGAGTTGTTACTTTCATCAACCACGTGCGCAGCCCTACTCGTCCCCAGGGCCTTATGGCAGACACTAACCCCTGTGTCTACCAGAAGCAGATCGACCCCTAGGTTCCGAGCCTTCTGCTTCATGTGCTTGGTGAAGCTGGCGTAATCACCCCAATCGGCCCCATAGTTCTGTTCCTTGATGTGACCTTCCAGCCATCCATGGGTATCCGTGGTATGCAGGAAGTTGATCTGACCCCATTCCAGTGGCGCTTTCGGTGTTGTGGTCGCATTCTGCGCGTCCGGCTGCATGCGACGAACGTTTCTGGTCAATACGACATCATCTTTCAGCGGCCCGTAGCAACTGTTATGACCTTCGCAGGCTAGCGCCGGTGCTACTGTCGCGATGAAAGCGCCAAAAGCAAGAGACCGCATGATGAGGACCAGGTGAATGACAGCGCGCGATGATAAGCGTCCAGGGCGTCATCTTCTTATGTAGCCTCATGGCTGGTACGCGTACGTGCATCGCCGCTTCGGCTGTCTTACCCATGCCGGCAAAAAAAGATGCCCCTAGAGGCGGAAGCGGCAAAACCGCACGTGTAACGGTCATTGGAGAAGAAGATAAGCTTCGGCATGGTTGTGGACAAGCCATGCCAAAAGGCTTGATCGAGGCCTTCTCCTTCCTGTTGGGTGACAAGCGCGACTTTAGCGTTCCGAGGACCGGGGCGTGGCATCGCACCTCTCCGATGGTTCTTCCCAGCCATCTCCCGTATCTCCACGTTATCATTCGCCAACTCGCTTTCACCATCCTGTTCGGAATGCGGCTCGTACCTGATACTCTTGAGAGGCCTCTCAATCGCGACGATTACTCAACCTGAACAATGCGTGCAATACGTCACAAGTCATGGTATCTCGCTGGAAGACAAGAAAACTTTACTCTTTTAGATTGCTCCCATCGCGGATTTCGTGTTCGACCATCTCTTCCGAGCTGGCTTTCTGTCACCATACGATAACATCAGCATATGGCATGGCTCTGAACTACACTACGGAGATCGCGGTGTGCAGCTTCCATGACTTATCCCCGAGCTCCAACCCTGACTCAGGCTTCGTCTTTTAGCGAGATCATTCCCGCAGCGGAATGAAGAGCCCAGTAGACGACCTTTCACCTCCTCCTCAGTTCTGGAAAGACATTGTTGTGGCTAAACAATGATCAGCTATGTGAAAGTACATAGCAGCACTGCATCAACTACAAAGCAAGGTACCTCCTGTGCTATTTCACGCTTCAACCCAACTTCTCGTTGCAATTCTCAACATAGCGACTAGATCAACTTCGCAGTCATGGCCAACCCACGGTGTGCCACTTGCGGGACAGTCGCTGTCCGTCCGGATCCAGACCAGCCTCACCTCAACGCCAGGTGGTACAAGAACCACCTATTAGCTGACATTAACATCAAATACGGCGACCATGGTGAGAAGGAGTTCGTCGGTCATCGTCTCGTCTTTTGCTCAGTGAGTGAATGGTTTAAGAAGGCATCCAAAAACTTCAAGGAAGCCAATGATCAGGTGATAATTCTAAAAGGCGACCATCCGGAAGGCCTAGAGGCTCTGTTCGAGTACGCGTACAAAGAGGAGTATCTCGAAACAGTCGATGTTCCGGATGAGTTGACGGAGCTACGAGAGCGGTTCAAGCATCGTCTGCGTGTCTTCGCAGTAGCCGATAAGTATCAAGTAGAAGGCCTAACAGCTCTAGCCTATCGCCAACTCAAGCAGCTCGTGGATCTCTTTACTGAGCCAAGACGGACCTACGGTGACGAAGATGAAACGACAGCATCTGAGTTCTTCAGATTCATGTTAAGGCAAGTGTATCATGATAACGAGCGATACTTTCCAGCTCTGCGGGACGACCTGCATCAAACCGATCAGACCGCGGAAGGAAATTCGCACACTGACCCATCTGAGACTGAGCAAACCAGCTCCACGTCTACTGAGAACGCTCCTGTACGCGCTACAGCTCAGCGGCACAATCCCGCGCGGGAGACAACATGCAACCCACCGAACCCACATTCACCCGAAGGTAGAAGTTCGCACCACCCTCTCGATCGCGTCCAGGATCTTCTTGTGGAAGGGGCCATGAATGCCTGGGTCAACGCGCATCCGGACTTCAATCGTCAGCATCTTGTGCCTCTTGCGCAAATGTTCCCGGATTTCGGCACGGATCTCATTGTTGCAGCGCTGAAGTCGTCGCGCATAGAAGGTTTGCCGGAGTACCTATATGAAGACGAGGACTACGAGGGCTACGATGACGGCAGTGACAATGAATGGCTGAGGGCCCAAATCTTGTGAAATCTGGCTATCTTGCAATGGAGATGGAGACAGCCCTGGAGGTATGTAGGCGCGTAGCTTAATGACGCAATACATGTACTGTTGAAATGTATACGAATTCGCGATACTGTTCTTGTAATGCGACATAGTGTCCTCATATCTGATGCATCTAATGCGCTGCCAATGATAGCAGCGCGCGTGTCGAAAGCGATGGAGTGAAAGTGAAGTTGGTCGAAGCTTCTCGATGACGAGCTGGTCCGAACGCGACATGCCACTTGAGCCCCGCAGTGCTGCGGACAAGGTGCAGCCTCGAAGCACAACACAAACACTCGCCGTAGCACACGACTCAGACCTCGGCCACGATGGTAATCAACTACAGCAAGTGGGTGAGTCATGCGCTTCTACCATTGTAATAGACGCAGCTTCTAACAGTTACTAGGACGCCTTAGAGCTCTCGGACGACAGCGACATCGAAGTGCATCCCAATGTCGACAAGAAATCCTTCATTCGCGCCAAACAAGCCCAGATCCACCAAGAGCGCGACCACCGCCGCCACCAGATAAAGACGCTCAAGTACGAGCGCATCATCAACGATGGCCTTACCGAACGCGTCGACCGCCTACTCACAGCGCTGAAGTCGCACAAGGACAAACAGGCAGAGGGAAATGGCCAGAACGATGACCAGCTCGTCTTCCAGGCGATGATGGAGAGCATGATGGACATGAAGATTGACAAAGACGGAGGTTCAGACCGGCCGCCGCCACCACCAGAGGGCGTACACGAGCACATCAAGGACAAGCCCACATACCCGCAGATGATGGCAAGCTTAGTAGACGCAGTGAAGAAGGACATTGACGAGCAGAAGAGCGAAGAGCCGCGATACACACTATTCATTCAGGGTCTAGAGAAGGAGAAGGCGCGCATACAAGACCTCCAGCAACAACTCCTCGCCAAGCTAGACGAGCTAGAAAAGGAAGACAAGAAGCACATCACGAGCGACGACATCCACGAAGGCTTCAGCTACTCCAACGTCAAGAAAGCCGAAGAAGAGAAGAAGAAAGCCGCCTCATCCTCCTCCTCATCGAAGAAAGAGCCCGCCGTCGAACTGCTCAACAACCCCTCCCGCCCCTCCGCCACCCGAACAGACACAGGCCAGTCCTCCGGCGCAGACGGCGACATAGAAGAAGGCAGCGTCGCCGAGCCCACCGGCGCCGATTCCGACAACGAAGACGACATCACCGCCTCACCCCTCGCCCAGCAATTCGCCAAAATAAAAGCCGGAGACTGGTACGCGTGCCTCCAGTTCCTCATGGCACACCCGGAGATCCTCGCCGAGAAGGAAACAGACGGCCTCCTTGTCGAAGCCTTCAACTCTGAACTCGACGGCAAGCCCAAACACGCACGGCAATGCGTGCACCAAGGTCTTCTTTTGCAGTATTGTAGGCAGCTGGGAGGCAGACAAGGCGTAGAGCTCTTCTTCAAACGCATACAAATAAAAGACCACCAAGCCGGCAAAATGTTCAACGACGACGTCGACTCAACCTACCACCGCATCAAAACGCGCGCCGCCGAGATCCTGAAAGAACGCGCCGAGAACCCCCAGAGCGAAGGCGCAGGCGTCGAGCAAATCCAACTCCACGCCGTAGACCCCGGCACCACCATCAACATCTCTGTCCCACCCAAAGAATCACTCGCCACGGACCCCGCAGAGAAAGAAGCAGAAGAGCAAGCGAGACAGATCTTTGAAACCTTCCCGCCGGGTCTGCAGCGTGCGCTGGAGAGTGGGAAGCTGGATGAGGTGAACAAGGTGTTGGCGAAGATGAGTGTGGATGAGGCGGAGGAGGTGGTGGAGAAGTTGGGGCAGGGGGGCATGTTGAGTTTGGAGGAGGGCGTTATTGATGCGACGACCGAGGAGGGACAGAGGGTTATGGGTGAGATTGAGAGGAATAGGAAGATGCCGGGTCAGGGACAGGCGCAGGAGCAGGAGCAGGAGCAGGGGGCTAGTAGGATTGAGGAGGTGGATTAGGAAAGGTGAGGGTTTGTGGTGGGGATGGTATTATGAATTATGGGAATGGAAATGGTATGGCATGGTATGGTATGGGATGATGGGTCCTGTAATTGTACATTATGATTGATGATGGTATCTGAAAATAACTGGTTTTGAGCAAAATTCTTAGATATGTCTTCTGATTGTTCCGGTAGCTTTGCCTTGGATCCCGTCCACCATCTCCCATGTTAAACCTGCAAAATTCCCACTTCGCCTATGCTGAGACCCCGTCAATATCGTACATCGACCCTTAAACCCTAGACGCCCTGTGCAGACTAAATTACAAGCCATGCAGTACTAAATGCCACTCCCGCGCTACAACATATTCATTTTAAAACTACCATTCCATGCATTGCCTGCCCTAGCATTTTCTTTCAAGAACATACCACGAACTGTAGCTACCCCCGGTGTCCCAGTGCCCTCAGATCAGCTCAGCAAAGTTGTCGTCGATGCCAGCCATATCCCTATCCCCAGCAAAAGCCGCAAAGTCATCCTCACCAGCATTCCTGCTCATCTTCCTCTTCTTGTGCGCATTCTCGTACGCATGATGTTGTCCGTAAACACCACCTTCAGCAGCACCCAGTGGCGCATGCTGCAAGCTCTTGAGCAGATCGGCGGCTATGTGCTGGTTCGGCTCGCCGATAGCGGTCGCGTATTCGGGCTGGGTGGTGTGTTGCGCAGGCGCAGGCGCGGTCTCTGGTACGATGGGGTGGGCGGCGGGTTGCGGCATTTCGTCGTCACGGATGGTGGGCACAGGGTCGTTCTGGGGCGCGGGTGCGAGGTGTGGTGAGCCGACGGGTGTGAAGGATTCCATGGGCGGGGGCGTGAGTTCCTCGACTTCTGGTCTTTCCTGCGCACCTGAGAAGGTAGCGGCGACGGGTGAGGTTGTAGCGACGGGGAGGGGTGCGGTAGAGATTCTGTTTTGCTCTGCTGCTGACAGGCCCTTAAGGATAGCTTCCTCGACTGCGCGCTTTCGGCTTTCTATGGCGTCTTTGCGCGTCTTCAAGTCTGCTTCCTGCGCCTCTTCGTCGACCAGCTTCTTCCTGTTCGCTTCGAGAAGGTGCTCTAGACCGGTAAGGAGGGCCTTGCGCGCCTTGATGCTCTCGGCGACGGCGCCTTCGGCCAGCGCAAGCTTCTTGCAGAGTGCAGCGAGCCCAGCCGCGTGCATTGGCGGGGATGGGATCGCGGCATTCGGGTTGGTGAGCTTCTCGTAGTCTTGGTTGGCGGTGGTGACGGCGGGTTTCGTCGCGGCATCGGCCTTCTGGAGGGCAGTCGCGAGAGGCGCAACGGGTGTGAGCTCAGGTGGGACTGACGAGCTCGAGAAGAGCGATCCACCCAGAGCAGGTTTGCGCGTAGATTTGGAGCGGTCCACCTCGTCTATCGACCTCTCCACCGCCTGCTGCACAGCCAAGTTGAAGATGTTACGCTGCCTCCAAACCTCGACGACCCTTCGAATCTTGTTTTGTATCTCGTGGGGGGAGCCCTTGTAGGCTACTGTCGTGGCTTCGGCGAGAATGGGTTCGTATGCGCGCAGGAACTCCTCCTTCTTGCGCATCTTGGAGGTTTGTGTGATTTCGTTGGCGAGATAGATGAGCACCAGTTTCTTATTCGGAGGCGACTCCTTCATGCGCTGTAGCCATACATGAGCGATGCGCTCGGCATGTCGTCTGTACACGTGACGTTAGTATATGGTTCCAAAGTGCATGACAAAACTCGCAATCCATGGATTCAACGCGTAATGCATGCAGCAAACTGGGGTCTTGGCAGAGATGAGATGCTTTACCTGTGGAAGAGGATCCATTGGCCGACAGTGGAGATGGCCTCTTGAGTCTCATTGAGCGATGAGAGCTTGGCCTTGAGGCTGTCCTCGGTGAAAGCCATGATGGCCTGGAGGTCTTCACGAATATATGCGACAGCTACTGAAGAATGATGCGCACGCGAGCAGAATGCGATCAACTTGCAGAAAAGCGCGTGATGGCAGCAGATGGTATGTAGCCTTCAGCGTGCGATATGCGCTTTGCAACTTTTCGCGACTACAGTGCTCAGGTGATGACGTGTGTTGGGGATGGAATGGGTGGAAGAGTTCAAGGTGAGGGCACCTGGGAGCACTTGAGAGCTAGGGACGCTAGGTGCTATGCGGCTAAACGTGGCTCCGCCGCGCCAAGCAGCTCCCTGGCTGGCCGTCACCAACGGTAACTATCCAAGACGCAACAACAAGACACTTGTACGCAAACTGCTGTCGCCAAACTTATCTCCGCTCCTCCCACTCCATCCCCCACACCCTCCACACCCACAATGGCAGACCGCTTCCCCTCATTAGACGAGATTGACGCCGGTGAGCTCAGCTATGGTCCCCGAAGCACCTCCGCACCGCATACTAAACCAAGCAGGCCAGACCGAAGCGCGCGGTGATGCGGCAGACTTCGACATTGGCGGCGGCGACAACGATGCCAGCAACTTCCTCGACCGTGAACGCGCGCTTCTTGGCGACGATGCCGACCAGTTTGCTTCGGAAAACGACAGGGCAGCGACGGTCGAGGATGGCGACGACGACCTGCTTGGGGGAGACTTCAGCCAGGCCAACGTCGGCGGCCAAGAGATGAGCGGCTTCGAGAGCTCCTTCCCCGCCATTGACACGACCAACGACGTAAGCACGCCTGCTTCTTTAGCCAAAGCATGGTTGCGATCTGGCATGTTCAAAAGTGACGCGCCAGTCGAGACCTGAATTGAGCATGGGATAAACAACGTCACGACGGTATACTGACTCCAGCAGCACATGGCTCCCGGCGGCACCATCACAGGCTCAGGCCTGCCCTTCCTCCCCGGCCAACCAGCCCCATCCTTCACCCCACAGCGCTCAGACTCGCCCGAGCCCGACGTCATCCGCGAATGGCGCGAGCGCCGCGACCTCCAGATTCAACACCGCGACGAGGTATCCCACGACCGCAAACAGAAAACCATCCAGGAGGCGCAGCAAAACATCGACGACTTCTACGAGAACTACAACAACAAGAAGGACAAGGAGATTGCCAAGACACGGAAGGAGGCTGAGGAGTTCCTTGCGAACCGCGACGACACCACCGCGGGTGGTACGAGCTGGGAGCGCATCGCCAAGCTGGTCGATCTGAGTGGAAAGGGCACCAAGGGCGGCGCGTCAGGCAGCGAGAAGGCCCGCTTCAGGGAACTACTGCTCAGTCTGAAGAAGGACGAGAAGGCACCGGGTGCGACTGGATACTAGACGGAACGATGACATGGGTAGATGGCTATCTTTTTGGGAGCTCAGGGCAATGGTTTGGCATACGAATGAGCGTGTCTACGGCCATAAAACTTGGAGTTCACGGATTAGGTTGCAGGGTACTTCATGCAGCTGTGTTAATACTTACTCTCTGATTGCCTACCATTGCTTGTGGTTTTCGGTCATCAGTCTTCAGCACGAGGATCATCGAGCAAGCACTTGATATTTGCTTATGTGGTTTATAGGCAGTAAGATGTTGAGCCTGGACATCTAGCATTCAGCAGTGTCGATCATCACTAATGGATTCTCCACTAGAAGTAGAGCTAAGTGCTGTCTTAAGAACCCTTAATACCCCCGATGTTGCCATCAAGTACAGCGATCCCATAACCCGATCTGAATACCGCTTTCGCACCCATATGCATGTTCTCTGCGCTAACTCGGTGACGCTCAAGAGAAAGTTCGACTCCGGAGAATACGTAAGTCAATATAACGCCTACTCACCACCCACTCCTGTTTAGGACCATGTAACCATTGCATTCTCTAACATGCTCCAGAATGTTGGATCTATCATCACTATCCCTCCTGGAAACGTACAAGCCGTCGAAGATATGATACGCTTCTTTTACCTCCAGACCTACAATCCGCGTCTTCTGCCCTCAGCCCCCATGTCTATGATGCAAGCACGAAAGCGGGAAGCGGCTCATCACGCTGCCGTTTACGATCTCGCACGTCAAAAGAGTTACGGTGTTAGTGGTCTGTCTGGACGTGCTCATAGGGCGTTCCAGAATGGCGCTGATGGCGCTCTGGCCTGGCTGGACCAACCGGCAAACAATACGGCAAAGAACGCTGTGAGACTGCTCCGCATGTATGTCAACCTGATCTACGAGAACGATGACGAAACTTGGGAGGTCTTTCAGGGCCAAGATATACCGGATATGATCACGTTCTGGCCTCTAAGAGGTTTGGTATGCGAAACTGTAGCTAGGATCTGGGTGAGAGCACAGCAATGGAACGCGACGCCGGCTGCTGGTCAAGCTGCGGCCCAAGGGGAAGAAGAAGTTGAAATTGATGCCGGGGACACAGGTCAGGATGTCGTGAAGAAGGAGCTCGCGAAGTTGTGCTGGAAGTATGCGCATTTCGCACAGGACTTTGCAAGGTGGATGTTAATCAAGGGAGAGGTGAGTATCACATTGGGCCACAATGTCATGGGAAGGACTTGGTAGATGGTAGAGGTATGCGGACATGCGCTTCCAGAGTATCTAGGTTGAGTAGAGTAGCAACAGCACCATCTAGAGACTCAACGCAACAACCACCATCTGATACAAATCCAAACAAGCAAACAAAAATCGCGACTTTCGCAGGATTCCCATCCCCACGGTCCAGCCAAAGCCAAGCCCTTGACCAGCCCATCGCAATCTAACCAACGGCGCCATCACCAAACCCTCACCAACCCCGCGGGCCGCATCGCAACAGTCCCGCAGCACCAGCAATCTAAACGTCGTTCGACAATGCCATCTAAAGTATGCATCGTGACACCACGTCGACCGGCAACCCGGCTTTCCTCTATATAATGACTATATTAATTTCTCCGAAGATGCAGCATGGGACCTTCCCTGGTACGGCACTTGGGTAAACGAACATCCGCAGATGCCCAGGTGTAATATTGAACCTGAGACAACCACCAAGAAACATCTAGTTGGTGTCCACCAATTGCGTGAATCGCAAGCGTAGGTTGATTATTGAACATGTTCTGTGCGTCATGTTTCACAAAAAAAAAAGGTCGAGACGCTTTTTAACTTTTCCAACGCGGACGAACCCGTGCCCTGCGACGCCGCATCACCAACGCCAGAACGAGACTGTTCTCCCTCACGAACAACATATGATGGCATTCAATAGAAATATGACGTCTGACAAGAGAATCCACCATCGACTCATTTCGCTTACCTCCTCGAAGTTCCCTCAACGGGCCCAACGGCTCCTTCCAGCCTGATCCAGCCACGCCTCACAGCCTCATAGGGGAAACAGTGGAGCCGCCCAAGGCCTCGCTAGCGCGCCTTGATTAATCTACGCACCCTCCTTTCATGATCGCCCTCCAGCATGTGGCCATCGCCATGGCAAGCCAGTGCAAGTTTCAAACAATCATCTCGATGCTTGGTGCCTTGGATCGAATCCCATGGTGACGCAACTGCGCTCCTGTGTCGTGGAGTAATTACCACCCGGGAACTACTATAAGACATGCAGCTACCTCTGTCAATCTATATTTTCGGCATCTAGGTCACTCGGTACCGGTCGTCTGTCTAACTCCATCGTCGTCTATTCACTCTTTTTTTTGTGTTGTTCAAACTTATAAGTCGTTCTGTTCTTTCTCTCCATCTTCGGATTATCAGCACGCTCGATACGCAGGATCGTATCTTTACAGCTCGCAACACCTCCAATCTACCTTTCTTTGATACCCCGAATTTATCGAATCGACTCTACCATCTTCTTCAAAATGAAGTACATCACCTCCGCCCTCGCCTTCGCTACTGCCGTCGCTGCCCACGGCTATGTCAACAATGCCACCATTGGCGGCAAAGAATACATCTTCTACCAACCATACCAAGACCCTTACATGACGGACGTGAAGCGCATCTCACGACCGATTCAAGGCAACGGCCCCGTTGAGGACGTAGCCATCTCCGATATCCAATGCGGCGGCTACGCAGCCGGCGGTATCAACGGCTCCAAGCCCGCTGCTCTCCACGCCGAAGCCGCAGCAGGTTCAGACGTCGAGCTCTACTGGACGCTCTGGCCTGAGAGCCACATGGGTCCTACCATCACATACATGGCCAAGTGCCCCGATGCCGGATGCAATGACTGGATGCCTGAGTCAGCGTAAGTAACCCACCTGACCTATTATCCACCACCATGATATTAACACCCCCACCAGTGCAGTCTGGTTCAAAGTCCAAGAAGACGGCCGCCAAGGCACCTCTGACGTCTGGGGCTCCGACGCCCTCCAAGTCCCCGGCGGCTCCGTCACATACACTATCCCCAAGTGCATCGCACCAGGCTACTACCTCGTGCGCCATGAAATCGTTGCTCTGCACGCCGCGTACCAGTACCCTGGTGCGCAGTTCTATCCTGGGTGCCATCAACTCAAGGTTACCGGAGGTGGATCAACGAAGCCGAGTGGCCTTGTTGGTTTCCCTGGTGCGTACAAGGGTAGCGATGCCGGTATCACTTATGATGCCTACAAGGCGGCTACTTACACCGTTCCTGGCCCCAAGAAGTTTACTTGTTAGACGGGATGAAAGTGGCTGGGGACTCTGAGATAGGAACCCGGGAATGGGAACCCTCAAGTACAGTACCCTGAGACGGGTAACAAAACGCTTCTTTGTATATATTTGCAGTCGTATATAGCTGTCGTCATGAATAGACCTCTGCATCATGATTGAAAACACTTGTGTCTGTTCGTTCTGCATCGTGTCGTGCCGCGTAGTTGGTTCTCGTCGTAACGCTGTTTGCGAAATCATCACTTCGTTCGAAAAGACCTAATGTTATGGACACTTGCGCAGACGCTTTATCAATCGCAGGGGATAGCTGATCGTTGCAGAATTGTGTGCATGCGTGACCTTGGCTGTTGCACTGCGGTCCCTACAATGGCCGTGTGCTTGCTTGATGCGCTGGTAGATGCAGCGTCGCAAAGCGCATATTATCGCATCGAATGTGTCGAATTCCAAGGGTGCAATGAAATTAGCGTCTGTATTGCAGTAATGAATATCCTGGTGTTAAAATGCAGTCACGCCGCTGCTGAGTAACTATTGCGTTCGATGGCCGCGAGTTAGGTACTTCTCCTAGCCCTTCTGAGTCCATAGCCTGCCATCGAAAATGCTGACGAGCGTACCAGGCAGGTCTTCGACATCCGTTGTGTCCCTACTGCGGTGTCTCTATGGCTACCTTCGGATTTCGTTGCAAATATCTCATTTCGACATCTGTGCCGCGGACGTCGAATAACTCTTTCTTTTTCCTGACGGCGACAACTTCCCTGATTCCGTCCCGTTCACTCCGCGGAGGCAGGGCACTTCCTTTTATCCTGATTGTGGGCTCAGAAATCTGGTCAGATGAACAATCATCTCGGGCCTTCTCTGGTGCTTTTGCGCGTGGAGGGGAAGCGTTCTCACTTCCCCGTCAGCCGTATATCCGCCACCCTTACGTGTCCGAGCCTGATTCGCACTAAGGGTCTGCATCTTTCATCTGATTGTCAGGCACCTCGGTTGTGCATCTTTATCAGATGCGTGTACCAGACTGAGTGCGATCACGCTTACCACGGTACTGACGGGTGCAAAGCCTATCTTGGCCACCAGTACAAGATGCCCTTGGATTGGCTGCTTCGTTTTGGTTCTGCGTTGTCGATGTCGGCCTTACCTCGTACTATGAATTCGAGGGTGTGAGCGAGAGCGGTTGTAGATGACTGAAAGCGGTAGCGCCCTGTACGATCGGTGAGGTTTGATCAGCGCTGTGTGCTGTAGCATCTGCGAAAACGCATCAAGGTCAGCGAAACCTGAAGGTCGCATCTTGGTGTTGAACGTGGCTAGTAACTCTCGAAGGATATGGGGAAGAGCGCCACTTTCCGGTCAGTCTAGAAGGATGTCTTCAGCTACTATATCGAAAATGGTACACCGTCTGGAGGTGGAAGCAGCCCAGCGTGGGCTTGCGCCAGTCTAAGTGCCAGGCTGATCGCCGGCCCTAACGGACGGGTCCGCACATGGCTTCGGCACTATTTTGAAACCGCCGAAAGGAAGAGGTACCTTCTGGAAAAGATCAGAGATGTCAGGTTCGCTTGAAGAAACGAGAAGAGTCAGCAATTGCCCGGACAAAAGGCGCATGGCGTAGGTGAAGCAGGAACTTCTGACGTCCTTGCTGCTTAGTGTCGGCGATGCTTTGAAAAGGCAATGGCTAATGCGATTGCGATTGGAATCGCGGTCAAGGTGATGTGAAGAGCAGGCGGTAGTCCAAGGGCTTGCGCTGCAGCTAGCAATGCGATGATGCCCACAGTGGGCCTTAGACGCCGGTTCTGCTCCTTCCCCGACTCACATCTGCGCCGTCCAAGCTAACCTTCGAGTGCTAACACGCCCGACAGCCCGAAACAGAATGACGATGTACCCATGTCGTCTGTGATGATCGATGAGGCAGCTGCAAGCGATATCGGTCGGTATATTTCATCGCAGAGCCTTGGAGGATCTTCATCTTACGACGCATCGTCTTCCGTCGTAGCCGTGAACGCTTGACAAACGTTAAAGACCAGGGATTCTGGTAATTTGTCCAACGGCTCTGCTTCGTGCTCAACTCCGTGCCCGGCGGACTTAGTCGAACAGGAAGACCCTGGAATTAGTCGATGGGTGAATAGCCGCGAGCTTCCACCGCTCTTTCGGATCTTGCCAACACTCCTAGACGTCTAGCGAGTATTCCATATCCTGGCCTTGGTACCATCATCATGATCACCTGGCCATGTGCATACTTAGGCGACGCTCCTGATCCATGCTGCGCCGTGGCTGGTTGCAGAAAGACGATCCGTGCTGCTGTTTAAATCGGGTCCTCGAAGATATGTGGCGCGCACCAAGGCGCGCGACTAAGGCACAGTTTGAGAGGTGCAAGAGGCCCAGCGCAATGGTAATGAAAAGCAAATCTCCGTACGGCGTGGGCGATCTGGTCAGGTTCGTGTTACATGTGCATTGGTTGTTGCATGTGTGCCGGCGCAGGCATGTCCACGGGTGTCGCTTATGCTACTCGTCTAGGCAGGATGACACAACGCGGGACTGATTTCTGATAAGCTGTCGACGAGACTCTCGTTCTCAAAGTATATTGTCGAGTATACGAATCCCGAGTAAATCATGGCCGACGTTTCAGTCGAAAGTCAGGGATCAAGGTTTCGGATGAAAGCTCCCGCCGCGGTTCATGGAGCGACTCCGAAGTCTGCGTTCCTTGAGAGCCCAGCCAGAAGCTTACAAAATTCCCTGATATCATGCTCGTCAGATCTGTCCCTCGGCGAAGGTACGTCGTATCAAAATAGCCGCGCGGACCAATAGAGATCTTCCTCCTCACCGCCTGGACGAAGTTTTCTTACGAACAGTCAGGGGGTACCGGTTACAGGTAGACCGTAGTAACACCCGAGTCGTACCGCTCGTGAGCTCACGCAAGGCAAGCCGCACTTCCATCTGCGTGCGTCATAGCTCCAAAGAATGTGTTAGACCGCGGCAGTTTCCTGCCCGGACATTGAGTAAGGGCTCCTCGCTGAGCGCGTTGACGCCGTTGAGTAATCTACCGTGCCTCGCGACACATCGGCTAAACATCGACAGTCAGCTATCAAGAAGCTCATCCATGCCGCTTCGACAGGCGTCACAAGCGTCTCATGAGGTGGGTTACATATTGTTCCCAGGGCTGAGTATACCCCAGTCAGAAATGCAGAGTAAACGGCCCGCCACCTTGGGTCGCCGAAGCGGCACCACTCTTCTTGGCCCCAGCACGCTACTTCCTTCAAACGTTCGGCACCAGTCTTCGTGCGCAAATGACAGTACCGTAAACCCACAATCGCTTCAGCGACTCCAGGATCTGCCCGTCTGCGAGAAGAGGCTGATTGTTTGCGATTGGCTGCGTTTTCGCACCCTGTCGTCCCACTCCTTACTTGCTCTTTTCCACGTTCACGCCTCTAGCAACACACTCCGCACGTGTCATCATGGCAAACGCTGTAAAATTACTACCCTGAATGTAGGTCGCATCTCGCAACTTGATACTACTGGACCGTTTTGGGCACCCGTTGGTCGCACGGTTGGCTTTTCCTTTAGTCAGGTCATTCATATAGCCACTACCCGTGGACATGTCTCCCATGCCCCTACATCATTCACCCGACCACGTACCCTTTCCACATCCAGTATCGACTCCCTGGTAGCTGGGTTTGTGGATCCACGCCGTGGCTGTCAATCCTCCTAGTGTGTCTCCGCTGACGGCCCACCGTCTTTTACACCCTTCTAAATTCCTTCTACGCTTCCGTCGCCGAGACCCTTCTTGTTTCTCTTCAACTTCTCATGCTCGTTCGTTGATCACCGGTATTAACCATGGGATTCAATCCAGACTCCAAAGAATTGGGACCGAGTGAGCCACGAGCGCTCCAACCTACCGTCTCCAGTCAATCGAAAGCAGCAGAAGCAGGGCATCACCAGAACCGAAGCATCATGGCAACTATCGCAGACGACGACGACCGCCTACTTGTGCGCATTGGATACACTCCTGTAAGCGCTCCAAGTCTTTCACTCGACCATCTTCCAACAGTCTCCGCAGGTTCTACAAAGACATTTCTCGAGATGGTCTACGGTTTCATATGCCATCTCGATTCTAGGAGTACTGGGCTCAGTACCCGCTACCTTTGGTGCACCAATGAGCTCAGGTGGCCCAGCAACAGCAGTATGGGCGTGGTTCATTGGCAGCATCATGGCATACTGCATAGCAAGTTCAGGTACGTTTGCAACATGCATAGAAGAGTCTTAGCTAACTCTCGTCAAGTTGCCGAACTGGTCTCAGCATATCCGACAGCGGGAGGCATGTACTATGTCACAAAACACGTTGTACCACCTGAACACGTTGCAGCCTGGGCGTGGATCATCGGTTGGTGCAACTTCCTCGGACAAGCCGCCGGCGTTGCAAGTCTGGCGTATACAATCTCCCAGATGATATTGGCGACGGTTGTCATGCACACGCTAGACAATGGAGAGTCTGCTTTTACGCCGTAAGAATCACCCCACTTGGATCACCTGCAGCAGCTTACCGATCAATGCAGGCAAGCATATCAGACCGTCCTTCTCGCTATTTTCGTGTTGTGCATGTTTGGCACAATCTGCTCATTCCCCACGAATTGGCTTCATCGCATCATCTTGTGGTTCGCCCCTATCAACAGTACGTCGACGAAGGATTCGTGTTGAGCGCCGTCTGACAGCAAACAGTCATCGCATCAATCTGCATCTGCATCGCTCTTCTCATTCTCACACCGAACAAGCAAAGCCCACAATGGGTGTTCACAACAGTCATGGACGGCTCAGGCTGGGGAAGCAAGGGTTTTTCATTCCTCCTTGGGTAGGTCCAAACCAGCACTCGCATAGCGCCAGACCACTGACTAGTCCCAGCTTCCTTTCCGTTGCATGGACGATGACTGACTACGACGGCACGACACAGTAAGTCAGCCCTACGACTCCGCACATGAGCCAATCTAATCAGCGTTACACAGCATGTCGGAAGAGACCCACGATGCCGCTATTCGCGGCCCTGTAGCGATCCGCGCTGCGATCCTCGTCTCCGGCGTCGTCGGTTGGATGCTAACCGTCACCTTCTGCTTCTGCATGTCAGACTACGATGCGATCATGGCAACGCCGACCGGTCTGCCCGTGGCCCAGATCTTCTTCAACGCCGGTGGCAAAACAGGTGGAACCATCATGTGGTTCTTCGTCATGTTGGTCCAGTTCTTCACCGGCTGCTCTGCCATGTTGGCAAATGCTAGAATGGCTTGGGCCTTTTCCCGCGACGCAGCCTTTCCATTCTCGGGGTGAGTTTCCGCTTCCAGTCGGCGCTAGTATTGAGGGGTGCTGACTTTGCATAGTTTCTGGAGCAAGATCAATTCCTACACGCACACTCCGGTCAATGCGGTGTGGCTTGTTGTGCTGTTCTGCAGCTGCCTCGACCTAATCGGCATTGGAAGCACTCTTACCATTACGGCTATCTTCAACATCACCGCCCCGGCCTTGGACATTAGTTACATCGCAGTCATCATTGCACACCGATGGTACGAGAACACTGTCACTTTCCACCCTGGACCATACACGATGGGCAGATGGAGCAAGCCGGTCAATGCAATTGCAGTGACATGGGTCATCTTCATCAGTGTTGTGTTGTTCTTCCCGACTGTCAAGCCAGTCAGGGCCGACAACATGAACTACGCTATCTGTGTGGCAGCCTTCATTGGCCTGTTTAGCACCGTTTGGTGGTATGCGGGTGCAAGGAAGAAGTACACCGGCCCGCGCACAAGCGACACCATCGACATGCTTCCACCGGAGGATCCAGAGGACATCCTCAGCGACTACGACAACAATGTTTAGTGCGCAGCTCCGCATCGCACTCGCCTATCCCTATTCGAGAGCGCATGGCCGCCTCGAACATCACGACTTTAACGACCTCAGACCCCTTGAGGGTAACATTCACAAACGGGTTTCCATTTCCAGGAGTTTTACGGTGGCGGGCATCTTTTGTTTCGGCGTTGGTCGACATTTGGGTTTCATTTTCTTTCATCATTTTCTTTCGAACAAACGGAGTCACCACCTAGAAGGGAAGAGAGATCAAGGGTCACTCCCATTCACTTGCGCAAGATACCTATAGATCGGATGATACCCCCCAAGCAGCCAGCCACACGCGTACTCGATAGCAAAACTACGCCAATGTCCTTATTATTTAGCGCAATATACTCCATCAACATTACAATCATCTACTTTCAGTAATTTCCCCCATCTTCCTCGGTTCGCATGGTCACTACGTGGGTGTCAATGGTCACAGGTTTGCCTCTGCTACTAGCGTTGCAGCTTCATGCAATGCAGGTCATATTTGGTCCGCCCATCCGCGATTAGTCGCACACCACCAATAGCAATAAATGCACCATCTTTTGCTTTTTCGGCTTTTCTTGAATGGATTGATCGGTATTCAGAGGGCGTAGTTCGCCTGCTTACGTGACCCTGCACTGCAAGGACACTGTACATATGCAAGCTTAGCGGGATCGAGGCTGTCATCGGCAACTTCGCATTATGGCACCCCTTTGGATCCTTGGCCGGTCGGTTAGAATTACGGGAAGAATGCTATGCGGGAAGGTTGCTGAATGTGTGACAGGGCTACGAAGAGATCTGTGGCTACGACGCTGCAGGATCTGAGGTGGTGGAGCGACGTATACTCGTACGTTACACGGGCGTAATCTTATACGAGCAGTACAGAATCTGGAGCACTCATCTTGAATCGCGTGCATATACACATGATTGGTCCAGAAAGACATACTCGTTGCTCTACCGGAATCAGAGACCTCTACAACAAATGGTACCACAACGCATTCATCCCGCTAACCAGCGAACTCAGCCCACAGAAAACAACAAGTCCACCATAACCACTTCCATAGCCCCCAATTGCCTCGCCTTTCCAAGGCATTCCACCAACAAGCGCCTCACTCATCGGCCCAGCAACAATATTCCCAACTCCCCTAGCAAGACAAAACAGCGAGAATATGAGGATGATATCCACATGTCCCATCCCCCTCGACTCGCCCTTCTTCGCCATCTCCCTCATAACAGCCGACCACGCTGCTGGAAAGCCGCCTGAAAACAAGCCAAATAAGACGCAGAAGGTGTACAGAATGGCAATGTGTGTGGCCAAGCCCCAGAAAAGAAAGACAGAGAGAGTAGCGCCCGTAGCAGAGACCGCAATGCAGACCCGGGAATTGAATCGATCGGTCATGTACCCCATGATGATAAGACCGACCATAGCAGACACATTGAGTAACATGAGTGAGGCCGTAGATTGCCAATCTGATGCACCGAACACCTCGCGGGTGAATGACGGGAGGTAAATACCAGGGAGATAGTACCCCGCGCCCTGAACGAAATTAGCAACTTGATGCAACAAGAAAGATCTCGAGCAGATGAGCTTCCAGTTCCAAAACCTCTTCTCCCCAGTACCGACGTTCGTCACTGGAAGTCTCGGTCTAACGAACCACGCCAACGGCATACCCACTCCAAACATTACACCAGCCAAAACACGCATCGTACTCGGGTATCCCACCTGCTTCAGCAACGCGTTGATCAAAAGAGGCAGAACCAACCCCCCACACCCACCACCCGCACCAATAACCCCAAACGCCAACCCTCTCCTCTTTTCGAACCACTGTTCTGCGAAGACCAACAGCGGACAAAACGCTACACTGCCACTCACACCCTGCAGCACACCCTGCGTAATCACAAGCTGGCTTGTGCTCGTACAAAACGAACTAGCCACGTTCGACACAACACAACCGAGCAGACCCGTCATCGCCATCCAGCGTGCGTAGACTGGTTTCCGGCGCGCGAGATACAGAACGGGGGGGAGGAAGATGAGGATGAGAGATTGGTTTAGGACGCCGATTACGGCGGCGAAGGAGGAGGAGGAGGAGGAGGAGGATTGGGAGTTGGAGTTGGAGGTGGAGGCAAAGGGGGCGTGTGTGGTGTAGTGGGATTGGAAGCGGCCGTAGGAGAAGGATTGGCCTGTGGGGTGGTGAGTTTGTGTTAGGTAGAGGTGTGTTAGAGAGTAGAATGGGGAGTGGTTGAGGGATGTTGAGAGGGGACGGACCGATGGTTAGGAATTCGATGGCGAAGGCTGCGGCGAGGAAGAGCCAGGCGTGTGTTCCTTTGTCCATGGGTGGGAGGGTTGGGGGGAGTACGGAAGGGTTCTCATGGAGCTGTGAGATGTGTTTATCTCCGATGTCGTTTCGTGAGGGTAGGTCTTGGTCGTTTGGATTAGCAACAGTTGTTGGTGGTGTGGTTTCGATGGGATTGTTGGACATGTTCCCGGTTGCCAGTACGTGGACTAGATGTAAGGGGAGAATGTGATAGGTATCAATTAGCTATACTTGCTGATGTCCTAATGGATCCTGCTTTCAGAAGGCTGTTGTCCTAACAAGTAGTGTCCGCGTCGACTAAAAGTGAATATATCACTCCCGTATTTGCACTATACTACCTTATCCGCACACGCCTTGCGCCCACACGCCTTACGCCTACGATACCCCCCATCCCCAACCCCTCGCATGCGCCGTTTGGTCCACGCGCCCTACGCATCTGCAGGACGCCCTTGGCAACCACTCAATTCATCCGCGACACCTTCACACAACACATCACCCAACTCATCATCCAACACAACCAATTGCATATAAACTTGTATTGATGCATATCCAGGTCTACTCTGGAAGCCAATGGGGTATTCTAACTGTGTCGCAAACATGACTTATAAATCTCGATAGATGGCAAGATAGAAAAGGAAAATGTGGGTGTAAAGAATGAAGAGAACCTGACATGATGGAAGAAACTTTTAGTCCGTTATTCCCCTGTCGTCGATGGTTGTTCTGGCGTAAATGTCGTTGCGTTAATGATTATGTTTTGCGCTTGCGCAGTGTTTGCGAGGTGTGTCTTGTATCCTCTTTCTTTCTGCTTGCGCGTGGTGTGTGTTTTCTTGTGCGACGTTCTCAAAGCTTTGGACACGTCGTGTGCTGCGATGCCGTGTAAGGTGTCATGCATGGCACGTTGTCCCTCGGTAGGCCACGACGCTGTCTTCTCTCTGTTGGTCCGACCAGATAGGTGTCCATCCACCGTCGTCGACCCGTAGGTACAGGAGCAGCTTCGTCCGAGGGGCGTCTATGACCGTCCAGTTCCCATACGGCTCAGTTCCTTTATCCGTATAGTGGAAGGCATCTTGCTGAAGCGCTTGCTACTTGAGGTGGTGGACGAGTTTGCCGAGGAAGGAGCCGAGGCATAGACGTACTCGCCGTCAACGTATTGCGCTTCGCTGATAAAGGTCGTGCGCTTCTCGCGACGTGTGTAACGCTGTTCGAGGCGGTAGAGCTCGAGGCCTGGATTGGGTTCTTGTTAGTCTACTGTCGCAGATGTGAAGGTTCGGGGCTAAGGTAAGATGGGACGAAGCGAGGTAAGACATACGAGCTTGCATCTTCTCAATGAGACCCATTGTGTATTGTGTGAAGTTTGTTGTGCCGCGCGCCGAGAGATATTGTGTTTGTGTCTGTGTCGAAGAAGGAATACCAAGGAGAGGCGGATCGTAGATACGGCACGGTTGTGATGTCGCAATGTGTTCGCCGGCTAGTTCCCTGCTGCGCTGTTGCAGATGCCGTATCGGATTGAGGTCGGACCAGGTACTCGAATTATGTTATAATAATGCGCTTCACGTCTGTAAGATTGGTGCTCAGATTATGCGAGGGTAGATAGCGGGTAAACGAGTGTAGAGATGCGGCGCGGGAGGGGAACGATGTGATGAAAAAGGAACGGATGGCTGGTAAAAGACGGGATCAACGACTACGGTACGCGAGTTCCAAGAGGAAGGAGGGCCTTCCCTCGGATAGGTTGTTGGGGCGGGACAGTTGCTAGGCGTTCCAGGTTTCATGCGCGGGCAGTTCTCGAATCCCAAGTTGCATGATTTGGGGTTAGTAGAGCCGAAAGCCAAAACATACCAGGCCTAGAAAAGCCATCGTGTCCGTGTCGCGGAATCGTGAGTCGTGGACCGCTTTCGCCATTGCGCGGCTTGCTTGCATCGATATTCTTTATTGCGGGGTGTAGCGGCTTACTTGCTTGACAGCTGGGCAATCTGTAAGCATTGCCGTCGCGGAAATCTCTCCGAAGGCTTCAACACCCTGGATTTCCCAGAGTTCGCATCCAAAGTTCCCGGTCCTCGAGTCAGGGTCTCACGTGGTAATCAGGGGTCTTGGGCGAGACCCCAGAACGTGCCGGCGCCACCGCCTTGGCAACCGACGCTCGTCCCAGGGGCGCATTGCTAATCGTTATGCAGCACAATTCATCCGCCGGGTAGCAATCGGCATGGCCGATCACAGAACAGAAGCGTTTCTTTTCGTAGGACAACGAGAACCACCATGACATAGGATCTGATTGCTTCTCCAAAACTTGATGCCCAAAAAATTCCGGGATCGCCATGCCGCATACCGTAGATCTATAGCCTCACCATGCTCCGTGCTCCATTACAGTTGAAATTGTCCGACCATGACCTCATGCGATTACTCGAGACTCCGGGACCGTGCCATCGACCACAGCAATCGCGCCAACATTGCCTGCGTCTGCGGATCCGTTCAACAACGAAATGACAGAGATGACATCCGAAGGCTCGAGCAGATGCCAGCTGGCCAGCGTCTGCTTCGAGCTGGCACCAACCGTGACCGAGAAGACGTGATCAGTGGGCAGTTTGGACTGGCGCAGCGATCGGAACATGTCTGATGATGTTAGCGGGTGGAAAGCGCAGCCACAAGTGCAACACATACCTTCATCCGTGAAGTCGTCGCCCATGCAAAGAACAAACTCAGGCGCATTGCCGCTACCTTCGCCGTAGTTCTCTACAAGCGTCTTCGCGATCTCGCCCTTGTTCACGAACCTCGGGCGAACTTCAAGATTGGCTTTACCCGTCATGACCTCGACGTCGTGCTTCTTTGCGACAGTCCTCTCGAGATGCTTCTGGCACTCCCGCGCCTGGAATGCACCGTATTCGGGATCCGCTCTCCGGTAGTGCCATGTCAGGGCAATCTTCTTGCGTTCGATGAATGAGCCTGATCATCTGTTAGTAATAGGTAGTTTGATGACAGTATAATAGCTCACCTTGAGTCCTCTCAGTGTAGTGCTGGAATACGTCAATGACCTCCTGCTGCCAGCTCATGTCGGTCGTCTCGGTGAGATTGTGCCATTCCTGACTGCGTGGATGCCTCATAAAGCTGCCATGCTCAGCACTCAGACCCAGCTCGGGAATGTGGCCCATCCATTCGTCCAGGAAAGCCTGATCTCTGCCGCTGATGATCCAGACGGCATTTGCAGGGTCCGCTGCTAGGGTCTTGAGGGTCCGGATGACACGATCGGATGGAATAGCTGCTTGTGGATCTTTGACAATGGGTGTCAGAGTACCATCGTAGTCGAACATGAAGAGTCGCTTCTTGGCTTCACGGTACTGGAAGAGTAGTTTAGCCCGGTCAAGTGCTGGCGTAGCGAACGCTTGATCGAAAGCTGACAAATTCGTCATCAATCGCTTCAGGTAGTTGTTCGACCAAGCCTGGACATTGTTTTGCACAACATGATTGTAGAGTTGGGCGTGAGTCTCGGCACGAACTTCGGCACTCTGGTTCAGAGCGTCATTGATCGCATCGGCAACTCCGCCCATGTCCCAGGGATTGATGTGGCTTGCGCTGTGTAAGGAACTCGCTGTACCAGAGAACTCCGAAAGAATGAGCGGTCCATGGTTATCCTTTTGGCAAATGATGTATTCCATACTTGTCGTGTTCATACCATCTCGCACGCTAGTGATGAGGCCGATGTCTGCAAGTCGAAGCAGAGCAAAGTATTCCTCCCGGGAAAGGTACTGTGGGAAATGACGGACCGGGGTGAAATCGAGGGTTCCGTAGGTGCCGTTGATTTTGGCCGCAAGGTCCGAGATCTTGTTGACCACCTTTTCCTGTGCGCCATCACTTCTATCGGTATGGACTCCGCTAGGACTTGTGACCTGGATGAGGACTACTTTGCCTACCCACTCAGGATACTTCTGAAGGAAGAGCTGGAACGCCTGAAGCTTCTGAACCACTCCGCGAACCGCATCTAGCCTGTCACGACCAACAATGAGCTTCTTGCCAGCATACATCTCGCGGATGTCTTTGAGTTTATGTTCAATTTCCGGGTCGCCAAAAGCCTGTCGCTGTGTGGAGACTGCGTTAATTCCGATGGGGAACACGTCGACTGCTACATGCGCGCCGTATGCATCGACTCCAGTGGAAGACGAATCAAAACCCAGTATCCTAGTACAGCAAGACGAAAAGTGCCGCGAGTAGCTGTATGACTGGAACCCGATCATGTTGGCACCCAACACGCCCTCCAGGATCTCTTTCCGTCTGCTCAGGCAGCGGTAGAACTCGCTACTTGGGAAAGGGATGTGCAGGTAGAAGCCAATGTAGATGTTGGGTAGACGTTGGCGAAGGAGACTTGGCAAGAGCATCAGGTAGAAATCGTGTACCATGACGATGTCGCCTGGCTTATAGACCTCGAGGATCCTGTCTGCGAAAAGCTTGTTCATGCGGTAGTAATCGGCCCACGATTTCCGGGCAGCGCGCCCATCAGCTGGCTCATTCTGCTTGTAGTGGAACAGGGTGTAGAGCTCGTGCTCGGCATATGTCCTCCAATGGCTCTGGTTCTTCAGGATGTATTCATCTTTGCCATCATCTACCTCGTCGACAAGCCACACTGGCACAATCCTGCCTCCGTGATCGCGTTCGAGCTGTTTATCCAATCGTGCTCGATCGTCTGGGCCTATCCTGAAGCTGTTTGGAGCTTGAGGTACTTGTGTCGGTTTCTTTGGATCGACGGGAATCGGCGCGGCAGCCTTGTTCATGGGCGCTTGCGTAGCTGTGACGGATGCTGTCTTTGCGTGCGCGATCTCGCCAGTCCAGCCCACGAGCACGTGGTTCCACGGAGAAGAGCTAGAAGCCAGGTAAGAGAAGGAGTCGAAAAGGGCCGAGGTTCCGCGTCGCGGGTTCAGTTCCCAGTCGTTGCCCTGTGAGTAACCAATTGAATAGGGTATGGCAAAGGTCGCACTGATAACGCGACCGCTGAGGTTTAAACCAGGGTGTGCGGCGCGAGGATCTACGTCTGCAAGATCGTGCTTGGCATCCGGGTCGGGTACCTCGCTCGTTTTGCTCTTGACGTCTCCATCAGTTTGTGCGCCGGCTGCCTGTTCAGTCTGAGTGCTAGCCTGGCCCTCCTTTTGCTGGCCAGAGAAGTATGAGTTGGCGCTCCATTGGGGGCCTGGTGTGGCAGTCTCGGGATTGAAGGGGAGGTTGCTCGTCTTCTCGGTGGTGGACTCGTCGAAGTAGGCAGTTTTGCCGGAGAGATGTACGCCGGGTGTGACAGGCACGTTGGTAATTGCAGGGTTTAGCGCGGGATGTGTGCTGTCTTGGGAGTCGAGCGGAGGCCTCTGGGGCTTCTCATCTGTGGGAGGGGCCATGGTGGATGTAAGCGTAGGCGGTGCTCTGCATGGAACTGTCAGGTACTTGTAGGCGGAAGGATGAGAGGTGGGAGGATAATAGGTGAGAAATATGCCGAGCAATGGACAGGCAGTGCAATGTTTACGTGCATGCAGTGGTGAGGCGCGACTAAAAATAATTATGAAATGTGAATTACCTGGTGCTTGAGTCGCTGTCTTGGACGAGTCTCACAGGAAAGAGCTCCGCAATGGGTCTGGGCTGGGGCTGTCACGGAACGAGGGGAATTTAGGAGTGTCAAACGAAGGGTGGTGTGAGTGGAAATCAGGTAGAAGACACCACGTGTGTCGAGAAGCTCACAGAAGGTCGACGAGTGTAATGAGGGAAGAAAAGCTGGCCGTGGTGGGATGGTTCAACGCCCCACTAACATAGCTGTGACGTTGGAACCGACCAGCTCGGGCCTTACTGTCTCTGCTGCAAGCAAGGCATCGCACCATTACCGACTCCTCGCGCCTGCACGCGCTCCGCTCGCTGACCGCTCTGCGAAGTTTTGTTGGGCGTGTCAATATGATGTCAGGCAGCTTTCATATCGGACGAGGGTGTGGGCCGGCGCAAGTGCTGCAAGTGGACCGACGGAGACGCCTTGGGGCCTCTGCAGTGCCTGTGGGGTATTGGGGGCAGTCTGGCCGCTTTCACAGATGTCCTCCGTATAGCATGGGACATGGCAGACGCAGGGCTAGCAATAAACGTGTCCAACGGCCGGGTGCATACGAGGGCGACTGGTAATGCAGCATGCCCGCGGGAGTGCCTGGCATCCTCCGCCGTCGAGTCGACGGCCCAAAGCGGACTAGATGCTTGGCATGGTGCACGCGAAGATGCATGCAGAAGATTCGTGTAGAGTGAGCACAACCACCACCTTGCCGCATTGCGAGTCGTCGTTATCTCCCCGGGCCTAATGCAACTCTCGCGCACCCGGCTGATATGTCGCGCCCATAATCGCTTCAATCCGTCCATTGCGCTATGGCAGCACTTTGTGCAAGCCAGTCCGTCAACACCCCGCGACCGGCGCCAGCTTTCTACTGCGACGGAAGCTGCACAAGATGGCGCGAATTCAAGTAGCAAGGGTGATAACACTCAGGCTCGCGATGCCCAAGCTAGCGAAGTAGTCACCGAAAATGCGGCAGAACCGCCGAATGCAGAGGCAAAGCAATTGCCCGTGAGGAGAATGACCACGGTCAAAGGGCGCTGGCTGTCCAGCAAGGTCGAGGTTTCGATCGCTAAAAACAAACACCTGAAGCGGACAATGCCTGCTCCCTCGAACGTCGAGTACCAAGATCAGCTGGTGACTGCCAGAGACGCGTTCGCAAAATCACAAGACTACGAGGGCGTAGTTGTGCGGCCCATCGTGGTCGGGAAGGTCAGAGAAAGCGCGCTTCCATGGTGTGTGAACATGGAGGGAGAGCCAACAATGACAGGCATGGATCGGTACATCCCCAATCGACCCTCACTCGTAATGCCATGCTAAGTCGAGATGCAGTCTGCATTCAGAAATCGAGAGATTCTACAAATACACACAACCCGATCGATACGAAACGGCCGCGCGGAAGCACCTCATCGAACAGGTGCAGAGACAGGTTAAACAGTTCCTTCCAAAATACAACATCGAAGTGTTTGGCTCTGAACGGACTGGCATAGCCATGCCTCTGTCCGACATAGACTTCAGGCTGGTATTAAAGTCGCAACCGTCAGACCCCGCGCAGGTGCCAAAATTCCCGCCAGATACGAAAGAGCGTAAGAAGGGAACACGTCTTCTGAGTAAGTTATATTGGACGGTATTCAATAAGAACGGAGCATACCTACTGGCCGCGATTCGTCACGCGCGCTATCCTCTCGTCGCCGCGCAGGACCGCAAATCGGGCTTGGATGTGCAGGTTGTGCTCTCGAACGATACATCCATCTCGAGGGTGACGATGCAGGAGTACATGGAAAAGATACCTTACCTGCGAGAGCTGTACTGGGTAGTCAAGACCATGTTCGATACACGCGGCTTGTCAGACGTATTCCGCGGCGGTTTTGGCTCCTACTCGCTCTTCATGATGGTCGTCGCCAGCATAAAGCATGCACCAAAGCCACCGAAAGACTCTGCGCGTGCCCTTCTCCACTTCCTCGACTTCTGGGGCAACTTCGACACGACCAAGCACGGTGTGTCTATCGAACCAGCTTACCTCTTCGACAAGACGAAGCACCCTGTCCTTACGGATACGCAGAGGGCTCAGCTACAGGTATGAACCCACCCATCTTCCTCTCTACATCTCCCATCATGCTAACCACCACACAGAGCGGAGAAGCCAAACCCCTCCCCTCGTACATGCTCTCCCTCCGCGACCCCGCCGACGAAACCAACGACCTCGGCCGCAAAGGCATAGCCATCAAGCACGTCCAAGCCACCCTCCGCGACCTCCACAAGAACCTCCTCCTCGACGTGAAATTCAACAAGCGAGCCTCCATACTCTGTCCTCTCGTAGGCACATCCTACATGCTGCAACTCGAACGTCGCAAGAAACTGCAAAACTACGGTCGCGAGTGGGTGGAGAGGGAACAAAAGGACCTTGCTCAATTGGCAAAGGAGGTTAGAGAGGGTGGATGGCAAAGTGTAGTAGACGCAGTAGACGAAGAGGTGCTGAAGGATTCTGTGGAAGAGGATGTGGAGGAGAATACGCTGAAGATGATGGAAGAGGAAGAGGCTAGGCTGCGAGTAGCCAAGGAAGAGCGGGATAGGGAGTGGAAGAGGCTGGCCGAGGAGAAGACTCGGCGGTTGAAGGATGAAGCGCAGAATACGTCGATACTAGACCATAGTGATACCATGTCGTCGATCTTGGGTATGGGTATGCCTGCAGTAGAGGATCCGCAGACAAGTAAAGATGGTGTAGACGGACAAGGCGACGAGGCGAAGAACGCCTAGTCGCTTACCAATGTTGTAAAATATCATCACATGCAATCTTCACAGTAATCACAAACAAGCACGCAACTCAAGTCGAACATCAGTGAAGAAATCGAGCCTGTTGTGGTAAGAGTGATAATAGCCAGATGCTATGAACCCCAGTCCAGCATGCATGCCGTAGTACAAGTGTAAAAACCCCCATCAGTCACTACCCATGAAAGTCTGCCCCGAACCATCATCCTAGCCTCCCTTTCGCAGATGCTAACGACAAAAGACACGCTCTCCGCCGCACCCAGTCTTGACGCTCCTTTGTTGCGCTTCGAGAGCCTAGATGGCGTACTTTCGGGTCCACTCGCGCGCCGTCGATTCGTAGCGGGACCGGTCGGTCTTGTAGACGTGTGCGATCTCGGGGACGAGCGGGTCGTCGGGGTTTGGGTCTGTCAGCATCGAGCAGATACTCAGCAGCACTGTGTTTTTGTCAGTATGTATTCTACTCGACATAGGGGACTCGGGTAACGCACCCTTTGAGATAGTAAGAGCAGGGCTCCATTGGTCTCGCAGAATGTCCAAGCAGATGCTGCCGTTGGAGTTGATGTTGGGGTGGTAGATGCGGGTGGTGAAGTTGACCTTCGGGGGCTTGAAGGGGTAGTCGGTTGGGAAGTGGATTGCTAGGAAGAAGACACCGCCGGAATATGGTGAGTCGCCGGGACCCATGATGGTTGCTTGCCAGTGGAACTGCGTGTTGTTAGTGTCATGTCCAGTGTGGTTCTTCGTTCGCCCAGCCGCGTGGCTGTCTTGCAGAAGAGTGACGTACCAGATCATCTCCGATGGGGCCAGCTGAACAGGAAGAGGGAGGGTCACTAGGGGTATCATGTCAGTAAAATGTCCTTCTCGTCATGTTCTCGCAGGGCTACGGTGTCGCGGCTTTGCTTGAGGGCCCCGCATGCGGTCGTGGCCGTGCAAGCAAAACAGCGAGCCTCGCCGCCAGCCACGAGGGCCGGGAGATAGGTCACGTACCGGCCGAGATCGGTCAACTCCTTGTTGATGCGCTTGAGAGCCATGGCTGCGGTGTGTGTGTGTGGTGTGTGGAGTGGTGGTGACGGGTATTGCGGGTGTCGGGTCGAGCGAGTTGGTGTTGAAGAGTTGAAGTGGGATGTCTGCGCAGGCAAGGCGGTTAGTTAGCGGCGGGGATCCAAAGAAAGCAAGTGCGGCGTGTCAGCGCGGGAACCTCATCCGCCACTCTTTAACTCACTCACCTCTGACTCTATGTGAGGACAAAGACGGTCACGCTGTACGAGCACGATGTTCTGCACGATGGGGCTGCAGCAGGGGCGTTTGTATTTATCATGTGTGAGGAGCCAACCGCACGAGGCGAGACAAGCTGACCGCCCAACTGTTGCTGCCCACATTTCCACCGAGCGTTTCTACCCCAACAACCGCGCTGGGTGGCAACCTATCGAAGCCTGGAGAAGATGCCTCAAGGCTGACATGGACATTCACGCTGCTTCTGACCTCACTTAGTCACCACGCATTGGGCGGTAGCGAGGCCTTTACTCGGGTGGCGAACGGCACTGTGGATACGAGCAATCAGATGTGATACTTGCCGCGTTCGAGGCAAGAGTCGCCGGGTTTGATATGCATTTACTTCTAAATAAACATTGCCTGCATGCGTACCACCGCTAGGCGCCTACAGCTGACATGTTGCCTGTGATTGGGTGCGCATCTACGTATTCTTGTTGGTAGTACAGCAACAACCCGAGTATATTTCACCACTAGCAGAATGCTTGTAGACCTGTGATTGCACGACCGAGGATCAAAGCTGATGCAGGTTAGTAAGAGTCGAGACACGTTTCGATGGTACTCACAGTGGATGTCGCTTTGGCCCTCGTATGTCTGCGTCACAAACAAGTTGGCGACATGTCTTCCGATCCCGTACTCGTCGGATACTGCGTTTCCGCCAAACACTTCTTGCAGTCTGCTCACAGTCAGTACATGTCGAACAAGCGCTTGGTGCTACTTACGTTCGCGCGTTGATCAAAGCCCGGTCACAGTTCTGTCTCTTGATCATAGAGATCATCTCAGGTGCAGCTTTGCCCTCGTCCTTGAGCCTTCCGACTTGGTGGGCGGCCAGGATACCGTATGCAGCATCCGTCGTCGCGTCAGCTAGCTTCTTCTGCACAAGCTGGTACTTGGCAATCGGGTTGTTCTTGAATTGTTTTCTCTCGAGGGCGTACTCTCGGGTCCTTGCGATGCAGTCCTCGAGAGCACCGATAGTACCCCAGGCGATGCCATATCTGGCCGAGTTGAGACAGCTGAAGGGTCCCTTCAAACCCTCAACCTCTGGAAACATGTTTGCTTCGGACACGGGACAGTCATCAAGCTGGATCATGCCGGTAATGGACGCCCGCAGACCGTTCTTGTGCTTGATTGGCGGGGTCTCGAGAGTACCCGGTGGACATTGGTCGCGCTCAATGACAAAGCCACGGATCTTGCCAGTCTCGTGCAGCTTCGCCCAGACAAGGAGAACATCGGCAATGGGCGAGTTTGTGATCCACGTCTTTGATCCAGACAGTGAGTAGTAGCCCTTCTTGGTCGGATGCGGCTTAGCAGTCGTCTCCAGAGAGCCTGGATCGGATCCGTGGTTTGGCTCAGTCAGACCAAAGCAGCCCAGCAGTTGGCCCTTGGCCATCTTGGGTAGGAGGCGCTCCTTCAGTTCTTCAGATCCAAACTCCTCGATACCGCCCATGGCCAGTGAGCTTTGGACCGAGTAGCCGGAACGATATCCAGAATCGACTCTCTCCACAGCTCTGGTGATCAGACCTGCGGCGACACTGCTGACTCCGGCACACTCATAGCCCTGAATGCTTGCACCAAGTAGTCCTAATTCGCCCATTTCCGTGATGATCTTCCTATCAAAGTCCTCATTGCGGTATGCATCTGTAACACGTCAGCTAGCTCTAGACTCCCCACAACGGTATATGTACCTAGCACTCTCGGGAGCATGCGCTCTTGGCAATACGACTCTGCTGTCTCCGAGATGGCCTGCTCTTCCTCTGTGAACAAGTTGCTTGTGTTCAATGGATCTTGCCAGTCAAACTTGACGGGAGCATGTAGGTACCGCTTGCCGAGGGCCGCAGACCGGAGTGGGGTGCGCAATTGCCTGGTGGCATGTCTGTAGGTTGGTCGCAGCATTTTGGAGTCGTTATCAGGAATGTGGAAAGTGTCTCAGCTACACAAAAGTGACAGTTATACCCGGGTTCTCACGAGAATCTGCGTAATTGGATGAAGTTGGCCTCGGAAGTCCCACCGTTGAAAGAACCGCGGCAGGCGGTTCGGAAGCACTCCGCGGTGGCAAGAAAGCTAGCATCATCACTCTATCCACGCGGCAATTGAAGGATTTGGCGGGATCACGAGTTGCAGATAGCAGATCCGAGATGCACCGCCTGGAATGCATGCAGAGCCTCACTAAGCGATGACAGGCAAATGTGGGGTAGCAATGCCAAGAAATGTAGACCGTGATTGCGCGCGGTGAGACGCGAACGCGTCGTGACGATCGTTGGCGTCACTTTCTCCAGCCACCACGCAGTCGCCTACGCTTCTACACACAACGCTCTGGGCCAACAGCACCTCAAACCTCTCTGATTAATACAACTGCAAGAGGAATCCAGTCGCCATGGGTATCAAACACTTGTACCAGCTCATTGAGGAGCATGCGCCAGAGGCAGTCAAGAAGGGCGAGATCAAGAACCAGTTTGGACGCAAAGTCGCCATAGTACGTCTGCTATCGTCTCACCTACACGGTCAATCACTAACATACTCAGGATGCGTATGCATATTCTAACCCCTCTATGACTCTCCAATCTAATACTGTGTAGATCTATGAGCATCTACAGTTTCCTCATCGCAGTCCGCTCCGATGGCCAGCAGCTCATGAGCGAGACGGGCGAAACCACTTCACATCTCATGGGTCTCTTCTACCGCACCATGCGCATGGTAGACAACGGCATCAAGCCCCTGTATGTCTTCGATGGCGCTCCACCCAAGCTCAAGTCCGGCGAGCTCGCAAAACGTTTCCAGCGCAAGACAGAGGCACATGCGGCGGCTGAGGAGGCGAAGGAGACGGGTACAGCAGAGGACGTTGAGAAGTTCTCGCGGCGGACGGTCAGAGTCACGAGGGAGCACAACGAGGAGTGCCAGCGCTTGCTCAAGCTCATGGGCATTCCCTACATCGTCGCACCGACCGAGGCTGAAGCTCAGTGTGCTACGTTGGCGAGAGGAGGCAAGGTGTACGCCGCTGCTTCAGAGGACATGGACACGCTTACTTTCGATTCACCCATCCTGCTGCGACACTTGACCTTCAGCGAGCAGCGCAAAGAGCCAATTCTGGAAATCCACCTGGACAAGGTGCTTGAAGGCCTGAATATGGAGCGGAAGCAGGTACGAATAGACCACTACCTCAAACGTGTCATATACTAACCACTGTCAGTTCATCGACCTCTGTATCCTCCTCGGCTGCGATTACCTCGACCCCATCAAAGGCATTGGTCCAAGCACCGCCCTCAAGCTCATCCGCGAGCACACGGACCTCGAAGGCGTCGTCGAACACATCAAGTCCCAATCCTCCAAGAAGCTCACCATCCCCGACGACTGGCCGTTCGCCGATGCGCGCCTCCTCTTCCTCGAGCCCGACGTGCGCCCCGCCGACGACCCAGAATGCGACT
This sequence comes from Alternaria infectoria, assembly GCF_024043175.1. Lineage (NCBI taxonomy): Eukaryota > Fungi > Ascomycota > Dothideomycetes > Pleosporales > Pleosporaceae > Alternaria > Alternaria infectoria. Next base: position 1,713,017 of record NW_026250694.1, on the reverse strand, counting down.
TCAAGTGGGAAGCCCCAGATGTAGAAGGCCTCGTCAAGTTCCTGGTCGAAGAGAAGCACTTCAACGAGGACAGGGTGCGCAACGGAGCAGCCAAGCTACAGAAGAACATGAAGACTGCGCAGCAGAGCAGGCTAGAGGGCTTCTTCAAGCCGATTGAGAAGACTGCTGAGGAGAAGGCTAGTCTCAAGCGCAAGGCAGAGGAGAAGCTCGAGGAAAAGAAGAAGAAGCAAAAGGCTGATGCGAAGGCGAAGAAGCAGGCCAAGGCTAAGCCGAGGACTGCTGGTTAGAGAGATGATGTGAGATGGGGAGGGAGCATCGGGGTTCGCGCGAAAAGGGCGTTTATGGGATAGCGATACCGGTGGGCTTACGGCGTTTTCAAGGCATACCATACGCATATGGTTCGTTGTACCATGTCTACGTCATGGTGTCTCGACATGTAGCTTCGTTCTATATGAAAGCAAAGGAATTTAACAATATTGTCACATACACAATTCCCAATCCGCCTGACTGAGTGCTTTCCTTTCTTTTGGCCTGATACCTACTTCGTACAGCGTATCCAGGTTCATGGCTAGGTATGCAGCTCAGCATGGTGTTGGGAATCTATTCTCGCCTCGTCTTATACTGTTTTAACATCTGCAAGCCTATAGTTTACTTCGATTCTCCAAAGGAACATTCAATGAGCCCAATTCAACTGATCGACGAATATTCTATCGAGACGGAGAGGTATCAACGATCTAAAGAGTGCTGTGTCCACATCTGCGAAATCCCTAAATCGATTACACCACTTCAATCTTTCCAAAACTGACCGCAAGCATGCGCAACACGTTGTCAACAGATCCAATCACAAAACTTCTCATCACGATATCCAGAACCATAGATTCCGCCGACTTTCAGCAACTTTACCTCTGACATCACTCCCCAATACCGGCCATCCTATTCTTACTACTACTACACATCACACCAAACCTACAACCATCACCATCGTCATCGCAAGACGGAATGCAAGTAACCCGGCGAACCAAACTCTATATCTACAACGTCTCCTACCAAACTATCACAACACGCTAACCTAGCGGCGCAACTGCCCGGGCAAGAGCGACTAGCAATCTCATCACTCATCAGAAAATCACATTACATTCGATGCTCTTTGTGCCAAAGATTGAGATAGCAAATACCACCCCTTTTCATCCGAGCAAAGTCAACACAGCATAAACCCGTAACAATACCCCCCCTCCCACGGAACCATCCATCCATCCATCCACGCATCCTCGTAACGAGTCACGCCCGTCACGAAACACGCTTCCTGAAACGATAAAGGGACGGGCGAACGACAACGCGGAACTTACCTGCCACCTGCCATGACATGGCCGCATCCATCCAGGGTCCAGCGATCCAGCACTTACCTGTCCTTGTTCATCCGGCTTATCCCACCACCGCCGCTGTAGGAGCCACGCATGCGCACGCACTACCACATCCAACCTAGACTCAGCTAACAGTCGTTGAACCGGGCAAATGAACCACTCAACCTTAATCCCTCCCTTACAACCTTCCAAGCAACGTTGGTTTGGTTCGAAATAAGCGGGGAAACTTCGGTACCAGGTTATTTTCTCAAGGTACCATCAAAACATTGAAAGGCGAAACGAGGCGTGGGGGCTAGAATGTTTAGGTGGGGGATGGTTACGTTCTGACGCTGGCGTTGGGGTTGGCGTGGATGTGACATGACATCTGACTGACTGACTGACGGATGGATAAACGGATGGATAGAGCAGAAAAGAGTTCACGCCAGTGCTGTTTGCAGCGGCCGCGCCAGCGTTGACACATCCACGGATGCCTGCTTCTGCGCTATTGACGGATGCATCCGCGTTAGAGTAGTTCATAGTTGCGTTTTGTTAAGGGAGTAGACTGGTCGGTCGGCTGGCCTGCCTGATGTTGTTCGGTTGCAACGTGAGCCGCGGAGAGTTTTTGGGAGAACAGGTTTTTGGTTTGATCTTTGTTCATTTGGTGTGCAATGTCCACGGGTAGGTAGGTATGAAAGATGTTCATGAACTACATTGCGCTAGCACAGAATGAGCCAATTTCTATCCCGCCATCTACTCCTCCCTCACAATCAGATAAAGAATGCATCAAACGTAACCAACCCAGCACATCAGCGATGCCTCTCCCACGGAGAACCCACGGCAGGTATAGCGCAAGCCGAACGCAACCCTAACGAACCGACTAGCCCCGAAAAATCGCGCCACGTTATCGCGCCACTTAGAGTTTCCAAGGGTCCAGGGTCTTGCACGACAGCGTCGTTGGTGGTTTGGTCGAAAGGCAAGAACATGTTGGTTGATTGATCGACACAATGCGCGAACGCGGGTCCCGGACGAACTTCCCCACAGACAACGTTTCAGTTGCTGCATGCTGCAAATGTGTGGATCTACACCGGCCGGTGAATATACTCGCGTGGCATGTACATTAGCACTTATCATGTGAAATGATGCGTGTTTTTGGGACGCTGGAAAAGGGAAGGTTTGCTGTGCGGTAGGCATGTTTCAAGGGTCCTTGGACAGGCTTTTTACTGCTTTGGGATGTGGGTATCTTGGGTATCTATTCATGTTCGCGGGTTTACTCATCGTTGTGTGTATTGCGTCCAGGGTTATTACACAAGTCAGGCGAGTTGCTCAACGGGGTAATAGGTCGTCGATCCGGCGAGAGTTGCGTGGTTGCTGATGACAAGGGAAAGCGAGGTTGGGTTCTCATCCCTGCTGCTGCTCTTGCTGCTGCTTCGAACTCGTAGCACCAATGCGCATCATACCCAGTACGCTACTTTGAGACTGGTGCGCTAGCTTCAGCGGCGAATAGCGAGACTCTGGGAGGCGGCGGCCGGCTTTGATGCTGTCTAGAACCCTGTTCAACGTGTCAGTCAGTCAATATCCTAAACATTGTCTTGACAGAGGGCATGTATATGTTGTGCATAAACCCAATCACATGCGCAATCGCGTGTGAAACAGCCGGACAAGCTGTGACGGACGGGAGATGCGCAAGCCCAAAGGCTTACTTTGCTGGCGACTTACCATTCCGCATTGATGAACTTGACAGCCTTGCCACCTGTGCGAGTAATCTCCTTCTGCATCTTGCTGGCTGCTAGGCCGCCGCCTGCACCACCCCCACTGCCAATGCAGTTTACTCGACCAAGTATGACGTGCGTTACGGTTCGGCGGCCGAGAGATATCGAATGGCTAGCGCCATGGGCAGCGCAGAGCTGCTTGAGCTTGTGGTCTGAGACTAGAGGGGCGGTGGAGCCGTTGAGGTAGAAACAGAGGCCGGTGAAGATCTGCTTTTCGGAAGGTTTTGACGAGGCTGAGGAGACGTCGCTCTGGGGATGCGTGTCTGAGTCGGTTCCCACGTCTGAGGGCGCATGCTTAGAGACAGTCGCGGTATCGTTATCTTTCTCCTGTGATGGCTTTCTGCTGCCCGCCTTGCTGGCAGCCCATACCTCGGCCAGGCTCTTCTGTCCACCGGTCCTCAGGCCCTTTGCGCCCTTCTCCCAGCTGCCATTGTCCTTGCGGCCATCCTTGCCAAAGTCCTCACTCCCTGCACCCACCGTATCCGCGACTCTCTTGCCACCGCCCCTGCCAGCCTTGAATTGCTCGCCCAGCTTGAGGCTCCGTGAGGCGCGCCATGAGGTGGAGCCTCCGAGGCGGTTCTCCGCGCGCTGATGGCCGGTACTGGAGCTGTTCCAGGGGTCGAAGAAGGTGCGTCTGGGGGGTGCGGCGGCGACGGGGGACGTCAGACGCGGACGCGTCGCGGATGAGGCTGCTTCAGGCGCGTCTGACGCGTGCGCAGGTGACGGGCGGTCGGCATGGCGGGCGTCGTCAGAAGTCGGGTCCGCGTTCGGGATGCGTGTTGCCATATCGGGTGCTGATCTTGCGTCGACGGTTAGCTTCGGGGCCCTTCCAAGCCGGGGGGATGTGATGCGAGTGCATTCTCGCCTGCCCGCCGAAAATGCACGTGAAGGATTCCACGTCCTGTCCAGCGTCCACTGGCGTTGCAACGGGCACCCGAACCCGGGCTGCATGCGGCAAGGCGTGGCGGGGGCGACTTACCCTGTTGTTGTTGTGCGTGCAGACGCATGTGGGAACAGCTGCGGGCTCAGTGGGCAGTGTGATTAAAAACAAAGTTTACGTCCGCCAGGGTCCTGAGTCGAGTTCCATTGATTTTGCAAAACAAACTTTGCTAATCCCATGCTGCGACGTCTACGCGAGGGCAAGGCAATCCTTTGCGTGAAACCATGAGGTTCAATACGGAAGGTCAGCAACGGCAGCCTCGTTCCTGCGCCGCCTCGCTCCTCACCTGAGGGCAAGGCCGCCAATAACACGAATGCGATACATGCGCCATGCTCAAACAAGCTGATTGTGATGTGTGTGTATTATCCATTACTCGTCCATGTCTGAGATGACACAATTACACTAAGTATCTCGGATATCGATGCGTGTTCCGCAGCAACGCAGTCGCGTGCCTTTTCGTATGTACAGCCGAAGAAAAGAAACATGCTTCCAAAAACAATTCGTTGTAGTACGCCATTTGCCATGCACCCTGTTTCCTGAACGCCATGCTTTATCCGTCATAGATCACATGAACTGAATGTACTAACATGAAAATAGAAATTTTGACCCGCGAAGGTATTGCTTCTGACAACGCCCGCTAAGAAAGGTCATACAACTGACGGCGGCAGCGAGACGTCGGGACATCTTCGCAATGCCGGAAAAGAAAACAATGGGGTACTTTAATAAAACGACTCGGAACGCCTGCATGCTTTTACGGCGATGGCAGGTCTCCATGTTGTCTAGGCATCGCGTTGCCCATCGGTCCGAATAGCGCGGTATGAGCCGTGGAGTCGTGAGCGCATGTGAACATACTACGTTGACTCGTGGTGATATGAGTCGTCGTGAGGTCGTAAAGGCCGTCGTGAACAGCTGCTCCGCCGTCTACGCGTGGGCGTGGGTGCTCTTGCTGACCGAGGCCTCGTATATCGCGCGGTGCTTCTTCATCTCGTCGGCGTCGAATGCCAGAGCATCGCTGCCCTTTCTGCTAGCCAATGACGCCGAGCTGCCGTTGCCGAACTTGAGGCTGGCGAGCGATCGGGCCTTTTTGAGCGACTTCTTTCCAGCATTCGCGCCTGTCTGGGGAATGTGGTCAGCGGCGGCCCGCTGATTGAATTGCGTTATCTCTTCGACTTCGGGCCGGGGCTTGACTCGCATGCGCTTGAACTCGCGAGTAATCCTCTCAAGCTTGCTGAGACCCTTGATGGACGGGGTGTAGCTGAGCATGGGCTCGGGCGACTGCTTCTCGTGCACGCTAGATTGTACGCTGGGCCGGCGCTCGGAACCAAAACTGACACCGGAGTCATGCTTCTTCTCTTTGCCAGGTCCGTTCATGTAGCGATCAAACGACTCTGGGCCGTGAGTAGCGATGCAGTCTTGAATCATGTTCTGCGCGACGCGAAGGTACTTGTCGACGATCCTCTGGACGGTGGGCCAGCCAGTCTGGTCTTCCGGGCGCTTGTCCCGGTTGATGAGAGGAAGTAAGACATCAGGTCCCCTCCTCTGCACCTGGCTGATCAGTTCGAAGAAGATCTGGCGTTCTTCTTTCAGAGCTTCGTGGTTCAGGAACTGCGAGGGGAGCTTGGTCTGGGCATGGACAGGAGGAAAGAGGGTGTTGAGGTAGCTAATGCAGTTGAGCTTGTTGAACTCCTCGTCAGAGAGATGGTTGATCATGATCTGCTTGATGTTAGTTGAGATCACGTGAGAAGGTAGATACATAACATACCCATCGGCGGAGCCCGACCCATAGCTGAGCGTAGTACGACTCAGCTTTCCGGTTCTTGCCTTCGAGGTTGTTGATCCAGAGTGCGATGCCAGGTGCCTTTTCAGCGACACGGGCCATGTCGGCGTCCCATGTGTCCCTGTGGACGTCAAGGGCCTCGAACGTGGTAGCCATCTCTCTGCGTCGTCGTGTCTCCAAATCCTTCAGGTAGTCGAGCGCAGTCAAAGCTTGGCTCCAGTCGACATCAGCTGGCTCGGGCATGAAGGTGCGGGTCACAAAGTTTACGATGAAGGCGGGTGGCAGTGCGCTGGTCCGTGTGGGTAACGCTTTGAGCTGGTTCATCAACGACGAGGTGAAGCTCATGGTCGCAGCTTCTGTGGTGTTCCATGCGAATGAGCTGGAAATTGGTGATGTGTTGCCAGACTTGGTGTAGTTCTTGGGGATGGGTTGGGCGCGGTCCACGCGGTTGAGCTCGTACATGGTCTTGAGGGGGATGTCGTAGCTGCCAGGGTACTGTAATACGTGTTCGAGAATGTATGCCATTGAGTTGTGGTTCTCGTCCGACGCGCTCCGGGAATGATTTGATGCCATTTTGAAGAGCACGTGAAAGGTGTGGCGTGTGGATGCGAAGGGTCCCGGCGATGGCGCAGCGCTAGAGTTGCGCGTATCGCAGAAAAGCAAAGAGCGGAATGCGATCCCCGAGAAGCGAAAGCGAGGTTAGAGTTGAGGGTGTTGACGAGGAGAAAAGGCGGCCCGGGGGAGATGGGCTAGCGGGCGGCGCGTGGGGTTTGGTGGGGTGGTCGTAGCTTTGACGAGAAGAAAGGAAGGCGCGACCGGAGAGGCAGGATATCAAGCACAGCAGACAGTGCGGACGTGCAGGCAGATAGTGATACGGCTCTGGTGAATCCACGTCGAGTCGCTCCAGGCAAGGTTGATGGTGGAATGTCCAGTGTGGTCGGCGTTGCAGTGTGCGACGGGGCAGGCGGTTATGAGCACGGTAAGCAAAAAAGAAGGACAAACACAGCGGTGCAGGGTCAAGTGGCAGTGGTGGTGTAGGACGGGGTTATGAGGAGCAGACGATCGCAGAGGGCTGGAACGGGCAGACGTCGGGTAGGTATACAGAAAGGGTTTTGCGTTTGCTCTAGTCAACGCTTCTTCTCATGATCCCTGAGCGAGGGCCCGTGATGGTCGCTTTCGCACTTGCATGAGTGGCGTCAGTGACAGGGGCTTCCAGCTTCCCCGAGAACCACGACCAAGACGGCCTAGCCATCTCACAGCAACGCCTTCCAGCTCGAGTGCGTCAGGCTTGCCGACCCCGCCCCGAGTCAGGCACAGCTGGCACAGTTGCTCCCAATCGTCGCCTCGCGCTATGCTCACAGTCGCGCTGGTACGACGTGCATCTCCGGCCGTCCCCTGAGGACCCTGAGACGTCACTCTCAGGGCGCCAGCAGCAGTACCATGGTCGAACCAAAACATGGAGAAGCACCAGAGCACAGGCTGATCCTGGCCGCAAAGGGTCCGCCGCTGTCGACATTCCGAGGTCTGCTCTGGTGGCTTCTGAATCGTGCTGCCTCTGCCCAACCGCACGCGAACTCTGCGCCGCCCTAACTCAATTCACCGACGATGCAGTCTCCACTTGGGACTCGACCGCATCATCCTGGGTGCCGATGCATGTCCCCTCGAGAGCACTTGGACCTTGCAGAATGCACATGCACATGCAACCCCATTTTCGATTCTTCCGCACTACCAATAAGGACGTCGCCGTAGCTGCAACTGTCAGTGGACAGGGTTGGGCCTGCATCGGCATTTTGACCTCGCAATGCAAAACCCAACCTTCAGGCACAGAAACATGGCAAAGTTGGATGTTCACGAACCTAACCCGAATCCTCATGATCCGCGTCATCTCGACAATATTGTGGCAATGTGTAGCGATGAGGATGCGGCGCGGCAGGCCCGTTGACGATGAAACCTCTGAACTTGGCTCTTGTAGCCTAGATTCACGACTCGTATCCTTGAGCTCGCACATTCGCAAACGCGATGTACCTTGCAGACTCGGAGCTGCAGCCATGCGAACTTATCACCGCTCACGGCCCCTGCCCCCGTTGTGCAAGCCTGCAGCCGAGTGGGGTGTTTGCAGCTCCGATAAAAGATTGCTCATATCACAAAAAAGCACCATAACAGCGCCTGCTATCGCATGTCAACAAACAACGCGACGCGCTTGACATGTCAAAATCTTGCTTCCGCACACTATGATTTAGGAGATGGGTGGAAATCTCGCCCGCTGCCGTCGGACAGATTCCGATGCATGTGATTGAGGCCCCTCGAGTATACCTAAGGTACCAACAGGTGTAGACTGCATGCTCATGGCCTTGGGCCGCGGTGCAGCAGCATGTACGCGTTCGAGATCGGACTCGTAAAGGTAACGCAAAGGATCGTCCTGACTCCTAGCAGTCTTGTGTACTAGCATCAGTGCTCCTCCTCGCTTGCAGACCACACACTGCGAGGCCGAGGGCAACCCCATCGTTACACGAGCCGAGATTACTCATTTCATCGATCGAAGCTGTGCGATCGTACTGCACATCGCCAGATTGACGAGCTGTTGGTCCCTTTGCGCTGACCTTTGACGCCATACCGTCTGACAATCTCCTCACAGGCCACTCAGCCGCGGGTACAAACGCCGGTGGTTCTCCTCAACAACCCACAGCCGCGCAGGAACAAACGCAGCTAGCACAACAATGCCAGGATGCATTTGTACGAATCGATAAAGACCGTTGAAAATAATCTCCGCGTCGATCTGCTCGCACCTGGGCAGACCGTGGCCAACATCCCCCGTTTAGTCTCCACACCTAACGTTGCAGTGTCTCATTCGTTGCGGCCCAAAATTGCTTCCCCTTTGGGAAGCAACACCATCGTTGCAACAACATTCATGCGCATTGAAGATCGACTTCACGCCGCCACGCACACGGGGGGCAGCTGAAGCAAACAGGGTGTGGAATTTCAAATCAGTCCCTTGCTATGGCCAGCCATGTTGTCATGCCTTCTCCTGGTGGCGTAGTCGGCCTCTGATCTGGAATCGAAGATGCAAGCCATTCTGGTGTTCTCAAGTTTGGTTCAACTACACGACTCTGCGATCATCTCATCAGGTTTCCTGCGGAGGTTTCCACTCTCGCTGTTCTCCGTGACACGGTCGTCGCGCGGACAGCTAGTGCGTAGTCGCCGAGGGAGGTACCACATCTCAGCTTCCTCATTAGCCCATGTGGCAACTTCAAACCTCCTGACATGACAGCTTGGAGATACTACTATAGCCAGGTACACTGCTGTATCATAGCATGCATAAGGTAGGGTTGACCTTACAGTACTCTCGGCCACGCCTCAGGTACTTCTTCGGGCAAGCCGGAAGGACACGTAACGGCGAGCTAGTGATCCTTGGATGGTGTTCGCGCAGCGACTGCACCGCCTCACGACCGCAGCCTCACCTTCGGAGATAGAAAATACTGCCAAGACCGATACAAAGGGCTGTGCTCCTGAGCATGGCACGCTAACCTAGGAAAAAGGTGAACAGCCTTAAGCCTACGTTAACGTTAGGTCACCTACTTTGCAAGGTTTTAGCTTAATGTAGCCTGCAGACCTGTTCGGTTTTTTCCTTGTATGAGGTGATGGCAGATACCGACGCCATCGCACCTCACGTGGCCTTCTAGATGCACAACCTCGGTGTGCTTGGCGGGCTGTCCCTGGTACCATTCTTTTAAGATGCACCAAGACCTCCATCAGAATGAACGGCGAACGCACACGGCGAGAGAGATTTGAAATAACATAGGAGGGATTGGGATTGGAATGTAAAATCTATGTGACATGTAGGGCGTGGTAGCGAAATCCTGCGGTGCAGCATGCAGGTTCATTGATGAGTCATCTCGCCCACGTATTTACAAAGTCAAAGCAACGCTGAACACCAACTATCAATCTGTCATTCCAGATACTTTGGCCATGGCGTCCTCCTCGCAGCTCGACTTCGTGACCGTGGATGTCTTCACCTCGCAGCCATACGGCGGAAATCCGCTGGCCATTGTGCGCATCCCGCCCGGCCGGACTCTAAGCCAGGAACAAAAGCAAACAATCGCGCGAGAGTTCAACCTATCGGAGACCACCTTCTTGCACGAACACGCGGATGGTGCGGCAGAGGACCAATGGACCGTCGACATCTTCATGACCTCGCGAGAACTGCCGTTCGCCGGACACCCTACCGTGGGCACGGCCTGCTATGTCTTGGAAAGAACGGCTCGGGAGCGTGGCGTCAGCAGCGGTGTCATAGGAGCGAGCTTCAACCTGAAAGCTGGGAGGGTCGGGTTGCGGTACGATTGCGGCAAGAAGACGGCGAAGGCTTCGATCCCTCATGACGTGTATGTTCCTGCATTTGACATTGTCCTCCTTCGGCCTGCCTAGAGTGTCTGCATCACGATGGTTAGTTCGGGCTGTTCCAGACCCACGGTCTGAGAGCGATTCGGCGACCTGAGGTGCTGCAGGTGTGTATACATCTAAGCTAACCAATGCAGTCATATCCACAATAAGAGGTACACCAAGGACGACTTGTTCGCTCTCCAGCCGCAATTGGCTGAAGCCCATCGGCAAGGCAAAGTTAAAGTCAAAGATGAACATGCCATAGTCTCGATAGTCAAAGGCATGACATTTGTTCTGGTCGAACTGGAATCTGAAGAGGCACTGAGCATGGTGTCGCTAGCTGGCCAGTCTCTCTCCGTCGAGGGCCTGGATCAGGGCTGGGACGAGACATTCATTGGGACATATTTCTTTGTTCGGGCGGGAACGAGCGACCATGGCGTGACGAAGCTAAGGACGAGGATGATCGAGGGTCCGTTGGAAGATCCAGCTACCGGTAGCGCCGCCAGCGATTTGGCCGCATATTTGTCGCAGACAGCAGGAGAGGCATCCAAGACGTTCAAGTACGAGATCGTTCAGGGCGTAGAGATGGGGAGACGAAGCGAGATTTTCATCGAGGTCGAGATGAACGAGGACAAGAGTGTTGCGCAGCTCTTCTTGGAAGGCAGCGCAGTACAGGTCATGGAGGGGCGGTTGACTGTCTAGGTCTGTCGTATTTGCGATGGTTCTCGGTCGAGAGTAGGTTCCCGTGTGGTCATCGTAGGCGTTGCAAAGGTTGAGAGTGGCCCGTATGGCATAGTCATCGCAGCAATAGTAAATGCGATGGGTGGCAGAGAGAGTACGACATCGCGCACCAATGGATCGCTATGAGTATGGAAGACCACAGACACGAAAGAAGGCGTATGTACAGTCGATACCGATGGACCTGCTTGAGTTTGTTAACACCAAGGACACGCCGACCGCCTGGGTGTCTAGATGATTATGGTAGAGCCTGGGAGTTGACTGTATGGAAGTATGGAAGACGACAGTTCCGACAAAACATATGTGTAGTCGCCTGTGAACCTGCCTGGACTTGTCAACATAGAGGAGACCCCGACTGCCTCGTACTTCTTCGCTGAAGGCCACGCAGTACGCACGATAGTGGGGTGGCTGATCATCTGGAATGGAGAACAGTACTATCTGTCTTGAAGAGCTGTTCGGGTTCTCATGATCGTCATGAAGCTGTGCGTTGACGGTCGTGATGATTGTAGTCGGATTTGGGAGTTGACCATCTGAGGTATCGAAGTTGATACATTCGAAAGAACGCGCGTGTATAGTCGCCGCTCGTAAGCCTCCTTGTGACAGTTGAGATGAAGTAGGACCGAAGGGTGTCGCGACAACTCCTCGAAGATGGCGCGGTACAATTCATGGAAGAGACAGATCCGAAGAAGAGAATGCACGTAAGCCTGCTTGAGATTGTTAATCAGAGAATCCCAACCTCGAGGATTTGCGTCACAGAGACTGGAACCTGAGTAGTTTCTGCGGGTGTTGGTTACAGATGTAGATCCTCCGTGCCTGAAGACACCTCCTGCCTCAGGCAAGCCGAGCGACCCGTGGACACCAAGCCATATACGGCAACCCTGATTCCGTAATCCTTCACGACGTTGAAGGAGCGAACGTGTAGCGGGGTTTGACAGGAGGTGTCTCAGTTCCTTTTGCCGCGAGCACGGTCGTTGAGTGTGGGTCAAGCGCAGCATCATCGCTTGCAGATTCGATGGAGTAACGTGCAGATCTTCGAGAATGGGTATACACACTCTTGTTAATGGTGGAGAAGTACGTCGGTACGTCGCCATGTTGTCTGGGCGCCGCGTCCACAGTGGAGTTGGTGAGTGGGCGTGACAACTTGGCACGGCAACATCCCAAACAGCAAACATCGATCTTTATCGATCTCGGATTCAGAATTGCCGCCATCGCATGTTGTCGCAGAGAGGACCGATTGCCTCTGGCATCCAACAGAGTGCGTGCAGATGCAGGATGCGGACTTGCTACTCCGTGGTCCTTCAACTGTCACCTGTCACATCCGTCAAATCGAGACAGTGACAGCACGAACCAACCTTGCTCGAGTACGTCGCACATCGCTTCCGACAAGTCAGTGAGGCTCATGGAGGAGGCGTGGGTCGCAAAGTGGGCCGCAGCGAGTAAACCAAATTTCCCCGCTGGCGTTGCGGTGGTGACGAACGGATATCGGAAGTCAGTCACACAGTCCTGCCGTGCATTCGGTTGCTGTTATGGCGCATGGGAAGGCATCATAGGAGTTTGAGCGTGTCCTCCTCAAAATTTAGAAGATGCCTGGCTCGAGCCTGAAAGGCGGCTAGCGCATCTCGTTTGGGTTAGCGCCATTGGGGTTCTTGCACACCTCTTACACGAACCGTTTCTCGGACCTCCTCTTCAATGCCTGGCGCATTCTCGTTCCGGAGAGGCTGCCATGCCAGCCTCAGTCAGTGGCAGGGCGCCAGTTGATGCCAGCGCCCCGTGCGCGACGTTATCGATGTCGGTATGGGTGGGTTTGAGACGTCTCTGCCTTCATCGTGGGTTTCATGCCCGAGGAACCACGAGCCGCCTTACCAGGTTGCTCTTTGCCTTGTATTCGCTCGCCAAGGACTTAAGGCAATGCGATTCCTCAGATATCTTGCTTTCCTCACCATCATCAGTCGCTTGTTCCATTACAAACTCCGGTTCTGCAGTTGAGGGTTACATTCCTTTCTCTTCCTCTTAATTCTTCATTCAGATTACGTTGAACGTATCTGCCTTTTTTGTAATCCACCGCTAGCCGGACTCCACTCTTTTATCAATCTTAACTTCTTTTCCTGAAGCTATCATCATGCGCTTCTCAACCCTCATCCCTATGCTGCTTGCAGCCGGTGTTGCCAATGCCCAGTTTGGCGGCCAAGGTGGAAACAACGGTCAGAACAACGGTCAGAACGGCGGCAACAACGGACAAAACAACGGCCAGAACGGCGGCAACAACGGTCAGAACAACGGTCAGAACAACGGTCAGAACAACGGCGGCAACAACGGTGGTAACAACGGAGGCAACAACGGCGGTGGTGGTGGTAACCTGGCCCTCAACCCTGATGTTGTTCAAACCGCCAGTCAGTCCGATGGATTCGACCAGGGCCAGGAAGATGGACAAGCCGCGTCCCTCACGTATGTTGGCACGCACGTCTTTGTACAGATCCCTTGCTGACTTGACCAGTGACCAAGCCAACTTCATCAACTTCTGCCAAGGCAAGACCCTCACCAACGGTCTCCAGGTCAAGGAGGGATCCTGCAACGGTATCGGTAAGCTTTAGCCATTCAAGCCTGCTTCAGGAGATAGGTGCTAACTTTCAGATAGTCATGGGAGATATTCCTGCCGTTGGTAACATGATTTCTGCGGTCTTCACCAGCCCCCAGAACAACGAACAAGGCATCCAGGAAAACCAGAAGATTGACTTCTCCGTGAAGATCACCAACTTGGAGGCCGGTTCTTTCACCAACCCTGACAACACCTACTACGCTGCCCCGCAGACGCTTCAGGGAGGCAACGTCATTGGCCACACCCATATCTCCGTCCAGGACATGGGTAACGACGCCAACAACCCTCCTGATGCTCAGAACTTTGCTTTCTTCAAGGGTATCAACGACGCTGGTGACGGCAATGGTCTTCTCACTGCCACGCTCGAGGCTGGTCTCCCTGCCGGTAACTACCGTGCTTGCTCTATCACCTCTGCCTCCAACCATCAGCCTGTTGTCATGCCTGTCGCTCAACGTGGTCCTCAGGATGACTGTGTGAGGTTCACTGTTGGCGGTGGCGGCGGTGGCGGCAACAACGGTGGCAACAACGGCGGCAACAATGGCCAGAACAACGGTCAGAACAACGGTCAGCAAGGTGGTCAACAGGGAGGACAGCAGGGCGGCCAGCAAGGTGGACAGCAAGGTGGACAGCAGGGCGGTCAACAAGGAGGCCAGCAAGGAGGCCAGCAAGGAGGCCAGCAGGGCGGTCAAGGCGGCCAGCAAGGACAGGGCGGCTTCGGCGGCTTCGGTCGTGGACGTGGACGCGGACGCTTCAACCGCCGCAGCTTTGCCGCACGTGACTTCGTCGCCTAGGCACTTCATGAAGATCGAGAGAACAGGAGAGTTGACGGCAAGGTTTGGGGTTGACAAGGTTTGAGGCTTGAAGCAGTGGACGCTATAATGGTACTTTCCTCTTTGACGACAATTGCAAGATAGATCGTACTTCTGTTCCCTAGAGGGGCACGGAAGGTCACTCTACGGAGGTTGAAGCGAAGCGCTTCATTGGACTGGTTCTGAGGGCGCTATTTCCTTCTCTGGCGCCTACTTAGTATTGATGAAATGTAAAACTATTCTATTGTATTTCTGCTCGTTCACGTTACCTCGCCTGCTCCTCTGTTAGATCTTGTGTCGCAAGCAGTCTGGCACTTGATTACTTACGCATGAATGCATTGAAGGTGTCGAAACCTGGATGTCTCAGGACACCATGCGACGATCAGGCACGAACATGCCGCAACACGGCATCTTGTAACATCGGCGACGTCATCCCAAGATGCTCTCGCCCCCACTAAGGCTTGGTTGTAACAACACCAAGCGAACCCGATGCTTTCCACGACCGATGAAGTACCAGCTGACCAAGGATAATTTTCTGGAACGAGTATGACATTAGTCAGTGATACTGTTGGGTGCTACGAATACATATTACATTGCAAGGCCAGGATATAACGGGACCTCGAAGCTATCGTAACTACTCCGCATACCAAAGTACACCTTCAGTGACTATTGATAGCAAAGACCTAACCCCTTTATGAGTCAAAGGCGTATTATCCTCTGCGTAGAGTATAACAAGAGCCTTGGGGTGGCGTATGCATTCGCTAAGTCGGCCGCATCATCGGATAGGCCACCAACGATGACTCATAGATCGCCCAACTTATATCGATAGACGCAGGAAGCCTGTTGGAAACATCACATCTGGTGACTCTTCTTTCGACTCTACAACTCGTGAAAAAATCATTCCATATGAATCAAAGCATCAGCGAAGTTCGATCAACACCCCCCGCACTACCTACAGAGCTTTGGTTGCAGATCTTGGAACACGCCGACCACCGCGATGCTTCCCATCTCTGGGGTAACGTGCGTCTAGTCTCTTCGCAATTCAAGGACTATGTTGAACGCCATTTCATGTCCACCTATCTTCCGGATATCACAATATTCCTTGCGCTTCCTCGTCGCGATCCCGCAACAGATACACTGAAGTGGCCTGGCGACCCTATCCCGCGATCTAGGATCATCTTTTCGTTCGACAGCATCACTGCTGATCGGCAGCGCGCAGTTCTTGTGTCGTCGGAGACACTTGGGCCACTGGGAGAGATGAAGAGCGTCGATGAGCTTAGGCGTGCGGGTAGCTTACAAGTGGCGCGACTACAACAAGCGCCGCCCTGGGTCAATATTGGGAAGAACCATTTGACTGGTGTATCGGTGGGCGTGAAGGGTAAATTTTGTTGGGACGACGACAGGAAGATATGGACCTGGGAGGTGAATTGGAGGAACCTGGTGACCCATTTCTACCAAGCGAAGATACTCAAGCGGGCGTCTGCGTCAACCGGCGGACATCGAACAGAGGGTTGACAAATACGGCGGATCGGTCATGAGGCCACCAAACGCGCATCACCTCTCCGAGATGAGAGAGTCACCTTTAGTGCTTTGGAGATTGCTTCCGTCTCACTAGAGGAAAGTTCAGGGCCAATACGCTTCTGGGTTTCTTCAGACAGTCCATGCAATAAAGTAGCCAGCGCTGAGGATTTCCACACAGGAGCCTGAGTCCGACGTCCTTCCAGTATGGTCGCACAGATCAAGACCAGACTTCCGACGAGCGAAATGGCCGGCAGCGTAATCCACTCCCAACGTATCTCAACGATCTTCTCCGTCGTCCACGCTATACCTGCGATAGGAACGGTGCCAAGCCCACGCGATTTCAAGTTGTTTGTTATTGCTTTGCTAAGATTGGCAAGAGGTCCCTCGAAGTCGTACGGTGGGACTTGGTGGAAATTCCACGCACCCGTGTCAGGAGCAAAAGGATATGCCGGGTTTTGGTCAAGTGTGGGAGGCAGATCGGAAAATATCCAGTCACGCAGGAGCTCCGTAGTCTGGTTCACAATGCTAAAGGTCTCATTTCCAAGGGCAGCAACGACCGGCGATGATGCGCTATACCTGTCCGGCTGTATTGTGATGGAGTTGGTGACCGATTCTTCGAGGACGCCGTTGTTGACTTGAGCTTGGAGAGTTTGCACGCACCAAGTAAGTAGGCATTCCATCAGCACCGGCGTTTCGTTTCTCATTACGGCAGCTGGGCCGCCAGGGGTGTATCCAACATAAAAATCCGCGATGGGGAGAGTGACGTCTGCAAATCTGGTGGTGTTCAAGAAGGGGTCGAATCGGGAGTCAACATTTGACGTATTAACAATCAGTGTTGTCAAACTAGTCACTTGACGTTGACCAACAAGACCCGTAGAACCAACTAGGAACGTGTTGTTGACCTTGAATCCACAAGGATCTAAGGCTTCTCTGAAGCCTGTCGCACGATCCAGGTGTGTATTGTTCTCGCACTGGTATTCGAGCATGGACGACACATCATGGCACTCGTGGCAGACACCAAGCGTTGAATAGGAGGGCCAGGTGCAGTTTCCGGTGGGACATGTGGCTGTGGATGACCTGATACCAGTCTCTGGAGAATTGAACGCGGTATCAATCACTGCGACCATGGTCGGATCTGAACGAGGGTCGGTTGCGAACTTGCGCAGTATAGGTAGATATCCGGGCACAAAACTCCTTGCAGCCCAAGTTGTGCTCTGCTGGGTAGCGATCATTTTCTCCGGGTAGGCCACGATCTGCTGGAAGAACGGCTCAAAAGCAAGCGCAAGAACAGTGATCAGTGCACCAAGAGACACCAAATGTCTGCATCCAGATCAGCTATTTAAAAAACATGGTCTTGATTGGGGTATACTAACCTGCACCTTGTCTTGATAAGAAGCAGAGCCGCACCCCAAGGTCCACGACTAGCGGCGTCATAGACCTGAAAATCCCATAACGCTGCCTCTTTCTGAAACCAAATCCACTTCAACTGTCCAATGGCTTCTGAGACCGGTAGTATCAATGCTGCTTTAGAGACCGCAGCGAAGACGGCAACGTATGCGTTGAGCGTGATACCTGTCACCAAGTACTCTGGCTGCCGTTTGCCATCATAATACCAGAGCACACCTATGATAGCCGCCATACAGCCGAAACTGACGACCCAGCTAAGTAGCTCCCACCACCACCAGTCAGTGACGATCCGGTCGTAGAATGTTGTTGACGCTCGAATGAGGGGCTGGTGTTTTGTGTCATTGTCTTGAGCTAGGGGAGCTGTGGGCGCGGAGCGAAACATGTCTGTGAAATGGAAGAACGACAACTCTCCAGGAGCATGGATTGAAAAGCAAGAAGCATCATGACCTCTTATTGCTATGGTGTGTAGCTACTGTGCCGCATCTCAGGGTTACATGCAGGTGAGTCGGAAACTAGTAGGGCGCATAGTATCACTTCGCGCTTCACCTACTTGTAACGGGCATGTAATTCATCCGACACTAAATTGATTGGCGGATGGTTGACTTGAACTCATGGAATCGCTGTCTGAAGCGCCGAGGTGGGTTGTTGTTCAAGTAAGCGCCGGCCGCCAGGTCTATCCACAATAAAGCGCAACGGGAACAGCTTGCTCTTGCATTCTTAGAGAAAGGGCCGTGCTTCTCTTTCCTGTCTCATGGGTTGATCATGAAATTGATGATGTAGTGGTGTTGTTCTCAGGTCATGAACCGATAGCCTTTGCAGAAGCCATTCGCTGAGCGACCAAGCTAAAGACAGCGATTGATGACATGAATATGGCAAGGTTGTAAAACTGTTATTGTGTTAGCCCACCAGATGA
Source organism: Alternaria infectoria (assembly GCF_024043175.1). Lineage (NCBI taxonomy): Eukaryota > Fungi > Ascomycota > Dothideomycetes > Pleosporales > Pleosporaceae > Alternaria > Alternaria infectoria. The sequence continues at coordinate 1,694,830 of NW_026250694.1, read as the reverse complement.
CCGAACTGATACTGATAGAGAAAGCATACGGCCTTCCTCGAGTACGCGCTCTCCTCCGCCTCGCTGCGCGCCTCCACAAAGAGTCGACGTAGATTAGGTAAATTTGAAGGCTGCGATCCCGAAGTCAGATCTCAGCGTCATACAATTCGTGTTGGTTGTTGCATTCGACTTACCATGCTGCTACGCCGATGATGAGGGCGGGAGCGTAGAAGCATTTCAGGGCAGGGCTGGGCCAGATGCGATGCATGGCTGCGGGCCCGGGGCGGCGCACAGACCGCATCATCAAGGTGGCAGTCTGGCAATCGCGAAGCTCCACCAACATTAACCCAACCCGCACTTCACCTTCACCCACGCCCCTCGATCCAGAGACGCCGACTTCTCGACACCCAAGATAAATCGCCAAAGAAGTTTGCGCTTCCCAATACCTCGGCCTTGTAGGGGAGTAGGCTCCAGATTCTACGAGCCGGAGTCGGAGGGGTTTGGCTGAGCGATTAGCCTGTACGGTCCTACGAAGATGGCCGTTAATAGGATAAGAGGCGCATTTGCGCCCCCGCGAAAGGGAGAGACGTTCGAATTGAGGGCGGGTCTGGTGTATGAATCTCCCAAAGAGCCAGATCGCGATTCACAGCTGACCATTGCATCAGATCTCAATATGCCTACGAACGGTGAGCGCCTGGAACTGCGAGGACTACACTGGGGGCATACTAAGACTGCGGCAGGAAAGAAGCCATTCAGAAGACTATCATGTCCATGACGCTGGGTAAAGATGTCTCGGCCCTCTTCCCTGACGTTCTGAAGAACATTGCGACTGCCGACCTTGACCAGAAGAAGCTGGTATATCTATACCTCATGTAGGTCCAAGTTCTGGTTGCGAGGCAGGTGGGAATTGACAAATACTTAGGAATTACGCAAAATCACACCCCGATCTCTGTATTCTCGCCGTAAACACTTTCGTACAAGACTCCGAAGACGCAAACCCGCTCATACGAGCATTGGCGATCCGAACAATGGGCTGTATCCGCGTCGATAAAATGACAGATTATATGGAGGAACCGCTACGGAAAACACTCAGAGACGAGTCTCCGTACGTACGGAAAACAGCAGCACTTTGTGTCGCTAAGCTCTTCGACCTCGCCCCGTCCATGTGCATCGAGAACGGCTTCCTGGAGCAGCTGCAGGAACTGGTTGGCGACCCGAACCCCATGGTCGTCGCAAACTCGGTCACTGCACTGGTGGAGATTCAGGAGGCAGCACCGGAAACCAAGGCCCTGGTTATATCGTCACAACAGCTGAAGAAGATGCTTCTGGCGCTGAATGAGTGTACAGAGTGGGGTAGAGTCACTCTGCTCACCACTTTAGCAGACTACAAGCCGGCAGATGTCAAGGAGGCAGAGCACATTTGCGAGCGAGTCGTTCCACAGTTCCAGCACGTCAACCCGAGTGTGGTGCTGGCCGCTGTCAAGGTCGTCTTCCTGCACATGAGAAACATCTCTCCCGAGATGATGAAGTCGTATGCAAAGAAGATGGCTCCCCCACTAGGTATGTTGCCGACGGAGGTTTACAGGGGTGTCGCTAACATGCTATAGTCACGCTCGTATCTTCCGCTCCTGAAGTACAGTACGTTGCGCTCCGAAACATCGACCTACTCCTCCAGAAGCAATCGGATATCCTCAGCAAAGAGATGCGCGTCTTCTTCTGCAAATACAACGACCCGCCATACCTGAAGATGCAGAAGTTGGAAATCATGGTGCGGATAGCGAACGACAAGAACGTCGACCAGCTACTGGCCGAGCTGAAAGAGTACGCTATGGAGGTGGACATGGATTTCGTGCGACGAGCCGTGAAGGCTATCGGGCAGGTCGCGATCAAGATCGAAAGCGCAAGCGAGAAGTGCGTCAACACACTATTAGACCTCATCAACACCAAAGTCAACTACGTCGTGCAGGAAGCAATCGTCGTCATCAAGGATATTTTCCGCAAATACCCCGGTTACGAAGGCATAATACCGACACTCTGCCAGTGCATCGACGAGCTGGATGAGCCCAACGCGAGAGCCTCTTTGATCTGGATTGTCGGAGAGTACGCTGAGAAGATCAACAACGCGGGTGAGATTTTGTCGAACTTCGTGGACACATTTGCCGAGGAGTTCACTCAAGTACGTCTGCCCTCAAGATGTACTTACGGAAGCTAACAGTCATCAGACACAACTTCAAATACTCACAGCCGTTGTCAAGCTTTTCCTAAAGAAGCCAGATCAAGCACAAGGCTTGGTAACAAAGGTTCTGCAGGCCGCTACCGCAGACAACGACAACCCAGATATCCGCGATCGAGCATACGTGTATTGGCGACTGCTTTCTAGTGATCCCCAGATCACCAAGGTACGTTAGTCTATCACGCTGCGCATCATGACATTAACTTTGAATAGGATATTGTACTCTCCGACAAACCCCCGATCACATCCACAATACGGTCACTGCCTCCTCAACTACTAGAGACGCTACTCACAGAACTATCAACTCTGGCTTCAGTCTACCACAAGCCACCAGAGGCTTTCCTTGGACAGGGCAGATTTGGTGCAGAGGCCATGCAACGGGCTGCCATTGAAGAGCAACAGGAAGAAGCAAGAGAAAACCCAATTGCGGCAGCTGCTGCAGCTGCCGCCGTCAGCGGACAAGCGCCTTCAAATGTGGAGAACCTTTTGGATATCGATTTCGACGGCTCCGCGCCTGCTTCAATGCAGAAGACACCCACACATGGCTCATCGGGTCTCGAAGGACTCGCTGGCACCCCGCAACGCGTCGCATCTCCAGCCACAAACGCGCCTGCTCCACAACAATCGAACATGGACGACTTGCTAGGCTTGTTCGGGGACGGAGGCGGCGCCGCCCCGCCAGCCCAGGCCGCACAGATGAGCAACGACGACATCATGAATGGATTCGCGAGCATGAGCATGGATACCAACCAACCGCCGCCACCGGCACAGCAACTAGGCGGCGAGCAAAGCAAGAAGAGCAACCAGGATTTGCTCGACTTGTTCTAGATAGCTGGTCTCGAGGCCATTGCTCTGGTTTGGGTGTTTGTATGTTAGCGAAAACGTATATCTAGTGAGCATGTACTGGCGATGGAATAGCCTGCCCTGATACGATCACATGTGTGCAAATCGAGAGATACTGGTATGAAGCACCAAGATGCTTGCTGCTACTTGTGATGAGCATAATTCGAGTCACTGCCATGCCCCACCAAACGATTTATGCTCTCTCCTCTCTGTAGCATCACGGTTTTGACATTACAGCTTTGCTTCTTTGAGGCATGAAGCCGGCGCGGCGCAGGACAGTATACAGGCTAACATAACAGTGAGACCCTCTTCGCTCATAGTCTAGCCTTAACTACCACACCCAAGGGCACATCATCTTTACTCCTCTCCTTAAGCACTCGTCTCAATATCTTCCCACTCGCACTCTTCGGCACCTCATCAATGAACACCACGCCCCCTCGTAACCTCTTATGATTCGCAACCTTCTTATCCATCCACTGAACTATAGCTTTCGCTTCCGCCTCCCCCGCACCAGCCTTCGAAGCAACAATATACGCCCTCGGCACCTCAGTGTGCTGCTCTTCATCATTCACCCCAATAACCGCCGCATCATCAATGAGTTCGCTCTCCATGAGCTTCCCCTCTAACTCCGCCGGCGGAACTTGGAAACCCTTGTATTTGATCAATTCCTTGACGCGGTCGGTGATGTAGAAGTTGTGTTGTTCGTCTTGGAAGCCAATGTCGCCTGTTTTGAAGAAGCCGTCTGGAGTTATGGCGTCGGCGGTTGCGGACTCGTTCTTCCAGTATCCTTTGAAGATGTTGGGGCCGCTGAGCCAGAGCTCGCCTGCTTCGCCTGGGCCGAGTTCAGCGCCCGAGGCGGATATGTATTTTGCGGTCATGTTGGGGAACATTTTTCCGACGCTGCCGACGGAGGTGTACCATTCGTTCCATGGCTTGAGGGGGGTGTTAGCATATCTTCGTTATGTCTTAGGGACATGAGAGCATACCTGGGTGTGTGTCATGGGACTTGTTTCGCTTAGCCCGTATGCCTGGTTGATCTTGAGGTTCAGTCTCTTGTGCACAGTATCGACTAGCTCTTTGGTGAGAGGAGCCGCGCCACTGGTGATCATCTTGACTGACGAGAGATCGTACTTGGCCACCATCTTATCTCTTGACAAGCGCACGATGACTGGAGGTGCAACGTATATGAAGGTAATCTTGTGTTCCTGTATCGTCTGCAGGAAGGTTTCCATATCGAAAGCAGGCATCACCACGAGCTCGATACCACGATGTAGTGTCTGATGTACCAGACCAGTAAGACCGTAGATGTGGAAGAATGGCAAAACTCCTAGGAACTTGTCGTTTGCAGATGAGTACCAGTTTCCCACAGCGCCCTGGCAAAGAAGCAAGTCCGCGACGATGTTGCGATGGCTGAGCATAACACCTTTGGGTAATCCTGTGGTTCCAGAACTATACGCCAGGAACGACAGGTCTTCAGGATCCGCCCGTCTCCTGCGATACCGTAATGCGCCCGATGTCTTCCTGATGCTAGTCCAGTGTTTGCATCGATGTGTCTCGTCTTTCTCGGGACCCAGCAAGATCACCCTATCACTTGCGATTCCGACTTTCTCCGCAGCTTTTAACGCGGTGTCCAGGAAAGCCTTTGTCGTGACAAGCGCTTTCGCCCCCGAATTCTCAAGCTGGTAGGCCAGCTCATCTTTTGAATACCCTGGATTCGCGGGCGTAACAATGCCACCCGCAAAGAAGGTTCCATAGATGACTGGCGGTATGTCGATGTCGTTTGGCGCATACAACGCAAGCACGTCATCCTTTTGCCAGTCCCAGAGATTCCGGAGGCCCTCGCCGAATAATGTCGCGTTGCTTTTTACATCGGCGAATGTGTACTTTCGGTCGGAGCTGATGGCGCGGTACATGACCTTATCGTCGGGGAAGTCGCGGTCTTTGCGGTCGAACATTAGACCCCAGAGGTCAACGGCCGGAATGTCCACATCGGGAAACGGTGATTTGGTAGGCATATTGACTTCGATAGCAGAGACGCTGTGGTCACGAGACCTTCAAGCAATGTATTCTTGGAGCTGCTGTTATATTGGATACGTAAGGATGCAGAGTAAACATGCAGCTTGATCAATGGATGAACTTGAGATGCATCGAGATGTCAATCTGTGGGGAACCTCGGCTTTTGTCTCGATGACGTCGCCTACCCGTTAGCCCTATTATCGAATCGCATTGTTGCATGTTCGATGCGTTTGTGGAAAGTTTCCCATTTCATCCGTGCCAGAGCTGTAAGCGTGCTTTAAGTATGCACATACAAATCTGGAATAGGTTAAAGAGCTTAGCCAGCTTCTGTCGTTCCGCGGAGAGGTGGAGGAAGAGAGAGACCTTCGCACCTGTCCACGAGTAGCAAGCATATTGCGTTTTGAAGGCGATTGATTGCACGAGTTGAGAAACAGATAAGGCAAGCTGACAAACATGGTGTTTCTAAAGTGGCAGCAGGTAGGCCTTTTGCACTCTAACTGACCGGCCAGCTTACGTGTCTCTGAAGTATACGTATGTACCTCAACGGAAATCAGGGTGCAGTTAATCGAAGTCCAGGCCCGCACCGTACAACCAGAGATGATGTACAGCCGGGAGAACCGGTCATACAAGGACGGGTAGAGAGTGCATGTTGGTGTTACGATTTGGGCCAAATCGATGATGAGATCTGACGATGTAACAGTGCACAAGGCTAGGGGTCCAGGCCTGTGGTGGCCTAATTGTGCTTACTGGCAGCCGTACCACCGGCTATCGCTGATCGGCTCGCGATTGAATCGAGGAGGTGATGTGGATTTCTGGAGCGTTTGAACAGCGAAGCCACGCGGAGTAAATAGTGGAATGGAAGACAGAAGCCGCGGCTAAGGAACCCGCTCCCGCACGAGCGCACGGCCTCCGAGATGGTGGGGGAAGGCACGACCAGCGACCGAACGACTCCACAGACCCACACACAGCCCTCCATCACAATCAATCCACCCATCAAGGTGTTTGCTTGCATAACATCTGCCGCGCTTTGCCTTGCCCACGAAACCGAAAAAAACCAGACTCATCAGGTGGGATAGCGTGACATCGACCACAGCTGGCAGTTCACGACAGGTTCAGCTATATCCCAGGCTTACCGACGCGCTCCCGATCGGTCTTGCAACCTCAACCTCCGTCGACCAACCCAGCCGGCCGGGACGTCCCTCAGGCCTTCGGTGGGCGCCTCTGCAACGCGATTGGCTGCGTGGGTGCTGTGCCGTGGGGAGGCTTGCACTGTCGAGGACCCATACAGCGTCATCATTGAGGCGTGGACGGAAGAAGGGCAATTTCTCTGCAGCGTGATATCTGCACCACTTGGCCCTCGAGCTGGCAGGGAAGCCGGCCTTTTAGCAAGTGTCACCGGTAGCTACTTCTAATACACAGGATGGGTAAGTGGGCCCCTCTTATATACGCAGCCGTAACTTCCCCTCCCTGGCTTCCCAAAGCTTTTGCCATCCTCCGCGCCATCACGGTTCTGCTTTCTCTCACGACCCGACACGTTGCCTGCTGACCTCTCCCTACCAGACTCTGCAGGAGATAACTATCGTCCAAGCGACCGAGTGAGTACTCATGTTTCTTCTTTCTGTTTCCCGCCGCCAGGCGCAGGTCAGGTGAACGGCGAGGCTGTTGCAGTGCTGGATGGGCCTCTGTAAGCGTGAGCGATGGTGAGGGGACCGGTGTTAGCTACCTATGAGCCCCTCCAAGGCAGCCAGCACCCTTCATTTCCTCGCTCATTGCTCACGCCTGGGTGGTGGCCCGTCACGTGACTGTCGCTGCCGGCAACTGCCGCCCGGGCGGATTGTCGTTGCCCAAGCTCCGAGCTGCTTGCCCTCACCCGCTCGCGCAACCTCTCCTCAACCCCATCACCCACGCGAGCCCGCACCTGCTCGCCATCGCCGAACCTCCCAGAACCTCTTCGTCGCCTCGACACATTGCGTGTACTTTGCAATCATGTCGTACGAAACTGACAACTATGACCAGCGCGACCGCTCTCCCCGTCGACGATCTCGCTCACCGCGCCGCTCCAGACGCTCCTACTCGCCCCGTAGCCGCTCACGCAGTCGCGAGGACTACCGCCGCACTGAACGCCGCTCGCGCTCCCCCCAAAGTGGTGCGCAAGGTGCAGGAGGCTACCAATCGTACGGTGCTGGCCGAGGAGCTTCATCGCGACCTGTCGAGAACAAGGGTGAAATGATGCAGAGTATTAGGGATTCTTCGCAGCAAGATCGCCGTGTCTACGTCGGCAACCTGTCCTACGATGTCAAGTGGCACCACCTGAAGGACTTCATGCGCCAAGGTACGGCACGCGCTGCGCCGCGTCAAGAGCTGGGCTAATGCGGAAATAGCTGGCGAGGTCCTCTTCGCAGATGTTTTGCTGCTGCCGAACGGAATGTCAAAGGTAAAGGATGATGGCTTGTCTTGATCGTGAGAAGGATGGAGGTTGACTGGCTTTTGCTTGGGTGTAGGGCTGTGGCATCGTGGAATATGCCACTCGGGAGCAGGCGCAGAACGCTGTTGCATCGCTCAGCAACCAGAACCTCATGGGCCGACTCGTATACGTTCGCGAAGACCGAGAGGCCGAGCCTCGATTCAGCGCCCCCGGCGGCGGACGCGGTGACTTTGGCGGCGGAATGCCTCGCGGCGGCGGCTTTGGAGGTGGCTTCGGCGGCAACCCTGCTGCCGGAGGTGGTGCAGGACGACAGGTCTACGTCGCCAACGTTCGTACCCTCTTCTTCCTATCTGCTTACCTTGATAGCGTGTACTGACCGAGTTCTAGCTTCCTTACAACGTCGGCTGGCAGGATCTGAAGGACCTCTTCCGCCAGGCTGCTAACAACGGTCAAGTCCTCCGCGCTGACGTCCACATCGCCCCCGATGGCCGTCCCAAGGGCTCCGGTGTTGTTGCTTTCGAGACTCCCGAGGATGCTCGCAACGCCATTACCCAGTTCAACGGCTACGATTGGCAGGGTCGCAACCTAGAGGTCCGTGAAGACCGCTTCGCTGGCGCTCCTGGTGGCTTTGGTGGTCGCGGCGGTGGTTTCGGCGGACGCGGTGCCTTTGGCGGAGGCTTTGGCGGCCGTGGAGGCTTCGGTGGCCGTGGCGGATTTGGTGGTGGCTTTGGAGGCCGTGGAGGCTACGCTGGTGGAGGTGGCTTTGGCGGTCCCCCTGGTGGCCCTGCTTTCGACCCCAACGCTGCTCCTGCCGCACCCAACCCATTCACAGACTACGCTACTGCAGGCGGAGAGCCCAGCAACACCATCTACGTTCGCAACCTCCCCTGGTCGACTAGCAACGAGGATCTTGTCGAGCTCTTCACCACGATTGGCAAGGTCGAGCGTGCCGAGATTCAGTATGAGCCCAACGGTCGCTCTCGCGGAACCGGTGTCGTTGAGTTCGCCCAGGCTGGAGATGCCGAGACATCTATCGGTAAGTTTTCTCATACGCTATGTTCTTCATCACTAACAATGCATAGCCAAGTTCACTGGTTACCAGTACGGTGGCAGGCCATTGGGTCTCGCCTACGTCAAGTACACCAACATGGGCAACGGCGGCGATGCCATGGAGGGTACCGAGAACACTGGTGGTTTGACCCAGGATCAGATCATGTAAAGTGATCCTTGCACGCCAACCTAGGGAAAAACTGAACAGCCTGGAGCCTACGTTGACTTTAGGTCACCTCCTTTGCAAGGCTTTGGGTCAATGTAGTCTGCAGACCTGTTCAGTTTTTCCCTTGTATGAGGAGCTTGCTTTGCGGTATTTCTTCGACGCGCAAGCATCAGATGCTGATGCACACGGGTTCCCATCTGCTCTGGTTATGAGCATTGTCATGTTAGGAACACCTTTTTCTCTCTCATTTCACATGTATACACATGACGGAGCTTTGGAGAGATTATGTTACGGGTCTTGATCACGGGCATGTCTGTAGTGGACCAAAATTTCCTTGTCGACAAAAGGGCTAGCTTTCGAAATGTAATGAGGAGATCGAATAGTAACCTAGCGGTTTCAAGCTCTTCTTTGTTGTGGTCTACACGCGTTCGTGATGTTTGATATAGTGTCATTGCTGCAGCAATTTCATCATCCACTCGTAGACAGCCCATTGTACGGCGTTCACCACGAATGCCCGTATGCTACATATGCCCAAGCCACGGAAGAAGACGCCCGCACCTTCTGTCTTGTACGCATGCCTAGCAACCTCGATAGCGCTCAATCGTGCTCTGGGTGTCTCTGACCCTAGCAATGCACTTCCCTCCCCATCCCGCATCGGCGCATGCAGTATTTGCGTCTGCACCCTCGTCTTGATAACATCCAGCGGAAATATCGACGCCCATGTTATGACTCCAGCAAGACCACCACACAACAGCACCTTCATGGCTGTTTCGCGATCGGAGTCGTGTGGAGAGGACCAGGCCTGTTTCGAGAGTTCGTAGGACCAGAAGCTGCGTGTGCGGTCAGCCAACGTCCTCCAACAACGGACAGACAGGCAACTCACTAAAATCCATACCCCACCGCATCCCTCACACTCGTGATCCCGCCTCCATAGTACAATCCCCTTATTCCCTCTGCCTTCCACACGTCTCTCGCTACACTCCAACTCGTTGTCGTCGCGTTGGTCGCTACCTGCGCGCGGCACTTTACGAGTTCGGTAGGTGCGCTCACGATGAAGGACGCGAGACCGCCTGTAGCGCCTGCTAGGAAGACTTTCGAGTAGTTCGTAGGCGATGCGGGGGAGTCGTGGAGGAGGGTGAGTGTGCGGTTGTAGGTCATGAATAAGAGGGCGTTGAGGGCGCCGTAGGTTAGGATGGGTGCTGTTGCGCCTGTACTGGAGGAGTTGAGTCAGTCAATCGTATCCCACTTTCATTTATACCGTTTCGAGTGTCTATTTGCTTGCTAACCTCTTACGAGCGTCCCCGCATTCTCAAATTGTCCTTTGAACCCCCGTGGTGTTGCTACCGTCGCGCCCGTAGTAGCTGGAGATGTAGCTTCGACAATTTGGGACGAGGGACCGGCTTGGAGACGCGTTTTTATCAGGTCGAGTGGGTTGCCGATTATTATTCCTGCTGCGCCGGATACGTAGCCTGCCCAGAAATCTGCGGACATGGCTTTTTGAGAGGGGAGGGAGGGTTGGAGAGGGGCAGGTGAAGGGAGGGGTACTTGGGGAAGGGTTGCTGGAGATACATGCTGCGGGTTGTGGGGCAAGGGACGCGAGGGTTGTGCCGAGGCTCAATGGAGTGTTTGTACATGTTGACTGTGAGGACGCTGATCGTACATATTGGAGATGGGTATGATGGTCGCTATCAGGAAACGATGGCTATGTTGCAGTTCACTATCGTCTTGGTAGGTATGTTCACTGTATTGTTCGTCGCATGTATTGTCATATAGGTGTTCAGATCTTACGGCAAGATCACAGGCTAAGTAAATCGAGACCTTGTCGAAAGTACATGCGAATATGTAGCTAGAAGCTAGACTAGAAGCGCCCTGCAGCGAAGCATGCCAGACCATGTTTACTTGTGCGACGATCCAGCTCGTCTCGTTCGGGACGCTTGACGCTGTCGGACCATCGACAGTATCTCGAACAAGCAATGCGTGTGAAGTATCGGGCTGCGATGCTGCAATTTTCAGAGAATTTAGCTCGATGTAAAGACTGGCTTGAAGCCCAGTCGAGGTTGGCGCAGAGAAAACCCAATGGCATGCATCTCGTGTGTGTCATTCGCCACCGCGTTGGCCTCGCGACCCGACCCGAATGAATCATGGAGCACTGACCATATGAGGCTGAGACACGCCTGACTACCTGCCGATCTCCCTCACCCCGCCGCCACCCAGACTCACTCAGTTACATTTACCTCTCGCGCAAGACTCATTCTCTGTCACTACTTATTTCTTTCCTTTCACTCGTGTCCGTGGATTCCGACTCGGTCTGAAGACACTCTTTCCATTGAACCTGTCGCGATAGACCATGAGCGTGCGACTAAGACGATTGTTTCGAGATCAGTTACACGGTATGTTTGACACTTATTGCGGTACAGGCGGCGCAGTATATATCCAGACTGTTCAGGCTGTTCAGGCTTCAATACGCGCGAGCTGTAGCCTCGGGACCGCTTACCATGGTTCATCGCTCACCTTACTGACGCCTCCAGTGTCTTCTACGCATTAGCACCCAATCCCTTGCGATACGCACACACCTCACATAATACGCCGATTCGTAAGCCTAGAGCGATCAAATGCCTTCACAACCGCTCGACTCCGGCTGGGACTTCAGCACCGCCATCGGCCTGATAGATTCGGGCACCCAAGAGATTAGCTCCCCTCCGCTTCGGTCGGTGGCGACACCTCAGGCTTCTACGCTGAAAGAAGGAGGAATACGTCTAGGCAGCTTTTCGAAGCTGTTCGAAAACTTAGGTTTCGCCGATACCGCCTCTGCACCGTTGCCGCCACTCGATCCTGAGTCCGAACTCAGCAATTCCGACGACGCTTTATTACCTTCTCCTGTCCTCGAATCGACCAAGACACCTGCCAAACTCAACGAGAGCTCAGACGAGCAGGGAACAGACAACGCAGGTCTGACTAAGACCCAACGGAAGAAGGCTCGCAGACGCGCCGAGAAGGAGCTCGAAGAGGAGCGGTGCCGCCACCAAGCTGTTCAGGACACCTTGGCCCAGCTTGCGGAAGAACGCGAGCAGAGGAAGCAACAGGCACAGCAGACGTTACTGCGGAAACAACTAGATGAAATTGCCAGCATAACTACCAAGGATGTCAAGGTGGCGGAAACGCCAACCAAGCCGTCCCGAGCACATTCACGATCCAACGTGGGCGCTAAGATCAGGCCTGCGACGCCTACCCCAGTGCATGCACAAGACACAACCGAGGCTCCTCAGACACAACAGAAGCAGCCCAGGACACCCAAGGCCCGCCCCAGCATACTGAAGCGGCCTTCCGTGGCACAGCCTGTGACTCCTCAGCCTCCTCAAGAAGTTCCCGTAGTCGTTCCCTCTACTGCACCGGCCCCGACTCAGACCCAAAACATAACATTCGATGCACTCGCACCTGCCCCGTCTCAGGACCTTCTACTCGAACCTCAGCAAGCGCCTCGTGCCACCACACCGGTACACCATGGACTTGTTCCCCGAACTGTTCGACCGGTCACCGTACCAAGAACCTGTTCACAACCAGCCGTCGTTCAACAACCACCCACTACCCCAACGCCGCAACGTAAGTCGTTTAGCGGACAGCGCCCAGCTCTCACGATTAGATCACAGGTAGAGCGTCATTACCACTTGTTTAACAAGTTGATGGAGACTTTCCCTGATGATCGAAAGTGGCTGGTGGCTCCTATGCAAATGCTCAACGAGCGCAACTCAGCGCATGGATTGCACGTCTTTGTCGATGCCTCCAACATCATGATAGGCCTCAAAGACATGCTCCGCTACCACGGCCTGCACCACAACGCATACGACATGTCTTTTGACAGTCTAGCGCTACTGATGGAGCGCCGCCGACCGGTAGCAAAGCGCTTCTTCGCCGGCTCCCACCGCGAAGCCAACCCCCTCCCCCACGTGGCGAAACTAGTCGAGACATCCAAAGCCGTCGGCTACGACAGCGTCATGCAAGAGCAAGTGCTGATCGTACGCGAAGACTCGGAGAAGAAGAAATTCTTCAACGACGTCAAGAAGATGGGCTGGCACAAGGCTACTCAAATACGCTCTTCTGGCAGCGGCAGCGACTCTGAAACGGGTCCATCTGCTGTTACTCCCAAGACGCCCTCGGCCCCGAAATGGGTCGAGCAAGGTGTCGACGAGATTCTTCACTTGAAGATGTGCCAGAGCATTATTGACACCGAAGTGCCTAGCACCATGGTTCTCGCGACGGGTGATGGTGCCGTGGCGGAGATGTCGGATGGCTTCCTCGCGCATGTGGAGCGCGCGTTGAAGAAGGGGTGGAAGGTTGAGTTGATCAGTTGGGGTCAGCAGATTAATGGAGGATATAGGAGGAGGCAGTTCAGGGCCAAGTGGGCGGAGCAGTTTACGATTATCGAACTCGATGAGTTCTTGGAGGATCTTATTGATACTCCATAGGATGGTGGGTTTACGTGGTTGGATGTGTTGGTACGGGATGCATTGTTTTGGTGTTAGTTCGCATATGGTATGAGGCATGAGCGAGCATGGCGTTGCTCGTTGTCGTTCTTGGTGGTATTCTTCTGGTTGTACATAGCTTCGGCTTATTTCGTGGTGGTTCTTGTATTGCATTTTTTGCGCGAAGGGCATTCAGCGTTGTTCTTATATAGCATGGCTCATCGTATCTGATGGTGCATCGACTTTCACCTCACAATCATAGGAGAAAGAAACTCTACTTGCTCATCTTTATCTATCCGATCCGAAGTCTTATGCACGAAAACGTCTAGTTGCATCGCCAAGTGACATGATGAAAGGCTCAGCCTGGTGGCGCTGTTCAGCCACCGCCATACATGGCTTTACATCACAGTGATCGACAGGTAAGCTGTGAGGTCGCTTGATCAGACCTGTTTACTGTCCAAGGACCTCAGCCGTGTCTGCCTGGCGCCACCAAAGCCGAACGGCATACCGCAGTTGCTGTGTTAGAACCCAAAGGCTCAAGGCTAAAGGGCCAAGGCTGAAGACATGACTCGACCTTGGAAAGCATAAAGCCTGCCGCGCAGTGTCTTATTGTTTCTCACTCAGTTACTCTATCGAACCTTGGAAGTTTCAATTACCACAACCACACGATCGAACTGTGAGCATAGCACCGAAGAAGAAATACACGACATGCCTCGTGACCCGACCTACCACAATGTGGAGAAGACGAGACGCCACGCTCTCAAGCCGTACGATAGAGACGCCAGCGACAATCAAGTGGTGACTGGCGATGCCGACATTAGTGACGTTGAAGCAGCTGGCGACGACGAAGGATCAGGCGGCGATGACATTACTAGCAGTGCCGATGACTCTAGCGACGCCGAGAGTTCCAGCGACGATGATGAATATGCAATCAACAGTGAACATGCCGACGAGGGGGAAGAAGCCAATAGCGATCAAGATTCTGACAGCGAGGAAGAAGCTAGCGACGTTGAAGATGCCATCGACGACGGTATCGACGATGAAGATGAAGACATGGAAAAGCCAATCAACATCTTCAACCCAAGTGACTCCAGCGTAAACTGCACCGACATGGGCGAATCTTACGCCTCAGGACTACCCAACGAATACAGCCCACCCGCTAGCGACTCCGGAGGAAGAGATCTTGACAAATGGAAGGAGCGTCTTGAAGAAAACGGCTTCAAGACGTCCAACAACCCGCCCGACGAAGAATACCTTAGCGGTGCTCGTGAAGCCTCTGTTGCGTACTGGCATGCCGATGGCGGTGGGCACGTCGTCGCAATGGATGGTGGCGACAACGATGCGACTTATACATACTCTGATCATCAGGGCCGTGTTGACGAGGATGTCACGGAGGAAGTGAATGAGGCAAGACGTGATGGGCGCATTGCATTCTATGTCACGAGGCCGAACTTTGACGATCGCGAGAGGGAACAGCAGCAGGAGGATGCCTATGAGGATGACGAGGAAGAAGAGGGAGGAGATGAGGCCTATGGTGATGACGGAGACTATGGAATGGACAATGGGTGGAACAAATACCGGTGATGCTGCGATGGACTCCAAATTGATACTCGTAGCACTCACTCATCAACCTTGAAGTTGCCATCACATTGCCAAAACCTCATCGACTCATGATCCTCCCTCCCCAACACCGTACCTGACGATCCCATCCCCAACCGCACACCTTCAGTGGAGCATCCCCTGAGATCCCCCTCCCCTACTCCTCCCACCGCATCCGCGTTCCGACTCTTCCGAGATCATCCACCACAGATCATCGCAACAACCCTTCACCGTCCGCCGGCGTGCCGAACGGCAGCACGACGGTCTCGGCAAAAGTAGTCAGCAAATGGCAATTACCCGACTCCCGCTTTTGCAGCAGGGACGACGGCGGCGGAGCGACGGTTTGACCGCGCTCGGACCCTCTCGCGGCGCGCGAGACATGCGCGCAGAGACGGGAGAGAGAGAGAGAGGCTGGGATACGCGGGATACGAGAACGAGACTACTAGGTTCTTGCGCGACATTTTCGCGTTCGCGTAGCACGATTGTACCTGGATTCTGTCTTTAGTGAAACAACGGGGCAATGCTGTGCTTCTTTTCTTTTCTGCGGTGTGGATGCAGGACAGCAAACGGGCGGAGAAGGGGACGGGCAGCGGATGCGGGTGGGTTTTGTTTGTTTGGGCAGCATGTATGTTGGGGGAGTGACAGTGACAGCGAGTCAAGGCATGAACATGGTAATGTTGGTGTTGAAAGGGATGTACATGGCATTTGTTGGAGAAGGGTGTCAGAGTCAGGGCAAAAGGAGGAGGGAAATTGCGATGGTCGCGATGTTGGATCTCGACTCTTCTTTTGTGATTTAGCCTACAAATCGAGTGCAGTCTGCGTGATCGAGTTTTTTATTGAATTGAGTTTTTTTCCTTTGGCTGTGACTCGGTAAAGAGATTTGTTTGATTAGTTAGTGTTGGTTAGTATGGTTTGGGAAAGGACGAATGTCGTGAGAGGAAAGCGCGGTGGAGGTTGTGTTCGTCCGAGCCTCCGCCTGACATGTCCGAGAGAGCGAGACCGAGATGGCCATCGGCGATTGGGCAGTGGGTGGATCGGACAGGAAAAAAGAAATTGCGCATCGGGCGTGAGAAAAGCACAGGGTTGCGGGTGGAACCATGGCAGTGGAAAAACGGGTGAGGATGTGTCTACGCCAAGCAGGCGAGGACTGCACGGGTTGCGGATCTTGCGAGGTGCCGAGGGCGCCTATTCAGACGTCGCGACGGACGGTAGGAATGGCGCGGGTACAGTCAGCGGTGGCTTTTCTGGTGCGGTGAGCCTTGTGTCGGGGCGTGATTGGTAAGTAGCGTGCAAGAGGTGAGAAAGTTTGGGCAATGCAGTGGAGTGCAGGGCATGTTTCGTGTGTCTTTGGGGCTGGGGTGGGTGGCCGCACGCCTTGTGAGACAACGCCGACAGCGAACGAGGCTGACCAGCACATGCCCGTATCTCGTACAGGCGACGGACCGGGATGCGGAAGTCGATGGAAGACGATTTGGCATGCGTTGGTTGCCATGGCTTGACGGCACGATGCGGTCACCTGTATGTTGATGTCATGACAGGCTAACCAAGGGTCTAACGCACCGCTGCATCACTCTGGCATGGCGCATCGCTCTGGCGCCAGGCCAGCAGCAGTTTTGCTAGACGGGACCCGTACCAAGATGACAAAGCCATGTGTGAGTGCGACGGACAACGTGATAAGGAAGTCGACGGGTGTGCTGCAAGGGTCACATGCCTGCAGATGCAGATGCAGAGGCCCTGGGAACGTTATCAGTGCCACGGTTGGGGTCGCATGCCACCATGAGAGCCCACGGTGAAAGAGAAAGCGTCAACCACGGGCACTCGCATTCTTTGCCAACGCGGTCGAAACAATGATGCGAATCCTGGCGGCCGTCACAGCGTCCTGGTGTAAACGAAATTGAGCGCCCTCGCAGACTAGCCGGGTCCGTCGTAGCCGCTCACGTCGCGGACCTAATTTGACCCCCCGGCAGCGCGCTGTGCAAGCCTCAGCCATCCGGAGCTTCCAGTGTCCACTAAGTCACGGCTGCCTTTCATAATCCCTAGTCCGCCCTCTTCCGCCTTCTTTCCCTCTTGTCCGCTCGCCCACCTCCTGCACGACGTCCAACTTCGACGTGCTTTCACCCGCCTCTGGTCGCGTGTCTGCTGTTGCACCTACCTGGAACTGCGCCACACAGACAACCCCCGAGCGACCGAGCCCTGAACCGCCATTCCTCCAGCGCCATCCTCACCATGACGAACAAGAGCTACCTCGCATTCCTCGACAACAGCACCGCCGCCGACATGCTGTCGCGCACAAAGGTCCCGGGCCTCTCCGCCCTGCCCAGTCTTATCCCCCACCGCGTGCGCAGGAAGTGGAGGGCCACCAAGTCGCGCATACGCAGTCGCCAGGCGCCCACGTCATCCATCGCCGGCCTCGAGACGTCCTTCTCGCCCTCGGATACCCTGCGCTCCCTGCGCACCCATTCTTGGAGCATATACGATGCCCAGTATCTCTTCCTCGCCATCCTCGCCATCTTCTCCCTCTCCGTGAGCGAGGCGCCGGGGCCTTTTGCCAAGACATTCATAGCCACGCTGCTCATGACGGGCCTGTGTATGCCCATCACACGACAGTTCCTCCTCCCATTGCTCCCTACTCTTACATGGCTATTCCTCTTCTCTAGCTGCAAGTACGTAATCCGCTTCCTCCAACTTGTGGCAAGACCCATACTAACATGCCCCAGATACATCTCCGCAGACTACCGCCCTGCCATCTGGGTCCGCGTCCTCCCCGCTCTCGAGAACATCCTCTACGGCGCCAACCTCAGCAACATCCTCTCCGCGCACAAGCACACCGTCCTGGACATTCTCGCCTGGTTGCCCTACGGTGTCGTACACTATGTATCGCCTGTCATTGTCAGCGCATGCATGTTCATCTGGGCGCCTCCTGGCACCCTCCCCATCTGGGCGCGCGCTTTTGGCTACATGAACATCACAGCTGTTCTGATCCAAATGGTCTTCCCCTGCTCGCCCCCCTGGTACGAGAACACATACGGATTGGCCCCCGCCAACTACAGCATCCCTGGTGACGCCGCGGGACTCAAGGCAATCGACAAGCTGACTGGCATTGATCTCTACACTTCGGGCTTCCACGCTTCGCCCTTGGTCTTTGGCGCGTTCCCCTCGCTGCACTCGGGATGGGCTACTCTCGAGACGCTGTTTATGGGACACGTCTTCCCCAAGCTCTTCCCCGTCTACGTTTTCTACACTATGTGGCTTTGGTGGTCGACCATGTACTTCTCCCACCACTACGCCATTGACCTGGTAGCTGGCAGTCTGCGTAAGTCTTGACATCCAACCTCAACCCTTTTTAGTGCTAATTTTCTCAGTTGCCGGTGTATGCTATTTCTTTGGCCGCGCCAAGTTCCTCCCCCGCCCGCAATCCGACAAGGAGTTCCGCTGGGACTACGACTACGTCGAGATTGGCGACCCCATGGACGGTGCTGGCTACAGCATGCTCGACATCTACGAGGAATTCCCATCCCACGCCCACTCCGACTCGGACGACTGGGCTAGCGGCTCCTCTTCATCCTACTCCACCGGTGGCAGGAGTCCCATCGGCGCACGATCACCAACCGACGACTCTCAAAGCCTCTGGGAAGGCGAGACCATCGGATCCGACACGGAGCCCACCACCCTCCGCAAAGACTAAGACCTACGACACATCTACATCTCTCTCGCCACAGACTTATACTCATTCCTACGTTTCGCACTATCACCTTACCTCCCCGGGTGACGGCCTCTAACGACCTATGCATTGGAGCGGAGTTTTTTCTTGTTTGCGAAGCATTTCAGCGATCCATTATCTACACCATGGATTTGACGGCATAGAATCACTGGCCTTGCATGCATCGGGGAACCACAACCATTCTTCTCGTGGGCATCCCTTGTAGCGCTACAATCGCGCGGTTTATTGTACCCCTTTTTTTGATACCCAAGTCGGTCGCTTACCTTTTGGACTTTTCACGACACAGTTGTGTCTGTGTCGTTGTTGTTGTATACATTCGCTTCAGCGCCCGGCCGCCATACTTTCCGCATTCTACTTTTTTGAGCGGCTGGATGTCTGCATATAGGGGGTTTTGATGATGTTGTGGGCATGAATGGCAAAGGCATGGCAGATGCCATGTCTATGCTGATTTGGAAATAGGTGGTAATGATGGGCTTGGTCGGAGCCTGCCACCACGGAAAGAAAGGGACTATTATTATCTAGTGTAATGCTTAATGGAATGGAAACGGTTAATGAACCAAACAATCATGGATCTTGTTAAAGTGTTGCCTACAGTCATCTCATGCTCGTGGAACCAAGGTTCTATCATTTCGCTACCCAACTGTCAACCATAATTCGTATTTGCAAATGCCATGCGGACTATCCGCCCGTTCCTTTCGCTTTGTCGCATTCAACTTCTCCCTGGATCTCCCCATATCAGCTCGACCTCAAGATCCACCTACAAGTCGCTATCACCCCATCAGCCATGGACTACCTCGAACTAGACGATACCGCTACACAGGCTTTCGAAGAGCTAGGCGGCGACTTCGACCTACCACATATCCCATTGAAACGTTCTGGGTCTACGAATTCTTCTACCACCTCACCGCCGAAACGTCCCCGTCGCCGGGTAGAAGCATCTTATCTCTTCCGACTTGAGCATCCTCTTTCTACACCCCGCGATGTAGCTAATGCTATCGGTCTTTCTCGTGTACCGCGACTTGAACATGGCGTTGGAGAAGACGGCGAAGCGAGCTTCTGTCGGCTTTTCCAGTCCAGCCTTAACGCTCTCGATATTTGGATCGAGAAGCACTGTCCGAAACAGAGGTTTACAAAAATCCGCATTGGACTTGCGCATAAAGATAGTGCAGAGCTGCCATTACTGGGTCGCGATCCAACACTTCCCCAGTACCGGCCCACTCTCGCAGCCAGGGTCAGGGTCAGGGCCAGCGAACGACCTTTACCAGAATTCCCCGTTCACTATTTCTTCTATGGCACTTTAGCGGATCCGGAGCGGCTTTCACGACTCTTCGGTGTGCCTGCTGATGAGCTGCCGGCTTTTCGACCTGCTGTCTTAATGGATGGGCGTATTAGAACTTGGGCGGGAAAGTACCGTGCCTTGGTTGATGAGCCGGGCGCTATGGTGGCTGGTGTCGCATATGCTTGCATGTCGGTCGACCTGGAAGATGCATTAAGGGTGTATGAGGGTGACGCTTATGAAGTCGTCGCAGCAAGATTGGTCGTGGACGAAAAGGAAGTCATGGGAAGGACTTTCCGGTTTGCGGGCTGTGAAGAGGAGCTGAGTGGATGAGATGGCGGTGGCTTTGAGGGTTGCGGTCTGATTGGTCGAAGTTTCCGGTGTGCACACCGTAGGTGCAGGAGGCTGTGCTGTTACATGTCTACGTCCAGGCATCACAAACTCTCTGAGCCTTGCATACTTTTCTACTCCCTCTCGCGACTTAACCTCCTTCACTCACCCCAGCTTCTTCATAAGCGATACGGAGCCCGAGCTCGTCGAAGAGAATGGAGATGCTACGACCACTCATGCGCCTTTTGCAGCCCGTCCTGACCACGATACTCGAATACGCAGGGCTCGTCGATAAGAATCAAGATGCGTGGTGCTTAACATGCATGTCCCTTGGATACCTCTACGAGCGCGGCCATGACCAACCCCGTCGTCCGAGTCCTATCGTCCTGCGTGATCGTTCTTTCGACGACTTTAACAAGTCGGCCGATCGGGGATGTCCGTTCTGCGATGTCGTTCTGCAAAGCTTCATGCTGTTGGATTTCGTGACTCCGGAAATGCGGGTTAAACTTCTGCTTTATGCTGACTCGCCGGCTGAGCTACACGGGCCAGGTTGGGCAGGCTTCAGTGAGGTAATAGAGATTTACCCATGTCCAGGTAAGCTGGTGCTGCTGGGGAAACCTTCTTTGTGAATGTTCGTCGCTAAACAACCGCCACGTAGCAAACACAGGGCACACTTACCCAATAGTGGGCAACGACGTTCCGAGAGAGTCGAGTCTCCTAGCGTCAGTGAACTTTTTGAGGGAGAATTTTTACACTTGTCTCACCGAGCATAAGGGGGAGTGTCCGGTAGCAAGCTGCCTCCCAAAACGGGTTGTCGATATATCAAAGCCTCGATACTGTATAGTCGAGCCCGCAGCTGATACAAAAGGCCGTTATGCCACATTGTCGTACTCTTGGGGTACTGGGGGATTTGCCATGACTAACACCGGAAACTATGAAGAGATGAAGCTCGGGTTCGACGGAGACAGGCTTCCTATAGCCTTCCAGGATGCCGCCGCGATAGCTGGGAGTCTTGCGATCAGGTATCTTTGGATCGATACCCTGTGCATAGTGCAAGACAGCGTCACGGACTGGGAAGACGAGGCTGCAAAGATGGGCGGAATCTTTGAAGGGGCTGCCGTCACCATTGCAGCTTCTTTGTCCGATAGCCCACATCACACCCTATTCGGGACGCGAAGCCCAAGATACGAAGAAGTGGAACTGTGTAGCGGAATGAATGGAGGTCCCATCGATGTCCTATTCAAAGCAAGGCGGAAAATTGTCCAAGGAATACATGCCAAAACGGGACGGTCGAGAGACATTGATCCACTAGACACACGGGCGTGGTGTTTCCAAGAAACAATGCTCGCATCGCGGGTCATAGCCTTTACTACGGCAGAGCTACAGTGGACGTGTAAAGCAGTAAGGGTTGCTGAATGTCAAAGCAATCCACAACTAGTGCACCCACTATTTCCTACATCCGCTGAAGCCACGAATGCGAAGGAGACCTTGAACAACGCTAAAAGTTGGAGCCAAGTAATCGAAGAGTACACGACCCGAAAGTTGACTTTTCCAGAGGACAGGTTCCCAGCCCTGAGCGGCCTGGCAAGCAAATTTGGGAGAGCGACTGGATACACGTATATCGCAGGTGGATGGAAGGAGACTTTAATCTACGACCTGGTCTGGCAACGCGACCTTGAACCTGCAGTATTACCCTCGACCTGGATAGCTCCAAGCTTCTCGTGGGCCTGCTCGACCGGTGCTGTTAATTTTAGATTCGCACGCCACTCGTATCCCGGTTCTCGGATTGAACACACACAGCTTGTCGACTTTGATTATAAGACCACTGCCGTCGACCCATATAGTAGAGCTTTAAAGGGCTCATTGACCGTCAAAGGCCACACTCTGGCGGCGGTTTTGCGGCGGTCTCCTCAATATCTTGAAGCATATACAATCCACATGAATGACGCGGTGTACTCTCAAAACAGGGATGCGCGGGCCATTTGTGAGTTCTCTATCGATGCATCTGTACCGGACTACGACGCAACGACGATTGCTAGGGCATCGGAACAGTCACTACCTAGAACGCATGACGATGCAGGCAATCAGGAAAAAGATGAACAAATAATACTCCTGAGCTTATACTCCATCCATCACCGGAACTACCTGTACCACAACTTCCTGATCCTAAGAAAATCGCAGCATGAGGTTGAAACCTATCAAAGAATTGGCGTAGGATCGGGAAAGATGTATCGTGGAAGCGGCTGTGAAGTCGACTTCCCGAGCGAGGTGCAACATATCAGGCCGTTTGAATGGTTGTTGATCGATAGTGAGAAGAGCGGTCGCAAGTTCGGAGAGATGGTGGAACAAGTCCTGTGCATTCGATAGGTGTGTGAAATACTGTGCCACGGTCAGCAGTGTCTAAGACCAAACTCTATTCTCAAACACACGTACGTAGTTCGTCAAACTAGTTTGAAAGGGTAGCTTGACTAGTGGACTTTAAGTCCGTCTAGACAATCATAGCACACGTCTCTTCCCGTCGCGGCCCAGTTTTGGCAACCACTAGTGATGCACCTCGCGGGACGTATGGGATCCAAACATGAATGCGCATTGTCGATCATATCATCTGCGCGGGTATAGAGCCTGGTGATAGGCGCAGGTAGATGAGACAAGCTAGTGTCGTCTACTGGCGCTGGTCCCGGTTCTTGACCTCGATGCCAGTAGCTTTCATCTGCTCTAGCTTCGGCTATCTGGCGCAACTTCGATTCAAGTACAGTGGCGCGATATCTAGTCTGCTTTTTTGACGCCGAGTCAGGGACCACTTCAGCATCCGCAGACTCTGGCGTAGTGACACTGATCAATGGATTGTCATCATGGGTAATGGAAAGCAACCCAACAGCAGCTTGAACGTCCGACCCATCACTTTCGGGTAGCTCAACAACCAGCAGACCTGTACGAACGACATGGAGAAGATCCCCAAGAGCCGTTTCACCTGCGCGACACAAGCCGTCCTTTGCCATGTGCTCCATCCAGTGTTCTGCTACGCGGTGTATTCGTACAACTCTTTCGTGACTGATCTCGTAGAACATGTCGGAAGGACCAAAGTGTCCTAGATTATTGTTGTTGAATCTACAAAGCTCGTCATTATCGTACAACAGCCAGATGATAAATTCGAGGATGATACAGCCCATGCCCCAGACATCGTATAAGCGGGACCGCACGTGTGGAGTTCCTTTGGGCAGAAGCGACTGTAGGCCGGTCTCTGGTGGTTCATATCTCCTCGTACCGAACTTTGCAGTCGTGTCTAACCGACCGTATGGAAAAGCAGTTTCCTGATTGTGGGTCTTTGCCTCACCCCAGTCACCGATCTTGAAGGTGCCGTATCCACCGCTGTCAGGAAACCAGAGGATATTGCCAGGTTTTAGATCACCGTGGCTGTAAGATACCCCGTCCGGCATGTGATGAACTGTGGAGAGCGCTTTCGCAAGTCCATAGAGCTGTTCCACTACCCACTTGACTAACGAGGCCGTCCGTTCTCGTTTGTTAGCTTGATTCCAAAAGTCGCTGAGATTGCCGCCGTCCGCCCACTCGAGCAAAACATAGTATTCCGAATCCTCTAATGCACCACGCCGAAAAGATGTAATGAACCGTACAATGTGTTCTTCTCCGAGTTGGTTCATCTTGACCAACGCGTCGACTTCCCTCTTCACATCCTCGGCTCCGTTCTTGCCGCGTTTCCTGAACGCCTTGACAGCGACCACGTGAGGCTCGGTCTCGTACTATAATTCGCCGTTAGCTCATACATCCCAGTCAATCGTGGACCGTGACGTGAATTACCTGATGAAGTGAATTCTTGAAATGGGCAGGGTGAATAGTATACTTGTCTACAATACCATGTGCGCCGCGGCTTTGTTGTGTGTTCTTCATAGTGAATGGTATGGGACAGCGATCATCGAGATTGCGTTG
Source organism: Alternaria infectoria (assembly GCF_024043175.1). Lineage (NCBI taxonomy): Eukaryota > Fungi > Ascomycota > Dothideomycetes > Pleosporales > Pleosporaceae > Alternaria > Alternaria infectoria. The sequence goes on along the minus strand of NW_026250694.1, from coordinate 1,670,787 downwards.
CTGATCACGAGCTGAGATGATTGGTGTCAGAAAAATCCACTGGCTATCCTGGAATCTGATGATGGTATGAATATTCCATATGCGCATTCGGTTCTTCACTCCGTCTTTTCTCCTAAGCTTCCTTTGAACAGTCTCCATTTGCTCGAATGGATGGCACCTTGATAGATCTTGCCGCGGTCGTCCTGAATAGTATTTAACCGGCAAATCTATATCTTCATACTGAGAAACCTTGAAGAGTTCCATTGCCGCGTGAAGTTGCTCCAATCGTATATAAACTGCGATGAGAAAGACTTTCTGCGCGCTGTCCAGAATGTACTCCGCGAGTGCTCTGTCGTCTTCGTTAGGCCTGCTCGAATCTATACCCATAACTTCAAGCACTAGATTACGTCTGCAGCTCGGACCTGCTACGGTCCTTTGGAACATTTCCTCGAAGGCGTCTCGGGGTAGAAACTCTTTGCGCTCTGTTCTTTCGAACACACTGGTGCACATGGAAGAATGAAGGTTCTTCCACAGCGACTCATGAGGATCTGGCTCGGATTCGGAACTGGCGTCGGATTCTGACTCGAGAATGTCTTTAGACGTCATTCCCATTGCATACGTGTCGTCGCTTTCCATTGCCTGCTCGATATCTGCCGAAGTGTCCAGGGCGTCCTCTTGTGGTTATTATTCTTCTTCGATCGAATGGTATGGGTCGGAAACGATTATCGAGGAACTAAAAGGCTAGGGAGAAGCGAACCTGCGTACGCCAGACGTAGGCATGTAGGCACTATCGGACCTCGTGAACCGCTCTTGTGGCTCTTTCGCGCTCTGGGTGGTACTTCGCTAAGAGCAGAATGGCCTCCACCGGTTTTTGTCGTAGCGGGCCAATAGTCACAGTCGCGGGCTGCGGACATCCCGCCACGATAAAAGCCATTGCCTCACCGGTACTGTACCTAGGTAAGCGACCAGGCTATGCTCAGCGGATTGACAGGCAAAGATAAGATCCTCAGAATAACTTATACTGTCACATGCAGACGTCTACAGTAGCGCGCGCATGTTTGATATTGTGGCGGATATTAGTGTGCAGCTGTAACTTGTAAATGGGTGTCGATGAATCGAACAGAAGCCAGCAGTAAAGCAAAGTGCGGAGTCCACGGGTGGCCTGAAAACGACTCGAAGCGCGCCCGCCGCTAAACATCTCCCAACAATCCACGCAAGACAATGCAGCAATCTTCTGCTAGGGCACCAAGCTGCTCGTTATAACGACTCGTTTTATTAGCCGTAGCGTTTGGAATTCACATCTTGCGAGACGCCCTGTCGCAACGGGGTTGAGGCGGCCGGTAGCCAGCTTGGCTGCAGATAATTACTTATCAACACGTGATTGTCGCTTATCTCACAGCCGAGGCCACACCTCGCCGCCTCGACCCTTTGACTCTGCGTTACACTCTACGAACCGGACACGGCTATTTGCAAAGACAGAGCTGTAATGTGATCGATGCTGCGTGATACACTACTTCCACCCCACACTACCTAGGTATGAGATCAACCAAACAACGAATCCTTAACATACACGCCCAGCACCCTCGTCCACGTGAAATGAATCCTACTCAGCCTCATGATCTTCTTCCCAGCTGTACCATGAGAACTCTCCCGGACCTCCTCATTAACATTACCATCGTCATCCATGTCTGTGCACGTCAAATACTCTGAATTTTGAAGTCGCAACGCCGCACTAGACCCCCACTCCGAGCCTTTCCTGACATCTAGACAGATCAGTCTTTCGCCCTTTACAGACAGAACTTTCAGCACGATGAAACCGCTGGCAAGCATCGTCGATAGGTGAACGGGGATGTCGATGCTGAATCCTTCGTTGCCAGATTCAGCTCGTCTGTCGAACATGCCGTTATACGGGCCTTTGGTGATGAGCGTGGTGTCGCGCTCGTTGTGAAGTAGACTAGTCAGGATCATCTGATCGTCGTCACCCGTTACGTCGGCCATCTCTTTGATGGATTTGCACACCACGCGTCCGCGAAGGAAGTCATGCCACGGCCATTCACAAACATATCGCGATTTCGCAATCACAAGGATGAAACCAGCCAACAGCCAAGCGAAAGTTGTGATGTTGAATGGATCGACTCCCTTGAGGCGGTTTTGTACTGAGAACGGGACGGCCGTTGCTCCGCATATGAGTACGACGCAAATAAAGAGAATGGTGTAGACGTAGCGGTGGCACTTGAGCGTCACCGTGAGCTCGGATATGATCCAGTCGTTCATACGCGTCTCCGCGAGCCTCTGTTTCTCCAAATTGGCTTGGCTGAGGCTACCCGGGCCACCACCTGATGATAGAGGATCAATCTTTCCCTGTCCTGGGGGTGTTGCTAAGATGTCCTTGAAACTAGTACCAGCTTGTGATAGTCAGTATAGCCTAAACGATCCGAAAAGGTTGAAATAGCCTTACCACGTATCGCTTTACTCAAAGGGCTTTGAGACACCGACAAGACTTCAAGATCAGGTTGACGAGCAACATTGGCGAACTTGAGCTTATGCTGTCTATCTTCCCACGCTGCAGTCGTAACAACGAATTTGGCGGTAAAATGTTTCCGTTCAAACTGTAACACGGGATCTTCGTCCTCGCTGTTACCAGTTGCAAAGTCCAGCATCAGACCCATTCCAATTCCGATAAACGGATCAGTCAATGAAAGAGGAATCATGATGGAAACTATGTCGTCGAAGCGTGATGTACGGAAGACGTGGTCTTGTGATACGGAGCCGTCTTTGTATTGACAGTGGATACTTGTTTGGTCACGCGCATCGTCGCGGGGCGGTTGGCGTTCCGCTTTGAGATGTTCAAAATTCTTTCTCAAATTCTGAAAAGCAGTGTAGCTGCAGGTCACATGCGTAGCGTCCGAAGTCGCTGCCACGTCACCTCTGCGATCGCTCGATATCACCGTCAAGCTTCGTCGAAGACCCGTCTCGTATACTAGTGTGCAGACCTCGAAGCTGTTAGGCGGATTTCCAGTCTTCTCAGATGCGTACAGGGCATTAACTGCGTAGTTGAAGAGCTGTGATAGGAAGACCTGCATTCCGTAATGATCCTGAAAGTAGTAGCCTGTAATGTCGGCTTCGGCTTGCGAGTCGATGTCCATATCGTCCTTGTTATCGGCCTTCGCATCTGTAGCGCGAACCTTCAGTACCTGTAGGTTCTCTTTGGCCTCGGTATCGGTCATGCGTTCTAGTAAGTCTTCCGCGGCAGCCAGAGATAGAGAGGCGTATTGAGCCGGGTTATAGGACAGTATCTTCAGCTTCGCAGACCATTTGGCCAGGATTGCCAGGGAGTGATGGTTCCAATAATCGCCTGTTGCGGAGCGCACCATCAGTCTGGCAACATGGCTAGTGATGTAATCAACGAGTGCGAAGTATACTTTGCGGTTGTCGTCGGCGGATTCGAGTAGTTTTGGACGACGAGCCTTCACCTTTTCTTCGTCTTGTTCAAATCTGGTGGTGAGTCGTGTTCTAGCATCTTTGAAGTTCCGGACTGCTGTCGAAAGGGTAGAGATCCAACGGCAATGTTCCAGTATGTGGAGGGTATTGTCATGTATCACTATGCAAAAGTTGCATGCAATTTGATCAGCAAGATTTGAGAGATTCTCAAATGTCGTCGAGTCTGTTCGGTCGAAGGTTCCGCTACTGTCGAAGATCAGAGCGTCTTCCGAGGCCGCATCCGCTGCCAATCGTCGAATTTCCAATGTCCAGAGGTGTTTCTCGGTCTTCGTAGATATGCCGTAGTTCTTGAGATCGTCGAACTTTGGTAGCCCAGTTAAGCGCATGCCACCTTTGCTGTATTCTTCATGTTCGGTCGCTCGTTTCATGATATTCTTCTCTTGGAATGTGAATACATGGTTGCTTCTAGAGAGAGTTCCTCGTTTGCTCGGCTTTTCAGGTAACTTGTACCCAAGCTCTAGAGGCGAAGTCTGCTTTGCTCGCTCGCTACGAAGTCAGCCCTTAACATGAGTTCGTCGCGCGTGTATCTTACAAAAGCGATTGTTCTGTGCTCATGACTTCCAAAGTTCAGGTTGCGAGCCCTAGGTATCCGTGAACCAGCAACTTCGCAAACCGAAAGCTTCACAATCTACGATAGAATGTATCGGGATCGTCCCATACTAGGTCATGTGAAGGTTATGGGTGTGCTAAGCCCGAAGGCCTCATATTGGTAGAGCTGCAAGGCTCGGGGCTGAGTAGTCGCAACCATGCACGTAAGCTCGAACCCCAGTAATAACCCGCAGTCTGGCTCCGTGGTCTAGACTCTTAAGGTTCAAAATCGGCCATTCGAGAGTCAGGCTACGCATCAGAGTGTTTGTAATCTGCTCGTTGAGCGACGAGGCTGCATGACGCTAACCCATCTCGGCACGGGCTGACGAAGATCCTGTTCTGCAGGACGATTCTGCCTTGCAGCTCAGCTGCTGATATACAGCAAGAAGGCGAAACTTATTCGTCCGTCTTACTAAGGCCTGAATCGGTCTTTACGATAGGCTGCTTTGCAATTGATGACCTTGAACGAGACAAGGCTGCGTTGATCGGAAATCTTTCGATGCATCTTCATGATGACGTGTTTAGAAATATGAGCTGCGCCTCGATGTTTTGTGCATGATTTGAATACGTGGAAGTTACGATTGGTACCTTTGTTGCTCAGCCGCAATCGAGTTTGTGCAGAATACCTAGGCAGGTGGTAACCCTAACATGCTACCAGGCACCATCTGAAGCTCAAGTTTGTGGAATAATTTGACACCTACAGCATACTCTGTCATCACCATCTGAGAGGCAGAATACTATCCCATGTCGGTGGAAGATTACAGCGCTGCACGCCGGGGGATCCTCCAGGATGTTGCCAATGTCTCGACTACGACTACGCAACCAGTTTTGGCACATGAGGAGGAGACTTTCGATTTCAAGGTTGATCTGGTGGATATTCGCGAGAAAGAACAATGGGGAGATACGCCATTGATCACCCTAACCCCCAATCGGCATCAAGCTAAATCCGGCGTAGCGGCGAGATATGAGGATTATATCCTAGTACTGCGGAGAAGGTTTGACATAATGGGCGAGAGGGTATCGATAGATCTCGAAGTTCGATCACCTCATATACTGAGAGCCTTTCGCAATGTCTTGGGAGATCATCCCTCGATGAACTTCGATTCTGCTTTGGTCGCTATCTCTAAGCCGTACGCGCCGCTGTTCCATTACCGCAAGGAGCTTCGGAGCTATGCTTCCGACGACTCAAGGACCGTGGTCGAGAAAGAGCACTTGGATGTGCTAATCAAGTTCATGGACAAGAATCTCTCGCAGACCGAACGTGATTACGGACATTCTGAACCGTACCGAATGGTCTCTTATCCTCTACTCTGGACGCTGTTTAGGCCGGAAGAGGTGATCATTGCTCAAGGCGACCACTTCGACGAATGCTACACAGTCGATACTTGCGAATACGTGCCAGAAGTTCGCCAAGGCACCGATGACGACCTGACGCCGTATTTCAAGATCGAGGCCAAGAGATGGGACTACAATGGTACACGTTTCGGTATGTGTGGGGAGAAACTCAAGATCAGGGAATTTCCTACCCCGGTCAAAATCGATACCTTGATGGTGTATCCCATACGGTTTCACAAGAAAGAAGACACGGAAAGCCTTAAAAAACGGCTGATACAACGAGGACGGAAGTGGAGAGAGATCTTGGAAAAGACCCACATGCATTATAATGGTCAGTATTCGACTGGGCCGTTTGGTATTAGCTAACGGCCTAAGCAGCATTGGCTTGGTCGGAGCCTCCTCATGAGCCTATCACACACGTGGACAAGTTGATACCAGGTCATGTAAGTGTGGCACCAAGGCTTTGACCATTATTAACATACTCAGGTGTCAGGGCGGATCATGTTAGACTACGAGACGCACGCACAAGCTACGCCCCGTCTTGCGACGTTCCTTTCGACATCTGGCGCCACAATGGACTACAACGATAAATACACAGTCAAAAGAGACTATGACATGATCGGGGACCACAGCATGGCGCGCAAGGCCAGTGAGAAGGAAGACAGATTCATGTCTCATCTCAGGACTCCAGCTTACAGGATATCTGATGACCAAGCCCTTCTAACTCCTGCTAGAGTAAGAGGATACTCGTTTGTAGAGAAGATATGGGCTTTCTTTTTGGTCGAAGAGGTACGGGATATTGAATGGCACCCAGATGCATTTGATAGCCTCGAATTGGATGCCAGAATGAAGACTGCAATCCTCGCTATGGTTTCAGCGCATCAGAACCAAGATGACTTCGATGTAAGTAAGTTCTGTTTGATGTGTCCAAATCGATGCTGACATGAGGAGGACATCGTGCCAGGGAAAGGCAAAGGCCTTGTCTTCCTGCTTTACGGCAAGCCAGGGCTCGGCAAGACCCTCACAGCAGGTACGTGACAGCGTGAGCGATGTCGGAACATTGAGCTAACGGTATCAAGAGGCCGTAGCTGAGCATAAGAAATGTCCCATGTATTCCATAACCAGTGGCGAGTTGGGCACAGACATTGAGAAGACAGATGTGCAACTTCGTACGATATTCACCCGAGCAAAGGCGTGGAACGCCATCATATTGCTCGATGAAGCAGACGTGTTTCTGGCTCAAAGGACCGCAACCGATCTCAAGCGAAACGCTTATGTTTCAGGTAAGCCTCCAGCGAGAACTAAACTTCAACGAACGAATCGGCCTTTCGAAGTCCCTGGCGGCTAACAACTCGCAAAGTTTTTCTTCGCCTCATCGAATACTACAAGGGCACCATGTTCCTGACGACAAACCGTCTCGAAGACTTTGACACGGCATTTGAATCTCGGATTCATCTGACTATCCGATACGAAGCGCTCGACAGCATTCGTCGTACTAACATCTGGAGAAACTTTCTGAAGAAAGTCGGGTCTGGACGTTGGGACGAGGCGACATTGTCGCGTCTCGGAACCGAGTAAGCAGTACCTGCAGATACTACGTGGCGTTGCTGATACCTAACAATAGGTACGAACTGAATGGCCGACAGATAAAGAATCTGCTTAGGACTGCTCTTGCGATTTCAAAATATGACAAGGTAGAGCTTTCGGAGGAGCTGATCAGGAGAGTGTTGGACCTTTCAAGGGAGCATTTGCTTGAGCATCGTTCGACATCACAACAATCGCAGCGCGAACCATGACTGTGTTCTAGTCTGGCTTCCGGTGTTAATGGCGCATTCTCCTTTTCTCCTTTTGTCGTGGTTTCCGTGTTGGTAGTAATGTATTGCAGAACGACGACAGTTTGCTTTTCGCGACACTGTTGCATGTGAACGTTAGCGATTAGGCGCGCATGCGCGACAACATGGCATAGTAACATGCAACCGTCAAAGCGTCGGGCGGGAATAGAGGGCATTGGGGAATGTAAGAAGGCAGCGACATGTCAGGCCAAGGCAACTCAAACAGCAGGGGATGGTTGGGCACTTGTGGTGCAGGCGGCCAGGCGGGACACCTCCGGGGCTCCCGCAACATCGCGCAGCCGCGCACCTAGCCCGCCCCGATAAACCTCACGAAGCATCCGCACAAGTCCAGACTGAAGAAGCACACGTACAATCCAAGAAACACACTTACTTAGTCCCCAAAAGCACCATCTAAATAGCGTATCCCTAGTGTCCAGCATTTTCCGCCTCGCATAACACACTTGCGCGGTCCACGGGTCGCTGCCACCCCAAAACCACGGACCCAAATCCTCCAAACACCCTTCCAACAAAAAAACAACATTCAATTCCCCATGTACATAATACACTTCTTATGCACCCTTAGACTACAAGCCCTCTGCGTCTAGTTCCCGTAGCTTCCGCGGTCTATTTCCAAACCCGCGGACCTAACCGAGCCACCAAGACGACTTTATTGTAAAAAACAACATTTGACATATCGCATACACTTCGCATGCACCCCCCAAGACTACTCCAATACTATCCACAATGCCTAGCTTCCGCGACATGCAAAAAGCATGTATATAATCACTAATCACGTATTCATGCCATGCATGCCATCCACCAGGACTATGGGCAGTCTCGGGGAAGTAGGAACAGCAAAAAGAAAGCTCTCCAGCGGGGAATTGAACCCCGGTCTCCCGCGAGTTGTCTTTTGCAAGATGACAAGCGGAAATACTGACCACTATACTACTGAAGATTGATCAACTTGATAGTTGAGTAGGTGGTTGATGGCAAAATTCAAAATTTGTGCATATATAATGTAGCAATTGTGGCTTCAATGCCGTAAGCTGCTGGTTTTGTCCTGGCTATGTATTGGGTTGAGGTTTGTTGGAGATGTTGGTTAGGCAGTGAAAATCCGTATGGTGGGGTATTCGGGTTGCAGCGGCGATTGGATCCGAGTCAGCGATTGACCCATGCAAGAGCAGATTGTCACGCATCTTCACAATAACAGACTCATCACACTGTACGCATGGCATGCACATAGATTGTTTGTTCAACACTTAGATTTATATCTATTCTGCCTTTATATCACCGCATTCTCAGGGCGCGCATCTAAAACTCCATGCTGCCCATACCAAGACCCCTCCTGTAAATAGTGCCAGTACCAGTGAAGTTACCAGTCTGCGTAACAAAGTTCTCAGTGCTGCTAAAGTCCTTGATATGACCAAGAAGAATCTCCAACATGCGGTACGCAACACCGGGCGTGTAACCAGGCAGCTCGTGACCAGCAAGACGGGCAGTGTAGAACATCATACCGCGCTCCGCAGTCCAGTAGCCCTGGTAGCCAGCACCCGCAAGCGCACCACCGTTGTACTCAGGGTGGTAAGGCGCGTACAGAGGGGTGGTGGGGTACTCGGAGAGACCCTGGGCGCCGTTCCAGGTCATGTTCTGGATGGCGAAGAGGGTTCCGTTTGTGCTGAGGAGCATGTCGAGGTCGCCGGAACCGATGATGGTGTTGTTGGTGTACTCGATGACGCGCTGGAGGACGCCGTTGTTGGCGGGGCCGGGGGATTGGTCAGAACCTTCGTCGTCGCCGTTACCGAAGACGTTGGTGTTGGTGCACTGGAGCCACTCGGTGCTGACGTTGGCGTGGAGTGCCATCTTGACGTCGGTGCGGTTGAAGTAGATCTCGGCGCCTGGGGGCGAGTAGTCGCCGGTGTTGACTATGCCGAGCTGGGAGTATGGGTGCGGGCATGTCTCGGTGATGTGGTAGATGTTGAAGCAGGGGTTCACCTCGAGGATGGCGGAGTAGAAGTTGTCGAACTGGTCGCACGTGTAGTTCTCCGAGCTGTATGGGTCGGGGAGAACGGGGAAAGCGCCCTGTGGTGGGGGGAAGGTGAAGTACTTGTCCATGTAGTCGGTGTAACCGCACTCCTTGTGGTGCTGGGTGATCTGCTCCATGAACGTGTCGTTCAGGAAGAGCAGGTTCTGCCAGAAGTTGACGAATGGGAGGAGGACAACCTGCTGCTGGATCGTCTCGTCACCAATGATGGGGTCGTTGATGGAGATACCGGCAAGGTTGAAGTACTTGTCATCATCGGCAGTGATGAAGCTGTCGGCAATGTAGGGGACGTAGTAACCAGCGTATGACTCTCCGGTGATGTAGGTCTTCCAGTTGTATAGTCCGAAGAGGTCAATGAAGCTCTTGTAGAAACCACGGAACTGGTTGCCGAGCTCAACCTCGTCGGTGATGTTGGGGGTACCTTGCGAGTAGCCAACACCTACGGGCTGCTCAACCCAGAGCATGTTGGTGAGGTTGGTCCATGAGTAGGGGTTCTGGACTGGGGCGAGGGTGCCAGATTCCCAGGTGAACGGGCCGTTCTCCGTAAGGAAGCCGCTGAGCGAAGAGCATCCTGGGCCACCGTTGAGCCAGATGACAACCTCCTCAGGGGTTTGAGCCTGAGTGGAAGGGAAGAACCAGAAGAAGAGCTTTCGCGTCTCCTCTGGGTCATCCGAGATGGGCAGCAGACCAGCGTAGCTCTCGCCAATGTCAAAAGGAACCTCTGGAATACCAGTACCGTTGACAGCGAAGGCTATTGGCTTATTAGTCTGATGTATGACAGTATGACAATAAATACTAACACTCAGTCTTGTTGGTCAAGAAGAAGCTCTCGGCACGCCTCTGGATCTCGGGATGCTTGAAAGCCTCTCCCGGCATGCGCCTCTCGACAGCAGGCCTGACCTTCTCAAACACACCACGCTTGTGTGGCGAGCTTCCAGCAAGGGCTGTAGAAGCACACAGCAAAGAACCAACCACTGAAAGGAGCTTCATCTTGGAATTGACTGATGAAAGCGGCTGTGAGCTGGCACGAAAGAACCGGGCCCAAGGCGAGTATTTGAACGTTTGCTACGTGACGGCATTGCGGTATACAAACCCTTGCGCTTACCCCGGAAGAGCAGGAGGTTGGCGGAGGCACCAGCAAGGCTCGGTAATAAACCTCGCAAACGCCACTTTCCGGGTCGTGCAGGGCATACTATCGCGTTGAGATTCGTAGCCGAAGGGCGAGCACCAACGAGGTATGCGAGATGACGCAGTGCAAACAGAAGCACCACCTTAGGCACCTTCCTGAAGCAGGACTATACGAAGATTAGACCGAGACTTTTGCATGATGTTTGGCGTTGATTCGCCGCGGCTCTGTTTAGCGCATTCATTGTGCCCAGACCAGCTCAGAGTGTAAGCCTCGGAAGCGGATGCTTGTCGAGGCTTGGTCAAGCTGGTGGATCGACGGACGATAGCACGGCTACCGTAGGTACATGGACGACGACAAGCGGCATTTTGTTGGTATGTCTTCGTAATGCGAGTTACGAAAGATTCATGTTGCTATCGCATAGCGGTGACCGTGATGGTGACGGTGTTGGTACCGCGCCGCGTGGGCGCGTCATCAGGCCCAAGTTCAACCCGACGAGGCGGGCCGAAGCTTGTTAAACTTCAGGGTACTGTTGAGGCGGGGAAATGAGAAGTCAGCAACACGAGTTACGGAACTCAAGGTCAAACGTCATGGGCCGAATGGAAAGTGTAAGTGTTGCGCGTTTTTGAGGTTGTTAATATGAGAAGGGCCACGCGGGCGAACCGAACGATTGCTGACGGTCGCGTGTGCACTGTGCGGTCGTGGCGGTGTTGCCCGGCAAGGCTACCTAGGTATGCTACACAGCCAGTCCTTCTTGTAGCTATCCCTTCATCGTCGGTACCCGAACGCCAACTCTAGCTTGTCGAAGTTGGAACGATGCGCATCGTAATTGGCGATCAACAGAAGGTCTGAAGGCGCCGGAACTGGCATGATGTCGTTGCCCAAGACATGTAGTGGCCTTTGACATGCGGTCGCACCTCGTGAGGCGTCGGCCTTGAGCAACGCCGCCATGCGCCACCACGCGCCAACAGCCGTCCCCATCTGACTACATGCGGGTCGGAAAGCTTGGTTTCTATCTGGCTTGTCTATCCTGACAGCTTGTTCTAATTGTCCACAGGTCGCAGGAAGTTCATATCATCGAGTAGTTCTCTGGCATCCTCTGCCTTGTCCTCTTCCTGCTTGTCTGCGCCCACACCGATGCTCAGATCTACCAGTCCGTCTGCAGGCGGCGAGAACTGGCGCAGCTTGACGCCGCTCTCCGTAAAGATCTTGGCCGTCTGGTCATCCACGAGGTAGCCTTGGTTATAGACGACCTCGCTGATACCAACTTGTGTTATCTTGACGCTGCAGGTCAAGCAGGGGCATGTGTTGCAGTATAGGATGGCGTTCTCGCCGATGCGGTCGCGGCCGGCTTCGAGGAGGGCGTTTTCTTCGGCGTGCAGGCAGAGGCAGGTGGAGAGGCCAACACCTCCCTGTGCGGCGTTGTTACAACGGGGGCCTGTATGTTGTTAGTCTATGTCGTGGGGATTCCCGAGTATGAACGTACATCCACCCTCGTTGCAGTTGGTCATGCCACGTGGGGTACCGTTGTACCCGGTGCTAATCACACGCTTCTCCCGTACTATGCAGCAACCGACTCGTCGCTTCATGCAGTTGCTCCTGCGCGCTGCCAGGTCTGCCAACTGCATAAAGTATTGATCCCAGCTTGGCCGTACACGGGCCTCGTCCATGAGGTCCAGGAACAGGATGGCACTGCGCAGGGAAGCCATGTCGGACGACGAGTTGAGTAGCTTCAGCTGTGCTCTCTGACAGAGGGCGCTTAGGCCTGTTCTGGGAGCAAACAAGTGCTTGTCATTGCGTAGAACGAACTCCTCGAGGGTAGGCGGTGTGTGGTCAGTGGCAGCACATCGGGCCTTGAACCGCTGCCATCGCACACTGACAGGCGCATCCACGCTGACAAGGAGGAAGAAAGGACGCCTGAGGAGGGCATCAACGACCGTTTCGTCCCATATGTCCGTTGTAACGAATCGTTCTCTCCATCTCAGCGTGACGAAGTCGAGTAGCGAGTCGATGTTCGGGAAGGTATGCTGTGCGTCTACGGACGACTTGACCGGCGAAGGAACACGTGTGTTGGAAGCTGACTTCTCTTCTGGAGGCGTCTCAGCAGTTCGGGCCAGGCGTAGGCGGGTGAACTGGTGCTCCTCAACGAGGTACGAAGCTATCGACGACTTGCCCGCGCATATTCCTGTGCCCTGTCAGCCTCGTCTCATGTGATCTCGGACGGTGCTTGCCTCCGCACAATCCAATAAGCATAGCGATAGATGTCGTCTAGATGTGCTGTATCCCGGGAACATCAAGGGCGGAGTCGTGGATCGAATCTCGGATTGCTAACAGCGGCTAGGCGCGTGGTCGGCTGCAGGAACGCGTCTAGCGTGGCGGGGCCTCGCCCAGGGCCTCAGGGCTGGACCCATGACGGCGCGCGGGGTGAAGCGTGCGGCTGCCTCAGTATCACTGGGACATTCACTGTCACATGCAGCCGCCCTTGACAGCTGCACGTGTATTGCTTTTGCGTATGACTGCCATCATCATCGCCTGCTAGGACACATCCCCTGCATACTACATCTCCGCCTCGCCACGCATCCTCACTCCGTCTCATCGCAACCCCACCATCTGCTATTACCGCCCACCATGTCCACCCTCAAGTTTGCGCCCTGGCTGAGTGATGTCGACGTCCAGTTCTATGCCGCTCTCGCACACATCAAAATCAACCATGACAAACTCGACGACTCTGCGCGCAAGGTGCTCGGGCTGTACGAAGTCCGTCCTGGGGAGCACTCGTCGCGATCTATGCGAGTACAGATACACCCGAATGCGCTGACCTCAGACGATACCCCTCCCACTTTCTGCCGCGCCGAAGGCATCATAAAGAACTGCAACACCATAGAAGACTACAAAAGTCTCGATCGCGCCGCCATACTCGAGCGATGCGCCCAAACAGTACGTCCATCATCTCCCTCTGCGATGAAAACTGACGCGGCATAGATATGGGACGCCATCCACGACGGCTCGATATACGAATGCCCCTCTCTCCTCTCCTCCTTCACAGCCATCATCTTCGCCAACCTCAAGAAGTACAAGTTCACATACCACTTTGGCTTCCCCGCCATACAGTCAGATCCACCGTGGAAGCAGATTGGGGAGGCGACAAGGCTACACTCTAGGGAGACTACATACTTGGTAGACGCGGTGCAGACGTGGCGATACAGCTCAGACGTCCGCCAAAGAGGCTTCTTCCTAGCCAAGCGCATACAAGGTGGCGGAGATCCAGAGGAGAGGCCAAAAACACCCGTCTCACCCTTGGAAGAATTTGGATACACATGGTCCATAGGCAGACTGGAGGCCTACGAGAAGGGCTTCTTCGACAAGGTGGATAGCAAAGATCGCTTCATATGTTTCGCCGACCCCTCCACATACGAGACCAACCCAGGCTGGCCCCTTCGCAACTTGCTCGTGCTGATGCGAAATCGGTGGCACTTGAACGACGCTCAAATCATGTGTTATCGCGACACTCACACACGACGTGATCACTCCAACTCGTTGATCCTGCAGCTACGGTCAGACCCAATACCCGAGGCAGCGCCCACCTCCGAAACACCAGACACTCGCCCACAGACACCCAAGTTACCCAAAGTAACCGGCTGGGAGCGGACAGAATCAGGCAAGCTGACATCGCGCAACGTGGACCTCTCCGAATACATGGACGAGCGCAAACTAGCAGATCAGGCTGTGGACCTCAACCTCAAGCTGATCAAGTGGCGGATAGCGCCTACCATCGACCTGGACGTCATCAAGAACTGCAAGTGTCTGTTGCTCGGAGCGGGAACATTAGGCACCTACGTCTCAAGAACGCTGATGGGATGGGGTGTAAGAAAGATCACATTCATCGACAACGCCACAGTCAGCTTCTCCAACCCCGTACGACAGCCTCTCTTCAACTTCAACGACTGTTTACAAGGCGGCGCAAAGAAGGCCGAAAGAGCGGCAGAGGCTCTGCAAGAGATATACCCAGGTGTCGACGCTCAAGGGCACGTCATGGAGGTACCGATGCTGGGTCACCCAATGACCGATAGCACGAAGACAAAAGCCGAGTTTGAGAAGCTACAGAAGCTTATCAGCGAACACGACGCCATCTTCCTGCTCATGGACACACGAGAGAGTAGATGGCTGCCAACCGTCATGGGCAAAGCCTACGGGAAGATCGTCCTCAACGCCGCACTAGGCTTCGATACCTACGTAGTCATGCGCCACGGCTTGAAGACAACGCAAGAAGGAAGGGGAGAAGTAGAACTAGGATGCTATTTCTGCAACGACGTCGTCGCACCCGCAGACGTAAGTACCCATCCACACTCCCCTCTAATCACTTCACCCAGCTAACTGCCCACACAACAGTCCCTAAGCAACGCAACCCTCGACCAACAATGCACCGTAACCCGCCCCGGCGTCGCCCCCCTCGCCTCCTCACTCCTCGTCGAACTCCTCATGTCCATCCTCCAACACCCCTCCCAAGCCCGCGCAGCACCCCCCTCCGTCCAACCCAAAAACAACACTGCCCCCACACCCGCACCCTCACACCCCGCTCTCCCACCACCCTTCCAACACCCCCTCGGTACAATACCCCACACAATACGCGGCTACCTCTCCACCTTCTCGAACCTGCAAGTCGAAGGCAAACCCTACGACTGCTGCTCAGCGTGTAGCGATAGGGTGCTTGAGGCGTACAATAAGGATCCGTGGGAGTTTGTTGCCAGGGCGTTGAATGAGCGGGGGTGGGTCGAGGAGATGAGTGGGTTGAAGGAGGTGCAGAGGAAGGCGGATGAAGCGGCGGCGGATATGGATTTCGAGGAGGAAGAGGATGAAGGGGGGTTGGATGAGGAGGGGGAATTGCTATGATGTGTTGGGATGAGAGGAGAAGAGGTGGATTCAACATCAGCGCTTTTCCTTTGTAGTAAAATACCCTGTTATCGTGTATATGTAATTTTCGAAATGTGCATAAAGAAACTTGAATAGCAAAGATGTAACTGCATTGATACCAGCAAAACTACAAAATACCGGGCATATACCATACCAAGTAGCCAACCGAACGACAAAACCACCCAAAGGCCTCCCAATCTGATCCAAGCCCATCCAATTACCCACCCCCATGTCATGCATATCCACCCTTACGTGTATCCAAAGAGTCCCCTCGCCATATCCCTGTCGCGATACATATATCTCTACATAACAGTATGGTCACAAGAACGCAGGCGTATCCTCCCTAACCAAAACCAACCCGCCCCTCAGACTCTGCTTCCCCGCGCTTCCACCCGGCGACAATGCGTTCTCACTCTTTCTCTGCCTTAAGAACTTGTCGGCCATTCGCTGGCCAGGCGTTACATTGCCATCCCTGCATCCGTTCCCAGGGCTTTCACCGCCAAGCACACTTTCAATACCCCTCCCAACAGAAACTCTGGTCTCGGGATACGGTTCCTTGGTCATGGCCAAGGAACTGGTCGAAGTCTTCAGCGTCAGCGCTGGGCGGCGGAGCTCTGAGCCAGGAAGTGGGGAGTATTGATCCAGATCGATGACGGCGGGACGACCTGTGTTGTTGGTGCCGCGGAGGTCGAAGGCGCTTCGTGGTCTACGAGCGAGCTTTTCGGGAGACATGGGCCGTAACGTTGCGCGAATACGGGGACGGAGGGGCGTTGTCATTTCTGCTGGACTAGCATTCTTCTTTGCCGATGGTGTTTCAAGGGTATGAACGTTGGTGCTGGGTGAGTTACGGCGGGGCGTACACAGTAGTTGCTGGGAGTTTGGTCGCGTTGATAGACCTAGCGGGGAGATAGCGGAGCTTTTGTGACTGCGGAGGGACGGAGGGGTGACATTCTCCTTCCGCGCGGGGCTCCTCTTCAGGGTGGTGATTGGTATGCGCTGTGTGGTTTCGTTCGTGGCTGGGGCAGATGTATTGGTGGTAGCTTTGGGATCAGGCGTGGACTTGGGCGAGGGTTGGGATCTGCCTGGCGCATTTGTCTCGGTGGCCAATCCAAGGACGTTACTACTGGAGCGTCGACCAGTATCAAGGAAGGAGAATCGGTCATTTCTTGGAGGCAATTCTGGTGTTTCAAGAGGCGGGCGCGATCCAGGTGCGTGGCCTTCGGGTGTTGACAGTAGATGCTGCCTGTTCGAAAGAGACCTTGATTCGGGCTGAGAGTTTTTGATGAGTTTCTCAGTATCACCAATCTGTCGGAGTGAGGTATGATTGCCGTCGCGAGTGCTGATGTGCGACGAAGACTTCTCCGCGTCTGACTTCGCAGCACGTGCGCCATCGTCACCGCGACGCTTAAGATCTTCTGCGCGAGTAACAGTCAATTCAGTTTTCTCATTTGTATCCTCGGCATGCGGTCGCGGCGTGGGAATATCGAGCGATCCCCTAAGAACCACCGTCGTGTCTTCGTGTTCTGTGTGTGATGTATGGCTCGAATCCGGTCTAAGTTTCTTTGATGGAGTGGTATACCGATCATGAATCCTCAGATCTTCTTGACTAGTGAGCTCCATACCAGAGATCTCATGCGACAGCCAAGCTCTCCAGTCACGACTAGTTCGAGTAGGTTCGCGCCGATGAGGAGAAGGTGTGCCTACAACGTAGCTTCTAATCGACCGACTAGTTGAAACGACTGCTGAGCCGCCGTCCTGAGATTGCTCAACCTCACCAGGCCCTCCGAAAGACATGACACTGTCATTAGGAAGGATGCTGACGCCATCTGTGTTTCGTGAATAGATACTGGGAGACATTGGCGTCATGGCAGTGTGAGAAGCTGGTGACACGGATACTCTAGGCGAAACAGGCAGTCTTCGTGGGAATTGACCAGCCATGCCACGAGCGCCCGGCGCAACTTCTTTGTCATCTTGTACAGCCGGTTTCGTGAAGTCATCATTCCGTTGAACAAACGATGCGACATCGTAAGTTCTGCCAGTTTCACGCGGGAACTGGACGTGCTCTGCCCCGTCCAGAGGAGTCTTCCAACGGTCTTTAGCTCTCTCTACACGCTTCTCAATTTGCGATGCCGTTGGAGTAAACATCTGGACGGCGCAATTGCGCTCAGCTCCATCACTATCGGTCTGTGTATCATCAGACTCAGGCGTGCTGCCCGACGAAGGCATCGTTTCCTCTCTTCGATGCACTCCTTTCGTGCCATCGACACGACTGGTAGGGCCTGGATCAGGAGATGAATGTTGTCCGATGGGTGTGACTGTGCGGATGGTGGATCTGATCGCCCGTCCAAAAGATCTGATCGTGCTGGTCTTGCTCTGAGTGCTTTGGGATGTGGCCGGTCGTCGTGATGGTGGTCGCTGTTCTAGATCGATACTGCTGCGAAGGTTTCGACTTCCACTGGAATGCAACTCTCGTGTATGAGAGAACAGCTTGGTAGTACTGGACTCAAAAACATCGCTTTCTGCGCCCGGTGTTCGTTTGGCAGGGCTTGAAGACTTTTGTGATTTTGACGATCCTATCTCTTTCATCAATGCAGAAAAGACGCGTTTGGGATCGACAGGCGTCAGTGACTCTTCAGTGAGGATCTCCATGGGCATGGGATCGCGGAAAGCGGCGAGAGGTGGGAGTGGCAGAGACTTCCTTCTCGAAGCACTTGCAGATGCCGCACGGTCTGCCTCGCTCCCAATGCTATCTTTAGACTCATGGATAACGGTCATTCGCTTCATGGCACGTTGTGTCAGCGTGTCGCTGGTGGTAGTAGTCCCCCAACTTGTAACTCGAGAAGCTGATACGTTTGCAGCATTAGCTTCGCTATGAAGACTCCGATTGCTTCGTGCACTTCCGGTGCTGTTGCTTCTGGATCCAGATCGTAGAAATGCGGGGTAAGCGCCTTCAAGTGACGGTGTCCGAGCACGAATGCGTTTCAATGTTTCTTCGTTAGGCGGAGGAATACTCAGTCCGTCTTTCGCGGTGGGTGGACTGTAGTGCGCAGTATGGAAGTAGTCGCGGCTGGCATCGATCTGCTGGACAGGAAGATTGGTGGACTTGCCCGACGTGCGCCGGAAGACCTTCTTAATTTTGCTTTTGAGGGACCCGGAGAACGACCTCTTTTCCTTGATCTCCTGGGGTGGCACGAAGTCGCTCAAGGTAAGATCCGCCGTCAACTCGTCGGGTGTTTGCTGATAATCTGTAGAGAAAGATTGCGCTTCCGACGCGACACGCTTGCCCTTGTCCTTCCCTTTGTCTTGTCGTTTCTTGAAGGGCGCTAGAAACATCGACGGCTTGTGCTTCACCGCCTTCTGCTGAAAGTCTTGTAGATACTCATCTCGTACTTTGTCAAGCGTAGTGTCAGGTCCGACTGTGACCGGCATACGCGGGCCTGCCAGTGGTGACGGCCGAATCGTTCGAGAGGGTAGAGGTATTGGCGAGGGTTCTGATGCCGGGCTGATGCTTGCCACAGGTGGTGTTGTAAGATACTTGGACGGCGGCCGAGCAATCGGTGATCCCGTCTGAACACTGCTTGCGTAGTACATGGAACGCGCTTTCCGTATCTGCTGCGAGGTAATCGAGGACGAAGCACTCTGTCGAAATGACTTTGGCTGGGAACTCGGTCTAACATTCTCGCTGAACGTGATCGAAGGCTGCGTCGATAGATACCGCGGTATGGAAAGCGACCCATGGACGCTGGGAGTAGGATAGAAGGGCGGAAATTGCTCTGTGTTCTGTTCCGTAGAGTCTGCTGAAGCCTGTGACAGGCGTTGTGCACTTCTCGTCTGCTCGGCAGTCGGACGCTGCAAAGACCGGAAACTCGAGTCGCGAGGTGGAAAGTGGCTGCCCTGGGAGGTGAGAGACTTGCGGCTGGCGTTGCTCTTCGATCTCGCTAGCTCGACACTACGTTTTGCGTTACGGTCTGCCGCATCTTGAGCCTGCGCACGAGCAAAGGCTGCAGTGGCTGCAGCTAGGGCCTGCTGTTTGATCGCATCTAGATCCAGCGGTTCGGCGATGGAAGTGGGACGTTTGTGGACGGTCGAGGCAGACTTAGACCGGCGGAGTCGAGTACCTGCATCGCTATTCGCACGAGCAAGCATCGGAGTGGCAGGATAAAACTGTGGTTGCTGGAGTAGTGCGGTAAGAGGGTGCGGCCAACTTAGCGAAGCAGTGCTAAAGACGTGTTGACGGCATGTAGCAGAAACAGCGGTAATGAAGCACGGCCAACGGAATGGTATGAGGGGTGATGCATTCGGACATGTGGGAAGAAAGACACAACAGCCAAATGTTGTTGCGGCAGTTGCAGTCTTGTACGTCACTGCCTATGCTGTGGAAGAAGCGGCGACTTGAGGCCTCGCATGGCAGGAGATACCACTGTCTCTGGAACGCGCCTTCCCGGGAAAATATTACCATTTTGATAAGATGGCATGTGCCCCACATTGGAAAGAAAGCCTTCGCAATCGGGCATGAGAAGTCAAATTGTCCGCCTGTATATTGTGATCATGGCAGGTCTCTATGCCTGGCGAGTTCCTCGTGGTCCAGCGCACTCGTGCGTATCTCTTCCTCGTCCTCGTCATGCACTGGCACATAAGACGGTTCTTTATCCCCCACGTCAATATAGTTCGTTACGATAGTCATGAACGCGAATACCACAACGGAGATCAAGAAAGGCAAACCAAGCCAGGCGCCGCCAAGACCAATACCCACCTGGAACAGCTCGCTCAGCAGTGGGCCCGCGATCATGGCGCCAATACTTTCTGCAATCGCAATGGTGCTCATGAGTTTGCCAATATCAGGACTCGACTGACCGCCCACAACATGAATGGAAACAGATCGCATTGCAGCGGTGTAGCCAGTTCCCATGTTGTAAATGAGAAGCCCAATGATCAGAAGTGAAGGATGCGCGGCAATACCCATGACGAAGAAGGCAATGGTAGTAAAAGCTATGGATCCGCGTGCGATCCAGAGATCGGCCCAGTGTGCAGGGAATCGCAGCTTCTTCAAGAGGAAGAAGTTTGCTAGTGGGATCAAGATAGTGACAGCCACCAAGTTGGTGGCTGCGCGGAATGAGAGCAAGTAGGCGGCCTTCTTGATCTCCCAGTTGTAACGCTTTGAAGCATAACGGACCAAGAGCGAGATGCACTGTCTGCCCAGTCTATTGGCCAAGAACGTAAGGACGACCAAGCTCAAGGTCCAATCGCTCCTCAGGAAGTGCACTGCATCCTGGAAGTTGCGGAGTTGTGCTCGCAGCGAAAAGTGGCTGGTTGTAGGCGTGGGCTGTAGCTCGAAGACCTGGTCTCCGCTGTCCTTGGGTTCAGGCAGATCGCGCAGGTGCAGCGTCTCGGGGACGAACAAAGCCACAACAACCCCCATAAGCTGTATCGCTAGTGACAATAGCAGAGGCAGCCAGTTCCCGCTCTCCATCAGCCTCGCTGCCATTATCGGTGCCAGCATTTCTGCAACAAGGACACAGGCCGTCAGGTATAGGAAGACCGTCGTTCGCTTTTCTGGAGGTACGATGTCGGAGATCATCGTTACACCGATAGCCATGGCTACGATTGGACCGCCGCCGATGATCGTGAAGGCGCTCGAGAACCACGTCAGCTGTAAAGGGAGAGAATTGAAGTAGGCTACCCATACGTTAGCATATGTACAAGATTCGTGCAATGCCGTCTTACTTATTATCATCACCCAGACGAAGGCAAGGTCCAACCCGACCAAGCTTGCTGTGACGATCCACTTCCGCCCTACTTTGTCTGCCCAAGTGCCATATGGTACAGCCAAAAGAATGCCCGGTATCGCGCTGAACATGTCCTGCCAGCCAAAAATGGTGGCGAGTCTCTGCTGCACCACATCCACCTTGCACAGCTGCTCTGGTATGCTTCCGTCGCCATCGATCACCGAAGGGTCTTGTTCGCGGTAGTACTTGAGACATAGATTCTCCTCAAATAGACGTGTCAGAGGTGGCTCGGCAAGGTAGGCACCCACATCGACGACTGCGACGATGATGAAGATGAGCACTACGAGGAGTACCCATGGCTTCTTGGTCGATTTGTGCGGTGGAAGAAAGTCCGGTTCTGTCGGGGTTAAGAGGGTCTCGTCTTCTTCGAGGGATTCTCGTGGTAGATCCAAGTGTAATGCCATTGCGATAGCTCGTCAACGTACGGCGGGAGGAACGAAGGGGGGCGGGTATGTGGCTGACGCGCATGCCAATGGCGCGACGGTAACAAAGAGAAAGGACGCAAGGAGCAAGCTGCAAAAGTCAGTGATACCTATCGTTAGCTGGATATCATCGTGAGAGTGTTCATGGGTTTGTAGGGCGCGCTCTGGAATATGAGACGGCCCCGGGGCTGTGAAACGAGTCCGCGATTACTCTGGGCATCCCGACGATCTTTCCAACGCCGAGTGTTGTGTCGCGTCACGGACACGGCCGGGGTTATGTCAGCAGCGAAGTTTAGCCGGTCAGATAATACCCCGCCGCCCGTCTTGATTACTCCGCGAACAACACCATACATTAAGATTCTGTTAGGTCCAAAGTTTATTGCTGAAATAGTTTCGGTAATTATTAGTTGGTCGTATGGAGGGACCGACATTGACACTTGAAGAACGCATTTGACTCAGATCATTTTTCGCACACATCCTTCACTTTGCTACGTCTCTAAACCACAGTCTCCTCAATGCAAGATTTGTCGTAATATCAGACAGAGCTTTGACCGAGACTCGGACGTTTGTGAATAACCGGCTTTCTTAGAGCGTTTGCTATAGTCAGTCGCATGCATCATTTTCTGCGGAGCGCTGCCGCACCGATTCTATGTCAAACTGGACCTGATGTAGTCCCCTGACTTGACGTGAATGAGGATACAAACGGCAATGAGAGAATTCTTTCACATGCAAGTGGCCCCTGACGTCTTCTTTGATATACTGATAGATCCTCATGAGCACACTGAACGCAATTGCTGATTAAGTCGGGTACAAAGAGGGCTCAAGTGTGCGTTTGCCAGTGGACCATCGCTCTCACACTCTCAACTATACTGGATATGGGCCCGTTGGTTATATATCGATCGCGTCATCAGTCTCCTCCTCGCCTTTGACTTGGCCTTCTCCTTTACCTTGAGCAAACGCTTTTGTCACAAGGACATCATGGCAGGTGAGCTCGTGTCTCGGACTAGGGCCATATATAAGGATCCTTTACCACCACTAGACTTGGACTCCTTACCTACACCTCAAGGCTCCACCGCCTGACATACCTCGCTATATCATCATCTTCCTTCCTATATCGGAACCACCACCCAGAAGCTATACACACAATAATCATGTCTAGCTCCAACAACCCCAACACCACTGGCAACCTTCAAGTCCACGGATTGGCTCATGTCCGTGTACCCGATGACGCCAACATCGCCGTCTGGCACATCCTTTGCAATGGTAATGAAGTTCACTCTCCTCATTGTATCCACCAACTCTAACTGTGCCATCTCTTTAGGCCCTTTCACCGTCGACATCGCCGCCGAGTCCAGTACACCAGAAGCCAATCCCGGTCGCCCCCAGTTCCTTAAAGGCATCACTTTCAACGCCGAAAAAGAAGAAGAATGGAACAACACCGTCCTTCCCTACATCCGCCTTCTGACTTTCACCGTCGCCTCTACCACCGACACCTACTTCATCGGCGATATGCTGCAAGTCCTTCCCGACATTGACAAGAACATCCTCAAAGTCGACATGAACGGCTTTCACTGGTTCTCCGGCATCACCGACAACCGCAGTTCAAACCCGTATCTCGCTCTCGCTTCAAGTCTGCCTGAACTGCAAGAAATGGCTTTCACTCTGCATACGTCGACGATTACAGATTCCATGTTCGGTGAGAGGCAGCTTCAAGAGTTAGAACGGGTGGATCCTGAGAGGGCTAAGAGAAGGGTGACGAGGTCGGTTGCGGATATTGTTCGGAAGTACGGGATGAAATCCATCTTCGACAACAAGTCCCTGAAGCACCTCCGTCTGGTGTATATCAAGAGCGACATGGTGGCCGCCTACACTGTTGACGGCGACCCCGAGAATGTTATCGCCGGTATCAAGAATTGGTTGCTACAGGGCTTCAGGAACCAGGGCCAGGAGGTCGTGGTGGAGCTTTCACGTGCGTCTTGATTTCTGTGGAGGATCTGGAGTCTGATTGTATATATTATGGAAGTGTGATACCATGAAGACCTCTTGGCTTCTTCATAAATATAGAGGTGGAAACAAATAAACACAGTCTGCTATACCCCAACGCCTTTTGGCTCCGATGTGATGACAAAGGAAATGTTTTGTATACCCGCAGACATATGTGCAAAGAAATGAACTCGTCACCCCATTATCATTATGTATATGTCCAGTTCTGTGCCTACCGCGATACGGTGTTTATCGCGTCATCGTCATCGTCGTCCTCTACGTCTCCTCCTCGTGCGGTGTCCTCGTAGAGGCTCTTGAACCAGCTCCCTTGGCGGTCCAACAGCTTGTGCGGGCAGCCGTACTCGA
Source organism: Alternaria infectoria (assembly GCF_024043175.1). Lineage (NCBI taxonomy): Eukaryota > Fungi > Ascomycota > Dothideomycetes > Pleosporales > Pleosporaceae > Alternaria > Alternaria infectoria. The sequence goes on along the minus strand of NW_026250694.1, from coordinate 1,646,917 downwards.
CGAGCTGGCCCTTGTTCATGACGACGACCTTGTCGAAGTCAAGTATGGTGTCGAGCTTGTGCGCGACGGTAATGAGGGTGTGATGTGGGAAGCGGGAGCGAAGAAGGCGTTGGACGTGGGCGTCGCTTGCAGCATCGAGACTAAGCGTCATTGTTAGTATTGAGAGAGCGGGATGGAATGTGCGATGACTTACTTGCTGGTGGCTTCGTCCATGACGACCACGGTGGATTTGTCCTTCTTGAGCATGGCGCGCGCTAAGCAGAAGAGCTGGCGCTGTCCGTGCGAGAAGTGGAGGTCTTCAACCTCGACATCTAGCGGATGCGCGTACTTGTCGACATCGCCCTTGGACACAATGATGTCCCAGAGCTGGACATCTTTCAGCGCGGCCATAATGGCCTTGTCATTCGACTCTCTCAAAGGATCGGCGTTAAGGCGGATCGAGCCGGGCAGTAGGTAAGCGTCCTGAGGTAGGCCGATGAGGCGACTGCGGATGGTTTGACGAGGAATGCGGGTAAGAGGTACGGAGTCGATGGTAATGCTGCCAGACGAGAGCTCGACCATGCGGAAGAGTGAGAGCACTAGCGACGACTTTCCACTACCGGTGCGACCAACGATGGCGACCTTCTCACCAGGGTTGATGGAGAGTGAGAAGTTTGAGATGACGGGCTCACCGGGTCGGTGGTATGCTTCGATGCTTCTGAACTCGATCTTGCCCGCGCTTGGCCAGTTGGAAGCGGGAATGTGATCTTCGCTCTCATGGTCTTCCGCGATGGCATCGGTGGTGAAGTTCTTGATCCTAGCCACACTTCCGATGTGTGTTTCTAGCTGAGTCCAGAAGGAGATGAGCAGCTTGATGCTTTGAGAGAAGAGTACGACGTTCAGTAGTGCAACACCGACATATCCTGCGCTGAGCTTTCCCTTTAGTGTGACGACGAGGACGATGAGAATGGTGGCAACAGCTGCAACGACGAGGTCCAAGACAAGCGTCAGCCATCGTTGTGCCGCGAAGAGAAGGTAGAAGGGACGCTGGCTGCGGTCAAGCAGCGCCTTGGCTTTCTCTTCGACGAAACTCTGCCATCCAAAGGCACGAATAGTCGCCAAGCCTTCCAGTATCTCGTTGAACTGAGTGTAGAGCGGCGACTTGGCTTCTAGATCGAGGAAGCGGAGTTGACGCGACGTGCGCAAGTAGAACTTCTGTACGAAGAAGACTGCGACAATGACGACAGGGAATGAGATCGCTGCGTAGGGAGCCGCGACGGCGATGAGAACCATTTGTCCGATGACCAGAACGAAAGTGGCAAAGGTGTTCAGTGCAGCGACTGGCAGCTCCATGTCGATCAACATGAGATCTTGGCTGAAGCGATTGAGCGTCACTCCGGTATCGGTGGTGGAGAAGAAGGACATGGGCGATGCGAGCACTGTATCCAGCAGCTTCTTGTGGAATGTGACACCAGAACGAGGTACCATCGTGATAATGAGCTGCCAGCAACTGACCATGAGGAAGAAGAGAGCAAGCCCACCAAGCATGGCGTAGATGCCCAGCCAGTAACCGAGTCGCTCGTTGGGGTGGTTCTCGTTGTACTCAGCCCACATCTTCACCCAAACTGTTGGGAACGAGATACCGAAGATAAAGATGACAATGGAAATGATGAAGATGATCGTCGGGATCCAACCCACAGTGCTGATGTAGTAGAGGTAGATGGCTGTGTCTCCAGTGCGGCGGTTCGCTTCCGCTTGGACGTCGTCCTCTGTGAGCTGGGCGTCGGTGACTTGACGCTCAGTGTATCGTGGCGGCTCTTCGTAGATGTGCTTCTCTGGGCGGTAGTCCCAGTCGGCGCGTCCAAGATCAAAGCCTGATACATAGCCTCCTGACTTATTTAACTTCTCGAAGGGGCCTTGTTCCGAGATGCTACCGTTGCTGTCGAGAGAGACGATATGATCACAGTAAGGTAGACGTTTGGCTGAAGAGGATGCAACAAGAACAGTGGTTCTGCATCGCTTCAATAGCCCCTCATAGCCGAAGAGGCTGTGCCAGATGCGGTTCTCGGTCTGGCCATCGAGACCGCTAAGGCAGTCATCGAGGATGATGATGTCTTTTTGGGCGTAGACTGCTCTGGCAAGCGCCTGGAAACGTACAGTGGTTAGTAATGTCCAATCATGAAAAGAGGGGTGAGTGTTGGTGTGTCTTACAATTCGTTGGCTCTGGCCTCCGCTCAATGCGATACCCTTGCTGCCGATCTCGGTTTGATCACCCTGGGGTAATTGCCGGAGGTCTTCATCTAACGCGCAGCTCCGAACAACCGATGAGTACCACCGATGATCAAATACTGCTGCACCGATAATGCTCTCCTGCACTGTGCCGTTCACATGCCATGGGGTTTGGTCGCACAAGGCGATCCGCAGGGAAGACACCTGCAGGGAGCCACCCATGACGGGCAGCTCTCCTAACACAGCTTTGAGCAGGGTTGACTTACCACACCCTACCGGTCCCACGACCATGGTAATCTTCCCGCGTGGGACGATCATGTCGATGTCCTGCAAGGTACCAGAGGGCTGCTTGACCGGGTCCCATCCGAAGTAGCCGTTCTCAATCACGATAGCCTGAGAGCCGAGCGCGCTGAACTCCTTCACTTCAACAGAGCCGCGGCTCTTTTGAGAAGTTTCGGATCCCTTGATCGACTCACCTGCGAACAACGACGTTGTGCTGCCACCATAGATGGAAGGGAATCTGCGCTGCTCATTTCTCGGAGCTAGTGTCAAGAAATCCTGGATTCTCTTGAACGACCCCACACCTCCCATGAGCGAGGAAAGTGCCATGATGAGAGACCCTAGAGGCTCAGTGAGGAGTGTGAACAGCGATAGGGAAGTGAAGACGGTGGCGGTGTCCAGTGTGCTTTGGCCGTCGCTGTTTTGTGCGATGACCGAGAAGACAGCAAACGCCAAGATGGGTGACACGATTGGCGAGATGTAGGCTATCGAAAGTCAGTGAATGAGGGGAGATTTTGCATGATATAGGACTTACAGAAACCCATAGTCCAGATGAGGAGCTTCCTGAACTTCTTGGAGATGTTGAGCTCATCGACTCGGAGCTTCTGAAGATCATCTCGTAACACTTCAGTGAGACCGCCCATCTTGACACCCTTCATCGAGTTGAGCATAGCGTTAGTCGCTGCGATTCGCCGTTCTATACCTTCAAGCCAAAGTGCTTGACGTTGCATTACCAAGCTGGTGGCTGCTATCGAGCCGAGCAATGAGAGGACGGCAACGCCGATAGGGATAGCGCATGCTGCACCGAGCTGTCGCTCCAGAAGATACATCGCAAGGGTGATTTCAAGAGTATTGGACCATATCTCGTGGCCAGTCTCCATGCCAGTAACAATGCGCTCAACATCAGCGCTCATGAGCGTGATAGAAGATGCAGCGTCCACGTCCGTCAATGTGACTTCTGTCGCCTTGTTGTATAGCATCGAGATGAGACCGCCTCGCATTTGGGTGATGAATCGGAACGTTAGATGCATGTACTGGCCGGTAGAAACCTGCATGGTTAGTTAGCGCAGCTGTCCACGACATGTTATCCCGGTTATATACTGACTGCGATGCCGATGAAGACAATGATGTATGCGCCGATGAGTCCGTAACCGATGTTTGAAGTTTGCGCCGTGTCTTCTTCTTGGGAGAAGAGGACTGCCCTTTCGATCAAGAAGGGTTGGCAAAAGTTGAAGGCGATCAGGAAAAGTCTGGGTGGCACGACTGCCAATATAGACCATTTAAGGTTTCTCAGTGTCATTCCGAAGAGAGAGTGGGCACCAATGTTTTTGACTATGAGCTCTAGCATTAGCGGGTGTGCGGGAAATGTTCAGACGTGATTATGACCTACCTCTTGCCCATGATGATCCAAGCAAATGATGCAAGTAGTCGGCTCGTAGGTGTTTGTCCAATTGAAAAAGGTCTTCGATGTTCAACGAAGTTGAGAATCCTTTTTTGAACAGCGAGTTCAGCCACCAGAAAGTCGCTCGCTTGTACATGCCACTGGTAGCCTCCGGCGGATTGTTGGCGAAGTCCGGCAAAAGGTGTCGGCGCTTGTCTCTTGCTTCCACTATAGCAAGGAAAACCTTCAGTCCCAGGCGGGGTCCGAAGACGGTGGCAACATGCTCAAGCTCTGGGGTGAGTCCGTAGCTGCGGGAACGTTCGATGTCGAATATGCTGGTGAAGAGGAGGTATACTGTGAGGAGGAATGATGGGCGAATGGTTCGCATATGCTCTACGTAGGAGAGACATCCTAGCAACAACGCGCCGACAAAACTGATGGCAGCGGAAGGGAGTTCAGCACGACTGTTGCGGACTTGTCGGTTCGACCAAACAACGAGAAGGGCGAGTTCGAAGCCAGTGAAGACGGCCCATGCTATCTGTGGTGTAATGGTCAGATACCTGAGTGTTGAGCTCGCGATGAAGTACATACCAGTTTAGTGTATAACAAGGTAGACCTAGAGACCTTGGTCTCCTTCCACCACAGTTGGTAGATCCTGAAGGGAGCAATAGCTATCAACAGAGATAGAGGTATGATGGAGAGAAAGATCTCTGAAAAGAGAAGAGTAAAGTCGAACCCGCCACGGCACTCCGCGCCGGCATAGGGACCAAAGGTGTCGTCCGTCAAGGCGCAGTTGCGATCCATACTTGTTGCCATTATGGGCGAGAACCAACTCGTCGACGTTGTTTAGCAACGTAGATGGTGCATCGAGGGAAGCATATAGGGAAGGGACTCTTGATACTATGAGAACCCCGAGAACCCCACAAACGCTTGAGTAGTTCCAATCCCTATGTTGATCATGTGGACGGGTGGCAGGGTGATTATTTCTTTGCTTCCCTGCGTCAGTGTTTCTGACTACTCGCGGCGACGGCTTGGACAAGGCGGTAGCATGTTTGAAGATCCTTTCAGACCAATGCTCCGCAATGCCACACAGACACACACCTCTTCTCTTCCCCAAGAGCTACTAGTAGCGCCTTACGTATTAATTATGAGCTGAACACGGCTTTCAATCGCCATCTTGATGGCATGATATTGAGTTGGCTGGCTGAGATCATCGTCATCTTACACTAAAGCAGATAGCTTGCAGACCCGGAAAGTGATGGTGGAGAATATACCGGTAGTAGGGTGCGTGACTGGCATTTCATAACCTGGTACGGATTTGGTGCATGCAGGTTGCATGCGTCGTGTTGTACACTGTTTGAATGGACAGGGGCATCGCATGGTGCTTGGATTTGGATTAGCCCTGGGTTCCACCCGAATTAGCAGCAACGACAAGCGCCCCTCCCATCACCCTGCGCTTAAAACAGTGTGGTCGGCGGCCCGGGAAGAGAATCCTTAACCTTAATTACTCTACCACGGTGTCACCTTGGCACAGCCGTAGCGCCTGTTTTGTGGCTTGTGGCTTGGAGATCGGCGCTGTCATGCCGACGATCGCACCCGAAAGGCCGTAGCAGATAGCGCGGCGACATTGCTGTTGGCTCACCGTGCTCTGAACTAGGGGTGTTGAAAACGTTTGACAGCGGTGTCCTTTCCTCTTTTAGCTGTGTTGAGCGCCAAAATAGGACATGTAAAGAAGGAGGGATTATGGCTTCCAAAAAAGGCGAAGACATCGCTTACGGCCGTTCATCGGCCCTTTAGTCATCGTGAAGTGCAAAGTAGCCTGAACTGCTAACGACGGAGGAGCTACTCCTTGACGAGAATACCATTGATCCTCCAGGTGTAAAGATGATGTAACAGTGCACTTTCATTGATCCCTGAGTTCTCGTATGCGGGTCATGTACAACACTGGCTGTCCGAGGCGCACCTGCGTACTGGATAAAATCAAGTACGGGAGTCAAAATGCAACCCACGTCATCACATAGACATTTTCCTGTGCATGAAGGCGCGTTCGTGCAGTCTGATTGATCGAGATCGAAACCTCCGCCACCGTGAGGAGAGTGATAGTGAACACGGACCGGTCTGACCGCGATGATATCTCGCATTACCCCTCAATCAAGAATGGTGCAATCCAACAATTAGGCTGGTGACGCGGCAATTATCCAGATGGAAACGGTGTTGATCACCTCAAACACAGACACTCACGTGCTGAGACATGGAGTGGTTACGGCACCAATCACTGTTATAGACTCGCCAACCCGCCAATGTACAGGCTCATGGTCGCGAAGCCTAGGAGACTTCAGGCGCGAGAACGAAGCCCTGAAATGGGTACAGTAGGACGCGATGAACTCTGTCAGTGATCGACTGTTCGTAGGCGAAACTTGATTCCTCGTGGACCGAATAACGGAGTAGCCTCTTTGTTATGACGAGTGATTCGTCAAGATTGCGGACTTGAATACCGGCGGAGTGCCAAATCGGTTTCCGAGGAGGCGAAGAAAACAGGCTGAAGGGCTTGGTGTCGACGAGCGAAAGGCAGATGGCTGAGCTTGTGTGATGTGACCGCAAAAACGGCACCAGGCTCATGGCAATGCCGATGTAGGTCCCCATGTTGTTTGGTAGCTTCATTGCACTTGAGTGATGATCGATGCAACGCCGATCGCATACGTTTTGATCGGCCGGTACAGCTCGCGATGAACACTCCAAAGGGCACCGGAAGATTCCACTACTAGCTTAGAGCTGTAAGTGTATCCACAGGTGAAGTTCATGGCTTGCGCAGCTCGTACGGGTAATATCAGATTTCTGGGGTACCTGCAGCCATGTTCATATGTCTTGGACGGCTGTCTACCCCACAATAGCAGCTGAATACGACGAGGCTGAGCTCCTGTCAAGCAAATTGACGACCGCTAGGCAGATGAGTTTCGCCGAGACCTGCTGGATAGTGGCGACAGCATGCAGTGGATGCGCGTTTGTTCACGTGCTCGTGTTCCGCGGATGAGAAAGGCATTTCGACAGATGGTACGACGTATGCTGACAGTCCTGAAAAGGCATGATCAGTTGCAGGGAAGCCGCACATGAGGATTGAGCTGCCCTAGGATGGGAGTACCGGCTGCCTGGTAACCAGCGGTAGGAGCCGGATAATCCTCATCCGACGTCGACTACCTAGACCATGTCTAACTATCAGGAGCGGGACCTTGGAAAGTGCTGTGCGCCTTAGAGATGGATCCATCCCACCATCACAGTGTGGGTCTTGAGGGCGTGCTTCGCGGGAGCGGCAGGCGAGACTTCTTGGAGCGTGATGGCGGCGGGTTCAAAAGCCGTTCCGGATATGCACACATGGGAAATGAGAAAGTGGAAGGTGGCGTACAAAGAAAACCATACAGTAGCGCGACTGACAGCGGAACGGAAATCGTAGTCACGGCACCGTGTCATGGAAGCGGCGGAAGCTTCGGGAACTGAGGCTGATGGTGGCAGACTGTTGAACGTGGCAGCGTGAAGCGAGATGCCCGTTGGGCAGCTGACCGGTGACAGCTGGCGGCAAGCTCGTGGGTGCCGTATGCAGACGCATGCCAATGTAGGGAGGCTTGAAGTACGGGCAGCGAAAGTCGCGCCGGGGCAGCGCTGAGGCGGAGAAGAGCATCCGATGGCGCTTGGAGCTAGACCAAGGCTCTTTGCAGCCTAGTGCGTGACGCGTTACATAAGCGCCCCGCATCTTTGTTTTCGCGCGTCTTGCCCCAACCAGCAGGAGCCAGCCGGCCACCGACGCGTCAAACCTCATTCTTCACACCTTCCATCTCCGCGTCGGACCGTCTCGTGTTCCCACGCACGCCACAATATGTACCTATTAACCTGTGGCGACCTCCGCAGAGACTTCACAGCATCGCAAGAGCCAAGCACGTCACAGCCAGCCTCGCGAAGACGCGACGGTCATGGCCCTCGCCCACTAGGAGCCGCCTGTTGCTTTTTGGTTTCGCACAATCTGGTATGCACTACTCTTGGTGCAACTCGAAAAGGAACTCGCCAGCGTGTCCACCGCTCCATGCCCAGCTCGTCCGTCTCCTTCGTCTATCCAGCGCAACGCCTCCAATCACGAACATCTCTAAGCTGGCCTGGGGCGCCTGCGGGTCTTTGCAGCTAATGCTTCTTCGTTCTCGAAGACGATGCCTGCCTGCAGGCCCCGGCTGTTTGCGCTCGCATTCCATGCTTCTCCAGTCTGTGTGGCTTGAAACAGACAAGAATAACCTATGATGATTTCACTGCCATGCCGAGACCCCCGTATCAGGTGGCAAGGAATTCAGGAGTAACTCACTATCCCCGAATGACGATCCCACGCAGCATATGCAAGAGTAGAACCTGAGGCCCGTACTGAGCTTTTTCATCTTCTCAATCACAGACATTCCGTGTGACTGAATCTAGAATCTTTGGATTGCTATACCCAAGTTTTTGTCGGCAGCACAAAAGGCACGCATCTGCCTTCGCCACCCTTCTCATACTCGACGAGAAGTTGTAATCCACGGTACGTAAATTAATCACATTGTTGCTGACAATCAGATTCGTCAGACACACTCTACCTGATCTTTGTAAGTATACCCTCCATGCAAGCAAAACGCGTACCGCGCGATTAGCACAGAACCCTTCACATGGCCCATGCCCTGATGTAGCATCACATTGACCCCTCAACACAATCATTTGCTCACCCAGTGTCTAACAGGAACGACACACGACCCAACATGTCATCAACAGTCGTCACTAATGTCGAGGAGAGCCTCCAAGCTATCTGGGCTCATGTCCTCAATTTGCCCCATGTTCCTCTCGACCAATCCTTTCTTTCGATTGGAGGAGACTCCATTTCTGCCATGCAGGTCGTGGGCCAATGTCGGAAGGAAGGCATGAGTCTTGGCGTCCAAGAGGTGTTGCGCAGCAAGTCCATCACCCAGTTGTCGGCTGCTGTCAAAGAAGTCGGCAACTCAGCCTATGACCACCAGGAATTCTTCGATGAGGACTTCGAGCTCTCTCCCATTCAATCACTCTTCTTCAAGCGTCCAAACACAAATGGCCATTTCAACCAATCTTTTTATCTCCGGGTGTCACGTAAGACCGACGCCGGCGATTTTCAGTCTGCGGTGGAACAGCTCGTAACACGCCACTCCATGCTGCGAGCACGGTTCACGCATTCACCTGAGCATGGCTGGCAACAGCGTCTTACAAGTAAGTCTAACAGCTAGTGCCCCAACCTACATGGCCTCGTGTACTACTGCTGCTCTGTAGGCGAGTCGCTTGCACATTGCTGACTTCCAGTGCAGACGATATCAGTGGCTCCTACCGGTTTCGTCATCTTGACGTAACATCACAAGCTGAAATCGACACTCAGATCGCCGACTCGCAGCAATGTTTTGATCACGTCTCTGGCCCGCTGTTCGCTGCCGACTTCTTCGATTTCGGTGACGAGCAGTATGCATTCCTCACCGGTCACCATTTAGTTGTTGACCTAGTCACGTGGAGGTTATTGCTTGAAGAGCTTGAAGAGATCTTGAAAGGCGGGCAGTTGCTTGCCCCTGCTCTTCCGTTCCAAAAATGGGCGGAGCTACAACGTGATCACGCTGAGTCGCTCGAGCTTGATGACGTCCTTCCTGCTGTTGATGTTCCTCCTATGGACTTCACGTACTGGGGCATTCAGCATCAAGACAACACCTACGGCAATGCTAGTCATGCCAGCTTCGAACTCGACAAGGAGCTCAGTGCCGCCTTCCTGACCAACTGCCATACTGCTTACAAGACCGAGCCAGTCGAGGTCTTGCTTGCATCATTAATCCAGTCTTGGTCACATGTCTTTACCGACCGACCTGTGCCTGCCATCTTCAACGAAGGTCACGGGCGTGAACCTTGGGACTCAGACATTGACATCACCCGCACTGTTGGGTGGTTCACCGCGCTATCCCCAATCCTTGTATCGCCATCACGCAATCCTACAGATACAGTCCGCAAGATCAAGGACTTCAAACGACGAATCCCTGGTAATGGCCGGCCGTATTTTGCTAGGCGTTGTCTCACTGAAGAAGGTCGTGATACTTTCGAAACTCACTGGCCCATGGAGATCTTGTTCAACTATCTCGGCCAATATCAGCAACTCGAGAGAGCGGACGCTCTTCTTCAGCCATCCGGCACCATGGCCGGAGAGACAGGCAAGGCTGGCGGCACGTCTGACTTTGGTCACGAAACCTGCAGGTGGGGTCTCTTTGAGATCTCCGCTTTCGTCTTTAAAGGTCATCTCAAGGTCGCGTTCACGTTCAACCGGCACATGAAGCACCAGTCACTCATTCAGCAATGGGTATCGGAATGCCAGTCAACCATCTCGCAGATGATCCGAGGTCTCACTATCCTCGACCCGAAGCCAACACTCAGCGACTTTCCGCTACTGTCATTGACGGACGAGAGCTTCTCAGCCATGATCGATAGCCTCTCAGCCATTGGCATTCGGGACACCGACACTGAAGATGTGTATCCATGTTCAAGGATGCAGGAAGGCCTGCTGCTGTCACAAACCAAGGATGCCGGTTTCTACGCTGCGGCTACTCTTCACGAGGTTACCACGATCCACGGGGATATCTCTTGGGAGAAGGTCGCTGACGCTTGGCAACAAGTCGTCGAACGACACCCAGCTTTACGCACGATCTTCATCGAGAATGTCGGTGCGAAGGGTCTCTACAATCAAGTGGTTCTCAAACACATCGACGCCAACATCGTACACTTCGAAGCCTTGGATGAGACGGATGCTATAAAACGCATTGAGGAGCAGCGTTCCGTCACTTACAACCACGGTCGATGCCCAAACCACCGTTTCACCATCTGCACTACGGTCGACAGGAAGATTTACTGCTCTCTGGATATCAGCCATGCCATCATGGACGGCCACTCCATGAGTCTATTGGCTGAGGAACTTAGAAAAGCATGCGCAGGGCGAACCATTCTCGACGGTACTCCCTACAGCGCATACATTGCATGGCTTGCGAAGCAACCTGAAGAGTCCAGCCTCGAGTTCTGGAAATCTTACCTCGGTGGTAGTGAGGTTTGCTCTTTCCCGACTCTTGACGACGGCCTAGGCCATACTGTAGCCAAAGAACTGGTCACTATCCGCCTCGATCTGACCAGTATAAGTTTGGCCGATCTGCAGCACTTTTGCAACACCAATGGCATTACGCTATCCAACGTCTTTCATACTGCATGGGCACTGACACTCAGCTGCTACATCGGAAGTAACGACGTCACGTTCGGCTACCTCACTTCCGCTCGTGATGCGGAGGAAGTCCATGGAGTGGAAAGCATCGTCGGACCGCTGATCAACACGCTCGTCTGCCGCGTGGATCTATCGGATGGGTCTCGTTGTCTTTTGGACATACTTCAGGACGTACAAAGAGACTATATGGAAGCCTTGCCTCATCGTCATATCGCTTTGGCCGACGTTCAGCACGTGCTCGAGCTCTCCGGCGCCAACCTTTTCAATACTGCGCTCTCCTACCGTCGCCTACCCCAGGAACAGAACTCTCCCAAAGAGGATGTCACTCTCCGCGAGGTTCGACCGATCTACGATCCGACCGAGTACCCAGTTAGTGTCAATATCGAAGTCGGCGATGACACAGCAGCTGTGGATCTCGACTATTGGACAGACCATCTCACCGCCATACAGGCTAGGAATGTCGCCAACACTTTCGCGCGTGCGCTCGAGAACATTGTCTTCAACTCGAAACGGCGCATCTCATCCCTGGACCATCTCAGCCCGAGGCACCTGCAACAGTTACAGGACTGGAATGTCATGCCGGCCACGATCAACGAGTGTGTACACAACATATTCGCCCGATGGGCTGATTCTCAACCAGAGGCACAGGCGATCTGTGCTCACGACGGAGAGTACACATACGACCAGCTGAAGACCGCCACAGATCGCTTGTCGCATCATCTCGTCAAGCTTGGAGTTGGACCTGAGGTGTTCGTGCCTACTTGTTTCGACAAGAGTGCCTTTGCAATTATTGCCATGCTCTCTGTTCTCAAGGCAGGCGGCGCTGCTGTCCCACTCGATGCAGCGCATCCCGCCCCAGCGCTCCAAACCCGTCTCGAAGATGCTGGTGCCCAAGTGGTACTGACTACTGCTTCGCGTGCATCCAAGTTCGACGGTCTCGTGGCCAATGTCATCATAGTAGATGATGCACTTCTACAGAGTCTTCCTCTTGTCGGTGGTCCTGCCTGCCCTAGCGTGCAGCCCCACAACCCGGTATTCGTCATCTTCACCAGTGGTAGTACCGGGCGACCCAAAGGTGTTGTACTTGAGCATTCGGCAATAGCCACCAGCGCGGAGGCCCACGGCTCCAAGTTCGGCATCAACCGGGACTCGCGCATGCTTCAGTTCGCTTCATACACGTTTGACAACTCACTAGAAGAGATGTTCACTACTCTCCAGCGAGGTGGCTGCGTATGCGTACCCTCTGAAGCCGATCGTGTCAACGATCTTCCTGGTGCCATCGCTAGGCTGAGAGCGAACAAGATGGATCTCACACCTACGGTGGCGGCACTTCTCACGCCTGCACAGGTCCCTTCAATTAAAAGCCTTTGTCTTGGTGCGGAGCCTCTTACCAGGGCGCTCATCGACCTCTGGAGTCAACATGTCCACCTTGTTGGAATGTACGGACCTAGCGAAGCATCCATCAACTCGGCGTTCAAAGATTTCAGTGATGGCCGCGGCGAAGCTACCAATATCGGCAAGGCAATCGGTTGCGTTGGATGGGTCGTCGACGCCGAGAACCGTGACCGCCTGATGCCTATTGGTTGCAAGGGAGAGTTGATCCTCGAAGGACCAATCCTCAGCCGCGGTTACCTCAATGACGCCGAGAAGACAAAGGCGGCATTCCTTATGGATCCTGAGTGGGCTCGTGTCATGGGCCCCACGGGACGTAGGTTCTACTGTACTGGCGATCTCGTACAATACACCTCCGACGGTGACATGATCTATCTGGGCAGAAAAGACTCTCAAGTCAAGGTACGCGTCTGATCACATATCATTCTGAAGTTCATCAACTAACTTTACATAGCTGCATGGCCAACGTATTGAGCTGGGGGAGATCGAACACCACCTCAAGCTGAACCTACCGGCTGGCGCAAAGTCGGCTGTCGAGCTGGTCAAGTTCAACGACAGCAACAAGACAAAAGCGCTCGTAGCCTTCATGTGCCTCTCTGAAGATGAGGCTCCAGCTGCCATCAGCGAGATGGGCGAGTCGGCACGCGTAGTGGCCAAGCAGGTGGAAATCGCGCTCGCCAATGCGCTCCCTGTTTACTATGTCCCTTCCATGTTCATGCCAGTCACCCGCATGCCCATGACGACGTCTGGCAAACTTGACCGGAAGGTGCTACGCGCCTTGGCGGCAGCCCTTCCTGAATCACACATGACTCCTTTCCGCTTAGCAGGCAAGAGCGGCCGCGCACCTGCTGGAAAAGCTGAGGTCGCGTTGGCGCGTCTCTGGGCTTCGGTGCTGAAGCTCGACGCGAGCGCTGTGGGCGCGGAAGACTCCTTCTTCCGCCTTGGTGGGGACTCCATCAGCGCCATGAAGCTCGTCACTGCGGCTAGAAAGGATGGCGTTATGCTCAATGTCGCCAATGTGTTCGCGCAGCCTAAGCTGCTAGACATGGCCGCTACTGCGGTGATGCTATCTTCCGATGATGCCGCAAAGCCGGAAGCAGATACCTTGCCTATGGAGCTGCTCCCGCAGTCTTCCCGTCAGGCTATCGTGGCACTGGCTGCAGCTGAGTGCGGTGTCTTCCCCGATTCCATTGAAGACATATACCCATGCAGCAAGCTCCAAGAGGGTCTTGTAATGCTCACCAACAAGGATCCAGGAACGTACGTCGTGCAGCCCATCTACCGCCTGCCAGCCGACATCGACCTGGCGCGCTTCAAAGAGGCTTGGAAGGCCGTCATTGCCAGCGAGGCCACTTTGCGCACGCGCATCGTCTACTCAGAGGAGCATGGCTTCCTGCAGGTAGTGTTACGCGAAGAGATTGAGTGGCAGTCTCTCCCCGACATCCAAGATATCAACGAGACCACCAGGCAGCTTCCCGCCAAGAACGGCGCACCTCTAACAACTTTCACCCTCGTTGGTGAGAAGACTGACTCGGTCTTCTTTGTATGGACTGCCCACCACGCCGTTTACGATGGTTGGAGCTGGACAGCATTGTTCCGCAAAGTCGAAGCACACTACCGCAACGAAACCCAAAACATCGCCCTCACTGTGCCTTACTCGCGCTTCGTGAAGTACATTACGAGTTTGGAACAGAAGCAATCCGATGCGTTCTGGCTTTCGCAACTTGACAACGTAACGGCGTCACAATTCCCCCAGTTGCCATCCCCAGATCACCGCGTGGAAGCCAATGGCCAATTGCTGCACTCTGTACAGCTCAAACGCAACCCAGGCCTCGAGGTCACCGTCCCTTCCATGATCCGCGCAGCATGGGGCATTCTCCTTGCCACCTACTCCGGACTAGATGACGTTATTTGGGGTGAAACCAACAGTGGTCGCGAGGCTTCCGTTCCTGGCATAGAGTCCATCATTGGCCCCACTATTACGACTGCACCCGTCCGGCTGCGGCTCAACCGCACTTCCACAGTTCACGAGTATCTCAAAGAGACCCAGAAACAGTCTTCGCTTTCGCTGCCATATCAGTTCGCCGGTCTACAACACATCAGCAAACTCAGTTCCGAGACAGCCATAGCCTGTGACTTCCAGAGCTTTCTGGGTATCGAGTCAGGAGACGACTTCGACGCCGAGAGCCCTCTGTGGAACATGATCAGTGCCAACACTATCGGAACTGACTTTTTCAGCTATGCGTTCGTCTTCAACTGCAAGGTCAGTTCGACTGGCGTTCTGGTAGAAGCGTTGTTCGATGATCGCGTTGTCGAAAAGTGGCTCGCTCAGCGCATGGTGCAGCAATTTGACTTCATCCTCACGCAGTTGAATGGTGCTGACAACATCACGCGAACGTTGGATGACCTGGATCTAGTCAATCCTGCTGACCGTGATCTGATCGGCTCTTGGAATCGCGAGCCAGTGCCATCAATCCGTAGATGCATTCACAGTGTTATCGAAGAGGACCAGGTTGCGACTCGTCCCACCGCTGCTGCTGTCAATGCCTGGGATACTGGTGTCATGACTTACCGCGAGCTCGACGACCGATCTTCTGCTCTCGCGCACCGGTTGATGCGACTTGGGGTTAAGCCAAATCAATTCGTCCCGCTTTGCTTCGACAAGTCAGGTTGGACCATCGTCGCCATGCTGGCTGTACTCAAATCTGGAGCAGCATTTGTTCCCTTGGACTTCGAGGCACCTATTCTCCGCCTTCGTGAAATTGTCTCAGACATTGGCGCCGACCTGGTCCTTTGCGCGCCACAGTATGAAGGGCTTTGCCAGTCTATCCCGTCCAGCACCCTGGTTGTAGATCGGCAAGCAACTGAGACTCCTCATGATAGTCTACAGCGTCTTCCTTCAGTACACAGTGACTCTCCAGCATACGCCTTCTACACTTCTGGGTCGACCGGCAAACCCAAGGGGGCTCTAGTGAACCACAACCACTGGGTCACCAGTTCTACTGCATTCGTGGCTGGCTGGAAGATCTCTAATACGTCTAGAGTACTCCAATTCGCTTCGTACACATTCGATGCTTGCTTAATTGAGATACTAAGCACTCTCATGCAGGGCGGTACTATCTGCGTACCAGACCAGGCTACCCGAACGAACGATCTTGTTGGTGTCATGAACCAGTTCAATGTCAACTGGGCTGCTCTCACACCGTCGGTCGTGCGTATGATGTCGCCATCGCAAGTCCCTATGTTAGAGACTCTGTTCCTTGTTGGCGAAGCAATGTCGCAGCAAGACCTGATCACTTGGGCGGACAAGGTCACACTCGGCAATGGTTACGGACCAACTGAATGCTCTGCTGTCGCAACTACCAGTATCATGACATCTCACATGAAGCCCAACAATCTTGGAAAGGCTGTCACAGCACGAGGCTGGATCGTCTCAAGGAACAACCACAACGTACTTGCACCAGTTGGCGCCATAGGAGAGCTTTTGTTGGAGGGAGGTGCAGTTGGAGCCGGATATCTCAATAATCCCGAAAAGACAGCCCAGTCTTTCGTTGGGCATGTCAAGTGGTCTCCAGGTCTACTGAGCAATGACTCCTCAGCGTCCCTGCGCATCTACAAGACTGGTGACTTGGTCAAATACAACGAGGATGGCACAATGCTGGTAAGTCGTTTCCATTACTCTAGCTCGACGCATACTAACTGTAATAGTATCTCGGTCGCAAAGACTTCCAGACCAAGGTGCGCGGCCAACGATTAGAGCTATCTGAAGTTGAGCACAAACTATTGAACGATCACAACGTACAAACCGCTCTGGCTTCGGTGCCTAAGGCTGGACCTTGTGCGAAGCGACTTGTCGCAATTGTGTCCCTCCAAAACATGGGCACGACTACGATGAGCACGGGGAACGGATTGAAGGTGTTGCCGCAAGAAAGTGCCTCGCTGAACATTGCTTCCATTCGGGACAGTCTATGCGAGCGCTTGCCCGCCTACATGATACCCTCCTTGTGGGTCGCTGTCGAGCGCTTCCCGTTGATGCCTTCCGGTAAATTGGATCGAAGACGCGCGATCCAGTGGCTGGAGGAGATGGACCAGCCTACTTATCGTCTGATCTCGGCCATTGGATCGGACGACACCGGATCCAACGACGGTAATGCGATCGAGAAGAAGCTGCAAGCTATCTTCGCCAAGGTTCTGAACCTTTCAGTCGCTGATATCCGTCTCAACCAGTCTTTCCTACATCTTGGCGGTGATTCAATTGCCGCTATGCAAGTCTCATCGCAGTGTCGTGCGCAGGGCTTTCCCATCAGCGTACAGGATATCATTCGCGCCAAATCCATCTCGGCTATGGCCTCAGCAGCCAATGTTTCCGAGAAGTCACAAGTTGTATCGGAAGCCGTAGACTACGATTTGCCCTTCGATCTTTCGCCAATTCAAAACGTCTTCTTCGACACCGTTGGCGATGCGCACAACCACTTCAATCAGACTGAGCTTTTCCGCCTCTCACGCAATGTCGAGACTGCAGAGCTTCGGGCGGCGGTGACTACTCTAGTCAAAACTCATCCAATGCTTCGCGGACGCTTTGCCAAGAACGAAGCAGGAGCTTGGAAGCAGCGAGTCGAAAAAGATGCACCAACGTCATTTAGACTTCGTCGCCACAACGTGCAAGCAGGAGACGATGCCAATTTACGACCCATAATCGATGACAGCCAGGCAACCTTGGACGTTTCCAACGGTCCGACCTTTGCTATCGAGCTCTTTGACATCGATCAAACTTTCTCTCAGGCCATAGCACTCGTCGCTCATCATCTTGTCATCGACGTGGTGTCATGGGGAATCATCCTCGAAGATCTGCAGGGTCTCCTTCACGGCCTTCAGCCAGCACCTCAGAGCTTACCCTATCACCTGTGGCTGCAACAGCAGACCATTCAGGCCAAGCAAGAGAACGCCAGAAGTGTCTTTCCGGCTGGGGATATTGCACCGGGAGATTTCGACTACTGGGGCATGGAAGGCCGTTCCAATCTCAGTGGAGACGTAGTGGAAGAGGATGTACAGCTGTCGACTCGAGACACCATGCTCCTCCTCGGTGCACAGGACGCTCTGGCTACCGAAATCCTTGACATTCTCATCGCTGCTTTATTTGAGTCGTTCCGCAAGGTTTTCTCTGGCAGGTCCACCATCACGATACACAATGAGGGCCACGGTCGTGAAACCTTCGATAGCCGCCAAGATCTCTCGCGCACAGTGGGCTGGTTTTCCACAGTGACGCCTATCCATCTTCCTGTCCCACTGGATGAAGCCACAGACATGATCAGCACTATCCGATGGGTCAGAGACTTCAGAAACCGTACGCCAGACAAAGGGCGGCCTTACTTCGCCTACCGGAATCTCACAGAGGAAGGCCAGACTCGATATGCCAGCCACTGGCCTGCAGAAGCTGTCTTCAACTATCTTGGCAGGCTTCAAACACAAGACGGCAAGGAGGGACTGTTCACTTCGCTCGATGAGGTCGACTCTCGCGAAGTTGGAGCGGATGTTCCCCGCCTGGGGCTTTTTGACATCACGGCAGCGGTTTCCCAGGGCGCTATCAAGCTCTCCTTTGGATGGAATCGCAACATGCGACGACAGAACGAGATCCGTGCGTGGGTTGCACAGTGTCGCCAGACCCTCGTCGATGCCGTGGAACAGCTTCTCGAAGTTCGACAGGAGCGTAACGTCAGCAACTTCAAGCATCTTCCACTTCTTTACAACGGTACATCCAGGCTCTCCGCGGTTCTGCCCGCCGGTATCACCCTCACCGATGTAGAGGATATATACCCGGCATCTCCAATGCAGCAGGGTCTTCTTCACACGCAATCACGCAATCCCGAGCTCTACACGTATCACACCGTGGCACAAGTACAGTCCACGGATGGCAAGCCAATGGATCCACGCCGTCTTACCGAAGCATGGCAAGTCGTAGTGCACCGTCATCAGGCCTTGCGAACTATCTTCATCGATAGCCTTGCAAAGGACGGGTCGAAAGATCAGGTCGTAGTCAAGGAGAAAGCCGGAAGAGTTCAACTCCTCGCCGACTGCGAGGACGATCAGGTTGCCAAGCTTCTGCGAGATCAATCGCCCATTGACTGCCGCGAGGCTGTGCCACCTCATCGCATGAGCATTTGCAAAACAAAGACTGGCAAAGTCTGGATTAAGCTCGAGCTCAGTCATGCGATCAATGACGGCACCTCGGTATCCAATCTACTTACGGATCTTGCTCGTGCGTACGCACGAAAGCTGACACGGGCTGATGCCGGACCACTCTATTCCGACTACATTGCATACATGCTCTCCAAATCCAGCGATGCTGATTTGTCATACTGGAAGACGCATCTTGCCGGGATGGAGCCCTGCTTCTTTCCCACCCTCAACGATGGTATCCCAAGCTCTCCAGAGTCAGGATCAGTTGACATAGACCTCGGTAGCACTGCCCGTGTTCAGGCGTTTTGCAAGCACAATGGTGTGACTCTTTCGAACGTGCTCCAGCTTACGTGGGCTCTCACTCTTCATTACTATGTAGGCACGTCTGATGTCTCCTTCGGCCTAATCGCTTCTGGTCGAGACATTCCGGTCACCAACATCGAGGAGGCCGTGGGCTGCTTCGTCAACATGGTCATCTCACGCATATCTTTTTCGGATGACACGACCATTGCCCAGCTCCTCGAGGCTCTCCAAACAGGCTCTACTGAGGCTCTTTCGCATCAGGGCTGCTCTCTTGCCGACATACAGCATGCCCTTCAACTACCTTCATTGTTCAACACGGCTTTCACCTTCCAAAGGCGCGGTCTGTCAAGCGATCCGGAGGAGACGGCTCTCACCTACGAAGATATGGAAGCGGAAGATGCCGGCGAATACATTGTCACAGTCAATGCAGATGTTACCGACGACAACATCACTGTCGACTTTGGCTATTCGAAAGACAGGATTCTCCCCTCTCAAGCACAGAACATGGCCGATACTTTCAGCAAGATTCTGGACAGCGTTGTTGAAAGCAGTGCTTCGGAGCTCACTGTTGGCATGCTGGACGTGTTCACCGATAGTAGTCTCCGACAAATCACCGAATGGAACCCACAACTTCCGCCACCTATCCGCCGTTGTGTGCACGACGTCATTCATGATCAGGCACTGACGAGACCACGAGCAACGAAGGCTGTGGAAGGATGGGACGGGTCATTCACTTACCAAGACTTTGACAAGATCACCAATCAGCTTGCAGTCCATCTACAGGCTATCGGTGTGACCACTGAGACTTTCGTGCCAATTCTGTTCGAAAAGTCATCATACGCCATCGTCAGCATGATTGCAATCATGAAGGCTGGTGGAGCGTACGTGCCGCTGGATCCGAAGCATCCGCAAACCAGACTTCGAGAGCTTATCGAAGACGTTGGCGCCCCGGTGGTGTTGTGCTCGCGCGGATACCACGACAAAGCAAGCGAGGTCGCAAAGGCAGCCGTTATCGTCGACCAACGATCCATCAAGAAGCTCGGAATTCCAGTGACCAGCAAGCCACGTTCCACAGCAACTCCCGACAACGCAGCGTACTGCTTGTTCACCTCAGGTACTACCGGCAAGCCGAAGGGAACAATCATTCCTCATCAAGCATTCTGTACAAGTGCAGCTGCTTTCACGCGTCGCATGAATATCAATGCAACCTCTCGTACCTTCCAGTTTGCTTCATACACATTCGACGCAAGCTGTATCGAGATTCTTTCAGCCTTGACCGTAGGCGCCACGGTATGCGTGCCAACAGATGACGATCGCATGAACAACGCAGCTGGCGCCATCCGCAAGTTGAGAGTCAATTGGTCACTCTTGACCCCGTCGGTTCTTGGAACTATCGAGCCAGAGCGTGTCCCTGGTTTGAAGACGCTTGTTTCTGGAGGCGAGGCGCTTCCCGGACCCATCCTCAAGAAATGGGGCAACAGCACTTGCTTCATCAACGGTATGTATACAGACCCTATATTCCCCGTTCGGCTCCGTACTGACAACGAACAGCTTACGGCCCTACCGAGTGCTCAGTAGTAGCCGCTACTGCATACAAGTCCACACTGGATCACAAGCTCATTGTTTCAGAGCCAGGCACCATCGGTACCGGAAGCGGATGTCGACTATGGATCGTACACCCACGAAACCACGACAAACTCATGCCTATCGGTAGCGTCGGCGAACTCGTCATTGAAGGCCCCACCGTGGCCCGTGGATATCTGAATGATGAAGTCAAGACCGCGAAGGCTTTCATCGTTGATCCTGCCTGGGCGAAAACTATCTCTTCCGGCAGCCAAGTCTCTGGAACAGCCCGCATGTACAAGACAGGTGACCTTGTCCGCTACAACACAGATGGGTCCGTGAACTACATCGGTCGTAAGGACACCCAGATCAAGCTCAACGGTCAGAGAATTGAACTGGGTGAGATCGAGTTTCACGTAGGAAAGAACTTCCCCGAAAGCGTACAGTCCGCAGTGGAACTAGTCGCACCCTCCAATCGCAGCTCTGCGAAGGCTTTGGCAGTATTCTTTGCTGTTACTCAGGGTCAAGCCGGAGACGAAGCGCAAAACGTCCAGCCGCCCTCGACCGACCTGCCCGCCTCCGATGAACTACTTCTTCCGCTCAGCGACGAGCTTCGAGACATGTGCAAAGACACTGAGAATGGGCTCGCCGGCTCTTTGCCCTCGTACATGATACCTTCGATCTTCATCCCTGTCACGAAGTTGCCCTGGACTTCGGCGGGCAAGCTAGACCGCAATCGTCTCCGCAGCTTAGTACAAAACCTCAGTCGGGAGACAATGGCTTTGTACCGACTCACAAGCATGGCGAACAAGAAGCAGCCCACGACCGAGGCAGAGAAGAAGATCCACAAGGCGGTGTGCTCCGTCTTGAGTTTGCCACCTTCTGCAGTAGGCATCGACGACAGTTTTGTCCGCCTTGGTGGCGACTCCATCTCGTCCATGCGTCTCGTTGCGATGGCTCATACCGAACAGCTAGAGCTATCATTCATCGATATCTTCAAGAATCCGAAGCTCTCCGAGTTAGCCAAGATTGGTACCCGTTCTAACACACTCAATCAGCCGCAGAAGGCAGTGCAGCCTTTTGACCTGCTGCCAGCTTCGTCTCCGAGAGCTGAAGTACTGGACGAAGCTGTCCAGCAATGTCGAGTTCCGAAGGAAAACATCCAGGACGCCTATCCGACGAGTCCACTCCAGGATGCGCTTCTCACGCTCTCCATCAAGCAAGCTGGAGCTTATGTCGCGCAGCACGTGTTGGCGCTACCAAAATCTTTGGACATGACGAAATTCAAGGCGGCCTGGGACACAGCCATTCAAGAGATTGACATCCTTCGTACTCGCATCATCCAGCTACCATCCGGTATGTTCGTGCAAGCTGTCATGAAGAAGGATCCTGTTTTCTGGAAAGAAGAGACCTCGCTCATGAGTGCCGAAGGAGAAGCGATGACCATTCCTTCGGATCTCGGTGGCAAACTTGCAGCGTACTCACTGGTTACTACGACATCAGGGGAGCGGTACTTTGTATGGACACTGCATCATGCCTTGTACGATGGCTGGAGTATCTACCTGATGCTTCAGCGAGTGCAGCAGATATACTCGAGCGGCACATCCACCATCCCTCAGACACCCTACTCCAAATTTGTGGGGTACATCTCTGGCACTGATGCCTCTGCCTCGAATCTTTACTGGAAGAACAGCTTGATGGGTCTCAACGCCTTCCAGTTCCCTCAGCCACCCCATGCCACCTCAAACGCAACATCCGACGGACGGATGTTCCAACATACCGTGAAGCTTGCACCTCGCAAGAACACAGACGTCACACCAGCCAATGTCATACGAGCTGCCTGGGCTTTGCTGCTTTCTGCCTACACCGGAAGTGATGATGTGGTGTTTGGTGAGACTCTTGCTGGGCGAGACATTGCCGTCGCGGGAATTACGGACGTGTGTGGTCCTACATTGACCACCGTTCCGTCCAGGGTCAAAATTGATCGCGGCGCTACTGTTAGCGACTTGCTCAAGATGATAGCGACGAATGTCACCGACCGTATCCCATACCAACACCATGGGATTTCTGCTATCAAAGCACTCGGCGACGACATGGCAGCCGCATGCAACTTTCAGAACCTTTTGGTTGTTCAAACGGAGAACGAGGAGCTCGCCGACTCCATGTGGACCGTTCACGAGAACGAAGATCAGGGCAATTTCTTCACATACCCACTCGTGATTGAGTGCAAGATGGGATCGACCAAGATCGATGTCTTGGCTCACTTCGATGCAAATGTCATCTCGCTTTGGCATGTTCAGCGCCTTCTATACCAGTTTGAGTCGGTGCTGAACCAACTCCAATCAGCTACTCATGTTCGTCATGTAGCTGTCTTCAGTGAACAAGACAAGCAGCTCGTGCAAAAGTGGAACGCGTATGAGCCTGATCTCATCGATGACACTGTGCCCTCGCTCTTTTTCCAGAAGGCTGCATCTCAGCCCGCTGCCACAGCCGTGACCGCTTTCGATGGGGAACTCACCTACGCTGAGCTTGGCGCGCTTGCATCGCAACTGGCACAGCAGCTAGTGAAGCTTGGTGCTGGCCCTGAATCTCTGATCCCGATCTGTGTGGACAAGTCGCGATGGGCCATCGTAGCTATCATGGCTATTCTCATCTCTGGCGCAGGCTACGTGCCATTATCTTCATCAGACCCGCCTTCACGACATCTGCATATCGTTGAGGCATGCAAAGCTTCGATCGTCCTGTGCTCACCGCCGTATGCCCATCGTTTCACGGACATGGTCGATCACGTGTTTAATGTCAGTGAGACCGCCATTCGACGACTACCGACCTGCTCCGGACCGCTATCGCAGCGCGCCAAAGGCAACAATACCTGCTACGTCATCTTCACTTCAGGTAGCACAGGACAACCCAAGGGAGTGGTCGTAGAGCACAAGAGTATAACTTCCAGCTCGGCTGCGATATGTGAAGGGCTTCATGTCACGCCTACTTCTCGAGTGTTCCAGTTCTGCTCCTTCCTTTTCGACGTTTCCGTTGGCGAAACCCTCGCCGTCCTTCTTAGGGGCGCCACGATCTGTGTACCATCAGACGAACAGCGCACCACGGACCTCGCCGCTGCAGTGACAGATCTCAAAGCCAACTGGGCTTTCTTCACACCGTCAGTTGCCGGTACGCTGGAAGGACCAAGCGCTGTACCGACATTGGAGACTCTGGTAGCCGGTGGTGAGGCGATGACATCTGACGTGGTCGACAAATGGGCCAACGGGGTCAAACTACAGAACGGCTACGGTCCTACCGAGGGCACTGTGTTTGCTATCGTTAATGATCATGTCTCTGCACAACGAGACCCGTCGAACATTGGTCGCGCCCTAAAGAGCGGACGTGCTTGGCTTACTAACTCTGACAATCCTCACGAGCTTGCACCCATCGGCGCAACCGCAGAGCTTTGCCTCGAGGGACCATTACTCGCCCGAGGCTATCTAAACGATCCCGAACGTACTGCGGAAGCCTTCATCGAAGCCCCTGCTTTCTTGAAGATGTTCTCGACCCGTAGTACATCGCGTATCTACCGTACCGGCGACCTTGTCCAGTACACCGCTGATGGGTCTATCCACTACATCGGGCGAAGAGACAACCAAATCAAGCTCGCGGGTCAGCGAATCGAGCTTGATGAAATCGAGACAGTCTTGCAGGCGGACGACAACATCCATCAAGTGGTTGTACAGCTACCCAAGATTGGTCCCTGCACGAAGAAGCTCACGGTTGTCGTCAGTTTCCCCGGAACCGCCGCTACCAACGCTGGTTCAGACTGGCGCACGGTACTCTCCGACAAAGAAACGCTCTCGCGAATCAATCGCGCAAGGGAGAGATTGTCTGATCTCGTGCCATCATATATGGTACCTGCCATTTGGATCGCTGTTCCCCGTATCCCAGCCTTGGCTTCCACCAAGTTGGACAAGAAGCAAGTCGGGTTGTGGCTACAAGATCTGGATGAAGCCACGCATCAGCGCATCGTGAACGCTGAGCTTCCTGAAGTGGCCGATGGACCTGTTGATACCGCTCTTACAGTTCTTCGGGGCATCTGGGCGAAGGTATTGGACTGTCCTGTGGAAGACGTCAAGCCTTCCAAGTCCTGGCTATGTAAGTGATCCCCAGAGAGGATAGTGTCAAGTTTACTAACCACTCATAGCGCTTGGTGGCGATTCGATCTCTGCCATGAAGCTTCTCGCAAAGTGCAGAAGCGAGGGTATCAGCCTTACTCTGAACCAAGTGCTGCGCGCCAAGTCCCTGGCCCATCTGGCGGCCGACATCAAGGCTGTAGTCATCCTGGACCACGGAACAGAGACAAGCGACCAACCCTTTGCCCTCTCTCCCATTCAGCGCTTCTACTTCCAGACCGGCAAGATCGAAAACGGCACACACTTCAACCAATCATCATCACTGCGCATCTCACGATACGTGGAGCCGGCTACTATTCAACGCGCTATGGATTCCATCGTCGCATGTCACTCGATGCTACGTGCTCGCTTCTCCAAGGACGAGGCTGGGAAATGGCAGCAGCTTGTCACCTCGAAGATTTCCGGATCCTACGCATTCACGGCACATGAGGTTTCAACCGCTTCTGCTGCGACTGCCATCATTGCCGCTACCCAGAAAAGCCTCGACATTCGCGCCGGTCCTGTCTTTGCCGTGAATCTCTTCAGTCTCAAGGGCAAACAGATGCTTTTCATGGCGGCTCACCACCTTGTCGTAGATGTAGTGAGCTGGGGCGTGTTGCTTGGCGATCTGGAAGACTTACTCGCTTCTGGCCCAACTACAAAGCTTGCAAAGAGCCTACCTTTCCAGACCTGGAATGCGATGCAGAGCTCAAACGCCTCGCAAATCGATCGACAACGCGACGTGCAAACCCAGCCGCTCGCAGTTGAACCGGCGAACTACGCCTTCTGGGGGATGGAGGCTCGATCGAACGTGTACGGTGATACTGAGAGGGATGAGTTCGTCATCGATAAGGAAATATCTGCGATGGCTTTCGAAAACCACCACGTGTACAGGACAGACCTCGTCGACATCCTCCTGGCGTCTATTGTCCACTCCTTCTCCCGCGTGTTCATCAACCGCAGGGCTCCCACCCTGTTCAACGAGTCTCACGGGCGAGAAGCATGGGACTCAAGTAATCTCGATCTTTCCCGAACCGTCGGATGGTTCACATCCATGTATCCGGTCACCATTCCCATCGGTGACGAAGAAGACGAGGTCATGCATACGCTCCGACAAGTCAAGGATACCCGCCGCAAAATCACAAGTAATGGCCGACCTTACTTTGCTCATCGCTATCTCACAGAAGATGGGCAGCAACGCTTTGACAATCATGCACCGATGGAAGTGCTGTTCAACTACCTTGGCCGACAAGAACAGTCTGGGTCTAGCGATTCGCTCCTACAGCCATTGCAGCTGGACGGCGATGACGAAGAGACATCCGACGTGGGTACCAAGACAACGCGTATGGCACTCTTCGAGATTTCGGCTTCAGTCTCTGAAGGTCAGATCCAACTCAGCTTCATGTACAATCGCTACTCCAAGAACCAGAAAGGCATTCGCAGGTGGATCGCCGAATGCCAACGCACACTGGAGGAGATCGCCACCGAACTGGCCAAGACCGATACCCCACAGCCAACGATGACCGACTTCCCACTACTACCATTGGAGTCTTACAGTCGCCTCGATCGAGTCTTGAAGACTCTTCCCCATGCCGGTATCCATTCCTTTGATCAGGTGGAAGATATGTATCCTTGCTCGCCTATCCAAGACGGGATGATCTTGAGTCAGATCAAGGCCCCGGAATCGTACTGGTCGTCAACCACGTTCGAGGTCAAATCGAAGCGAGGCCCAGTCGATGCCAGTCAAGTCATCGATGGATGGAAGCAAGTCGTTGCCCGTCATCCAGCGTTGCGCACCGTCTTCATCGACAGTGTCTGCAAAGGAGGCGTCTTCGATCAGATTGTCGTCAAGGGCCCCGATTCTGGCATAGTCAAGTATACTTGCAAGGACAGCGAAGTGACCAAGATGCTAGAGTCCATCAAGCATGGCTCTCTCAACGGCAAGAAGAAACCTGTCCTTCCCCATCAGGCTGCTGTCGTCCAGACTCCTTCAGGCAAGATCTTTGTTAAGGTCATTGTCAACCATGCCGTCATCGACGGAGGCTCACTCGGCATTATCGGACAAGATCTCCAGGAAGCATACCAAGGGGAGCTATCTGAGGACGGACCGCTATACAGCGACTATATCAAGTATCTGCGCGGTCTCCCAGTTGATGATGCGGTACTGTACTGGAAGGCCAAGCTTCGCGGTGTCAGCCCATGCTATTTCCCGACTACGCCTCGTGACCCCAGTAAGCAGCGAGAGCTTCGATCTTTGGACATGCGCTTTACCCGATTTGACGAGATTCACGATCTAGCGGAGAGCAGCAACGTCACTTTCGCCAATATCCTCCTCGCAGCATGGGCTCTGGTGCTCCGCTCTTACACCAACTCCTCCGATGTGTGCTACGGATATCTCACGTCTGGAAGAAACGTACCAATCGACAATATCGAGAGCGCAGTTGGCGCGTTCATCAACATGTTGGTATCACGAGTTCAATTGAAACCGGCTTCTTCACTGCTCCAGATCGTTGAGAAGGTGCAGTCCGACTTTGTCGACTCCATGCCACATCAACATTGCTCGCTCGCTCAATTCCAGCATGATCTTGGTCTTTCTGGAAAATCGCTCTTCAACACTGCCGTCTCGATTCAGAGGCGCGGGAACACAGACGAGCCCGCGGCAGATGACTCTGGTATTGAGTTCGAGCAGCTTGATGGCCACGATCCCAGCGAGTTCGCTATCACGGTCAACATCGATGCCACTCGCGACGATGAAGCCGTGCGCTTCACGTATTGGAGTGATGCAGTTACCGATGCCGAGGCGAAGAACGTTTCTGCTCTCATGGCAAAGGTCCTGGCCCAGGCGCTCAACAACGCACAGCAAACCATTTCAGACTTGGATAACTTCATCAAGATCAAGCCGACACAGTCTTCACCCGGGCACCTTGCTTTACCCAAGCCGCGTCCTATTCTCAGAACCAGCTCGAGCATGTCCAGTGCCGGATCAACCTCACCACCTCGTACGCCGAGGATCACATTCCCTGATCTGACACCAGCGGCGCCGCAGCCAGCTGAGACACCTGACTGGAGCAGCCTCATCCGATCCATCGTCAGCGAGATGGTGCCCCAGATCGTCGAACAGATCGTAGCGCAGAACAAGCTGACAACCGAACCCACATCTGCGACAATCGATCAGATGACGAACCAAATGACGGGGATGCTCACGAGAAAGCATTCAATGTCACAACGCGGACGACCGAGTGTCGATGGAGCGTCTATACACCCAGCCTCACCACGAGCAGCCTCTATACGTTCGCGCCGCATGAGCATTGCCAGTAATGCGGAGAACAGGATCCAGACCGCTGCTGACATGGTCGCCACTCTTGGTGTCATTGCCACCGAGACCTCTACCAAAGTCACACCCGACATTGTTGAGAAGAAGCTACTCAATCTGTGGGCTGAGCTTCTCGAGACGGTGGAGGACACCATCGAGCAAGAGGATAGTTTCTTCAATCTCGGGGGTGATAGCATCATGGCTATGCGCCTCGTCGGAGCCGCGAGAGAAGAGGGCCTTTCAATGACCGT
This sequence comes from Alternaria infectoria, assembly GCF_024043175.1. Taxonomy (NCBI): domain Eukaryota; kingdom Fungi; phylum Ascomycota; class Dothideomycetes; order Pleosporales; family Pleosporaceae; genus Alternaria; species Alternaria infectoria. The sequence continues at coordinate 1,618,626 of NW_026250694.1, read as the reverse complement.
GGCTGATGTGTTCAAGAACCCCACATTTGCCGACATGGCTCGTGTAGTACGTGTTGCGGGCGAGGTCATTGATGAAGTTATGTCCCGAGCCGGCGGCGGCTCAGTGGCAGGCAAGAGTGTCGGAGGCCAGTCTAGGTCTTACCAACGCGGCAGAGCCGCATCAATCTGGAGCGACTTCCAGGACAACATGTTCGATCCAAACGCCGACACCAAGAGCATAGCTCCCAGCGAGATGCCCGCCGAGTCGGAGCTGAGCCACAGAGATTCGACTATGTTGAAGAGGTTGCAAGGGCTTACCACCGGCCCAACGAAGCCAAATGCCTCGCGCAAAATCAGTTCAAGGCCGTTGGCGACGCATACTATCCAGGAAGGTGTTGAGAGCTCTCTCAACAGGTCCATTTCGATGCTCGGAGACCCCAATGTCGACAGTGTCATTTCGAAAGTGCAAGTATTCAAGGGAGGCATCTCGGACGTCTTCCCTGTCACAGACTTTCAATCACTCGCCATCACTGGTACTCTCATGGAGTCAAAATGGATGCTCAACTACTTCTACCTGGATGGAGATGGGCCTCTCGATCTTCGCAAGCTCAAGCAAGCTGCTTACCGTATGGTACAAGCCTTCGATATTCTTCGCACTGTATTCGTCCCCTATGGCGATCGCTTCCTTCAGGTCGTATTGCGGAAGCTTCAACCAGAATTCATATACCATCAAACCGACGAAGATATCGACACCTTCACCAAGGATCTGCAACAGAAGGATCGAGAGGGCGGACCACGACTTGGCGAAGCGTTCATCCAATTTGTGGTCGCGAAGCAAAAGCAAACAGGGCAATACCGTATCTTCATGCGACTTTCACACGCCCAATACGATGGAGTGTGCATGTCCAAGATTCTCAGTGCGCTCCAAGACGGATACAATGGCCTTCCAGTCTCATCTGCCCCAAGCTTCGGCAACTTTGTACGCGAAACTGCCAAGACAGTATCGGGAGCCCACGATCACTGGAGAGACATTCTTCGCGGCTCTAAGATGACAGAGATTGTCAACCGATTCGGCCCCAACTATCAGCGCTCAGCTGGCCAATCCATCACGCTCGAAAAGAGAGTCAGTGCACCCAAGCTCAAGGGCGTCAACATCACCAGCGCAACGGTGGCCAAGGCCGCTTGGGCTTCGACTCTCTCCCGTCTTGTGAGCAAGGCTGATATTGTCTTTGGTCACGTCATCTCAGGCCGTAACGGCGGTGTCGCCAATGTCGAGAACATCGTCGGCCCTTGCTTGAACATGGTACCTGTTCGCATCGTGTACCGACCTGATTGGACTGTAATGGATCTTCTCAAGTATGTTCAAGACCAACAAATCGCGAACATGCCATTTGAGTCGCTCGGCTTCCGCGAGATCACCCGACACTGCACGGAATGGCCTGACTGGACAAACTTCTCCAGCGTTCTGCAACATGACCAGAACATTCAAGATGACCAGCCAACTATGCAGCTAGGCGGCATCGAGTACACCATCGGCGCCGTTGGCTCTCAGGAAGACTTCGCAGACTTTTCCATCCACACTACCTCCCGTGGCAACGAAATGGATGTCACGTTGACGTACGTCCCGAACAGCACGATTACCACAGAATTTGCACAGCACGCATTCGACATTCTTTGCGCCAATGTCATCGCTTTCTCGGAAGACCCGCACACTCTGCTTCCATTGTTTACAGAGGTCAGCTCCGGTAGCTCGACTACCGCCAACTCAGAGAAGATGCGCAAGCGGTCCGTGGAGAAGCAGCCGATCACTTTACCCACCGACACAGGCCTCTCAAATCACGAAACAAACACCCTCGCTACAACGCTGCGATCGGCCTGGGAGCAAATTCTACACGACGAGCGTGGCTCTCCTACACCCATTGATCTTGGCTCAGACTTCTTCCAGCTGGGCGGAGACATCATGGGCTTGGCACAAGTCGCATCCATTCTTGACCAAGATGGTCTGAGAGTCAGGGTCGAAGACTTGCTCGACAAGTCTGTGTTCGTGGATCAAGTTGGCATACTTGCTGTGGAGCGCAAGAAGCAGATTGAGCGAGAGGCGCAGAACCCTTGGGGCGAGAAGGGCAAGACGAAGGTTGAGGTGAAGGGAGTGAAGGAGAAGGAGAGGAGGGGTAGTGGGTTTGGTCAGTTGGCTAAGAGGATTGGATTGAAGAGGAAGGAGAGTTCGAAGTCAATTTTCCAGATGGGAGGGTGATTTGGTGGAGTTGAACTTTAATGTATTAGTATTACGGGTATCTAGGGGCGTACGGTGTTGACTGATTGGGTTCTTATTCAGCGTTCTTCTACAAATAGTTCCCTTTACGTCGCTTAGCAATAGTTACATGCATAACACCTCGCCTTCTCAACCCTCGCCTGATTCGTGCAGAACTAGCTCATTGCCTCTGACGCTGCCCGTCATCGCTCAGCGAACGCTTCCTCTTCCTTTCGCGCGTCGTTATCGTAGCCCCAGCCCATAGCTGCCCTGGATGTATCTTTTGCAAGTCAGCAAAATGTCGCCGAATCTCTTCGCAATGCTCTTTCGCAAGCTGTCTTTGTATATCTGCTTCATCAAAACTTGAAGCGATTTCAGGATGCGCATGTTCTGGATGTTTGTACTTGTCGCTACCGCATGCAGGACAACAAAAGGCATCGGCTAGCCATGCGAATGCTTCGGTACCGCAAGTGGTGCATATCATGTAGTCAATGACTGTGTCGGGGTAGATGTTGTAGTACGACATTCTGTTCTAGATGCACGGTGCGCGGTGGTATCTTGGTCAACTGTGTAGTGGCGAAGATGGGTTGTTGGCAAGGAATGATGTGTTGGCCGCGATCGCATCTAATACGTTGGCTCTGTGTAGAGACAGCTGGCTAGTGGCAGAACAAGCATTCCATCAGTGGAATCATTACACAATTCGTTAAATACATATATCGCTGAGAATGGTAACAGCTTTCTACACTTGCCCATCTCCGTCTTCTTGATCTGAGCCCGGCTTGTGGCCGTGCCCTTCAATGTCCTCCATGTCTTCATCCATACCGGGCCACAAGACCTTCTTCTGTAGCACACCTTTCACATTGAGTACCGCCACCCAGATCCACAGCATCACCAAAACAATGGTCATTGCGCTGCACACGCCCTTGATACCTGGACTGTCCAGTGCGTTGGCGATGTAGATGAGTGCGATGGTCATTCCAGCGTTAGGGAAGATGAATCCCCAATGATTCAAGGTGAAGTGTGACTCCTTAGCACTGATGACAATGCTGATGGTGGCGATGGCGGAGAACCAGAAGGAGATTAGCCATAAGAAGATTCCCACGATAACTCCGAAAGCCTTGAAAGCATCACCAACTGGGAAGGATGTGATACCCAGCAGATGTTCGGGGACGTGCTTCGGTGCCTGCATACCAAGCGAAATGCATGCGTTCGCAGTGTATGCAGCCGGACCAACAGCCACATACATGCCGGGGCGTTTGGGTATCTCGGGAAGATTGCTGTTAACCAAGCGCGTGAAGTAGAGGGTCAACATTAGGAACGCGATAGTCCAGCCCAAGCCCTGGAAGGTAACGCTGCCGACGAAGATGGCGAAGCCAGGCCCAGGTGGCTGGCTCTTCAACAGTGTACCACCCAGAACTCCAAGAACAAGGAAGGGGTATACCGGTAGGATCCAAGCGGGCATTGCGTCGGTAACAGGAAGCTCACGTCGATCGAAAATAACGTGGTATTGGAAAACGGCGACCAAGATGACGATGGCCGCGTATAACCAGAAGAGTATTTCCAATGTCTTGATGAGCCATGGTCCTGAAGATGGCACTCCGTACAGCTCGATACAGTAGATGATGAGTGCGATAGATACGAAAAATGCGCCGAAGAAGAAGCTTTCGTGTGGGTGGTGCAGACTGAGCTTAAGGGATCCACGGTTGTGGATGAAACGGTAGGTGATGCATGCGCTAAACGCAAGGAACAAAACGATATCCAAAATGAAGAAAATCTTCCCAATGGTCTTTAATCCGTGGAAGCTGTATGGCTGCTGCCCGAGAAGTGTCGCAATGGCGCCGGTCGACATAGTGCACTCAAACCACGACCAAGTAAAGTGATCTAAGCGCTTCTTCCATGGCAAATATGTGGGGTTGTAGTCTTCTCGTTGCGCGGGCCGGGGGCGCCGTTTGATGGGTCTGGCACGGGCACTCATGTTGTCGGTAGAGGAGGTGCCTGAAACCAATGAAGTCGTTGATTCGGGATGCGAGGATGATGGGCGCGACGGGGACATGGTGTCTTATCGACGACGGGGGATGGCCGTTGACAGCGAAGCAAATGCCATATTGCTTGACGTCAATTTGGCACTTTCTTCGATGCGATTTGGCTCGATGCCAAGCGAGAAAGTCAAGGTGTCATGCCTTTTCCAAGCCTGCATGAGCATGCCTGAAGCCGAGTTGGGTTTAGCGCGTGCTGATCTCAGCACAGGTCGAGCGAAGGAGGTCTTGCCGCCGGTCGGTGCTTGAGCCTCACAGATCACCAGACGCAACTGATACAGCCATCCTGGAAGTTTTCACCATGCCAATATTGCCCATCCCCCGAACTTTACCATGTTTAGCGTCCATCCGCGTTCTGTGGAGCCCTGGGGACCTCCGCGGTGATGATGCATCTATGACGTCGCGGCTACAGCTAGTGCAGCATTCACGATCGCGACTCAGACTCATGCAAAGCCAACCCTTGGCCCTGGGCATTCATTAATTACCAGATTTTGAGATGTCGCTTTCTGATGTATACGGTAGCGCAAAGCGCGCTCTTTCTTCAGCTCCGCCAAACGACTCCTACCTTCGCTGGGATGCGCCGGGGGTGGAGACGCCAAAACCCAACGAAGATGAGACCGCTAAGAAGATTGGAGAGACGATGAACAGGATGCAGCAGCACAATTTCGATCAGCATCGACATGCTTTTCGAGCGACGCACGTCAAGACGCAGGGTATTGTCAAAGGCAAAATGACCGTGCTTCCGGACCTGCCGGCCCACCTACAACAAGGCCTATTCAAGACACCCGGCAAGATCTACGATGTCGCGGCACGATATGCTAATGAACCTGTCTTTCTTCAAGCAGACCAGCAGCCAGGGCCTCGCGGTTTGGGAATGCGAGTATTCGGTGTGCAGGGTGAGCAGCTCCAAAGCTCTGACCCTGAGGCCAGTACGCAGGATGTGTTTTTCAATAACGCTCCGTCGATCGAGTTGACCGATATCGATACTTGTCTTGAGATCATGGAACTGAGGGAGAAGTACTTTGACAGTCCCTTGAAGTTGGCCGCAGCGACAAAACTAAGGACAGATGCGATCAAGCAAAGTGCGCCTGGTAGGCTACGTGCTGTTTCTGGATGTTATCTGTCTTGACTCATTGCGCTAGGTATGCTCCCGAATACGAACATAATCAGCCACTCGTTCTACACTCAGAGTGCATTTCGTTTTGGCGAATGGTATGGCCACATGGCGCTCTTCCCAGTACTCGACGATATGAAGCAACGAGAGGAGAAAGTCAAAGGTAGTGACTCGCGAGAGGCACTTCGCGATTGGCTGTTGGAGTACTTTGCTGATAATGGCGCCAAATACGAGTTCAAAGTCCGTCTCAATAACGCCTAATTGTTGTCGCTTTTGCTGATGTCAAGTGCAGATTCAGCTCGGTACTTCACCTGCTCATCACCCGACCGAAGACGGCTCAGTGGTATGGGACGAAGCTACGGCGCCATATCAGACCATCGCAACAGTTGAATTCCCACCTCAGGATGCGTTGAGCGCCCAACGAAGAGTCTTCTGGGAGGACATGATGAAACTGAACCCATGGGATGGACTGGTAGCACATCAGCCACTGGGTAGTATCAACCGTTTGAGGAAAACGGTCTACGAGATGAGCAGGAAGAAGCGTGAAGCTGTGAACGCTACGCCAACCAAGGCGGTCAACAGTGTCAATGAGATACCATGAGCATCGTAACGTTAATATACACCAGTGTGACGAAGTCTCCAGCTCAGCTGAGCAGAGTCATGTCACTCTCGCCCAGTCCAGGCAAGAAGCTCTGCAACAGCCAACGTGTAACGCTCGTATATCCAACAACTCATTTCTTACTGATGATGCGAAGAGAGCGATATGGTTTCACTTCCCCGCTCTTTCCTACTGGTACCCGCTATCCACTCACTGCTACACGCCGTTGTTTTTTAGCTTACCATAATATACGAGCTGTCTTAGTGTACAAACCGCATACCCGAACGGCTGGTACGCCTCACGTAGCGTGAGAATACCTCAGCTGACACCAATAAGCGTACCTCCAGACGTGGGACCATGTGATTGGTATCTGCATGCCGGCGCGCATCATTGGAGGCCGAAAATAGCTGGCCAATCATGAATGATCGCCACCAATACTCTAACGAAGAACTTCGTTTGCTGTCGGTTACTCGGTCGCACCGGTGTAATGATCCTCGTGGGATGTAGACAAAAGTAGCGAAAGGGTTGCTGCAGATACGAGGATCAGTCACGGCCACGTTGTGCGTGGAGTGTAGTAATAGTATAAGAGAGCTGTCACAGTCGTCCTTACTACAACAGTCCACCTTCAATCTTAAACTCGGTCTTCAATCGGCATCATTCTTCAAAATGCTCTTCAACGCACTTACCGTCACTGCACTGGTCGCATGCGTCAATGCCGCCGGTCGCGCCATCGTGACCAACCACTGCACCGATCCAATCTACCTCTGGTCTGTTGGCAGCAGCATGAGCGACCAGAACATCATCTACCCCGAATCATCGTACAGCGAGCTTTTTCGCACTGACTCTAAATCTGGCGGCATCGCTCTCAAGATCTCCCTTATCGAAGGCGGAATCTCTAAGCCCAACGTCAGCCAGACCATCTTCGCCTACAATCTCGACGTCAACCAGGTCTGGTACGATATGAGCGACATCTTCGGTGACGGCTTTTCCGGCAAGTCCTTGACACTCAAGCCAACGGATGCTACCTGCGAAAGCATTGTATGGGCTTCAGGCGAGCCACCCGCGGGTAGTCAGATTAAGGTCTGTGGGGCTGAGACGGACTTGGAGCTGACATTCTGCACGCCTCCGCCGCCGTCGCAGTGCTTGCCCGCTTGGTCTCCTTGCGGGACGAGTGCGCCTCCGGGTGAGACGAGGCTATGCTGCACGCATTGCATTGGCAATCATCACTGTGTGCAGGCTCCAGGTTCTTAAGTAAATGTGTTACAATGACGAAGCGGATCAGAGTGGTCGAAAAGCTGGGCATTCGTTCGTTACTGAGGAGAAGGGACTATCGAGATAATTTTTGTATCGATACGTAGTTTTGCTGTTTAACACGTCGCTCATTCAGACTTTGATAGATGCAATACACTGTCTAGAACAAATGTTTTGCTAATGCTTCCCCAGGGTCTTCTGCCATAGTGATTTTTGACGTTAATATTCGTTGGACTCAGTCCTGTTTCTGGGGCAGTAACCCACTGAAGCTCTTCGCCTAAGACAGTTTCAGTACTCATTCAAAGATCTCACAGATCTCACCATCAGCTAGAGTGACAATCGGGATTCCCGCCCTCTTCGCCATCTTCGGAAAGTTCACCACTATGTGATCAGGCGGGGCCAAATCGCCGCGCCAATGCACCTCTAGGCGTCGTAAATCCTTCAGAGGCGCGAATTTGCCCTTGAGATAATCATCTAGTGAGACCAGGGTATCATGATCCGCTTGATGAATCGCGAGGGTATCCACACCCGCCAGGATAGGGTAATGGTTCAGGGTTGGACCAGACTCGACTTCGAGGATCCGCAGATTGGGGATACTCTTCATGAGGGCTAGTAGGTTCTGTGCAAACCTTCCAACGCCCCTGAAGAAGAGTCCGTTTGTGACTATGACTTTGAGGGTACTGACGTTAACCCAGCACCCTTCGTGCACTATTGGAAATGCTGTACTTCTATCGTACTCGAGAGTGAGATTGGTGAGAGTGGAAAAGGGAATCGCGCCGAGACCATTAAGCCCAGTGGAAAGTGCGAGTGACGATATCCTGGCGGGTGACAAACCCTTTTTTAGAGGTGTGAGGTCGAACGCTGAATCCCAGAAGTAATGTTTGGGATTTTGAGATTCCGCAAAAGAACGTCTTGTGTACAGTTCCGCGGTCTGAAGTTTGGGAAGTGCCGCGAGAATGAGGCCGCACACTGCGGCCTCTGAAGGAGATATGAAGTCCTTCATGAGTGACTTCTTCTCCTCAACCGATAGCTGGAGTGACTCAGCAATGTTACCCAGATTCTTTTCACAGCTACCACAATTGCAGAGCCTGTCTTTTTCGTAGTCTTTTGGAATCCAAGCTGGCGACTTGTTCCAGAACCAAACAGCCAGGCTGCGCACACGGATGCCAAGTTCTGGACGATGGGTTATCGTACGTAGAAAGGGCGCCAAGAAAGAAGGGGCCCTTTTCTTCAGCAAATACGAGCGGTATGGCTGAGGCAGGGAGACGTCGCGATACAAAATGGCTTGGGCTATAGGGAGCAGCCGCTTGCAGGTCAGACTCGTGAAAAGTATACTCTGAACTTCTGCCCCATGCCTCCAACGCGCCTGCTCAGTTTCTGGTGCCACTTCTGGGTATTCCCCGTATGTGCGGTCATAGGTGCGATCACCGTACCCTTGGCTCATGAGTAGACGCTTGGTAGGCGTAAGGTATCCTACTATTCGCAACAGCAGCTCGTTGGGCAAACGCAGAAGTTGGCTGTCATTTGGTTTTCGCGTTGGTGATGAGGACGGATCGATGCGCAGGTAATCAAAACACTGAGCCATGGAGTCGTCGGAGTCATCGGAGTCGCACCAATTTCTCCGCGCGGGTGCCATTTGATCGTAGTGGTGGAGGATGGAAGTGTAAATATATTTTCAGGTCTGACTGTAGGGATCGTGATCAGCTCGCACAGAAGTTGGTATTTCCAAGCGCTTTCTCTACTTGACAAGCGCACCAATGGGTGTGCGATTCTTTCCTCCGTTGCTCGTGACAAACCAATGTGTGTGTGTGTCCTCAAATCAGGCAGACACAGAGCTGTGAACTCGGCCCCGCGGGACATTAGGCCTCCAGGGCCGCAATTTGGGGCAGGCTATACCTGATTCGGCATAGACAAAGATAGGGGAAGGGCAAGCGTGCGTCACGCAACATCTCTCTATTCCACTTCGCAGCTATCACGCGCAACTATAATGCCATGGCAGCTGGTAGCTCTGTTCAGATCGGATTACTTTGCGCGAGTTCTTTATATGCGAGCTGGCCTGCTTGTTCCCTACTGCAACTTTGCCGTACTATACAAACACGAAGGCCCTGACGATTGACAACAGCACCCAGGTAGCTACACGTTTACCGCAAATCATCCTTTCCCCTGTACACATATTCTCTAACACGCTAAATCATAACAGCATCTCCATCAGCGTCCCACTCAACCTCCACCCTGTCCATCGGATCCTGATGCACACCAAAAGGCCCCATCGCTTTCTTCCAGCACACGTACTCCGCACGATGTAGCACATCCGGCTCGGCCTTCAATCGCCACGGCGTACCACCCTTCGACTCCCACGTCGACATAGTCCACGGCGGGAAGTAGAGATACACCGCAATCTCGGCGTCGCGACATATTTTGCGTACATCGTCGATTGGATCTAGACAGTTGTCCAGTTCGGCGCTGAATCTGGTGTTGTCTAAATGTTCCATATGATAGGCTTCTATGCGCGTGAGGTTGGGTAGGTGGAGCTTTTTCTTAGCGAGACAGAGCGTATTTAGGAAGTTGGCTGTGATGTGCGTCGCCTCGCTGATGCGTAGGACTTCTAGCGTCTTCGGGAAGATCTCCGCGGGATCCGTAATTGGCAGTCCTTGTCGTATGATTCCATGGCCTTGTATCGCCTTCATAGTCAGACCGACTTCCCTCAGGCTCTCGAAGCGGCGGAGGTCGAAGACCGTAGTCACGCTGTGGGAGTACCTTATCGCTGTCATGTCGCTCGGTATCTCAAGCACTGTCAGATGAGGCAGCTTTGCTGTGAGTGCTCCAAGCAAGAACTTGTGCTTCCACTCGTATGGTAGTGTATAGCTTGCGCGAGCGGATGCAGACCGTGTACTCGCGAAGAGAGGAAAGTCCATGAGCCATGTATCGCCGAGCTTCAACTCGCGTAGATTGGGTAGAGCACAGATAAGGACGGCGAATAATGCAGGGACAATGTCATCTCTGATGGCCTCTAGCCAATCCTTTGCATGTCGCTTGTTGGTAGCGAAGTGATTGATCATGACCCCACATGCTTCCAGAAACTCTGCGTCCTGCCTTATGTAATCCGGAGCAGGTAGCGCATTGTACTTGGGTTGGGTGAGATATACTTGTACCCCAGTACGAGTAGTATGTTGGGTTCTGGTTGTCCTGCCTTCACTCTTACTCCAAATCTCCAAGCTCTTGACCTGACCGAGCAAGTGCGACCGGTAGCCCAGTTCTGACATGTACCGATCGATGAATGCGAGATTGAACCTTGGTTCTTTGAGTAGCCATTCTTGCGCGACAGGGCGCCATCTCTTGGATACGAGCGCAAGAGTTGCAAGATCCCGATTGCGACTCAAACTCGTGAACTGTGCGCCGATGTTGAGAAGTAATTCTTCGGGAAGATCACCGATGGTCTTAGGTGTGCGAGGTGAATGTGAGAACGCGGATGGTCGGAACATGATGGGTAAGCTAGAGAAATTCGGGCTTGAGCAAGGGCCGCGCGGGCTGTGATATGGTGGGGTAGGCGCGAGGCTGAGATGTCAAATTAGGCAGCGGCGATGAGTGGTTGACTGGCGCACAGGCAGCGATAGGGTATCATCGACGGATAACAAGCTGCCAGAAGATACGAATGAGCTTGCGCTACGGTAGGAGTTGGGTCACATTGAGTGCGGGGTGACCAAAGTTTGGAAGTTCGGAAGAAGCGCACGGTTGTGTCACGTGTTTGTGTCTTTCACGTCTGATCTTTCGGCGAGCAGATGCAGCTGATGACTTCGGCCCATCTCATGCCCCCTACTCTTCCCAGCATACTAAGGATACTATCTAGAATCTTCCACAGCTCGATAATCCACCCTGAACATATGCAGAGACAGGTCGGCCCAGAAACCTAGCCCATGACGCATTCCGTCCATGTTCATCTAATCATTACGTACCACCCAAACATTCTGAACAGTCCTTGTAGCATAACCTCTTCTTCGGTTGCAGCAGTATCTTCCAGGCAACGCTAGCCCACAGTGTCTCACTGAACTCCGCGGCTATGGGAATATTGACAGATTCCAGCTGCAGACGTTCTATGTCCTCATCCAAGCCGTGCGCCTTATCGGTGATGTATGATGCAGGCTCGGTGAATTCAGCTTTCTTGGACCGCTTTGTCTGCTCTTCCCTCGCACACGGTTTCTTGATCGAGTCTCTGTACTGATCTGGAGACTGTGCGTTCGTACTCTCCGTGGTGACAAAGCTCGCACCAAGGAATAGAGTCTCTTTAGCGAGAGGCGCAAGTTTCTGCTCGAAGCGAAGAGTGAACTGGAAACTGTCCAGATCTGCCGTGCGCGTTAGTCTTGTGTCAGTATCGCATCAATACCAGACTCACTCAGTAATGGCGAAAGCCGTCGCCTGAACGCACGCTTCCCCAGAGCCCTGTCAGCCCATCCACTAGAGTCGATTGTCGCTTGCTTCTTGTTTGGTTCTTGAAGCTGCGGATCCCACTTGCTGTTCCTGATACCACGAAAGAATGCACTCTGTACCCACAACCTCAAATCAAATGTGGGGCTGTTCAGGAGTTGCGAGTGGTGGTCAGCGTGGCGTAAGAACACCCTGACGCCAAAGGCCAGTTGAGACTGTCTGCTTGCTTCTGGAGCCCACTCAGAGAATGGCGCAGATGATCCTGAACAGCGCCACATTTCCAGAGGCCGTAAACGATAAAACGCCTCGAGTTCTTTGCGCATGTCGCCGGAGACCTCTTGGGACCCACTATGGAAGGTCACTTTGATACCTTTGCGATCGAGATTTGTAAGTAGTTCAAGGTAATCCAGCCGACCCAGATCGAAAGCGTTACACAGTATGATGAGTTGTTTACACGGCGTGTTGAAAGATAGCTCAACGTGCTTGAGTCTCAGGTCGCCCACGGGGATTTCGTTTATTCTTTGCAAAAAAGCAAACATCCATTTGTTACACGAGCGCAAGTGAAGGCGTTGGATAGTGAGTGGTATGACTTTGGAACGTGCCTCTTCTAAAGTCTTTTTAGCCGGAAGCGCATCATTGACACGTGCTGCAATAGGTTTGGCCGCAAGAGAGAAGACTATGTCGTCGGGGCGTCCAAGAATGCCCATGGGTATGTCAAGCCACTTCAATCTTGCGAAATCCGCCAGTGTGATTATGTGCGATCCCATACTCCTCCATTTGGCATCGTGCGACTCAAGAACCTCGATGGTGGGCGGCCCTTTCCATCTGGTGTTCTCCGCGATTGTGAGAGCTTCGAGCTTGGCCTGGAACAGTGGTAACGCTGGTCCTTGGAATGGAGCACCGGGTAGCATCTCAAGATTCAGCGCTGGAAAGGCTAGAGGTGCCCGCTGAAGCGAACGTGGCGGTTGGCTGGAGAAAAATGGCCGCACTTCCGGTAGCTGAACAGTCACCGATTTGATGTTGGGACACGATATCGCGAGAAGATTAAGATAAAGCGCTGGTTCCTTCCTCCATATGGTACCGACTGAGGCGTTGCTTTCCCAAACCCGGTTCCAGTCCGGGGTATGTCCAGTAGTCGTAGAGATGGCTGCGCCAAGACCTTCCAGTGTGTCCAGGTCGAGAATGTTTCCATTCGCGCAGAAACAGCCTACGTGGTGACTGCACCCGAAATCCCCAAGATTGATACTGAGTACCTTGTTAAGAAGTTCTGGCTGATAGCTAAGCATTTGCAAGAAGCCTTTGACGTTCCTCCCCGACACGATCAGCTCTCGCACGATGGTCTCTTGAACAATTTCTCCAAGACGTTTGCTGACCAGTCCAAAATTGAAGATGTGCGTAGTGCCGAGCATGTTGGAAGCTATCATTTCAAGGAGTTCGGATGGGAGGCGCAGCATTCCGTTGTTTTGATCAAGGTGGGTGTCGACTTCGTCCAACAGCGCAGACGTATCGTGCTGGTCGCCATCTTGGGAGTCTTCGGGGCTAAATTCTGGTATCGCGGCTTCCCGTGAGAGAGGTGGTGTCTTGACTCCGTTTGCGGGACTCGCTACGCGTCGCTTCCTGGGACTAGAGCTGGGTGGCGTCATCGGCGCCATCGCGATATGAAGAGGGTGAGATGTGGTTTGGGTGGTTGAGTCGAAGCGCAGATTATCGCGCTGGTATACTGGTGTTCTGGCAAATATCCATGGGCGCATGTGAGTACTGTGGGTCAGTCACAAGGGCGGCTACCGCGGTACCTGCATATGGTCAGTTATCGGGTGACGTAATCGAGTGAATGTAGTGGGGTATTACTTGAAAGACCTCCCTAGACTGTGAAAGAATGTCTTTGCTTCGTGGCTTAAAGGTAAAGAAAGTGTATTGCGCAACATGTGTACCGTGGCTGCTCGTTGACTGAGGTGCAAGGAGGGTGTGACACGTCCGCGCCAAGCCGCTAGTATACAAGCAGGTGACTCGTTCCAATGCTCTTTCCATTGACACGCATGCCCTACTAAGATAAGAAACGATAGCTATGCGCACACTTGGGTATAAGGATATTCATTTCGTGTCGCTTCAAACCTTGCCAAACACTGCAGTATCGCGTCGCATCCCGGTGCGTCATGTTACCTCTACCCTAAAAGACAGGGCTCACATGCCCAAGACCGACAGTGGCGTTGAGATGTACTCTTCCCAAAACACATTTATCCGTCAAATTACTGACTTTATACCGCCTACATCTCCTTCGTTGTAACCCTAAGGAATTGCAGCTCCTTGGGCTTGTGCGCAGAATGCCAATTAGGGTCAACCAAAGGGGCGACAGTAAGCACGTTGCCACTCTCGTCTTCAAGTTTGAAGTCAAAGGTAGCAATAAAGTACGCCGTGATAACATTTTGCTCGAGTTTCGCAAAGCGCATGCCTAAACACGGATGCCGTCCTGACCCCCAGCCAAGGAAGCCATGTGCTGCCTTCTTCTTGTCCTCCGCACGATCTGGCATGTATCGAGCCGGATCCCACTTCTGTGGGTCGGGATAGATCTCTGGATCATAGTGTATGTCGCCCGGGGCGTATGTGACGAATGCGCCGGGTGGTATGACTTCGTCGCCGTTACCCGTGGGTATGTTCTTGCCGCTGATGTTCCGCCTGAAGGCCGTGCCAAGAAGGTTCAGACGTAGGGAGTCTCGCAGACACATGTCGATGACTGGGAACTCGCCTTCCCATGCCTCTATAGGTATGTCGTCGAGCTGCTGGAGCAAGGGTGCGTTCGGATCCTTAGTGTACCTCGCCGCATTGCTGCGGACTTCGTCGTTCGCTTTGGCGAGCCACTCGGGTGAGGTCGCTAGATAGGACATAACCTAGTTGATATTAGCTTACATTCTATCGATGTAAGGTATAAGGGGGCTTAAAAGTACTCACCCAGGCTACATTGATACCGCTGTTGAGTAGACCAGCGAACAACGCTCCAATGACGAACTGAGAGACTCTCTCGGCGCGATCACCCTGATCCAGCAAGTACTGCAGCGCATCATCGTGCTTCTCGTCGCTTGCCGCACGCTTCTTGATGATTTTGTCGATCATCATATAGAGTTGCGCTCCTGCCCAGTTCCGTTTCAAGAGAGCCGGTGAAGGGAGCTTCGGGAACAAGACTGACGTAGCGGTAGAGCTGCTTTCAATCGTCTCAAACATCTTTAGAACCTCCTCCAGCATCTGAGGGTCTTCGGCAATCTCAGTAGCGCCTACCATGCGGATGGTGAGGCGGAAGACGATCCGGTACAGGCTCTCGAACGGATTGGTACGGCCGCTGGGCTCATTCTTGATGGCTTCGAGAGCTTGCTTTGTGTCGGATATCAAGATAGGCAGCTTGCGACGGAATTGGTCGTTCTTCAAGAAGAAGTTAAGACGGCGATGGAACATGGCGCTGAAGCTGAGATTATTATCCTCGGCGGTGATGGTCCTGGAAACTTTGGGCGAGTTACCGAACAATACAGCATATCCTTCGGTGAAGCCCAGATCTTTCGACTCGAAGAACAGCTGGCGCCCTTTGTCTCCAGAAAGCGCAACAATCATGTTCGGTCCAGCATGGAAAGAGAAGGTACCCGTCTTGGACTGGTCGCGTCGCTCGCTCCACCATTCCCATCTTCGGGTCCAGAAACCAAGAGCTCCGACGACTGGAAGATCGTCTTTGACTTGAGGTGGCGCATTCTTAGGGACGCGATGCGAGTAGGATAGTGCGCCAATAGCGCACACTGTCAAGGCTAGTCCGACTATTGCGAAGAAGAGGGGGTTGATATCTGAAAACCGCTGGAAGACATCAAGTACCGCCATCTTGCTGGAGAAATACGACTGGTGACTGTAGTGAGTAGCGCAGAGATTTATGGCCTTCTTGGGTTTCGCCGCGCTGAGAAGGGGTTGAGGGCAACCCTGATATAGATAATGAATGCAGTCGCAAACCGAGCGCGCCACAGCTCTTATGTGGAGCTCGCATTCCAGAAAGGCACTGCTGCAGGATTGGCGACGCCTGGCGCATCATGGGTCATATCTCATCGGTTCTGCGGCAAGCGTGGTAGTGACGCTGCGCATGGCAATATCAAGCAAGTGTTAGAGTGAAACAGTAACAGGGCTACGAATTGGCCGATATACTCAGTGGCGACACAATCAGCATGCTCGCTCGTATTACTACGGGCGTTTGTCTGTAAAGATGCACATGTGTGATCGCTTGCCGCTGCTCCATACATTCCCCGGCCCGTCCTGCAGTCGTAATCCTCGGCATCGCAGCCACAATTCATACAACCATCGGCCATCGGTTCGGCACTCGGTTTCCGATTGGAAGTGTCTAAACGAGACACACCAAGCACACGGCCACCGGATAATATACCTCGTCTGCAATGGCTTGCATAGACGAGAGCCCGAGAGGGTGGAGCCGATAGTCACCAAAGCACCTTCCTTTTTGATCCTGGCACTGAGGATGCTGCAGCTGAGTAGGATCCATGGTCTTTTCCTGCATCTTCTCGAGAAGAGTGAGGACTCCAGGACCCTCGCTCGCTAAGGAAGCGAGCCATCGGATTAAAGTCGGCATAGGACTGCTGTTTGCACCCGTTTGCCATGATATGAGCAGGTGTGAGCTCGCGCGCAATCTCGTTGTATCCTCCCCTCCCTCTCCCCAGTCTAGTGTAGTTGTCACTGCCCGTAGCATCGACGGGCACGGCGCGAACAGAGATGTCCATGCCCATGCCTGTACCCATGAGGTCGTGCTCCATACTGTTCGGACCTGCTCCTTGTGTGTGCTTTTCTTGTGTACCGACGTGATCTAATGAGACCAAGTTCCGTTCGGGATTTCTTGTGGACTTCTGCGACGTGCCTGCTGGTCGATACCGAGGATGCTCGACAATGATACCGTCAGGCCGCTTGACCGCGCGGTACTTCTTTGTAGAGCGCCGGGGTTTGCTCTCAAGTGTCATCGTAATACCAAGGTCGGCGTTCAGAGGTAGGCTCGGGAGGATTTGCTCGTTCGGTTCGATCGATTTGGACAACGTGTGTCTTGGTTCGCGCATGTGGAAGTGAGGAGACTGGTGTGAGGCTGATTGTGTAGTGGGTGTGGATATGTGGTATCTGTAGATGTGGTGATAGCTTTCTCCAAGTCAGTGTACAATGCTTGTCCTTTGTATACTCGAAGTCAGCGCAACGCGAAGGATACCGAACGTCGTCAACGACGTAGCCATGGTCTGAAGAGTCCAGATCTCTCCCATCGAGATCATAAACTCTCCACCTCCCTCATCTCACCCTCTCTGGCACGACAAGCACACCGTAAGGTAGATGCCTTGCGCACAAGTGAGCCTGATCGACGTTATACACACCACAACGACATCATACCAGGCCCTGCGGTTACGACGATGGCGGTCTGGACCCGTGGATGCGCCCTCTATCCGTCTGCAGCCCTACAGTATGCAAGCCCGTTAGAGCACTGCAGCTCTGTCCGACATTTTGGTATATCCAGAGCTTCGACCGACGTCATATCGAGTGCGTCGCACGGGAACCTAGACCTTCGGAGCGACGGTTGCGCTGCTGAGCCCCTGTCGCGTATCGTGGCCGTGAAGGGGTGCGCCTCAGCTCAAGCGCGTGCGGCCACACAGCCCCCTGCGCAGCATCGCGAACATGTCGTCATATGTGAAGCTGGCAGCTGGAATAGGCTTCGTGGGATCGTCTGCGCGGGTATCGGGGGCAGGCGTCTGAAATAGCCAGAGGGTCTAGATTTTGATATCGTGGGGGGCCAGAAGGCAGAAGATGGCGAAGGGGAGGCAGGAGGACCGGTAATGATGTCAGGGCGCGTGCGCAACAGCAGACGGGGGTGAGCAACCCATCGCTTCTTCACAACACCAACACGACGCCAGGCACTACATCACTGCAACAATCTTCACATTAACCTTAGCTTTTCTTATTCGTCTTTTTTGTTTTCGCTGAATGATCTGCTTTTCGAGTCCACCGCAGCTTCATTGGACAAGGCCCACCCTACGTGTCTGCTGTCACCCATTTTCACACACTCAGGTCGTCATTCCATATCGAATTGTCGCAATAACCCCTTCCAACCAATACTTCGCATATCAGGTCCATGGATTAGACAGCCCCGTGATACTGTCGAAGACGGCGCCATCAAGGAGACCTTAGCACATAGCCAAGTGCTGCCATCATCTCAGGTTCCTTCTCTAACTGATCATGTGTAGTGGCCAGACACTTCTCGATGACAGCGATGAGATCACCGGTGGTATAATGTCTTTCTGGCTGTTTCGCGTCCGCGTAAAGCTTCCTGGTCTCCAAGGCGGTAGTCAGGTTACCGCTCGGTTCCTCCCATCCTATTTCGCGGAATTTAGTAGTGCCGAAAGCGGTGGTTAGGCCAACACGCGATGCCCGCCATCTCTTAAGCGCAGCCGGGAACTCCTTGTTGTTGGAGTAGGGAATGGATCTATAATGCCAGCCCATGGAGACGATGTTATACGGATACAGCAGCTGGACTTCGCGCAATCTTGGAAAGTTGACATCATCAGCTATCAGATTGTCGAGCCACTGTGTGCCTGGCCATAAATTTTCATGGCTAATGCTCGTACGGAGAGACTCGAGGGATGAAGGGAGTACGTGGCGAAGCTCAGCCGTTGCTGGATCACGAATGCGATGTCCGAAAGTAGCCCGGTCGTGGATGCATAGCTTGTCGAATAGGTATTGGTATGGGATCACCAGCCGCTTGAGACTTGAAAAGTCTACCGGGTCCAGGCCCATGATCAGACTGTTGTGCAGATATTCACCGACAAGACTAACTTCGACATTGATCTCCTCGAGTCGCGCTTGAAGATCCGATCTCGCTTGTCGGATTGGTTGATGCGTTGATATGGTTGCAGGCTTGTTGTGACAGACGAACGCATTATATGCGTCGTTGACTTCATCGAAGATGGTGCCGGACATCCCATTGAAGGATGTAGCCTTCAGACTATGCGCAAGAGTAAAGAGAACGGTCATACTCTCGAAAAAGCATACTGTCCATCTTTCCGCGTCTGTCGTGCTATGCTCATAGCAACCCCTGCTGATTTTCCATGCGGTGTAGTGTTTTTCGTATGAATCACGCGCTACGTCCATCGTCATTGGTCCGAGACGAAGATGGGTGAAGGACGCGACCAGATCTGGGTGAATTCGCAACATCGCGTTCAGCTTCCACAGGTTTGCGGGCTCGACAGTCGCTCGTTTGATAAGACCCTCTTGTGCTATTGGACGCATACGACGACAAGTGAGCGAGAGAGCGTGGAGGTCTACGATTTCGACTCCGCCAGTGATACTGACCAGGAGCTCATCGGGAAGTCGCAGTATCGCGGTCCTGGGTTGCGACATGGCGGCGGGTTGTGAGTTGAATCTATTCCGGAAGTACAGATCTGTTGATTTTGATTGTGTAAAAGGCTGGATTGTTCAATGTTGCTTATGGCCTTGAGCCACGCTCGAGCCACGCTAACTGCATCGGGTAGGCTTCTGGTGGTGAGAGAGGAAAGAGCTCTTGGCAGTTGCACAATCGTAACGCGATTCACTATGGAACTTGCTAACCTCTACGGACCTCTCGCCCGAGTTGTACCGTCTCAGGCCACGTGCGCAAATTGCGGTCAGCGGACCCTTCTACTTCCATTCTTGCCCCGTCCTTCGCCGGGATCATAACACTGACTCTACCTCGACTGCGAAATCAGTGGGCTGGGATACACCTCATGTGAGCGCGCATTTCAAGCCATATACCGCTCCTTCACCGAATCCGGAGAACTTGGGAGCGTGTAACGAAGCTGCACTCGCGTCAACAGTGTACCCTGGCGTCAATGTCCCCATATAATACTAGTCGACGATCGAATTCCAAGGATATACACCTTCCATGACTTGCTACCTTCGACTACCACAATTGAATCACCACTCTACAGCACTGGTTTTGATCGAACTTCCGTTCGTGTAGACCATGTCTTCAACATGCGCAAACGTGTGAAGATCGGCTCCGTAAATATGTTAGTCGATATCGGTAAACTGGTTGTCGTTTTCGTTGCGGCCCCCATACTCTACCACACTCAGGTATCTTACTCCCCACGATGAGCACCCTGGAAAAGTCACTCTCTCATGTTCTGTTCAGCACACGATACGCTTACCAGTTTACCTACGTCAATCCGGCGGATCTCATCGAACAAGACTGCTGGATATGCTTGCGCAAGTATTTTAGCCAAGAAGAAGACGACGACGAGGGAAGTGACTCAAGACCCGAATGCCTACCCATAAGGCTACCATGCGGACACATTGTTGGCCAACACTGTTTCGAGAACTACCGGCGCGTCACCAACGATGTAGAGCAATGTCTCCTATGTCGCCAGAAGCTCCTTCCACTACTCCCTCGCACGAAATCCACTGCTCTCCTAGGCAGAGTATGTCAAACACCCTGGTTCCAGTGGCACGACCGCAAACTCGGATGGACCCCGTTCGGCGTCGAAGACATGTATGCATCAAGCAGCGGGATCAAAATGTACAACGGCGAGGTACTGACATGGCTCGACGTATTTATCATTATTGTGCACGACGAAGCCTCGCGCGCGTTTCTCTTCATCACCCTTCCCATATTCGCCATCGTCGCTCCTATCGCGGTCTTCTGCCTGGCTTATCAGCGATTCGGGAATTCACCTCCATCGTACGTCGCTATCCACGATCCAGCTTTGCACGTTGCGTATGGCACGTACTCGTACGGTTTAATGGAACGTTTCCCTGAATTACGACTCTTATGCGACATTGCAACTGGACATGCAATCTATGACCGCTCGCGTTCTGGCGCGCGTTCTGGCGAGGATGTCGCACCTGCCGTTTTCTTTATTATTGCAGGCTTTGCGTTCACTCGTTTGACATACGAGACACACTTTCCAAGGTCCAGTAGGAATATGTTGAAGTTTCTAGTGTACGGACGGCTGGTGTATGCTGTGTTGGGGTTTAGCGTCATCATGAGCTTCGGATTTCTAGACATGTTTGCATACCTGACTGTGGCGACTCTCGTCGTCCTAACTGCGAATGCGCGGGCAAGAGGAAATATCCAAAATGCATAGTTCTGGAAGAAGCACGAAGCAAAAGTAGGCGACTGAATTAGAATGTTGGCTCTTACAGTGCGAGGGTGAGATTCATATAGTTCGTCATGTAGTACGGGTGCACAAGAACGATCTTGAACAGTGTCTGGATGTAACTGGCGTTGTGAATCATGAACACCTCTTTTGTCTTACTACGACTTTCATATGTACGGTCTCCGCGACCGCTTATAATTCGTTCATGCCTCGTTCACGTCTCAAGCTCAAGGAGTCCTGATCACCATACCTAGGCATTCAAAACCAATATGTCTACGACTAGCAAACCCTCGCTTCTCGACCTCCCCAACGAGCTCCTCCTCCAGATTGCCAGCTACCTAGAGCCCGACGTGAAAATCGACAAAGACGCTGGCTATGGCTCGCCCACTTGGCTTCCTCTTCATCCCAAAGATCCGCCGACAGCTACACTTCCCCAGAGTGCCGCAGAGACACGGCAAAAACATAGAGAAAGCACGCAACCACTAGTGAATCTAGCATTGACATGCAAGCGGCTTGCACCCATCGCGCAAGAATCGCTGTTCAAAAATGTATCGCTACCGCGCCAATTACAAGACCGCGAACCGTCGTACGACGGCTTTTATGCATCACCGATGCTGCATTTCTTGCGTACAATCATCGAGCGCCCCGATCTCGTGAAGAAAGTGTGCAGTTTAGCGATATGGTTATGGCAAGGTGTGCCTATACGGCCGTTGCAATACCTAAGCGAGGCGTCGGACCATGAGCCAGGAAGCTTAGCAGCAAAGATGGCCGATATTGTGTACACTCTTCCCGATGGCTCCCAGCGATCCGGCGCAGGTCACGCGCGATGGATACAGAGCCTCTCCTGCCCGAGCGAACTCATGGTCGCTAGTTTGATATTAGCGTCTTTGCCTCAACTGCGCGCCGTCGAGATCTACGCCAAAGCAGCTCCTAGTTCCTACAACGTATATGGAAATCTTGGTAGGTTTCTTAGGCGGGAGGAAGAAACTGGTATCCGTCGGCTGAGTCAAGGTCTGGGCATGACGAATGTAAAGAGCTTGACTCTATCCACTAACCTCGACTGATTATGTATCAACATGAGCAGTCTCACACATTTGACCCTGGACTACAACGGGCGTTACCCATTTGCCAATTTCCTCAAGGGAGACATCGCGCCTATCACAGACCTGACTATCCTCTGGGAATGCAACGGCAATGTCGACCCAATGGGGAGATTACAACTTAAGAATGCTAAAAAGCTCAGGTACTTGTGCAGAAGGCTCAAAAGTCTACATACGCTTCGTTTCAACTCTTCAGCGTACTTGCTTACAAGGAAAAGACCCCCCCACACGATGGAACGTATAGTCTTTCAGCCAGCTGACGCGTTGGCTTTCAAGTTTGCGGAGAAGATTTGCGGTTGTGCTTTGGGTTATCGCCTCGATAGGTTGCGTGTTGTTGAGCTGCATCGGTTCATCGAAGGGCCTGTGCCTGCTACGGTCGTGTTGGAAAATGTTCGGACTAGGGATGCCGGGACTGGGCAGGACGTGTGGACTGTGTGGCGGTCTGAGCCGGGCTGTCCCCCAGTGAGTACTGGTCGTCTATCAACAAACAAAAACTTTCAACTCGATGATTAGAGGTAACGGGATGCCTTGAAGATGGTAGTTGTTAAGTCACAAATTGACACATCGGTCGCGGTTGGGCTCTGACGAATTAATAAATCGCGTCTTTGTTGCCAATGACGCTCTTCGTTAACGTTTATTTATCATCTATCAACTGCTCACAGGCGCTTTCACCAGAGGTTCAGCGCAGCGGCACCAGCAAGTGCCAGTAGCGCCGAGCCCTCAATGGCGTACTTGGAAGCGGCACCGGTGCTCTCAGGCAGAGACGCAGACGCCGATCCAGATCCACTGGCAGCGGGTGTAGACGCTGAAGCCGAAGACGCAATGGTGCTAGTCGGCATGATAGATCCACTGGGTGTCATCGCGCCCGTGCTAGCACTCCTCATAGGAGTAGCAACAGTGCTGCCAGCTTGCGCTGAGGCAGTCATGCTGGTCGCAGCACTTGCAGCAGGAGTCAGGAGGCTGTTTCCAGCCACGACGGTTGCAGAAAGGAACTGCACGTCATCACTGGAGAGTGTCGCAGTGATGGGTTTGCCGCCCGTATCGTCATTGCCACCAAGCTGGTTCACCGTGCAAGTCATCTCGACTGCCTTCTCGTTGTAGTCGCAGCCGAGGCTCATGGATATCGTGTCGGTGGACATTTGGGCTTGGAAGCGCGTTTGCGAGAGGATGGTGACATCGAGGCCTGGGCCCCAGCCGCACTCGCTATCGTCGACGCCCGTGGGGCAGGCGATATGGAACTCGGTAGTGGAGGGGTTGGCGGTGTTGATGGTTGCGACAGGGTCGATGCCGTCGTAGCCTACGCTTGTTAGCCTTTGATCTGCGGTGTTCCTCGGGCTAGAGTGACGTACCACCAGGGAAAAAGAAGCTGACGACGTCTTCAGCACAAGCCGCGCTTGCCAGGATGGAGAGGATAGCAATGGATTGACGCATGGTGGGTTGGGTGGGTCTCGTAAAAAACAAGGATTAGATTAGGGTATAACGGTCGGAGTTGCGCAAGTACAAAGAATGACTGGATTGGGTATAAATGAGTGTGTGGTCGCAAAAACGACTGACGATACGAGGAGCTGAGGCTTGACGGCGTGCAGACGCCTGTACGAGGAGGCGCATTGCTACTTAATATTTTCCCCTGACCTTGGTAACAAGGCTTGTTCGGCTAGTTGCCGCAGACAGGCTGAATGCTAGTGTCGATCTGCGTTAGCCGTGTGGGTTATCTCGTGGGAAATTGGACAATGCCATCCAGCGGAGCTATCCAGCCAATTAATTTTGCAAACGTTGCAGGCATAGGGTGCGTTGTCATGCTCATAGTGCCGGTAGATGAATTTGACAAGAGCTTGACATGGTTCCCAGATGTTGTTCACCGGTTCCCACGCGCGAAGATCGCGGATCCAGAGCAAGGGATTGTTCGTTCCAGTTTGTTTCTAAAGGCAGAGTCTTCTACCGATTCGATGTACGCTTAGGAGGCAGCGATCCCTTTGGCGCGAGCGTTATCGATTTTCGGATGCAAGTGAGCGATATTGTAATTCTCCTCGGCCGTAAAAGCTGCTGCACGATTCGAGGAGCAGGTCATCTGGCGATGCGCCGCGCCGTGGCGAAGCGCATAGCCTTCGAGAATTTCATGGCACCGGCAGAAACTGAGACGTTATTCTCGCCGGCCGAGGCTTGGGGAATGCCAGTTTCAGGCCGCGACCTTCGGACAAACGTGCGGATTGCCGATCATCGGCATTTTCAGACTTTGCCGCATGGTGAAGAGCGTTTTGTCACCCCCTGGGCATGTTGGACAAGGGCAGGTTGGTGGAAGGGAGAGGCGTGTGATGATCGTTGTGCGGAGAACTGCAGGAACAACCGGCAGCTGCCCCACTTGGCAAATCACCGTAAGGTCCGATAAGAGCAGCACTGCGCGCGTGCAATAACACCAGCCTGGGCAAAGTCATCCCTTTGAGTCTTCTGCGCCATCTTGCGACATACGCACAATTCGTATCAAACTGAGATTGCGGCTAGTTGTACTATCAGCGACCAGAGGTTGGCCAGCGTAGTGAACCCCGCACTGCCAAACTCGCCTTAGCATGAGATGGCATCTCCCTCAATCGCGTCGCAAACGACTAACGGTATCCTCATCCTATGGGGATCTGTTGACTCTGCCACAATTGATCCAGATGCGCTGAACGATTGGTGGACCAACGAGCACCTGCCCGAGCGTGTATGCCTCCCGGGCTTCCAACGCGCGCGCCGTTACCGCGCCCAAAAACCCAGCGATGGCCTGGATAATTATCTAGCCTTGTACGAGACTTCACGCGTCCAAGATCTCGCATCTACCGAGTACCTGCACGCGCTCAACCACCCGACGAAGAGGACAGTTCAGTTCATGCCATGTCTGGCGCAGATGAGCCGCTTCGCGTGCGAGAGGATCTGGTCGAAACCCTCATCGATCTCGAAACCCGATCATGCGACCAGCGACAACGGGTGGCTTTTGATGCTGGTGTTTGAGGTCGCTAATGCTACCGATGATCCAATATCCCGTATTGATGACTGCCTCAGGCGCAAAGAGCATGGCGTGTTAGCGGAAACAACGCATACCCAGATCGCAAAAGTAAATGCAGATATTACAAGAGTAGGAACGACCAGCAAGTCTTACGACGATGTCCAATTCAACGCCTTGAGTGATAACGATGGCACACAGCCGGCTGACACCTTCATTGCATTATTCGAGTTTGAGCGCAGTGCTGACGGCCCAGGGCCTATCCGGTTTGCAGACAGCGAATGGCTTATATCTCTCACCACTATCTTGACAGCCGCCGGGCTACATATTCAATACCTCAACACCTACACGCTCTTAGCCTCGCTCGCCAAAAGCCAGATCGCGTGCTGACAGCTTGACACGACGTCCGCCTACGCCAGGCTGGCCGCCTAAACTACGCGACACGCTTGCGGTATCGCGCGCCCCAGTTCCAGGCACCCAGCCCAATCGCGCACCACCTCCCCACCAGGGCGCGCGAATTTGAGTATAGAAAGATGCCATATTTGGGACTCGAGGTCTGTGGCTGGCAGGGGTATGCATCCCGTTGTTCCTGAGGCGCAACCGGTGAAGCTGCCAGCCCCACGATAAAGAACGCTGCGAGGCCCGCATCGTGTGCTTACATCTGCGTCCTCACATCTCTTACCACCACGAAAGTAACGGCGTACCTTCCACCAAGATGCCGTCCATAAATCTACCCACGAGCTTCGGGCCCTTCTCCGCCCTCCCTCGCGATGCTTCTCCCCGCTTGCGCATCATCCAAAACTGCCAAATGGGCATCGCACTCCTCGCCGTGGTCGCCGCCTTCTTCACCCTCGTCATCCCATCGGACCGCAAGTTCTTTACTTTGAGCCTCCTCTACACGCCCCTCCTGACCTCCATCACTACCGTCTACCTCGTCCGCCGAGAACAGAGGCGCGCCGTCGCTGGTACCCTCTCCAAGCAGCGGTATATCAAGTACCAGTGCTTCAAGATGGCGGCTGCGATTGGCATGTCGATCATAGGCTTCATCGGACATATCGCTAGTACACCGGCGAAGGGAGATGCACACTTTGCTGGAGAGCGTGGGCTGTGGATTAGCGGAGTCAAGATCAACACATGGCAGGGACTGTTGCTTTGGTTGAACTTCTTCAACTGGTAGGTCATCACTTTCCGATACCACAAGGGACTGTACTGATCAGATTGCGTACTTAGGGTCTTCCTGTGGGCTAGCTTGTTCTACTCTTGCTGCATGACTGGTAGACAGCAGGGCTCCATTGCTCTCACTGGCGAGGAGGCACGCATTGGCATCAACCCTGAGGAGGCTGACGACGAGGCTATTGCTCGTGCCCTTCAGGCTGAGGACCCCAACTGGCAGGGATAGACTGCTCTAATGAAACCATATCCGAGTCGTTTTGTGGGCGACAAGAGATAGCGATGTCGTTCCCCAATCATATCGCATGATGGATGTAATCAGGATTAGTCGCTTTGCCATCTTCACTTCGGTAGCCTGCACTATGGCTCTGAATAGAATATGACAGTTTGGAGAGTTCAATCAGATTGCTGAAAGCTAGTACAGTATCGCAAACACGCTCCTTAAATCAGCTGTTAATGAATATGGATTCTACCTCTACGTATCATTACTATCTACTCCCTCCTCTCCATACCAAGTGACCACATCCACCTCACCCCTACAGCACCAAAGCAGCCCACCCAAGAACCCCAGCAACAACAACCGGCACCCCGACCGTCCCAGCAGCATCCGTAAACCCCGGCAGACCCGAAGCACTCGACGTGGACGAAGTCGGTTCAATAATAGCGGTCGCCGTCGTCGTATCACTAGCACTAGGAGCAGGAGCATACGGAGGCGCAGCACTGCTCTCCTCACCATCAGAAGCGACACTGCTCGGGGCGGGCACGAAATCCGTGGCCGTAGCGGTTGATGGCTGGGGCGCAAGCCAAGTAGTGAGTTCTATGAGGCCGGTCTCACTCGTCGAAGGTGCTGACTGAGAAGGCATGGAGGAGCTCATATCGACGGTGCCCGTCACGCTAGCGAGGCTGGAAGGGATTTGTGTGATGACTGAGACGGTACGCGTAGTCGTGATTGTGGTGAGGGCCGTGGAGCACGAGTCGTCGGAGCTGATGTCGGTAGGCTCTACCGGCGGTGGGACCGCAGGGTAGGACTCTATGTGCACTGAGTCGGGGACGGGAACGGAATCTGAGGTTATCAGTTTCTGGGGTTGAAATGGTTGGATGGAAGGGATGTACATACATAGATCTGAATCTGACCTCTTCTTCTCAATGCGAGCTTCGCCCCGAATGCCTTCTGCTGCGGCAAAGCCGAGGGCCATGAAAGCGACGAAAGACAAATTGTACTTCATGTTGCGATTCGGTGGGTTCGATGTACGGAACGTTGGTGAAGTTGCTCGATTGAGAAGTCACACGTTCAGGTGGGTTTAGGTGCGTATGAAGAAGTATCAGCAGCCGGCACGGTGGGGTGATGCTGGTTCTTATATTTGGCTACCAAACATTACATTGATTCGTCCTCTCGTGATACCTATGTGCCGCGTATTTCTTACCGGGCAACATCATGACACAGAGTACCAAGCGGGAAGACAATCTCTTTCAGTCAATAGTCTTCGGTTGTCGGCTAGGTATACCACGCGCATGTTTCCTCTCGCGGCATGTTTGTTTCACAGCCGTAAGTACCCATAGCGCTTGTACGAGCGAGTCTGACCAATGGATTTGTTCTTGATTAGCAGCCAAATGAAAGAACAGTTTAGATCAGGGGTATTGCAGCACGTATGCGTTGTTGCACTTCATCCCAATAGTTTGTGTGAAATCTTCCCAAGGACACACGGTCAAGCAGCCGCCCGTGACACGTTTTGTATGTCGTAGAAGCAACCCCAAATACTATCGGAACAGCCCTGGCCCGAACAGTGTGTCGTTCAATCAGTAACATGTCTGATCTCCGGTTCTTGTGCGGCATTACTCTCGCATCTGCAAACTCATGCGGAGGATTGATAAGTGTATGCGCCACTTTCTTATACCGTTGGAGATGGAAATCGTGCGCTCAAGCGACACGAAGACGCTGTGTGACATGAGAAGCCTGCATGCAGCCTCGTACCTCTTACATGACGATCAAGGGGCGTATGTAATGGCGATTTGTTGAGGCGATGCGATTTGCTTCAAACTAAGCAGCATCACTGGTCCCACCACGCATCCCTCTGGTAGGTCAATGGTCCCGGTTCGCGTTGAGCTGGCTCGTTGCAATTCGTAGTCGGCAACAAGACATAGAACTAGCGTCAGGAGGATTTTACCCCTGGTCTGAGTAGTTGCTAGGTGATGAATGTAGCGAGTCGCGCGAATAGTTCAGCCCACTTCCGACATGTTTGCTCGAGTAGGAAGATGTACTGCCGCCGGCATGGGGATGCTTGGTCCTCCATCCAGACTTCTGGCCCTCCTCGGCACCTTGCTCTCCTGACGACAGTTCTCTTGGTGGGTTCTCGTATTGTTCTTCGCTTCAGAGCTGAGATCATCGCTGCCAATCATATCAGGCTCCTTCTCCGTCCTAGGTTTCCAAGACGGCAGTTCGTAATCAGGCACGGATGTGCTACCTGTAGAGGAATCTCCCGGTTTTCTCATGCGGACGTCTTCTTGCGAGAACGAGATATGGTCGCTGCCGAACAAACCGCGAATGAGCGAACGTCGTTGCTGTGGTACTTCCGCAAACATATTGACATTGAACATGTCTTCACCGGGCGAAGACGAGAAAGTCAAGAGTCGTGAAGGATCATTACCAGGGTTCGGGCTGCCTAGGGCTATGGTCTTGATGAGGTGAGCCATAGACATTTCTATATTGAGCTTGACGAGGTATGCAAGAGGATGGAACATAGCGTAGCTGTAAAAGTTAGTCGCGTTGAGCGAGGGTGCACTTGAGCAAGCCAAACTCACACAAATCCATTAGGGATGCTCATCGCGCCAATGATCAAGACGTCCAACAGGAGAGAGACGACAATGATGCGCTTGTTGAAACGAACCAGGCGATTGTACTTGCTTAGGCCGTTCTTAACCAGATCCGCATTGACGACGCGGATGAAGTACCAATTGAGGTATCCATCGAGGAGAAGAAATAATACTTTCTCTGTGCGATCCCAAATAGCGTTAATTCGAACCCAACTGCGTCCGTTAGTGGGAGTACTCGTGAAAAATGGATTGCAGGCGTACTTTGAGCTTATTTGCAGCCGCGCAGGTATCCAGATGATGAACACGCTGATATTGATCAAGGTCACATAGATCGCGGCACCTGCGACAAGGCGCCGGCCTTTGACTCGATCCCCAAGGATGATACGAATGCGATTGATAATAATTTGAGGCAGTAACTGAATCTGAAAAACCCAGCAAAGCACTGCTGATGTCAGCCAAGTACAGATGCCAAGGCTACGGTATACTTGCGGACTGAGAAGAAGAAGTAAAAGCTAGGTTCTATAATCCTCAACAGATACAACAGGCAATCGATGGCAAGAGCTACCGAAGCCGCGATTTCCAGCCAAACCATCCAGATGTAGACACTGGTCCTCGGGCGCCGACATGCTTTCGTCTGCCTAATAGCGATGAAGGCTGCGGTTATGGCGAAGAAGTTGGTCAGACCGAACGCTGCAGCCGCTACAGCTATGTCTGCGCGAGTCACACGTATAGGGCGGTAGTTGTCGCGAACAAACGGACCCCAAGCACCGAAATCTTGGGGTGGAGCGATCTCTTCGCCCATGGGGAGTCCTAGGAGGCATTCGTTGCGGATGGCGTGGGATGCATAGCGAGATATGAGGTAGAGCCTACCAAGGCTATTAAGAAAATTTCGTTGTTTGAAGCGGCCCGTGGCTTGCACTATTGGGGGATCGCGGAGCCGATGGCGCTACCCCACAAAGTTCAGGATGTAAAGATCCGGTAACGACGAGGGACCATCGACGCGCGTGCATGATAGGCGTTCCATCGGAATGACACCTGAGCTCTGCACATCACGATACACCTCGATGCGAACACTTCTTACAACGGAATTGGATCGCTTGAGATGCCTCGAGCAGAACAACGGTCTACAATGACGTCGATCGTATCTTGGATGGCTGTCGGGATCTTGGGCCGCATATGCTGATTGGGCGAGTTGCGAATGAGATGTGATGGTGGCTTCGGTTTGCTTCTCCTCAACAGCAGCCAACATTGTCTATGCTGCAAGCTGAGTGCTGATCGCGATCATTATGACCCTCTGGTCACCGCGTGGTTTAGGGTAGCGGATCTCGGTGGTTTTCAGTGGTAGTGCCTCCGGCCGAGCGCACTTGCCATATTTCTAGGTTCATCGTCATTACGTGAGAAAGACGTTGCCGTACATCACGGTATCGGAAAATTGTAAAGGCAGATAGCTCTGACTGCGTTTTCGCTGGTAGTTGTGAGATGGGTGAATATACGACAAAATTGCCCGAGGCTGTGCTGATGGATTTGGCGGTGACTGATGCGAGGGGGTTGTGACGTATGAAGATCGGCGCCGCTCACTTAGCTCGTCTTACATAATCACCCAAATGGGCTGACAGGGCTCCGCTCGATTCCGTCGACAGATATCCCCACACTATACATAGATCTCGCTCAAACAATGGCGCAACGTAGCGCAGGAGATTTCGACCCGGAGGACACGATGGGGACATCTGCTGATACGCTAGTACGACTTGGCACGCAGAATGAGAAGGCGTCAACTGAAGCTACACCAGGCCGAGTACAAAAGATTCACTAACACACTGTCGATTTTGGTGATGACTTCATGAACGAACTATTGAAAACTGGAGTTTGGATGCTTTCCCTTCCTGGACCCTGCTACATGAATCAAGATCTCATCAGTGCTCTCATTACGTGGCTCGTTTGCTTCTGGATCATCGACACCTTCAAAACCTCCTCCATGTGCCCCGCTTGCTATATTCACCGAAACCTGAACCAACGGTCTCCGAAGGCGCGGTACATAAGGTGGCCCTGAATCATAGGCGAGTTATTGAACACATCCAACCAATCGCAAATCTGTTCCATAGTCGGACCCTCGGATAGCACATGGTACAAAATCTGATCCCGAATCTCAGCTGGTATGGATTCGAGGGTCAGACGCCGGACATGATCGCTCTGGCTCCCATTCTGGCTTCTCTGGGAGTGTTGGCGTTCGAAAATCGGTTTATTAGAACAGTGTATTTCCTGCGCCCTGAAGTCAACCCGAGGGAAGACTCCGCTTGATGCGACTCCTGACTGCAGGGCCTGGAGTTGAAGTGCTTGACCTAAGGAGAGAAATTGATCTACTGTAAGATCGCGAGCTGGGTAGGATAGTCTCAGAGTGTAGAACCGCGTCATTTCCATGAAGTCTGGTGGTGCTCGTACATCGTAAACGTATGGCCCCGGGCCCGGCCCCGGCTGTGCGA
Organism: Alternaria infectoria; assembly: GCF_024043175.1. Classification (NCBI taxonomy): domain Eukaryota; kingdom Fungi; phylum Ascomycota; class Dothideomycetes; order Pleosporales; family Pleosporaceae; genus Alternaria; species Alternaria infectoria. The sequence continues at coordinate 1,587,303 of NW_026250694.1, read as the reverse complement.
CTAAGATACGAAGATGCGCCGCATGCACATACCGTTTGACAGGCAATGGGTGAAAGCAAGTGTTCTCGACGATATGTTGGAGACGCGCGTTGTAGTGTTTCGCCCATTCGTACTCGAAGTCGAAGGCAACCTTCTTGCACGACAGAAGGAGACCAGCATAAGGTGCGAGATTACCTGGGCCAGGTGCTTTCGGAGCGGCGGCAAGAACGTATTTGTAGACCTTGACTTGGAGCTCGGCGGGAAGAGTCAAGAAGCCATCGGGCTGGGTTGCGGCGGCCATAATGAGTTTGCGAAAGGTACGCGGTATGTGTTGAGGGGTTTGTTGTAGGTTGATAGAACGATCTTCTGTGTTCTGCAGTCAATAGAGCACGGAATATATATGTGAAGTGGTAGCCATAGGCAGCCGTGTATGCACCCGCATATTCACTACGTGCATAACGCAATAACGATGCGGCTACTTCCTTATACCCATCTTTCTTTCGGATCTACAGTCTTCTTAACGCAGTAACGATTCCGTCATACATTCTTCATAGAGCTTACAGGCATGAACACCACTCACTGTGGTACTTGTTTAAAGCTTTCCAAGTCAATTGGTGTAGATTATCGTTAGAAAATAGGATTGACGACAGTAGTGACAGTTCTAATGGAAATGAATATACAGCTAAGGAGTTGAAAAAGAGCCCGAGACACGAACGATGAATCGGATAACATATCCATCTCGAACGAGAAGTATTGTAGACCATGGTTGAGTACGGGAACGACCATTTCGACGAACAACCCTGGTAAACCATCGTTATCGACTTACCAACCTGACCAATGTACACACTCAAAGTCCCTCACGGGAAGACTTGAAGCCCGCGCGCGAAACCCGAACGAAGCATCTCAGACAAAAGGACTCGGGCAGCATACCGAGGGTCTACAACCCGGATTGGCATCCGTAGAAAAGAGTGGGGAAAGCTTATGCACGACATGTTATCTATTGCCTCGACTCGCATAGCGTGATCCTAGCTACCCGCAGCACGGGACCAAGCGAACGCAGAATACACCAGTAGGATTGGCTTAATCTTCGCCCATCTAGGAAGCGGAGAAACAGTGAAAGGATAACGGGCTTCCCAAGTTGCGATTTCGTGGTTGAGCCGCTGTTGCACCGCGCTCTCACTGGTCGGCATATGAGCTAGATAGCGGGCCAGCAATTTCACTTCCTAGTTCGCCACCGGGGTTTAGTTTACATTAATATCTCTCTTACCTGAGTTGCGGCAGAGCTTCCAACCTCGCAACCCTTGGGATCATAATCGCGTTATTCATTCTCGAATTCATTCCGCCGACGTAAAATGGCGCCACAGACGTCAATCCCTCTAGCTGCGAACGTACTCGGGACCATTGGAACAGTATTCTGGTGCGTCCAATTACTACCGCAAATATACCGGAACTGGAGAACCAAGAAGACAGATGGACTGCCTGAGTCCATGATGCTGCTATGGTCAATTAGTGGAGTGCCCTTCGGAGTGTACGCCATCGCGCAGCAATTCAACATCCCGCTCATCGTCCAGCCGCAGTGCTTTTGTGTGTTGTGCGGTGTTAGTTGGGCGCAGTGTCTTATTTACAGCCGGTGAGTCCATCAAAATGAAACGACATTGCCTGGCAAGATCGGACGGCTAACCAGGATTAGGAAATGGCGAACCTGGACTGCATCTCTTCTGCTCTTCGCTCTTCTCGTCTTGTTCGCAGGGGTAGAAGTTGGTCTTGTCTATGCTATCCGACAGCCATACGCCGACGGGTTGGAGTGGCCAGTCCTATTGATCGGCATCGTTGCCTTTCTCACTCTCATCTCAGGCTACATACCTATCCCATTTGAGCTACTCAAGAGAAGGGGCCGTGTCGTAGGTATAGACTTCATCTTCTTGGCCATCGATTGGAACGGCGCGTTCTTCTCGCTGATGGCTCTCGTAGCCCAGAACGAGTTTGACGTGCTCTTCGGGACCATGTACGCATTATGGTATGTATCGTGGTAATCATGTTATCAGTGAATAAGACTAACGATGCTTAGCTGTGCCATCGAGATGAGTATGGTCGTCTCACACTGGGTCTGGCTGTTCCGAACTCGTGGGATCCGTAAACGCGCGAAAGGAGCTGGCGTGAAGTTCGATGAGTTCGAGGAAGCAATAACCTGGCAGGCTAAGGGTATTGATGTCGAGAAGAAGATCTTGCGCTTCTTCTCGAAAAAGAGCAGGCTCGAAGAGAGTACGCACACACATGGGAATGGTACGGACACCCCGGTCAACCCGGAGGAGATAACCCCAAAGACAGTCCCGAATGCGGTTGTATAACAGCACGATGGCGATAAGACAAACTTGTCTTTGTCTCTAAGGGGTATTGTTTGGATTTGGTGGATACAGTCCCGTTCTTTCGCGTGTGGACGAAATGCTTTGGTCGCAAACCTAGCTAGGCCGCTGGGTCGGCAAGATGTTCTTTGGTGGCGTCCGCAGTATGAAGATACATGCGCTCTTGGTCACAAGAGTGCTTGTGCTGTCGCACCAGCGGTCGCGTCATTGTATTGGTATAAAATAACAAGGAGTTTAGTGTTCGTGGTGTCTCGAGAGGAAGTCGCGCAACAACGGCAACAGCAGGGCGGATTCGATTATGTAAGAGCCAGCACAGATCACAAGGCTTGGGATCGCCATCCGTCATCAACATCTTCACGAGAGCAACACACAATCAATTCATGAACATTAAGATATCATTATGCCGTGTCGTCGGTATTACTAAGAAACACAAGCGGCGCTCAAGCACCTACGGCGCTGCGCGCACTCTGCCTGCGGTGCATCGCGTACCTGTTCTCGCCACCCGGAACACCGCGCACCACACTACCCCTGCGAGAGTTGGGCATTGAGCCACCCTGCTGCGCGAATGAGTTTGCGCGGGAACCGTACATGCCTGGGAGGCTGCTGACGCGGCGGCCACCAGTCTCGTCGCGAGCAGCACTAAGTTGCTGTGCGAAGGGACTGCGCTTCCTGAGTTCAGGACCCTTCCAGTAGATGACATAGACCGAGACTACGAGAAGAAGAGATATAGCGAAGAGGATCGTGGACGCGTATGCGAGATGGTTTTCTCCGCCAATGTTTGAGAAGAAAGGCGTGGCGGGGAGCGTGAGAACACCAGCCAGGAAGTCACGAGCCCAGCCGTTACCACCAGTCGCGGAGGCTGAGTAAGGACCGTATGCGCAGATCATGTAGTCGATGGTTGCCATGTAAATGGCGTAGTTGGCGATACCAATGATTGCTGATCCAATCAGAGATCCTATCCAGTGGATTGGCGGGCCAGTGCTTGTCCAAGCGAAGATGATGAGACCGATAGGAAGGCACGGCGCGGTGTACAGCAACCACCAAAGACGCGCCTCGTATTGAGACCTCTCATCATCTGGGTGGTCGCGACGGAGGCGCTCGTTGCGCTTGATAGCCGGGAAGAACGAGAACCACGCGATGAAGTAGCCAATACCGATAGCGATGAAGGTCAGTCCAATAGCGTAGGCGGAGAAGTTCCATTGCTCGTATACGAGTGCGTACGACTGCAGGAACATGAAGATGATCGCATCGGAGAAACCGGAGAGCAGGGAGAGAACGAGTACGATGGGTTCCGTGACGAACATGCGGAAGGGACGGACCCAGGTAACGAGAATCTCGTGGACACTGAAACGTTCCTTGAACGTCTTGAGCTCGTTGGGTCCCCAGATGTTGTTGGGCTTGCCGTTCTTCTCGCCTTCTGTACGGCGCTTCTTAGCGATCCGGTCCATAAGGACGGTGGTACGGGTTTCGGGAACGAAGATGGCGTGGGCGATTTGGACGGCTCCACCGAAGATCAACTGGATCCAGATATTCCACCTCCAGGCGAGGAATTGTTCGACGAAACCACCCACGATGGGTCCGAGGACCGAACCGCCGACCGAGGAGAAGACGATGAACGCGACGGCGTATTGTTGGTTGTCACTGACACTGTTAGTATGGAAATCGAATGAAGGTGCAAGGTACTTACGGTTCCCACATGTCCGCGACCATGGCGAGCGTGACTGAACCACCCGCAGTAGAGAGACCACCGAGTGCACGGAATCCAAGGATGGTGCCGAAGTTGGGCGCAATGCCCACGGGAATTTGCCAGATGTTGACAAAGAAGAGACTGAGCTGGAGGATGGGCCATCGTCCTAGCTCTTCACTCCAGGGAGCCCAGAGCTCACAGCCGAACGCGTACGTGATAAGGAAGATGGCTGCACCCAGACGCGCTGCCTGCTTGCTGACGCTGAACTCTTCAGAGATACCCCCGACGGCGTTGCTGTACAACGAGGTGTTGAAGTTCATGCTGACCTGCACCATGAAGACGATGCTGAGAATGGTCCATTTCTTCCATGTTGGAAAGCAAAACCCGAGTTCGTCGTAGCAGTCTTCCTCGGTAATTTCGTAGCGATCGTAGGTACCGTACTTTTCGTAGTGTTCTTTGTCGGCGGCGGTGATCGCGTGATCGGCCGGGTTCTCAGTGTGGTGAAGGTCACCGTCGGAAGCGCTCTTCTTCTCGGCGTCACCAGCTTCGTTCTTGTTGACGGTGTCCATGTCGTGGATTTCGGGCTTACGCTCTGCTGCAGACGCCATGTTGTCGACAGCAATGCGCTTGGGTGGGTTGTTGGTCAAAAGTAGTCAACCCGGGAACCAGTTGCGGGGACTGGGTGGGAGAATCTGGGGTAAGATGATAAAACCCAGACGTCACGCAGGCGGAAGAAGCAACTTATAAGACGCGCAGTGAATCCAGAGGCGCGGGTGCACGCTCCAAAGAGCCCAATGCACACTGTGCGCATCACAAGGCACGCGCTCGAATCCTCGAAACGTCATATTACAGCTTCCACGGCTGACAGGGCTTGAGCGCTATGGCGCGTTGGTGCTAGAGGCCGTTGGACACTGTCCCCGGGACCTCTCAGACCAGGCGATGTAGCATTAAATATGGGTCGAAACTTAAGTGCGCGTCGACCGAAGCGAAGGTAGTATTGGCTTTGGACAGACACGCGGGACGCCTTGCCATCTCCTCACTGTCGGGTGTACACCGAGTAATTGGTAGAAGGTGTGCTACGTCATCCTTGACTGCATTGCAAGTCTTATCTTCGCACGATTCCCACACCACAGATGGTTTCGCAACACCTGATCTTGGCTTTTAAGCCTCCAACACAAGGCCTCCGCCCGCCCTCTAAGCATCGAAAGAAGGCAGACCAAGCTGCGCCGATCGTCCGCGCCAAGTCGCGCCACGCGTCTTAGCCTTGTTTATCGAACTCAAGAATGCGACCCGTGACGTCAGCTCGGCTACCGTCTCGAACGCCTGGCGCCTCGCCCCCATGGCACACCGGCTGCCGGTGCACGATTCACTCCTCCGCGGAACCTCCACTATCGATTTCTCGATCCACCTCCGACCTGCCCCCGACCTGCCCCCGACATTTGCACGTGGGGCATGCAAGTCGCTGACTTCTAGACGGTCTGCCACGCGAAAACACGGTATAGTGGCGGTCGGCTTTCCATTTCCGGATGCTCCGACACCTCCGAACGGCCCACGCGTGCTTCGAGACGCGTTGTGGGTAGGATGAGGCTCAAAATTTGCATATCGACACGCCTAGTAGCGTACATGATGAACGAGAAAATTTTACGGCCCGATGGTTCGAGATGGCAGAGTCGATGTCCGACTGAGCTTCTCGGTGCACGCGCTGGACCCATCGGAGGTGGAGCAGGGTGATATCCGTAGCCTGTTGAGTAAACACATCACCGGAGCGCTCAGCTCTTTACGATTTGCCGATGCACCTGATCTCGAACTCATGGTTGAGTTGGTACCGAAGACACTGTACGGAAGCGAACAAACCGAGCCGGCTCTACCGCGACTTGGGCATTTGATAGCATTACTGATCCTGATCAAGCATACGTCGCGCCCGTGAGACTCCAAATGATCTAGTGTCCACAGATCACTGCATCTTCCGACTACCGGCATGCGACCCTTTCAAACTACCGAGTCGCGACCGAACTAGTTCCCTGAAATGTCATTATACACTCTCAGCCAGGTCGCAAATCCTGTTCACTGTAGGTCCTTCCATCGCGTGTCCAATGCAAGCCTTGGGCTTCAGTGTTTCTCAATCATGGGAACTCAGAAGGTCCTTCCAGGCCGTATCCATCACCTTTGTGAAGTTTCTCCAGATTCGACTTTCTGCCGCCGGCTCGTCTGTCGCCCAATCCGGATCGTTCTCCAGTTGTTGAAGAAATTCATGTTCCATTCCTTTTCTCTTTTCCCCACCTTCTTCGTTCCAATCTTCCAACATGTTTTCGCAGACCTCGCTCAGTTCCTGTATCTTCATCCACAACATCTCATACCTGTTCTCGAACACGCCTCGCAGTTCTGTAGGCAGTATATCAAAGCAACCATTCTCTGCTCGAGCGCAGCCATGTGACGTAGTCGCTGCATGTATTGTCCATTCACCAGCCTCTGTAAATCTCACTGAGCATTCGGGCTTAGGGCATTCAAAAGCATTGCTTTTCCCCTTGTCGAAGTGGTGTCGGTCCAAGGCTTCTATGAAGAGAGGCAAAAGCGCGCGTCTCTGGAGGACGTTCCTATCCGAAACAAAGCTGTGTTTCTCAAACTGCCCGACTAGACCGCGAAATGGCCGTCCAGGCACTAGTACTGTATTATTACGCGTTGTCGCCTCAAGATATTCCCAACCTCCATCTCCAAGAGGCCGAAAGTATAAACTTCTCCACTGCGGCTTCTCCCTATAGCTGTACAAGTCGGTTTTCCAATTTTCACCTTTCCCTCGCGTCTGCATGATGACTGCCTCAGCGGCGACGTCTTTTGGAGAAGCTCGTAACAACACTTCTAGGCATAGTGGCACATTCTCGACTTCCTCTATGACGTCGCAGAGCATCAAATTCTGGTTGAACACTACCCTCTTAGCTGCCGGGCATCTCTTCCTCAATGTAGACCAGAATCCAGCCACAATATCCTGTTGCACGTCTTCTGGGCGGAACGGTTCTTTTGCTTCTCGTTCCGGCCAAAGCCAGTTATGCAGGCAGCCGTACTCAATCTCTACGTTCTGTACATAGGCAAGGAACGTGAGGTCGACGCAAGTATGACCAGAATGGCCGCCTCTGATAATCCAACTACTAGACAGGAGGAAAGAGGCGTCGGCATGTCCCCAGAACAGCTTTGATGACTCGATGCGTAGCATGGATGACGTTCGCATGAGCTGCCAAAGAGTTGGTATCGAACAACATGAGAGGATACGGAGCTGAAGTTCGGTGGGAAGCCTTTGGAATGAAGAGAACCCGGTAGGCGATGGTTGCGATGTATTTTTGCCGTCACGGTGCCTTACGTACGCAGGGAAGAAGACACGTTTTTCGCCACCCCAGTTCATTCTCAGATCCCAATCGAGTGGCTGGGTCCATGGAGGTCGAGGGAGTAGGTTAAGCAGATTGCCAACACTTGATTGATGCATTGTGGCAGGTCTAGGGCGAAGGCTACGAGGCTCGGGGTTCTCTGGTGGTAGTCGCTGCCTACCTGTGGGCGATAGAGGGGGCCAATGAGAGTTCAGAGGCCTTAGCGCCGATCACCCGCGGGGTTGTCGTATGAGCACCCGACGCCATCCTCTGAACTTCAACATTGACCAGACGCACTCTCTATACTCGGACTAGCTAAGAATCGCCACAACTGTTGGTTGATGCGCTAAGTGTCGTTTTTCCAAACGCCTTCATGGAGCACACATTTGGGTAGGTCACCAGGTGTCGCGTCTTCGTACGACTTCGGATTTGAGGTGAAGGCAGGGCTGCATACAGACGGGCCGTCCAGGTGATGATGGATCAATATGGACTCAGTTTACGAGAGAGACACGCTTGTAGGATGAGGTTTATCTTCCTTCAGCTTCACCATAGTAGGCCAAAGGGAAGAAAAGCTGGGTGTCACGAACATCTGATGAGTACCTGGGAGGGCTAGCGGAGGCTTGTCTCAGCAGTTCCTAACCTCAAATGATTACATTGATTTAGTGCCCCACATCACGAGTCTCTACGACAACCACTGATAAGTGAAAGCGAAAGGCCAACATGTGTTATTAACCAGCTTTCTCGCGGCGTCGTTTGCGCGAAAGCACGTGCAATCGACTGATTTCTCATACGTGACACAGAAGTCGGACATAGGCCTCGGCTTCACTAACGATCGGAATGTTGGCAAACGGGCACTCACTTGCTGACTCTGGAATTAGCCTGCCTTTACTTTCTGCTCTTCCCAACACATAAGCCTGCGCTCCCGTTGGATCCTTGCCTCCTACTTCTTCCTCCACCAACAAGTCAAATCAACTCCTTCCCAATTCGACTCATCACTTCGTCCCCCTACAGTAATCTCTCACCCGCAATGCGTCTCCTCATCCTCTTTCTCACGCTGCTTTCGGTTGCAGCTGGCTTCACTTTGCAAAAGACTGATGGCACCACGATCGAGCTCAGCGATGAGCCTATGGTCATCGACGGCAGCGAAGTGATCATGCCTCAGGAAATGTTCGCGAGCGCGTCCCGCGTCAAGCTCGACGGTATCTCGGAGGTTGCCGACGTCAGCACTACAGACATTAACCCTTTTCCGGCTGCTGTACGTGCACACCACTACCTCTTACTTATCTTCTCTAACTTCCCTCTAGGTACACCTCTACGAAGGACCTTACAAGCAAGGCAGGCGAGCTAAAGCCTACCTATGCGCTACAGGAATGAATGGTTGCCTCGCAGACGGCGCGTGAGTGCACCGAGTCAGTCCACTTCACCATGACTAACATATTCAAGCTCTGAGCCATGGGCTTCTTCGCTCACTCTACAAACATGCCCCCACGGCTCACCAACTGGGAACAAGACATTCGCATGTTTCTTCTTCTCGTAGGTCTTATCGAGCAAGCTCATCTGCGGTACGAGAGTAACGTTAGCTAGCACACCGACCTGCGACTATACTTCTAGGTTTCTTTTGACGCGCACGTCTATCGACGATCTCACAAAGTCGACGCCGAGATTCGATGTGAGTACCAATGAGTCTGGACGTCGTGAAAGAAGCGTTCCTTTACTGACCATGATGAACAGGAGACGATTAGGTCCATGCAGTGCTTCCAAGATAAGGATGCTCACGTCGCTGGAGTTGATGCTCGTTCTGAGCGCCACTCCGACATCAGCACCGCAGACATCGGCACCGCAGACACCCGCGCCGCAGACGTGTACTTGGTATGGCGCATCATAGTCCCTTTGATCAACTCGCTGATATCCATTTAGCTTGCCCTATTTGAACAACCCGATTACCAAGGTAGCAGAAGTGTCGCCTACTCCTGCCACCAGGGCGATAGTGGCTGTAGGGTAATCAGGGAGTAAGCGCACCAGACTCCACCATGTACATTTGCTGATACATTGTAGGGACAACCCTTGGGCTTCCTCGGTCATTTTAACTCCGTGTCCCGACGGCTATAACAATAGGGACAGGCCTTTTACCTGCAAATTATACGAGTAGGTCTCATCAAGCAGGCTCACAAGTGATACAAGGCTGACCCAAGCTAGGAATTCCAAATGCCAAGGTAACCCGTCGTACTCGGCCCGCGAATCCATTGCAAATCTTGCTACTATCGGATTGGATGTGAGTGCTCTAGATATTTGGCCCCTTTTGGCAAGGACATCTAGACTAACGGCAATGGACAGAACAAGATCAAGTCTGTCGACTGCTACTTCGACACGCTGCACGGTGAGTAGGTGGCGTATCGAGCTTGGCCTGTCTCGGCCTTAGCCCCCAGGCGTTCTCTCATATGACTGTCAAAACGACACGGGCATGCACTGCAGAGTGCACAAGCACTCGCCACTAGGAAAGATGAAATGAGATTCCTAATGATACATAATTTGTCTTCGGACTCAGACTCTAAACATCGTATTACTCGCAATCAAGGGCCTACACACTGGTAGGTACTGAATCGCGCCGACAAAAGACAGGGATCTTATTGTACCTCGCCTTCACCTTCACCCAGCTTCACGTCGACCTCAATAACCCACATCTGCGTTGGTTGTATTGTGACGCACATCAATGTATACCCCAGCCCTCACTATTGCACCCATCCACTGCTCTTGTGAAGTCGTAATCGCATGCAGCAAAAGGCCCATCGATAATTACTTTACCGTGCCATGTCCGTGCATTTGCTCTCATGCCTGCGGCTCCAACACCCATATCAGACCATGCTCATCCTCAATACCGACATCGAGTTTTTTGAAAGCTGTCGATCCGTGCAGCGCCAGAAAGTCACATGAAAAGTCTTGAATCAACTCCTTCAGGCCCTCCAGTTCCGCACGACGACCCCTAAACACGTGGAATCGAACCTTGGTCAAATGACCACAGTCGGCCAAGCCATGTAGACGCAGACGCTCGAAGATCTCAGCACCAGTGCTAGGTTTTTTCTCTGTCGGTCCACTTTCCGACCATTTATAAAGATGTGGTGAGACCATATGGAACACAACTGTCTTTAGCGCGGTGCACACCTTGATCAAAGGTATAGCTTTGCTGAAGTCGTCACAGAAGTCTCCGTAATAGGCAAATTGAACATGTTTCAACCATCGTAGTCCCTCATTGGCTTCTCCGAACTGTGATAGGAAAGCTTCAAGAACTGGTGAGTCGTCACTGTTGTCCATGAAGATTGTTTGGTATCGCAGGTAGAGTCGGGAAGCGATGATGCGCTCGAGCTTGTTGGTAAAACAAATCGCTGGGAAAGAGTCCTGGAGTGCGTTCTTGCCGGGAATGCCGGTGGGAATGTCGGTAGGAACGTAGAGTTTGTTCCTGAGATGGCCGCCAGCGAACATGGCGTGCTTGTATATAAGCTCCTTGACCTCGAGAGGAAGAGCGACGAAATTGAACGGTTTGTTACCGGGAGTAGCTTGGCAGACAGCGGCGGAGCTGGTGAGCGACATGTTGGCGACAAATCCTGTGGTACCGGATTGTGCAAAGATGTGTTGGGGTAGGCGCCGTCCAGCTAGACGCTTTTCGTGAGTGGATAGACGATGGAGAGGGGTGAGGGCTGCTGAAAAGCTAAATAATAGCGAGAGAAGGTCGCAACGAAATGACGATCAGGCGCTGCTTCGTGCACAGACTCTCGGGCGCTGGTCGTGTCGCGGAGGTGAAAGATCGCAACCAGGGACTTGGCTGCAGGCACTACAGTCTGTCGTACAGTAACTGAGAGCTGCAATGACAGCGATGTTCAAAGACGCGAAGATTCAGACCGGATTGACACTCACTGAGTCGGAGCTGTTGTTGGGTGGTTTGGCGCAGGCTTGAAAGGTGCTGCCCAGAGGGAGAGTAGCACCAAACCACGTGAAGACGCGCTTACTCCCTTAATCTCTTAGCGTCCGCCATGGTCCCACATCCATGTCCAGATTTGCATCAATATGATCACTCCTCACGAATCTGCCAAGTTTTCTGTTGATTCATCAGAAAATGTCAATGCCGTTCTCAAGCCCTCCTGGCCTACACAGGCATTTCATACAGAAGCACAGACTGCCGCACCCAGATATACACAGCCACGCCAGCTTTCTTGAACATATCCCAGGCTTCGTGATTGATGTTCACGTCAGCCTCAGACAAGAGGAAAAGATCGAGACGCGAGAAGATGCCGTATTTGAGCCGGTGTTGAAGGGTATGTTCGACCGATGTGGGAGAAACTGCGCTGGTGCACAGCAGGCTAAGCTTTTCCAGACTTGGAGGTAGTTTACCCTCCAGAGTATCTGTAGATGGTCGAAAGGGCAAAGTAAGCTCTCGTAGGCGGGTGAACATGCTGAAGTCCGATATCAACCCATCGGGATTTACTGGAAACCGGTAGTGTAAGAGTTCGCCATGGTCGATAGGTTCTACGGATAGCGTCTCGAGAACTGACTTAGACACATGTAGACGTTCCAACATCCCAGCAAGAGAAAGAATAGCGCCGTATCGGACGGGACCACCGCCGATACTGCGGACGGTCTGTGCCCGGAAGCGTAAATTGAAGTTTTGTACTTCTAACATATCATCATCAAGTTGATATAGTCGAGGCATAGCCCAATCCGGGCTTTCTCCTTGCAACAAGGAAGCGCACGCAGACAAATGGTGCATGCGTACTAGGGACGGAAACTCAGTATGGGGGAGATCTGCGAGCTCACCAATTTTCAAGGTCCTCAAATTGGGTAAGAGGTGAGTGCTATTGATCAAGAGTCCGCACTTGACATGTAGCTCGCTCAACATCGGGAAACGCACCGGGCCTATGCGCCACGGCGTGGAAGGAAAGAGACGTTCCGAGAACTTGCGATCTGTCTCATCTGTAGGTAGGTATATCCCTTCATGTAGATTGGTGTAGCATTGAAGCTCCAGTCGCTCTAGATTAGGCAGGATTCGGAGTAATCCGCCGTAGAGAGCTGCAGAGCGCCATCTCACAATATGCGAAAACCAATACCGCTCGGAGTCATGATTGCCCATGACTTTTTTGAGGCGGAAGACGAGCTGCTCATACACGTCCTTGTATCCCAAGCAATGAGGGCTGCCGACAATTCTATCGACCTCAACAAAACGGGCATTGTTAGTCGTATCCCAATCGATACGTGTAGCTTCGGCCCTCTCTGCTGTCGAACCGAGGCCGAAAGGCATAGTACAGTTCACGATAGCGAGCGATATCGAGTGTATGTTTGTGAGGAGCTGAGGGCGGGCGAACAATGTGCGTAGCAGCATCATTAGCCGATGCCCCTCATCTGGTTGTTCGATCGTCGGTGCGGAGTAGAGATGCTCGCGTGCGACCTTGGCTTGGACTTTGCCGATGCGCGCATAGGAGGCGAGATCTTTGGAGGAGAGATGTGACGCGATTTGGAGCTCGAGCTCAGTAGGAAGGTCGGCAAAGCGAGCCATGCTGAGCGCGTAGGTGTAAGTGCGGTTGCGCGGGGGTAGGATGGCTAGGATGTCGACGTCGAGATTGCAGCGCTCAGAATGAAGACGCGTGAATGGGTATCGTGAGACTGAGCTGATTAGCACGTTAGATCGTCCGCTGGTGTCTCGACGGCCATATCACAGCCACGCGCTGTCCGATCAGTTTGTTACCACCGTATTTGTCTCTCAGTTGGCAACCCTCCTAATGTTTGCATACAGAGGTCCGCACGCCTACTCGATCTATGCAAGGTTTGAAGACAAGCGAAAGGGCTTACGGATGAACTGTATGTTCCGTGTCAAAGGCAGTGGCCTTGGATTATTGGCAATGCGATAGCCGTCGTCCCAACCCTTACGAGCCTGTAACAGACGAACTTGTCTCGGCTTTGCCCAGGTGGCTTGCACTAACTCACTCGTGCTCGAGGATCGGAGGTTAGTGTACGCACAAGAAAGGACGCGATCACAATGTAGATTGTACGAAGGCAAGAGACATGACGAGAAATGACGTGGAAGTGGAGCGAAGACGCGTGCCGCACACGCGCTGGACCCCTGACGCTTATCTTATCGCGTGTCTGCGTATCTGTAGCAAATCCAACTCGCGCAGGTCGTGCCTGCTATTCTTCCTCTCTTCCGTCTCAAATGTCTTTATCGGCATAAGATTCCAAGCTCTCGACATGAGGTCTCTGGGCATCTGCCCGACCGAGCCACCCCTCCTTCCTGTTTGATCGTTCGCACCAGCGGCGAAGCGGGGCTGCGGAGCTCCCACCTGCCCCTTGCGGGGTACACTTCATAATGATGTATAGGCTAACCATGACTTTTGAGCCTCTGAGAAGATTCTAGGCGTCCTTGCAGAAGTTTATACTTGAAACTAAGTACAGAAGTTCGCGTCTCTTCACATACCGATCTCGCATTCAATCCATCGCAAACATGTCCGCCGCTCAAGCGCTCCGCCAAAAGCAAGCCCCAATCAAAGACGGGTACCGCAGCGACCCGTCTTCCGCCGTTGTCACCCTCAAGTCTACTGGCTCGCTTGACGACCATTCGATAACATGCAAGCTTTCCGATAGCTCAGCTGTGAAGGAAGCGCATAGAGTGGCTGGTCTGCATCAAAAGGCTGGCGGTGACGACCCAGCGATATCTGGCGAACTATGCTCTGGTGGTAAGCAAAGACTCTATCGGAATTATATGTGATACACATGCTGACTTTACGCGCCGTCCATTAGACATGCTTCTCGATGCCCTCGTAGCCTGCTCAGGCGTCACCCTAAAAGCCGTCGCTACCGCCCTCGGCATACCCATCGCCTCCGGCACCGTTACCGCAGAAGGAGACTTGGACTTCAAAGGCACATTGGGCGTAGACAGAACGGCTCCCGTTGGCATAACAGGCATACGGTTGGAGTTTGCGGTCAGGTTTGGGGAGAGGGAAGACGGCAAGGAGGTCAGCGAGGAAGAAATTGAGAAGTTGGGCAAGTTGACAGAGAGGTATTGTGTGGTGCTGCAGACCTTGGTACATAAGCCCACCATTGCTGTCAGGCTAGCCGGAAGTGGTGGCGGGAAAGAGGGGGATGGTGTTAGTAGGGAGGTGTCACATAAGAGCGAATTGTAGCTACGGAACGTAAGTTGATTTAGACGCTATCTAGCTGAACATAACAGACTACATTCATTCGTACATTCCACACATCGCTATATCTCATCAACAAGCCAATGCTTCTCCCCTTTCCATCCCAACCTATCTCATATTGATAGGATGAATCTCGCCATCATAATCATCATACATCTGGTAAGGCGATGGGACGAACCTCTCACTAAGCTTCAAGCGATGCCACTCGTTGTTGTAATACTCCTCAAAGTCCTCCGGAGACACCAGGTTCAAACGGCTCTGCAACATCATACTCGGCAGACGATGGCCGTCCTCACCGTACTTCGGGTCTTGGAGCCTCTCGCCAGTATAGATGATGAGGCAGAAGAGGTGCGTAGGCAACAGCGGCTTGCCATCCTTGCGAGCAATGATCAGAGTGCCGGTCTTAGTCTTCTGGTTAGGCGGGTTGAGCATCGCCGCGTTGTGGTTCTCCCGACGGGACTCGACGTCGCGGTCGCGCCAAGAGAGCGCAGGGGGCTCTTTCCGGATGATGAGTGGAATGCCGACTCTGTCGGCGACTGGGCAGGGGACCTGCGAGTCCTTGCTCAGGATGGAGCGCGGCTCGATTTGGCTCTCATATGTTGGATGGCCGAAGAATAGCTTGTCGCCCACGCACGTGAGGCGCACGGCGAGGACACCACCAGTCTTCCTTGATATGACCTCCTTCGCCCGCAGGCTGTCTTTGTAATGGTTCTTCCTCAGGGCATCGACGGCGTGGCGGAAGTCTGCCGGTGTGCAGTTGAGATCGGAGGTTTTGCGTCTGTCTTCAGGACAATGGCAGCCCCAGGCAAGGACGTGACCTTTGCCGTGGAGTCGCGCAAGCTCAGGATCGATGTCCATCAAGCTCTTGTCTGTATCGAGTTATTACATTGCCCGTGCAATCTATACAAAGGCATTGACGAACTGATTGGTATATCCTCCGGCAAAGGCTCTTCGAAAGATCCCAGGTTTCTCGTAAAGAGCAATCCGAGATGCTTTCCAGCAATGTGCCTCTTAGTCGTGTAATCGGTGCTGTCTTCCTCGAAGTATCCTATGGGGTTGTTGCGATTGTTGCAGTTTACGCCATAAAATTCGAAGCCCAGCTCTTGTACGTACGCTTTCTTGGGCGACGGAATCTTGGCGTTGTAGGTGCCAGGCTCGAATAGAGTCCACTCGAAGCGAGGCGCCTCTTCATCTTTCGGGAAGACAATGATGCTGTAGTGCTTTTGACTGGGCCGGTTTTTCATGTGCTCGCTGAAGGACTTGCAAATGAGCTTGTGGACTTTCCAATCGGCCTTTTGGCACCGCTTGGAGCAGTACTGGATTCCGTTACAGGCGACACATCTGAGCTTGCCTTCGTCAGGGCATAGCGCGCAGTGGGCAACCATGGTTTCGATGAGTTCTTGTGAGGTTTTTGAGATCAATTGAGGGGAATTGAGGTGTAGGATGTGAAGAATTGAGGCGTGGTGCTGCTACAACAAGGGGAGCATAACGAGAAAACGACCTGGCATTTCCTCGGCAACGCGGATGTGGGGCTGACGCGTCAGGCTCCTGAAACGTGGCCCGTTTAAGCTAGTGACCACGCGCATGCACGTGAGAACGCGACATCTCATTATTCGGGCAAACCATCTAATCACTCTGTCGCGCTCTCAAGTTCGGCGAATCTGTATCGAGTTTTGAGACAACACGAAATCGTATTTGCTACACGGACTAAAGAGCTAACCATCAACGAATCTCGAACACCATCGAAGGAATGACCCCTTCAGCACCCTCATTCTGGTGCTGCATTGCCTCACCATCCATCATTCCATGAATGTAACACTCGCCAAGAAGCGTGTAAGAAAAGTAGCCTTCGTCGCCGAGCCTCTCACGCAGATTTTCCCTGACTTTCTTATCGTATTCTTCTATCTCGTCAGCCTCCAACTTCGTTTTGTTTACGGGGCGGCGCCAGCTGGGCCGGATGGCCGCTGGGATGTTAGGCGGCGCATGTGCAGTAAAGGGTCTCGAGCTCGACGATCTTGAACTTGCCTGAGACGTCTCTCCGTTCCCGTAAGGTTCCGATTCTGTCTTGTGGTCACCGTCATACGCATCAATTTCTCTCTCGGTCTTTCCGTGACCCTCAGTGCTGTCAGGCTCCTCGTTGTCTCCATGATACTGAGAGTATTCATCGTCCTGATCATTTCGATGCTCCTCGTTGTCTCTTGTCGGTGAGTCATTCCTTTCGAGTCCCTTGTTCGCTATCTGGTAGCCACCAGTCACACCTCCATTGTGGGTGTGGCGTTCGCTCATCACGCGGTACCGGTGCTGATCCGTCTGGTCATCCATCTTCTTGATATTTCCTTTCTCCACGCGCATTTTGACAGCCTCGTATTCGCCATGCTGCATTTGTTTCCAAAGATGTTCACTGTACTGTAGCGCAAAGTTGATCCGATTGGCCTTCCCTTTTCTGGTCATTTGCAACCAGCGCCTACCGGCAACAAGTGCCAGCTCGAAATCCCACCAGTCTACCAATGGTTTCTTCTTCTTGGTGGCTGTGGGGCCTTCTTTAGAAGTGGCAGGGGGAGCACCTTCAGTCGTTGTTGGTACTTCAGTAATTCTCCCCAGCATGGTTGCAGCACCCAGTGATTGTCTCCGTTTTCGTGATGTCTGTCGGCGCAGGTTTTCGTCCGTCTCCTTTTTGCCTGGCCTGTTCACCTTCCTTCTAGGGTACTCCTTTCTCTCATTCACCTCCTCGTTAATGCGGGTCTCAATTGCGGGCCATACCTTCTTGCGCTCTGCGCATAACCAGGATTTGAAGTCGGTTATGGCTTGCTTCAACGTGTGTAGAAGGATGCTCGCGGTTTTTTGCTTGTCTTTGGATGACATTCTGGAAGGATCGATACCGTGGCTACGCATGTAGTCGGTGGTTCGCAGCCATACTCGACACAGCCTTGCCATCTCTTTGTCTTTCCAAGCTTCATGTCGTCGTTTACGCAAGATGTATTGCCTCAGTTTCTTTACAACAGTATTCTTGACATCGACCAGTTCTTGTTCCATCTCTTCCTTGAATACTTCTTCAGTCTTCTTCGGGCATTCCCGCAGCACGACCGGAACACTGCATCCGTAGAGTATGCAGACCAAATCGCCTTTTTGGACATCTTTCCCGACCAGCCCTAGTGTCCCGCTTTCGGTACGCACAAGAGCACGGTTCCATGTGACGGCCTGCACACGGCGACAGAACTGGGCGACGACAGAATTGCGTTCGTATTCAATGAGCGCGGTAGTGTCGATTGCGCCGCTCTCAAGACCACCTTTTCTGAACGATTCTTGGCAAGCCCGCGAGTAGTATACGGGTGGATTCTTGCCATCTTTGCCCCGGTTGGCGACGAGCGTCCGCCAAAACATATCAGGTGGGAACCCTTTTCCGTCTTCCCACTCTGCAAGATCAAGCCATTCTGCGGGAATATGCCCGTTGCGAGATACCTGTGTGACATCCTTTATAACATCAAGCGTGAAGCCGCGGACGTACATGCTGAATCGACCCTCGTCAAAGTGCCCAGGTTTCAGTCGCTTACGAAATCGGAGTGCCTTGATGTCGACGCCCTTGGTCTCAGCAGCAGAGTAGGAACTTGGAAGTCCAACCAAAGGATCGGCGTTAATGCGACTCATCTTGGGGCCGGTCAAACCCGGCCGTTGGGCCATCGCGTATGGTGCATTCGAGAGTTGTGGTACCCAGGAAGGCAATGCCATATCCCCCGATTCAGCAATCGTAGATACGTTCTGAACAGATGCTCCCTCAGGTGGGTCAGGAGGTTCGGCATGATTGGAAAGTGCTCTACGGCTCTCGCGTCCCTTGCGGCGTGCTTCAAGGTCCTTCTCTCTTTTCTTCCTTCTTTGTTCTTTCTCCTTCTCTTTCTCCTTGGTATCCCGCATCTTTTGTAGCTTCCTCTCCTCGATGGCCCATGGGCGGCAAATGACATCCAGCGCGCGACTTGCGTTGCCGTGAAGAGAACGGTCGATCGAGAACTGAATGAAGTCCTTGCATACATCTACGTACGGCAGTTTGTAGTCGACGTTGTAGCTCTTGCGCTGTGTGTAAACCTCAAGGCCTGCTTGAGCGCTTCTAGACGTGACAGCAGCATTTACGCTCACGGCTCGTGGTGTAGTGTCCTTCGCGATCGCAAGCAGTGCATAAATTGTGTCGTGAGGAACGGTGGTATCGAAAATGGTCAAGCTTGATACCAGATATTCCAGACTCAGAAGAGGCTGTATACGATGTCTCGAGCTACCAGATACGTCCTCTACATGGCTTGAATGAAGGGGTGCAGATGTGTAGTCGTCTTCGCTGTCGCTTGGGTCAGAAAAGGCTTCGCTATCCGAATCGGTGATTGACTCAATCTGTGCCAGAGGGTCTGGCACGGGTTGCGCTACTTCGGATTTCTTGTAGTCGCGAAACAGGCGCTCTGTCGCATCAACAAGCAAGCTAGCGCCGAGGGCAGAGACGTAGTCGAAAACACTGGGAATATACTGGTACTGTCGATCTTTCTTCATGACCTCCGACAGGCGATGCGTCGCTGTTTCCACCTCCACGAAGAGTTCCACGGCAACAGCGAATTTCTTCCAAGAGATCCTATCTCTGCCGCAGTAGATGATAGGGTTCTTCGCCAAGGCCAATTCTTGAACAACCCACCGTCGTGAGAACCATGGTCTTTGCATCAGATCTAGTAAAGCGACCCATTTCTTGCTCGCGTCCTGACTGTCGCAGAGGGTGTCGAAGCTTCGTAAATGTGAGACTTCTTTCTTGATGAAGCGCAGTGCCATGCGACTGGATTCTGTCGCGTCCCCAAGCCAGATGCAAACTCGCGAAGCGTTGCCGTAAATTATGTTCATCATCTCGACTTGATGATTCTTCTCACCCAGGCTACAGAAGTCAGCGATCATTGATTGAGTATCATTGACTGACCTACTCGTCTTGGTCGATGCAAACCATGTCAATCCACAGGAAGCGGCTACGGTCCGGGTAGCGAAGTGCCTTCATAGCAGCCACAAGGTTCGGGCTCACTTTCTTGATGTATGTCTTGCGATTGCGTTGAATCCTGATCTCAGCAGACTTGCCTGCTGTGCCCCAGCACCACGACAAGGCTTCATAGGGATATTGGTGTCTCTCGTTCTCGCCTGGTGTGATCAATGCACAAAGAACTCCAGCAGCCGAAGTTTCGCTAGAGAAAAGCTCAAGGATCCGAATGGTCCCCTGGCTGCGTGGCAAAGGTTGATAGCTGAAAGTGCTGTATTCACGACGATGTTTCCACGACGAGTTGCCCGTTCCATGGACATCATTGCTATCCTTACCCCGCCTCTTGCCCGTCCTGGCCTTTTGTTGCTCTGACAAGTCGTTATCGGTGGAACTCATTGCAATCGAATTCAAAGTAAGTGCTTTATGTACGATGGCAGGTGCTTGACTTAGAGCAAGCAGTTCGGCTGGCTAGAGCAACCTGAAGGCCTTTATACCCGCGAGGCCGAATCAGGCTCCTAAGTCAGACGCTCGGTACATTAGACATCACCCTTTTACAGAGTGACTGAAGCGAGCGCATGCCTCAGGAAGCGTCAAGCACCATTCCGGTAGAATTGAGCAATGCAAGGTAGCAACGCGACTGCCGTCCAAGGTCTGATTGGACAGGTGATGCTGTTTGGTGGAAGCATGCGGGTGCAGGGTGTTCGCGCACGGCGCCTAGGTACTCATTCTGTAGTACGAGGACGAGTAGCGGAGGTTCGCGAAAGCCCGCACAGCCTTGTGGCTGATCGTCCGGCCTGGCTGCAGGAGAACAATGTTACATTGCATAACAGAGTTTTCAGCCTTGGCGCATGTTTCCGGGATCTTACATGGAGAGTTGAAGCAGGAGGCACGGTCGAGGAAAGACCACGCGCCAGCAGAGCGCTTGTTGGCATGACGGGGGCCGACTTTGTCCTCGGCTTTGGGCCTGGCGAATGGTCATGACATGACACAGGGTGCTGATCAAATTAGCGAACGAAAAGCAGGCGTCAATCAGCCACTTCATGAGCTTGAGAGCTGAGAAGCTGGGAAGGCTGAGAAAGCGGGACGGAAGGCCTGCTTCTGGCCGCACGAGCAGCATCTCCCGCGTGGTCAGCTATAGTTATGACTGCGCATCAAGAGGAGCGGTGAGTATTCCATGGGTAGCAGTTCAGTTAGTGGTGCGCGCAAACGATTGTATGTCGAGATTGGAGGTGCGAACGTGTAAAGCTGAGGTCCTGCAGGACAAGCCTTCATGAGGCGCACACTAGCGCGACTTCCCGCTTTCACCCAAGCGACGGCTCCACGCGCCCGCACCTCCACCCGTTCCGTCTCTTCGGAGGTCTGGATTTTCACTCCTTGAACGGCTGAGAAAGTGTGTAAGCAAGGAATAGCGAATCATCAGAAGCACTCATCCAGATCCGGGATTGGAGTAAGCGAAAAAGGTTATGGTGTATATTCTTTACGTATCATGGCATGGCCCGGCATACAGGTCGTTATCTTAGTCGCCGGCGTATGGGCTGCTTCATCACTTCTTACCGTTATCGATTTGGTCGCGCGGGACGGCTATGGTGGAAGGAGGCTGCGGCTCAGAACCGGGTTCGATGGCTTTGGCCTGCTTTCTGAAGTGTTTCTGCAGCTGAGCTACGGCCACATTCTCGTCTTGCTTGACAGCCGTGTGGCTCTCCGTGTCGCGGTCCCTCCAGTTCGGGCCCAGAATCTCACCAAGGCTGATGGAAGCTCTGCGCTTGATGTTCCGTCTCATACGTGGGTGCCACATGTGGTCGTGTACCATGCCCTTGCCGAAGAGCTGAGGTTCCCGCAGCAGCGGACTGCCCCATATCTTGTTGACCTCGTGAACGTATCGCGCATAGGGGAGCGTGTTGGACCTCTCAACCACTCTGTTTTCTCTCTTTTTGGAGCGACCATGGCCGAACATGTTTATGAACTGCGACTGCAAGGCTTTGAGTACGGTATGGTAGTGAACAAAGACGCCGAGATTTCGTAGATGCACAACGATTCGTAGACCTGCGCTCCACTCTAATCGGCGTAGCATCCGGCGCTGCAGTAACCGACGACGATAATGCTTTTTGGCCAGCGTGGGGCCCAGCATGGACTGCTCGAGAGGTGCGTTTGGCAGGAGTCCGGCTTTGAAGCCCCAGATGATGAGACTTTGCTGAAGGGAGGGAGCGAACAGTTGTCGAACGGGATGCAACAGATTCTCGCGCTGTGTGACCGTCGTTGGGAAGTGGAAGTAGTGGAATCGTTCAGGGTATGCAGCACGCAGTTTCGCTGTTGCCGGTTCGAGAAATGGTGATTTTGGCAACGTGCTGAACTGGTAACTGCTTCTCGGTGCATACCAGCAAAGAAGCCAGAGTAAAAGTCTTCTAAGCTCCCTAAACCTCCCAACCATGCCAAATCTGCGTATGATCTCGCGCCATTGGAGTGGAGAGATGGGGGCTAGACCGTTCTCTAGGATCATGACGAATACACGCGCGACGAAACGCAAGTCATCGAATCGGTCACTGACAGGCTTGTGTCCTCGTTGCCGACGACGCAATAGGCTGCGAATGGCCATGATTGATTCAGGCGACACCATGATGCCGCGAGCACGCATGTCTTGGAGCACTTCCACGACATGCTTCTGTCCAGAGCGTTTAATGTAGACTTGCAAGAGCAGGTTCCAAGACTCTTGACTAGAGTCATTGTGAAAGAGCGTTAGAATGGCAAGTGTGCGCTGGACCTGCACATGATCGTCGTTGTCAAGATAGTGCTCGAGCAGCTTGCGTTGCATTTCCACGTCGCCAAAGACATCCGGATGCTGGTCACTTTGCAGCATACTGCGCACCAGTTGCCACTTCTGCTCCATTGCGAATGTCTCCAGTGCCAAAGAGAAGACGCAGCCCTGCAGGGCAATACCTGCTTGCCTGAGCTCTTCGAACCTCATAGGTAGCTCCTCCACCGGTTGTGTTTGCAGGGCCATGGTGAGCACAGCTTGAGGCCCAATCTCGTTAATGCCCACCATAGAGAGACCTTGTATGATCGAAGCCGGTGGAAAGGTACGCGTTGCGAACATGCGGGCGACGAACGAGTCTTCGAATCGGACGGGCGCGGTATCGGGGCCTTCCAAGCGGCGCAGAAGGTTCTCATTGTATTTTGCTGCATCTCGCCTCCACTTCTTCGTCGACCCTTTCGTGTCAAAGTAGACCTCACGAGCTGAATCCTCGACGGTAAACAGCTGGACGAGAGGATGTGACGCGACGAACTCTGACGGCATATCATTGCGAAGAGTGCAAAGTGCATGCCATCGGCGTGCCGCAGTTATGTCATCCTTCTCAATGAGCGCTGGCACCACCTCGTCATAGAGGTCCCGCTCATTGCTGTGCTCATATATCTCCATCAATGCTTCGTATGCGCCATGCTTGTAAGTCGATCGTCCCCAATGTGCCAGCTGCCGCAGGGGAAGCCGTTGAGGTTTCAAGCGCTTTTGAATCGCGTAGTGATGCCTCAACGCTAGCGCTGTCCTCCTCGGAAGCCAGTGGCTCATGACCAGATAGTACAGTCCAGGGTATGTATTGCCTGTTTCGTGAAGCAGCTCCTCGGCGTGCTCTATTGCCTTGTCCGTGATCAGGTGGTTCTTCACAAAAGTTCCCCATAGGAATGCGGCATCGGGTGTGTCTTCCGTGGGCAGGCGGTACCCTCGATGGCGGAAGTTCTGCCAGACATTGCGGACACCCTTTTTCCCGTGTAGTCTCTCTTCGCTTGCAAGGATAGCGGCGAGTTGTGCAGGATCGTCTTCCCTTTCCGCTACACGTACGACGTCGTTTTCGAAGATATCTACGGCCGGGAGAGTATCGTTGGACTCGTCACGCTGGAGTACCTTGAGCACGTGGTCTCGGACTGCCGTGTCTTCGCTTGCATCCTTCATTCGCCTCCATTTCAGCTTGGGTTGCGGTTTCGGCTGGGTCGAGTAGTTGCGGCGGCGTGCTACTGGCGGGCAGCATTTTGTCGCCGCGGAACAGGCTGCGGGTAGTTCGGGGGCATTGACGATGGAGCGCAGGAGTCGCAGGGCTGACGGGCTGGCGAGGAGCCTGTCCAGAGCCGGTGGCATCAACAAGACAGGGGCGAAGGGCGAAGTCAGTCCATTGGCGTCGCAATTGCCGTGCGTGAACTGGAGATGCGGAAAGTTGTTGCGCCCAAAGCGGCCAAGGGCCTTGGCGGTCGACTTGCTTTCGCCGGCGGATCATTCGACCTCGCGACATCACCAAATCCACCAATCCACGAATCCACCAATTGCCCCCGCAAGCCGCGCAATACTCCTCTACACTCTTCAAAATGCCTGGGTACGTCCATCCTCGAGCTTTGGGCCCGGTTGAGGGCCCCGGAGAGCACCGCGACAGCCTTCAACGCTCCTCCGCCTTTCCGCACAGAGCTGGATACTGACAGTCGGCAGCTGGGTTATGCGCGAGAACAAGGTGCCTTACTGGCAACGCGAGTTCCAGAAGCACGACGGACTGAGGACCTGGGAGAAAGTGCGTACTGAACATACAAGAGGAGGGTTGATGGGGGCATTAAGTGGTCAGAGATGATGCGCATGTGGTGCTGGACACATGGCGTCTGGAAGTGAGAAAACACAGGGACAAATGCTGACAGATTGCTTCTTAGGCCCGCGGAAAGTACCTGGTTCCTGGCTTCAAGGTCATCATGTTCAGCAGCCTCGGCGCCAGCATGTACATGATGGGCCGTCTCGTCCTTGTAAGTTTGCATTGGGTTGAATTGAGTGCAACATCATCACTAACTATTTTCAGGGACACAAGACCTGGTTCGGCAAGAACTAGACTCCGCACTTCGAGCATGATATCCAGATGGGTGGGACCAGCATGAGTCTTCTGCATCAATATACAATCAATCGACAAGTCTTTACCCATTACAACATCTCCTTTGTCAGACCGTATAGAACAATCTTCATTGTCTGTTTACGCTGTGTTCACTTATTCTGAAGTAATGCTACCACGCAGCTACCACGTGGCTGACAAAACACGAATGGCTGTCACTTGCAACGATGACTAGATTGACTTGCGAGAATACGTCTTTGGGTCGACTTTGCGGATACGTGTGAGGCAGCAGACAGTTTAGTTACTCGGACTGCAACGGGACTTGATATTGAGCTTCCATAGTCATGGCAGAGTGCCCATTCCTACCAGTGTCGAGTTCGGACACAACCACTTTAGATGAGCAGTCTGGCATACCAATGTCCCCAAGTAGCTAATATCAAAACACCCGACCGAAATTTCACAATAAGCTGCACCAGATCCAGGCGCGAAACCAGAAGGTGCTCTGGGGTAGCTTGCCCAGATGCCCCTCCACATGCGTGCTAGTCGCTGTAAAATGAGGTCAGTGCCTGGAACGTGGAACCGAGCCGAGATCCTCCAAACCACCTCCCGCGCCGCCAAATCTCCACGTACGCTCCTTCGTTGTGACGCATCGACACAATGGCAGACTTCGTCAAGGGTCTCTTCGGTGGCCAAAAGCCTGTCCATGCTCCAGTTGTTGGTGATGATGGTACGTACACTACGTTGCATGCGCGGTCGCGAGGCCACCAGCCTGGGATGCGGGACCATACGAGACCCCTTTGCGATACTCGAATTCCTGACAGGAGATGGAGTCGCGAGGTTATCGTGACGATACCATCGGAAATCGCAGAGCTTATCAATATATATAACCAATGGCTGTGCTGACACCAACCAGACTTCGCCGACTACGCAGGTGCTCCTGAGCCCACACCCGCTGCCATCTCGTCCTTCACGACCGGTACCGGTGCAGCGCAAGCCGCTCCTACAGGCCTCGGCGATAACCGGCCCTATACAGCATGGTACCGAGTGTGGGAGCGCACCACCATGGACGACTTCAAGCTGGAGATGTACATCCTGCCATTCCTCGTTGCTCTCATCGCGGTCCACCTTTGGGGCACCAAGCGCAACCGCAGCAAGGCCAAGGCATGGATGAAGGCTCACGCCCCTGTCCTGACCCAAGAGTTTGCCCAAGTCGGCTACACGCGCCCAGACGGAGAGGGAGCGGTTGCAGATGTGGACAGCATGCTTAAGGAGAAGAAGGCCGACGAGTACCAGACCTACGCGACTGGACGCCAGAACGTTGCTTTCGTCGACTTCAGGCTGAGCTTCTACAAGCGCGCCAACCCCTTCATGTGGCTGGGAGAGAGCGTCCTTCCCCTGTTCTTCGAAAGTTTCCCTGCACCTAGCGAGCGTCTCGAGGCTACGGCCTACGTTTTCGATGGCAGGGAGACCAAGTTCGCTCCTTCGTACGGTCAGGCCGACGCGAAGAAGGTCACCAACAGCTCTTTCGACGGCTTCGTCTTCGCAATCGTACACAAGGATATCATGAAGCGCATGCGCGACGAGCGCTACGACTTGTCTCTGACCAGCACGCGCGACCACGCCAAGTTGCCTGTCTGGGTCACTGTCATGAGCGAGAGCGCCGAGGTTACCGACATGCTGCTCACACCCGAGCTCATCAAGGCTGTGAACGACGCCGGAGACAGCTTCGAGGCCATCATTGTCAGCGACCAGCCCATCAACGCGCCCAGGACGTAAGTCATCCAGCATTCAATCCCTCTATAACATGAATTGAGCTAACGTCTTCTAGCCTCGACGAAACCAAGCCTAAGAAGCGCCTCAGCCTCTCCCTGAAATTCGCCTCGGACTACTCCTCCACCATGCCCATCTTCCAATACTTCCTCCGTCTTACCGACCAGCTTGCCTCGCATGGACACTTCCGCCCCGAAGCCCTCCGCCGCATCAAGCAGACTCGCGACGAGCAAATCGCCAAGATCAAGAAGGCAGATGATGAGGAGAAGGCCGAGGAGAGGAAGCTTTCGCTTGACAAGGCAAAGAAGGAGATGAGAGACGCCAAGCTGGGTCGTCTGAGTGCCGATGAGCAGCGCAAGTTCCTCGAAAAGGAGAGGGAGAAGAATGCAAGGAAGGGTATGAAGAGGAGTACTGTCAAGGCATAGGCTCCCTCTGATGGATTGAAATGAGGTCAGGGTGGGCACAAATCTTGGGTCAAGCTTGGATAACGTGGCACATGGGATGATTGTATTAGTATAGGACTACCACGAACTTTGTGTCGTGGAGGCAAAGAGTAGTAATTCATTAATCGCACGCTACTTTACAGACAGAGAAACAACGCGCCGTCGACTGCCCAAAGCATTCCATCTTGCAAACTCAACCAATAATAAAAACACAACGAAACGTCGCCAGCGTCCAGAAAAAAGACTTCTGCAAAACAGCCTTCTCACGCCTTATGTGCCCTCTCACCCCTGCGCATACCGTAAGATCCACCAGGAAGCTCACTCTCCGGCGCCTGCGGTATACCGATATGCGTAGTAAACCCAGTCTCGATAGCGGCTGCGGTCATAACAGCAGTAGGGTTCTGATGCATTGGCCTCGGAGTCTCGAGTCCGGCTGCGTCGAGTGAAAATTTATTGGATACGAAGTTGTCCATGACGGAATGCGGACAGCGAGTTAGGCCACCATGCACGCCTGTGCATTCGAAATGGACATTGCTAGTCGGCGAGGGAGTCGGCGAGGGAGTATGCAGTGCGTTGTAGTCTCTCAGCTTCGATAGAAACTCCTGCGTGGCCGATACCCCACACGATGTCAACCAACCGTCCTCACCCAAGCATTCAAGAAAAACACCGTCAGTCGGCAAGAGTGTTGGCGACGGAGTCTGGAGTGCGGCTGCCTTGGACTTACTCATACTCGATAGGGCTTCGTCGGTGTAGGATTGCGGACACCAAGTCAGGCCACCGTTCTCGCCCATGCATTCAATGATGATAGCGTCAGTCGGCGACGGAGTATGCAGTGCGGGTGTGTAGAGTTCGGATTGTTTGGACAGGACGGCGTCTGTGTAGTATTGTGGACAGCGAGTTAGGCCACCATGCTCACCCAGGCATTCCATAAAGACACCGTCAGTCGCCGACGGGGTCTCGAATGCGGCGGGTTCGGGCTCAGTTGCGGTTCCATGAAGAACCTTCGAGGTGACCCATTCTAGACAGCTTATCAGCCAACCATCGTCACCCATGCATTCCAAAAAGACACGGTAGTGAGGCTCCGGAGTCTCGAGTGAAGCTTGGTTGGGCTCCGTTGGCATTGCTTGGAGGGGCTCCGAAGTGTATTGCATCTCAACAAGGCCATTCTCGTTCGACTTGGGCTGAACCGAGTCTTTGCCATCGTAGTGGTCCAGATGAAGTGCCGGACAGTAAACCAACCCTTTTCCATCCCCGCAATCTACCTTAATAGTATGCCAAGAGATTGGAACTATCAATGGTGGTGGGTAGGTCACGGTATTCGCTGGATGGGAAATGTTTTGACAGCAATAATGAGTGAGCTCGTCGTACATGTCGCGATCGACTGGCTCGTTGGAATCGCTGGCAGTCGTCAAACCAAGTCCAACTTTGGCAACTTCCTTCGCCATCTGTCGGATATGACTCCAGTCCGCGCTGTCTTCACCTAGACTCCACGCCATAATGCCACCGAGCTTGTACTTGCGGACGATGTTGTCGAACTTCCTCGTGATGAGTTCGGGCGTATCCCATGTCCAGAAGAGGCGGTTTGTGGCATCGAAGTAGTATTGTCCGCCGGATACTTCGTCAGTAATACCGTCTTTGGCTGCGAGCTGCCATGAAGCTGCTACATCGGCGTCCGTACATCCAGTTCCAAACGCGTGTTGGCAGGCGCCGTTGCAGTGTTCAGGCGAAGTACCGCAGTGGCCGTGTTGAGAGCAACAACCTGTTTCGCATTTTGTTCCCTTTTCTGGACCGCAGGTGCCGTCTTGGGATACGGTCAGAGAGGAGGCATCAACGGGGCGCATGCGAGATCTCTCAAAGGTCCAGGCGCCAGAGGTGAGTGTGTCTTTGCCTTGGGCATCTTCCGCAAGGACGATGGGGCAGTTGAGGGGGCTGCCATTGCAGTCGCCTTGCGTGGTGAAGTATTTGGCGTAGTATGCGAAGCCGAGGTTGAGCTTGGAGGGGGGTGCGCCCATGGCGAGGTAGTCTTTTATGCTGTTTTCGGCATCGATGGCGGAGCTGTGGTGTTTGGTTACTGTGTCTCGGCGGTTCATTAGGTCGTAGCTCATCACCTGGTGGAGTCAGTACGATATCTGATAGTTGGAGTCGGAGGGGTAAATGTTACTTACGTTGATAAAGTCGACGGATGGCCAGATCTGAGGTCCGGTTGTTCGAGTGTATCCAAGCATGTCAACTACTACTTGTCAGTTGACTTGCTTCAAACATGTATATGATGACTGGCCTTCTTTTCCTGGGACAGCGATCGAAAGCAGCTTCTTCCCAATAGTGGCACGAATGGCAGCCAGTAACTTAGGGAACGCGGCGATCTGGTAAGTCTGATCCCAGTTTGCCACTTGTTTGTAGTCCGCCCCGTTGCCGCCAGGATATTCCCAATCGATGTCTTCTGTTGTGAGCATCGACAAGTAACCAATGTAGGTAGATGGTGTACTCACCGACTCCATCTGCTCCAGTCCTGGCAAGCATAGTAGCAACATCAGCGGCAAACGCGAGCATCGATGCGTCGGACTTCGTGGCTTGACAGAAACCAACCGTATCGCCCCAGCCGCCAACAGCAATCATGACCTTTGCGTTGGGGAACTCGGTGCGGATGGTGTGTATGGGAACTTTGGGCTGGAACGTAGCTGTTGCGTTGGCTGGGGCAAAGGCGAGGATGACATGGTCGATGCCAGCTCGATCTCGTGGGTTGGTTGGACGCGTTGGGTGCCATTCATCTGCGTATATGACAAAGCGGGCCTTTGCTGATATTGCGAGCAACGTCGACGCTAGAAGCGCCGTGGAAGGGAAACGCATGCTTGAGCTGGGATGTACTCAACAGCTTATGAATGGTCGAATAGAAGACTAGTAGACAATGGGGTGTTGAATGCTATCAAGGTAAGCAATGCGTGTTGTCATGGAGAAGGTGGAATCATATCATAGAGATAGATGTCTCCCAATCTGGTCTGTGGCGTCCATCGTAGCTACCTCGATGTGGTGTTTGTTCCTGCAGACTGTCTGAAATGGAAAGAGGGACGATAGTTGAGAGCTCTTTCTAACAATAACAATAACAGCGGAGTTATTCTGTTCTCTCGCTCTTCGATAGATAATAGAATGTCACGACGGAAAGCACAAACCCTAACAATAGAAGTAAGCGTCGGGTTACTAGAGGCTGTAGTACATCCATTACTGTGTGGCTCTCTATACAGTCGCCTTCCTAGTTAACCCGACATGAAGAAGAGGAAGTATTGCGTTGAAGTGGGAAATTCATTGTAATAGCAAAATTCGGTCTGGTAAGCATTGCCATGTGCTGGGTACAACACAAACTCGCTCGCCGCTTCAGATGCTAGCTGATCTAGAAGGGGAAATGACGACTGGATAGAGCCTCATGAAGACATGACATAATGCGCGCTGAAAATGGAAAGTTTACAGGCGTCCACGAGTATGGTCCAAGCATGAGACTGATCATGGAATGAACGATATAGCAAAGATGAGAAGGGTGTAGAGAGTAAGGTTGTGTAGTCGCTCCTACCTATACTGATAACCGAGATGCAATACAACAGCGCGATCAACAGCTAATGGACAACTGGAAGTCGCGGCCAGCCAACGTCGATTTCCGCATAAACATGCAACTCTTACATTGAAGCACGTCGCAAATTCCATCGTCATTGGAATCGGGTCAGTCATCCGGTATCGCAAAAATCATCGGAAATGCTTCGTCGGGTCATCGACTTCCCGAAGCCAAACCGACGTCGGTTTTACATCCTTGTTACAAATCGTTAGTGTTGCTATGTATGACAACGTATACACAGGGAAAAGTATAGAGAAACGCGCATTGCAGAAAAAAGAGTCAGATCTTGCAGGAGCTATTTGGAGGCATGCATAGCAGACTGTCCGAACTATAGCGACCATTTGCTCCTGGGTATAGGCTGCTGACATTCTCAGTGCGAACACCGTACAACAGCTACGTGACAGTGACAGACCACACAGTCCTTGTAGCACACCAATCCAATCACTAAACTCTCCACAATCACGAAACCGTCGCTGCGGCAGGTGCTGCATGTCAGACGCGGGCGCACGTCGTGGGGACGATGATGCGGACAGCCGTTGAGAACCACGGTTCACATGCGTCGAGTCCACAAGCGACCGGACAGCTCACCCAGTCCGCGTCAATTTGCAGCACCTGGACCGCGATCGATGAACCGTCTCGCACGTGATAGTCCGGCGGATCCGTGATCGTCGGGCCACGCAGCTGCAGCCATGCTTTTCGGGCTGCAGCAATATGGAGCTCTGACCAATTATGACGCGACGAAAACGCGGTGGCTGGGGAGAGGCTTGGAGCTATCAACAGCTGGCCGCGCGCGACATGGATAGGCTGAGCTGAAAATGCCTCTCTTCACGTAGGAGCTGGCGCATCATGCATGCGCAGGCCGTCCGGCCCCAATTGAAGCATACCACGCAACATTGGGATCGGCCCACTGCCAATGGCCATGGGCGTGGAGCTGCAGCCAGGTCGGGGAAGCTCCCGGCAGCTCTGTGGAGCTCCAATGCGACTTGACTCTGGATTGCGACACCCATTGCTGGCCATTGCCCGGTCAACAGCCGTGCTAAGATCAGTTGCGCGTCCGAAATTACCTCGGTGCGAGAAGCGCCAGGATGTGATGGGTTCTCTGGGGTTGAATCGGTCCATGGCTGGGAAAAAGGGGAAGCTGATACGCGCTAGTGCTCCGTGTCAATAACGCTAGTCCCAGCTTGAACAGCTCTGCCAAAGCTTCCCAGCCTCCACAACCCTGCGACCATCGATACGCCGACACAACAGTGATCCGACTGACCGCCAATCTACTTGATCCCCCTCCTCGGCCAGCCTGACTCCATCACTCCTCCACCTACACCCCGCTACTGCATCCAATTGCGCATCTTCAAGCTGCTGCACGTCAACACCATAAAGCTGGCGACTCTTCAGTAGATCCTATATCTCCAAATATCTCCACGTGAGACCCTCAAAGGAGCCAAGAAGTTCTTCTTGATTCCTTTCGAATTGTTTTCGAACGGTTCGAAGGGTTTTCAGGAACGAACGACCAGACTCCGGCAAACTGGATTTTGAAGCACGAGTATGCTCTCTCACCGCGAGTGTATAAGCAATTATGCTAATCCACCCAGGTTCCGATCCCCTTCAGTGTCTTCCCGTCTGCGTATCGGAACGCGGAAGGTAAGGAATCTACCAGTGTCCAGGTAGAAGAACAGGAAGCACAGTTCGAGCAACAGGCTTCTCACGGACGGGAAGGTCACGAAGAGGTCCACGAATCCTTCTCCGCTACCGTCCTCCCTCCTCCTCCGGCTCCCCAACAGCAGCAGCAGTTTGAGCAGCAACACCACGACACCCACGTCAAGGAAGAGGTCCGCATCTACGAAGAAGAGCGTCTCCGTCGTCCCCAGCCTCCTCCCCAGCAGCAGCAGCAGCAGTTTCAGCAGCCTCCCCAGCCCCAGCAGTTTCACGCTCAGCAGCCTCCCCAGCACCGTGAGGAGCTACATATCCACGAGCAGACTCGCTACAGACAGCCCGGACAGCCCCAGCCCCAGCCTCATTCTCAGCACGTTCAGCGTACTGACCGCGTAGAGTTTGAGCGATCCCACGACCGGTAAGTCCGATCCATTGTTTTGCCAGCGCATCTTCGCACGGATCAGCACAACAGACCAACCCCCTGACTTTAGCGGCACCCAGCCACGCGCTAGCCGCTAACCCCTTTCATCTGTTGTTGTCCTAGCGACATGCATGCCCCACTTTTCCCTCACCTCCTCTAAGCTCTTCCTTGCCCAACCCAAAGCTGACCTTCCTTTCTTCCTTCAGCTACCAACCTCACCCCCAACCTCCTACATCATCCCACTCCCACGTCGAGGTTCAGGACAGGACCTACGATAGACACTTCAATACAGTCCACGGCCCTGCCACCGACTACGCTCCATCCCAAATCGACGTTACTGAACGTCAGATTCGCGAACGTACCCGTCCTATCGTCGCCGGTGCAAGCTACTCGAAGGAGACATACACCACCAAGCACGACACCTTCCCCAGCAGCAAGCACGTCGAGTCTGTTGCCTCCCACCAGCCATCTGAGGTCCGAGTAGAATCATCTGCTCGTTCCACTGCCGCACCCCCCAAGCACCGCAAGCGTGATATGGGATATTACGACAACGAGGGCCAATACCACTCGCTTCGTCAAGGAATCTCTCACGCCGCTCACAAGGTCGCCGACCGTATCCAACACCCCATCCACCCTCACCGTCACCACCACTCTCACGAGCACTCCTACCCCGGTGCCAAGTACGACGACGACCGTGAAGAGGTAATCGTTAAGGAGAAGTACACTTCAGCTACTCCTTCTATTGCCCCTGCCCGCCCCGTCCAATCCGGAGCTCCAGTTGAAAGGGTCGTTCGCGTCCACAGCTCCCCAGCCCCAGCCCCTCCCAGGTCCACAGTCTCTGCTGCTGCACCTGCCCACTCCCACTCAATCACCCACGCACCCGCACCCGTCTCCGCTTCTATCGCACCTGTCCCGACTTCTGTCCGTACAGTCCGCAAGATGGCTTCCACCAAGACTATCACCATCCCCTGCCACCACATCCGCATTGGCGATCTCCTGATCCTCCAGGGCCGCCCTTGCCAGGTCATCCGCATCACCACCTCCTCCCAGACTGGCCAGCACCGTTACCTCGGTGTTGACCTGTTCACCAAGCAGCTCCATGAGGAGTCCTCCTTCATCTCCAACCCGGCTCCTTCCGTCGTTGTCCAGAACATGCTCGGACCTGTCTTCAAGCAGTACCGTGTTCTTGACATCCGTGAGGACGGTCGCGTTGTTGCCATGACCGAGTCTGGCGATGTCAAGCAGGGTCTTCCCGTCCTTGACCAGAGCGGTCTCATCTCCCGCCTGACCGAGTCCTTCGACAACGGCCGTGGCAGCGTTCGCATCCTCGTCATCGATGACGATGGTATGGAGATGGCTGTCGACTACAAGGTTGTCCACGGATCCAGGTTGTAGAAACATCTCGTCAATGGTAAGCATCATCACCTTCAAAGTCCATCGTCGCGCATCGTCTAACATTGCTCAGGTCTCATTCAAACGTTCGATCTTCAATCATCCCTTAGGCGTTTGCTTGCTCATGGCCCCTCATCTTATACTTGTGTTCATAACTTTTGCATCGTCACTTGACGGGTAGCATGGCGCTCTCAGGCATCGATCGGTGTCTATCGCTCTCGGTGTTTGGGTCGGTGTTCATGTCTGCTTGTTCGGGTGGTGGAAATATCGGAGCTACATCTGTGGATAGTTAATGAATTGCGTCTCCTTTAACAATCGTCTCATGCATCGTGATGTCTCTGTCTCATGTTGTTATGATTGCTCCTTCTTAACTCCATCCTCCTGCCCTAGTGCTGTCTATCGCCCTAGCTATCCGAGGCTACCCCGCGTTCTCCACGCGCTCCTCCACTTGTCTACCTTATCACCAGCAGTTATACCCGGCCCACACTCTATGCGAACAACGCACGTATCTTGCGTTCCTCCGCGATGTAGTTTACCACATGAAACATCTGACACCTACTCGCCATGCCTCACTCAGACCACTCCCCATCCCCACCACGCGATCACTTTCCCGATCTTCCAGTCTTCCCCGACAACGTACCCACCGCGCCACTTCTCCGCATCTCGCTTCAGAAGTTACTCGACCACGACGAAGAAGAACAAAACAGATGTTGGCAAGCATGTCGCGAGTTGGGTTTCTTCTATCTCGACGTACGCAACTCCAATACGCAATCAAACTGTGACAGCAACAATACTACCAATACATCCGCCGTCGACGGCGATGCGCTACTTCAAGATGTGGACAAACTATTCGAAATAATGCGAGACTTCTACGATCTAGATGTCTCTGAGAAGATCAAATACGATTTCAAAGACCAAGGCAGTTACTTTGGCTACAAAGGGTACGGTGAAGGTTATGTCGATAAGCAAGGAACGAAAGACCGGAATGAATTCTACAATGTACATCAATCTTCCTCCTCTTCTACTTCAATGTTCCAACCTCAACTACTAACTCAATACTTCTAGATCTCCAAAGACGACATCCTCGGTCTCAGCGACCCTCTTCCCTCCCCAGCGGTCCTAAACCCACACCGCTACCTATACAAATCCTACATCACATCCTCCCATGCAATCTGCATGCTCATAACCTCTCTCCTCTCGTCACGCCTCCCTCTCACATCAGAAAGGAGCTCAGCAGGCGGACTCCCCGCCCTCCACCGTCTGCACGCCTCATCAGGCGACCAAATCCGCTTCGTCAAAGCACCACCCCAAGAACAATCACTCAAAGGCGTCGCACTGGGCGAACACACGGATTTCGGCAGCGTGACCGTCCTATTCAACCGCCTAGGTGGCTTGCAAGTCAGACTACCAGCCCACATATCCCCTCTCGCACCAACTTCCTCATCCCCACCACCCACAGCCATCGAGGAGAAACTCTGCGAAGACGGGTGGACATACGTTCGTCCCTTACCGGGCCACTGCATTGTAAATTTAGGTGACGCACTCGTCAAGTTCTCCAACGGCGCGTTGAGGAGTAATATCCATCGTGTTGTTGCACCGCCTGGGGAACAGGGGAGTGTAGAGAGGTATAGTCTTGTGTATTTTTGTCGGCCTGAGGATGATGTTTTGTTGAGGAGTCTTGTGGAGGGGGGGGAGGTGGGGGGTGAGGAGGAGGTTACGGCGAAGGAATGGATATTGAGGAGGGCGTTGGGGAGGAGGAAGGCGGATGGGTGGGAGAAGAGTGGTGGGACGGAGGCGGTTAGTATGGGTGTGAGGGGTGGGGGGACGAGGACGTGATTGAGGAGGGGATATAGAAGCGTACAGGTGCGTGCAATACTCATGTAAAGTATGTAGCCAAAGTCCAAGGTAGGTTTAGCATCATGGCTACATACAAAGTTCTCTTACTCCAAAACTTGGAAATTGTCGAAGCCATGTTGTTTTCCTCGACACTGTCATCTCATCTTCTACCACGAAGGCAGTATATAAACTCAAAAATGCTCTCTACCTCTTGCTTTCTTCTATCTTCCCCTAGTACATGCGGCTTTCCCAAAAGAATGAAGACATATCTGATGGCCTTCTCTTCTCAAAATATCGAAAGCCTTCATGGATGATCTGTTCTCCGCCTTCGGACCTCAGCACAGCAAGAGGATATTGCCAAAAAACACTTCCGGGGGAAATGATGTCCGATACCTTCCAATGACACCTAAGTCTGAAGCGCGGTTCAAAGATATTCGAGCCTTCTTCATGTCGCTGTTCGTCGTTCGGAAAGAAATGGCCTGCACAACGCCCCATGCCTGCTCCTTCCCTTCTCCAAGTCCAGGCCTTCGATCATATTCAGCCTACCCATCTTCCAAAAATACGTTCGACTGGACTCATGGCATCCGCCTCGGCTCTGTGCACAACAACAAACAGTCAAGAAAAACTTCCATGCCGGCTTCCGCCAAAGCATTGCAGCTACCTCAAAATTACAAGGCGCACACTACATGTCGTTCTCCAGCGCTGCGCCACAAATACTCCCCCGCCGCCGGTGCGTATAAAAGCACGTCTTCTCTCGACCTTGCACCTCCCACACACTCTTCACCTCCACCTTTTTTAGGACCAAAAAACATGGCTCGCAAAGACATGTGTCTGCTTTCTCCCGAAAGGAACTCATTCCACATACATGGTCTTTGCTTCAGCACACTCTCCACTTCCACCTTTCCCTGGACCAAAACATAGAGAATTGCAAGACATGTGTGTGCTTCCTCCCGAAAGACGCTACATCAAAGCGGCATGTTGCTCTCTTCCGCCATTCCCCAAGTCAGAAACAACCACAAAAAGCAGGAAAAGAGAGAGATGGCTCTCCTCTGCCTTCCGAAAAAGACACTCCTCCGTCGTAAGCCTTTGTGTCGCTGCACTCCTTCTCCACTCTTCCGCCGAATTGGATCAGATCGTATTCTCCAAAATGAAGAGTTCAAAGCTACATGGTAAAAATGCAGCGGAAGACTGCGAAACGAAACTTCAAAAAGAAAACCGCAATATCATCATGTCGCTTCCTGTTTCCTCCGTGTCTACAAGAACTCACAGAAGAGGAATCAAAGTCAAGGCGGTCGGAATCATATTGCGTTCCAGATCTTGAAACCGATGCGATAAGAAGCTCATGAGGATGCCATTATGGGGAAGGACGGACATGCAATTTGCGATAAAAGAATATCAAAACCCACACCATACATCATTATGTGTCCTTCGGCTGTCTTCCCATGCTTGGTAGTTGTGATCAAACTACGACAACGTCGGCTTATGTCTGTCCAAGCCTGCACGTCTACCTCAAAAGGACTTCATATGGAATAATGTCTCCGATCAAAAAGCTGAACTCAACGAAGAATGACAGTGAACAACGATGATATTTTCTCATTCCTTGCGAAGAACTTATTTTCCAAAAGACAAAACTAAAAACGCTCGCACGCTTCACCCATAGGGCGTTCGTTCCATCGTTTACCCATCCGCCTCAAAAGGCTTACATTCAGTCAAGACGATCTCACAAAACTGCGCTTACTGTCCACCCATCTTCTCATGCGTGCTCATCAAGCTACCAATGAAAGTAGTGATAAGCCTGCTCTGCACGGCAACGATATCATCCGGCACAAGCCAGATGGTAGCGCCCATCTTTCGCGCAATGCTGATAGCCAGCTTGGCGTTCTGGTAGCATTCGTCATCGTTGCGGCCCTGGGCGACGAGGTCGTAGTCGACGTAAGCGGGCTTCATGCCGGCGAGGACGTCGAGCAGGAAGACGGCGTTGGAGAGGGAAGAGTCCTTGAAGGAGCGGACCTGGGTGCTCTTGCCGCCCTTGCGTGCCATGTCGTTGGCCCACTTGATCATGTCTGCGTCGGAGATTTCGCGCTTGCCGAGCTGTTGGGCGAGGCCGTTGAGGGTCGAGACAATGTCCTTGCGCATCAGCTGCCATACGAGACCGAGGGTGAGTGTGCGCTGGCCGTCGGTGATGTCGGCACCTTGGATACCTGGTAGGGAGAATTGGACCTGCTTGCCGAGCTCGACGGCGTAGTTAGTGTTCTCGAGAGCCTTGAAGCGCATTAGCTCTTGGCCTTCGCGCGGCTTGTTGACGTGTCGCCAGTTTACGCTGCCCGGAATGACCTTGTCGTATGCTTGTAGGATGACTGTGCCGTCCTTGAGATCCTCGTAGAAAGATTGTACAACGGGCTTGACGTCGAGAGAGTTGAGCCACAGAGTGAAGACACGGGCCTCACGCTCTCCTGCGGCGTCAAAGTCGTCAATCTCGGCCTTCTCCTCCTCGGTGATGGGGTCGAGGCAGGGATGTGTGTTGAACAGGTTGGCGACGAAAGCCAGGTTGAGCTTCGGGTTTCCAGCTACGAGCGATGTGGGTGTGAGGAACTTGCGGCAGTCGAGGGCGTCGGCGTTCTGCAGGACCATCTCAGCGCGCTGGAGGAGGTCGGTTTGTTGGAGCGGCGCGCGAGAGCAGGTTTCTGGGGCGAGCTGGCTGAGGAGAACGGTGTAGTTCTCGCCATCCTTGACGTCGGTGGAGAAGTTGGAGACACTGAAAATATTAGCTATATGATGAGTATGATGGACCTTGTACATACGTTCTGTGCCACTTGGCGTTCTTCAAGTGGTAGTTGAACCATCTCAGCAAGATCTGCTCCGGGGGCAGACGCAGGAACTGCTCCAGTGTCTCGTCGTCCTCCAGTAACCTGTACAATTCAGGGTGTAACTTGATGTCAATCTTGCCGAGCAGACCTCTCCGGATGACCTGCCAGATCAGACCCAGAATCAAGTGCTCGCGTACTTCGATGATGTCTCCACTGCCAATGTTGACGACGGAGCACCCGATACCCTTGGCCGACTCAATGACGATGTTGTTGTTCTCGGTGAAGTGGAAGTTGTTGAGCGACTTGATCTTCTTGCCCGGCTTGTTCAGCACACGTTCGTCGATGGTGTCCGGCACGCTGTCGTTGATGAGCTTGGACAGGACCAATCCGTCCTTGCAGGCGTCGAACATCTCGAACGTGTCGGTCGGGAAGGGCAGGCGGTCGCCGATATCTGGGTCGCCGGCGAGGACGGCGTTGATATGGCGCGTGAACTCGGTGCGCTCATCTTCGTTGATGGTGTGGGTGACGTTTGCCGAAGAGCCCTGGACCTGGATCCTGCCACCACCGACGCTGCCTTTGGAGGCGTGACCTGGGTTCGAGGGCGAGTTGACGCTGGAAGCTGTGCCGGCTCGCGGGCGGGTTGGGCCGGTCGACATGCGCTGCTGGGCAGGCGACGAGACGCGCAGTTTGGAGATGAGCTGCAGCGGTTAGCTTGCACGTGGCGCGTGACATGCTGGATTACATACATCTACATAGTCGTCGAGCTCTACTCTCCGCGAGCTGTCGAGTTCCACCTCTTTCAGGGCCTGTCGCACCACGTCGTACGGCTGGTGCTCCGACTGCTGGGCGCCCTTAATGACGGTGCTCTCGTCGAGGTAGCCCTTGTCGTCGACGTCGAGCTTGCGGAAGGCATCCTGCAGGCCAAAGATCTCGCCCTGCTCGAACTGGGGGTATTTCCTGTGCGCAATGGCCTGTTAGCTACCGTG
The DNA here is from genome assembly GCF_024043175.1 of Alternaria infectoria. NCBI lineage: Eukaryota > Fungi > Ascomycota > Dothideomycetes > Pleosporales > Pleosporaceae > Alternaria > Alternaria infectoria. The sequence continues at coordinate 1,547,994 of NW_026250694.1, read as the reverse complement.
GAAGCCAGCGGATGCCGCGAGAAGGGCGGCGCGCCCACGTACTTTTGCAGCTTGATGATGTTCATGTTGGCGGTGCAGGTGGACAGGAATCTAGCACAGCGGGGAGAATATACTGGGCGGCAACGTGACTGCCTGGCTCCGCCTCGTTCTGGATGCGCGTTCGTCGACTTTGAGCCTCTGTTTTGCTTACCCGATGACGACGTGGGGCGACTGCCAAGACGGACACCTCGAGGGGCAGGTCGCAACTTGATCCCGGATTACGTACGCACGTCACCGCGCTCCCTGCATTAGGCTGCTATCCCTTCACCTGTACCCAACGCGACCACATAGCAGGTGGCACACACGACCACCTCGTACCCCTGGACGCGCAATGCCCTTGAATCTTTTCGCCGCTTCATCTCTCTCCAACACCCACCCGTCGTCAATGCCCAATACCTTCATGGGTCCCTAGTGTGTGAAGCGGTGTCCATTGCCACCTCACCCGTCGCTAGAGCCAGCCTTAGTCTCTACTTATGAAAAAGCCGCATACATACAACGCATCACAGCACATCACAGTCAATCGCGGACGCATATCATCAGTGGAAAAAGAGCTTTTGATTCCCTCATTAACATCATAAGGTCCATGTCGCCGGCTCGTCCAACGAAAATAAGACACTAAACCATCCCGTCTCCTAAATCGCTCAAAGTGGCTTGACGGCTGTCCGTATGCTATTCAGCCCGAACGCACCACCTACTAAAAAACAACAGGGCGACATGTCGACTCTAGACATGCCCGCCAAATCAATGTCATCATTGCGTGAACATCCCGTCGTGTACGCCTGCATTTTCGTCAAACATGACGCGCCGTTGTTTCCCAAGCAGGAAAGAGTACTGGAGTTGTGTCGCTCACGTCGTCGGCCCCACTGCCACATGTGTCCGGTATTAACGGTGGGTGTGTTGGCGTATGTCGAGCGAGAGGATTACTGAGGTGGCAGCACGACCGACTCCGAAAAAGCTTCCAGACTCTTTCCAGCTCCAGAAAAGTAAAAGACGTGGTTGTAGAATGTACAAGACTTGCACGTGCTCGTGCCGCATGCAGAAGTCGTATATCATGAGACTGAAAGCCCAGGATATGGTGTGGTGGAACACGAGTTCCGAGAAGCAAATGGTCGTTAAAGTCGTGAATGCCGAAACGTGTTGAAATGTAGACAAGAGACATAACCAAAGGAAATATAAACACTAGGAAATACGAGAGAGCGACAAGATGGGCGTCTGGGTCGCCCCGAGTCGTTGCGTTCCGGTCCGTGAGTCTGCTGGTGAATGTCGAGGTACCATGTTGTGTTGCTGCTGAAAAGACCGCTCGCTCAATGCCGCGAAATCGCTGTAGATAGAGGCCAAACCGCCTTCTAATGTGAGAACAGGCAGCTGACCACCCGAATGCTTGCGCGAATGAGTCCGATTACCGCCTGGTACGCTGAGCCTGGGCCGTCATGGTATGCGCGCGCTGGATGCCAGGGTTGGGGTCGGCGTAGTTTCCACCAACGGCACCGCCCTCCATAGTCTTGCGTCTCTTGAGGCCGCCCATATCGTCGCCCTGGACGCTATCAGGGCGGTATGGGTCCTGCTCCTCGTCGTCGCGGCCGCGCTTACCAGAGTTGTTCACTCCGTTGGAGGGAGGGTATCCCTGGCTGGAGTACTGCGAGACAGCGCCGGGTCCCTGGTAGGCGTCGTGAGCTGCGTTACCGTTAGGGGGACCTCGGGGATCGCTCATGACACTGTAAAGGTTGCTGGAAGGGGGTCCCTGACGTTGCGGCGTCGAGTAGCCCGGGTTCCATTGAGGCTGGCCGGTAGCTGCCGATCGAGGCGTGGCTCGTCCAGACCCGTTTTGGTGGGGCGATCCCGTCATCTCAGGAGACAGGTGGGCGTGGTCGGGGTGCATGGCGCCAGGTGCACCGTTGGAGGCGTATCCGTAAGGGCCTCTGTTTCCGTTGTAAGGAGCGCTGGCGTGGGTGTACTCATTTTCATGATCGCCCTCGCTTCCAGCTTGGGGAGGAGCCACCTGCTCGCTACCCTGCGGCATCATGCCATCGGCTGGCTTGACGTCGCCTTCATCCGGCACATCGCTGATGCGCGATGGTGGTGCCATCTCCGTCTTTGGGTAAGAGCCGTCTTGACGGTATCCCATCATGGGCTGGCCCTGTGCGTATTGGCCTGGCTGAGATGGTGGTCCTGAGTACAAGGGCCTGGAGCCATCAAAGCTCTGACCAGAAGCGTACGACATACCCTGCTGCACAGCGCCAGGTGGAGTGCTGGCGGGCGTGGTTGGTACAGAGCGCGTGTTGCTCAGTCCAGTGTCGATGGACAGCGGTTGACCTCCTTGGGAGTTTTGGACGTTGGCGCCGTTCCACTCGTATGAGCTACCTTGGTTGCCCATACCCATGATGCTTGAGGCGCTTGTGGGAGGAGTAGGGAAAGTGTGAGCCCGGTCGATGCCGGGGCGACCTGACGAAGGGTGCGGCTGGATAGCATGCGGTGGCTGAGACATGGCAGCACCAATCGGGTTGCTCATCGAGTGGTGATGATGGAGCGACGGAGGTTGCGACGCTGCCGGTCCGGACAGGTATCGCTGATGTGTCTGCGTATGGTCAGGTCTCCGGTTCCCAACAGCAGCCATGGCAGCGCTTCCTACACTTGCCCTCGTCTGGTTCGAGGGATGATAAAGCAGTGCTCCAATGTCGTGAACAAACAGAGGATACAGTTGCTCGGTGATCTTCTCCTTGTTGGCAAACTCGAGAGCTCGCTCGAAAGGAATCCTGTCTCAAGTTAGTGTCTGAAAGTCGCATGCGAAGTGGTGACACTTACCAAACACCCTTGAGATGCATTGGGCCGATCTTAACAACATGGCGCGTCTTCTCGCTTTTCAGTATGCCGTCACGACGACCCCGGGTCATTCCCGCGACATTGAGAAGCTTGGTGCCGTTGATCATGTGATTGTCTATAATGAGTCAGCTCAGTATTCCGTCGTGTGATTGAAGACTAAACATACCTTCACGGCGAGCAACACAAACGCCCTTGGCTTCAACCTGGAAACAAAGACTGCCTTCATCTTCCCACAGTGTTGCGGTCACACGGGGCTTCATTCCTGGGGGAGCGACCTGGCCAGTGTGGTCGAATGTCTGAGATTGATAGCTCTGCGAACCTGGTAGTGATGATGCGGGGGCTCCGGACGACATAGCTAGAAGAGTCAGTCTCATCTCTGAGGACATGGCATCAAGCTTACCTGGAAGTTGGAGCGTTGAAGGCACCATAGCCGGATTCATTGAACCAGAAGAAGCAGGCATCTGCGAAGGGACACCAGTGGGGTAGCCATATGGATATCCGGGTGGACCTTGGCTGTACTGGTGTTGAGGCTGCATCATCGAGGACTGTTGCGGGGGGTACGAGTAATGCGACAAGCCCGAAGGGGGAGCTGACGCCGGAGCGTGGGTAGCGGTAGCCATGTGGGGTTGATGCACGTCAGCATACGATTGCATCTGGTTCATGCTGTTGTAGCCGCCCGTAGCAAAGCCGTATCCGTCTTGGGTGCCGAATGGTGACTGCGCGTTCACGTGGGAGTCGCGACGGATAGACTGTGGGGTGTGTTCGGGGGAGGGCGTCTTGAACCCAGTGGCCTGACCGTTGATCGATGCGGCGTAAGATGTATGGGAACCTGCGCTTCCACCGACCACTGAACCAGAGCTAATGGAGTCGCCTCGAGGGGAAGAGGAGTTTGACGAGGCGCTAGGATGCGATTGTATCTGGGGTAGGGCTGGCAGACGCTCGTTGGATACTGCAGGCTTGGGCTGGTAGTGGGATTGGTACCAGGTATCGACGGGGCCGCGGGCGTGGACCGACGAGATCGACGGGAGCTCCAGCTTTACGGTATTGACGTGTTTTCGCGTAGAAGTCTCTGTGTCGCTCTTCGAGAAGCTTTTCGCGAGGATGCTCGAGTCAGTCCTCACGATAGCCGAGCGTATTGTTGTGGCGGAGCAATCAGTCGACGCTCACGAAACTAGATTGCAGTATCTGCGCACGTATCCGACAGACGATAGCTCGCTGTTGTTATAGCTTGCCGCAAAAGGTTGACAGGACGAATGATCTTCACCGCAAGTTAGTTGTTTGCTTCCTCAAAACGAAATCGGTCGACTGCAGCGGCAGCCAACGAGACGCGGCCAGACACGTGTGCAAACAAATCCAACTGGAGAGGCAGGTTTGAGAGTACAATGGGGAGAGTCGAGTGAAGGGTGGTGGACCGGATTGATTGGGGTGGGAGTGCAGTGGTGGTAATCGTGAATGGAGGAACTGACCAGGATGACTTGTCGATAGATAGACGCGACGCAAAGCTCAAGGCGCGAGTGAAGCTGCAGGCTAAATTCGAACGCTGCAAACAATGCTAAAGTGTCAAAAAGCTAATCGTTACGTCGTTGCAGTCGTGAAGCAGGAAGAGCTGGTAGTCGACAACGCTTTTGACGCTCAGGTGCAAAACACGCAAAGGGAGGAATTGACGAATGCCGGTCTGGAAGAATAGCTGAAGATGGCTGAACGGGCTCGAAACATGTGCTGCAGGGTGGACGTGGGCGTGGGCAGTGTTGTTGTCGTGAAGGGTCGTAATGTCGTCGCGCTTCGTTAATGCGGGCCGAGCTGTATCGATACTGATAACCGCTGCACCTGCAAGAAAACACTACGCGCAGCACGCGTCAGTACTCGCACGTGGGACACAAAAGAGGAAGAAGTGAGTGCAAGACAATCAACAAGCGGCCGTATATGGGATGTAAACAGGGAAAGCCAACAGAGAGGCTTCTTCGCAGACTGCGGTGGGGAGGCGGAGGGTTTAGAGGCGGAGGTGGTTGGGATGGGACCTCTTGCTAGTGCTGGACCAACCAGACAACGCGCGACAGATAGGCGAAGGAAACGCAGGCGGCGTGTCCGGCGGGCAGCATTCGAGCGTGGCAGAACAGAAGAGAGTGGGTAGACCCTTTGACTTACCAAATTCTTCAACGAACGAACGCGAAGAGTGCGGACAACAACGACGCTGGACGGTTGCTTGCGTGTGGAGAAGGAAGTCGTTCTTGACGGCGATGCTGCAGGATTCTCTGCAGCGCTCGACAGCAGGCAGGCCGCAGCTAAGAGGGCTGACCGAGACAGGCGAGCAACGCACGCCCCGCCAGGTAGTCTGTTCGAGGTGGCCGCTTCTTTTGCAGGCGGCGTGTCCAATGCTTCTACACTGTCAGTGCGCGATGGGCGTCGCTGGCAAGTTGTTCCGTAGAGAAACGCTGTAGCTGCGTGAACGGGCCGGCGCGAGTTTGCAGGAGCGGCTCAATGAGACAGGCGATGCAGTCGAGATGAAGCCGCAGCAGCGCGTGAAGCCAGAGACGGTGCGCCCAAGGTGCAGGCTCTTTACTGTACCTAGGCACGGGTGGTGGAGATCTTCTGGGGACTCAGCGCTGCACACACACGAGCCGCCGCGAGCACACAATCTAAATTCACATCGGGCTTGGTGAGAGTCGCAGAGGACACGATGGCATGGGGGTGGCCCGGCTTGCGCACCCAGCCTGGACCCGCGAGCAACAATCCCGTGAAAGGCAGGCCGTTTCGCTCTCGACGCACAGACTCCACCTTGGAGCATGCTGACTGGGCTGATCCGCCGACGGTGCGGTTGACAAGGGCGCTGGATGGAGAACGAGATGACAGGGACAGGGCTGCGAGGCTATACCGCGACGACCACTATGCACGCAAGCGAGCATAGCACTCTCGTGCCAGCCACCACCCTGGCCCAAAGAAACACGACAGCAGACGCATCCTCTCGCACGCCTGCTGCCATGAGCACGTCTCAGGGACCGTCAGACGGCTGCTATTCCTGTTCGTGCCTCCAGACTCCTGCCAGCTTCCTAAACACTGGCGATGACATGGCGGGCAAGGATAGTGGGCTCCATGTTTAGCGGGCGCCTACTTTTTTTCACCAGTGTGCCGCTTCCTGAGGCATCGGATGGGCTCCCGATGGGGATAACACGGCTGAATACATGGGGCCATTGAGAGTAGCCGGAGATATTTGACGCGCAGTGCGAATACACCTAGTCAGTCGTCGAGTGATAGGGAGCAGTCGCGCAAGGGCTGCAGCCTTTGACTAAGCTGCGCCGGACCGCGTTGATGCGGAGCATAGCCCAGAAACGCATCCCAACAAGCGATCGGAAAGCCCCAGGTCAAACGTCTGGGTCCATATCACGCACAGTCGGCTGGAGCTGCTGAGTGGCCCGGCTGGCGCGATGATTTGCACTGCTGCGAGTCAGAGCGGGACGCTTGGTAGTGCTCACTGAGACGAAAAAGCAGAGAGAGACACTGCAGCACTGCCGGCCAGCCACGCTCGCTCTGAAACGGGCTCAACTGCCGCGGCACGCCCATGGGCTGACCACCATCGTCATCCTTTCCTCTTTCACAGCGGCAATGTATGCTTTGGGCAGGACGTAGATGAGATCCAGCTCCCCGAATGTCTCTCGACACCCTGATGCCGTGCGAATTCCCTGCTCAGGCTAAATGGGCGCCCCATCCAACTGTGGCAGGGATGAGGCCCGAGAGCGAGCGGGACAGACGGACGGTAGGCCGTGCAAGCCAGCTGGCTGTTTGGTATGGTATTGGTCAGACCCGATTTGATTGGCTGTGTAGTCGACGGTATGGACTGAGACCAGCGTCTATCATTGCCATGGGCTTATCCACTCGACGGCCTAGACACGCAAGACATGAAGCGAGCATGTGAAGCAGGTGCGACGTGGAGACTCGACTGTGTGCGACAGCCATGTCATGTCCGCAGCGTCGACCATAGATGCTGGAAGCCCTCCACACTGCCATCGATGGACAAACGTGCCGACCGTGACACAGGCTTGGGCTTGACGTTGGATGTGGACGCCGCAGAGTTTGATAGGATGCCCGCTAGTTGCGGTGAGTAGATGCGCTGGCGACGCTAGCCCCAAGCAGCCCTGCCAAGCCGAGGTCACGCTTTCTTACTGCGCCCTCAACAGCCACCCGCACTACCGCGCTATGAGTGCAACTCAATATTCATCACCGTGTCTCGCTGTCGGAATCTCTTGACCCAGTACCCTGGCAGTGACCTAGTGCAGTATCACAAGGGCATTCCTTTCGGCCAGCTGAAACAGCAATACGGCCGGACGCCTCCCTCGCCGCAATCCTCAAAGCGAGAAACGCCCTGCCATGTCACTGCGTCACGGGATTCGCAGCACAGCGCACGGGAGAATCCGCCTCCATCCCTGCCACAACCATGCGAACGGTGACAGCCTCGACTCTGGGACTCAAAGCAGGCCAGCCACTTGACAGTTGGCACCTGTCCTGCCCATGTTATCGCCTCAGGCGCCAAACCAACTGTTCGCATCCATCTGATCCCCCCTGCTAGCCGCGGAGCGCACACTGATGCTCTGACGGCCAATCCTCCCATGTTATCTTGCAACATGTGGTCTCAAGTCTGGTCGGGAACAACATTCCCGCACACCTGTACCACTACTGACGGCATCAGATGAGGGCTGTCGGAGCATATCGCATCGTCAGTTGATCCTCGCCAAGATTGGAATGGCCATGCCAGGAACTCTATTACAGTGCGGTAGTACAGTTGCTAGTATGTGAATCACACCAGAGGCGAAAGGTAGGACCAGAAGCTCAAGCGACCCGCACCGTATTACCGTGTGTAAGTCTACGTTCAAGGAGCTGTGCGCACCATCTCCTCACCAAGGCGCAGTCACACCCTCGTCGCGTGGACTACCGTGGCTAGCAGATATGCACAGGTGTAAATAAACGTGCAGTGCAGCCGGCGCGATGTGGGAGCGGATCGTGGAGAAAGGCCCGCGCCTGTCTCTACCTCTTACTTGCTGACCACCACCACAGCGGCAGTCGGGACTGGCAACATCAGTGTGTCAGAGCAAATACCGTCCTTGACCGATCCGGTCGAGCGCCCAGAGGTTTCAACCTCTCAGCACAAGACCAGCGTTCTATTCTCGATCCTTTGACAGGGTTCATCAAAAGGGCGACTCTTGTTGCATCAGCCTTAGCTCCCTCGAGCATCGTGTTCTCGTGTAGTGGCCACGCAGTGGGGTCTGTGTACATTCCTGTCCAACTGGCAATAAAGCGCAATCTGTACTCGGACCACAGCTGTCTGTATCCCCGGACGAGGGCGTCGCCCTGAGCCTGCTTAGTACAACTTCCAAGCTTATCATTTGCTTCACTGAGAATACCGCTCTAGAGAAAAGAAATCATTCTCCACGTTCAAGTCAAAGACCGTCTCGAACACATGTACAAACGTTCCTGCAGCGTGAGGCAATCCCGCGATGCGGCCGCGCTTGGGACAATCTAGCCTTCGATTGGATAACGCCGCGTATGCAGCAAGCCGCACTTGCATATGCATGTGATATAGGGTATCCCTGCATGGTCTGAGCCAAGCTCGTGCCCCTCAGTCGTCCACGATCACGGCTCGATCGAACTGCTGGAATAAGGCCTTCACGTGCGGTTCCACTGACAATTTCATGTCTTCGCTTGATAGCACACGAGCGCGAAACGACCGTCGTGGGTTCAGAGCGAGATATTGAATTCTCCCGCGACGGTCATTCTGGAGCCCTTGCTTCCATATTGATCAGCACCACATCCTCGTTCAAGCGTTCAGATAGGCGTTCGGCTACCAATCACCACCGGCCACGTCAGGAGACAGCAGAGCCGTTATCGGGGTATCGACGGAGCAAGTAAGCCACGACCGCTCCTTGCAGCTCGTGGGGTGCGACCTCTGATTTTGATTGGCGGGTCGACACGCTCACCGGTCTTGCTTCATGGGTTTTCGCCCCACCCCTTGTCACGCTCTGTGGACGACTCGCTTGTTCCGACGTTCTCTAGCGTCTTTTCGATTGCACTCCAGATGCTCTTCGATGCTCAACAAAGTTCAACAATGAACAATCGAAGTGAGGGGTTCATTGTTCGGTTGAGATGACTACCCGTTTTGCCGGCAACAAACATCCTCTAGAAGCGAAACCCTCACCGCTCTTCTATTCTTGTACCTCGGATCTTCAATGGAAGGTTGAAGCAATCTAAAAGCTTGCTGGCGAGCTAGGGTGAAGTAGACGGCCGTGCTCCCCCCGCTGCGCCGCACGCTCAGCGTATGTATGTACTTCTAAAGTGCCGGCAGCGACGCAGACGTTTTGGAGTCGTCACTTGAGTCAGAAAGTCGCCGGTGGGCACACATGTCGACTTCCGCCTCCATGCAGCATCTCAACGGCAGCCAAAGCAGGCTGCCATCTCGCAGCAGAGTCGCTTGTGGCTAGGGCGGTGCATGATCCGCACGACATACCTACATGCGTCAATTGTATGTTTTGCCACAATTCAGGGTACACTGCAGTATGCCCCACGCTATGAAGCGGATTACATACGATCATCAAGAACCTTGGAATGACTCGAATTGAGGAACATACGTTCTAAGAAGGGTCTCAGCGCAACTATGCATGGGCGGCGATGGATTTCCATGGGTGCATTCAGCCTACCGCGACGTCCTTGCTGTACTGACCGTCGGACCCAGCTGTATGGACACATAGCGACCCGGTATACTACTGCAGAACGCGGCTGTACCGGTATCGACGCTCCATACATCGACTCATCTTTATCCAAAGACGTACTTTCGCCGGGCAACAGGCGAACAGATAACGCGTGCAAGCGCTATTGCGCTATCTACTGGAAACACGCCACCTTCGATATCTTCTCCATACTACACCGGCTCGCTAGGGAAAGCAAAGTGCGTTACCCGCGTCCTTGGTAGTGGGCGGCTGGATAAATCACCACAGTCGCTTAAAGGCATGGTCAATATACCTCAGTGCGTCGGTAATATGACGGCATTCTAGAGCTCCCATCCGAGGGTCTCTACACAGGACCGAGAGCATCGCGCGATATTCTACCACCTACGCCTTCCCTTCTAGCCTACGAATCGTCTAGTGTGTTTCGATAGGTAATCAAATTCAGGACTACCGGGTCGTGTTGTCGTATCCGAGCAAAGCAAAAACACTTCGAGCCGAGCTGGTTTTGGCCGAACCTCTAATCCGTGGCTATGCGAACGGACTACTCACCGAATGTAACGGGCTATGACGCCTAGGCCCGGGCTATATACGCCAAAGCGTTGCTAAAAGCTAGATACGCGTCAACGGTGGTCCACACACAGGATGCTCGAGCTCTTCCATCGCTATCCGAATACACCGAGGAGAACGTGCTCAGCCAGCCATCCCGGGATACGCCGGGGTGGCTGGGAAACATGGGCTGATCTGGTAGGAAAATCTCTGCATGCATCGCGGGCCGAGAGAACTCGCGCATTGATCGTGTTGCAGTCCAGCGTCGTAGTTCATTTAGTCATGTTGAAGTTGCTTGAGTTTTGCTGCGCCTGCCTTGTGGCTGGGTTCGCATTATGCGAACCACGGTACCAGCTGTCATAGCGTGGTGCTACCTTTCAGCACGCATGTATACTTACGTCTACACACCCTGCAACCACCAATACTAGGTCTTTGCCTTCTGACCCCGCATTGCAGACGGCAATGTCGGGTGTCGACCACCGACTGCTCCCCACGCGTACCTACAATTCTGCCTCAATGTACATGCAGCATGCGCATATCCACGTATTGGGTCCCATTGCCTTGCCTTTGTTGACATCAACGATATGGAATAAATGTGGAAACAACATCACTGTTACTGTTGACGACTGCATTCCAATTCGCGGGAAAGTTGACAATCCCCCGACACGTTCGGCTCCGTTGCGCCTCTCATCGCGACATCATCATTCAACGCGACCGGCTAATGCTTCTCCCCAACCCACTCCGAATCACACATACCTACCAGATCCATGAAACAAGCCAGGCTAAAGCCTGAAACATACAAGTTTGCTACTACGGTAAAACCAGCAAAATACCCATCCGCAATCTCCTGCGAACACATGTTGTAGATCAAACATTCAATGTTGCAAGTGTCCACGATGCCATGTTCAACCCAAGACGGGCGCATCCCTCCTGTCGAGTAATTGACGTGCGTCGCGGGTCGGCTCTGCATGTTTTGACACGTTCGGTATCTTTGACCCTGCATTGCAGACGTGCCTCGGTGAGGCGTGCATGCGCAGGCTTGCTCGTGTCTCAGATGTGGCAGGATTGTACTGCTGCAACCTTGCTCGTGGAGGTTGTGATGTAGAGTAGGATGACATCACGTGTGTGATATGCGCCTGCATGCGCGCTGCGCGTGCGCATTGCGTTTTCATGCCTCTACTGCTATGCGATTATCTCTGTCTGATAGTTCGTATCTTCGCATAAGTGAGAAATCGATAGTCGGATGAAGCCGACTTTTTGACCTTCATTCGTTGAACATTAAGTTGCGCCTGCCTCAATAAGCACGATGCATGTGTGACCCCGCGTGATGTGCAATCTCAGCGCGCAAACACCCAGATAACAGATGTCCAGTGTCTTCTAGATTCTAGCTACACCAAGGAGCCTGTAGTCAATCAGGGTTTCACATCATCGACCAAATCCTGCTAAGATGATCATCGCAACGATACTCTGCCTCTTCGCTCACTTCTTTGTCACGTATCCGCTGTACCAACTCTATCGCAATTACGTGTGCGCACGTAAGTTTGGCTTGCGCATCATCATAAGTCCTGTCACCCCATATACTCTACAATGGCAATTGGTAGCTAGTCTATTCCGAACTTACCTGAAAAGATACCGGTGGTTCAGAGCCATTGACTGGACATGTTGCTGGCAAGACAACGACAAGTTACATCAAGAACTTGGTCTCTGCTTCATTGTGGTGGCGCCAGGGCATAATGTGCTATGTACGAGTGACCCGAAAACGATTGAACATGTACTCAAGGATTGGAGGGGGTTTGTAAAGCCTGACAATGTGAATGGTGAGTTCGACGATGTGTGATAGGACACTGGAAGCGGGAACTGACTATGACTGTAGAGATATTGGGCACGTTTGGGCAAAATGTTGACACGGTATGTGCCATATGCTCTGGAAAGTCGCAGTTCACCCCATATTCTTAGTACTCGGGACAGTAAAAGCTAATGCAAAAAGTCAAATGGCGATGATTGGATCCGTCATCGCAAACTCACAGCGCCATGCTTTAACGAGCGAGCCTCAGCCACGGTATGGAACGAAGCTCTGCAACAGTCGAAAAACATGATCGAGCGTTGGCTCTCATCACCCGGCGGAAGCACGAACAGCATGGTCAAAGACACCAGTACACTGGCGCTCAACGTCATCTCTTCGGTCGCTTTTGAGAATACAGAAGTCAATGAACCGACATCAGGTCACCAACTGTCACTTCGCGATGCATTAGTGACGGTGATGAGTACTTCAATCTCACCGGCTATAGAGGGTATCATGCCACTCTTCAAATTCCCCTTATTCGAATCGCTGCTTCCGACTAGTACTAAGCGACTGCTACTCGCCATGCGTGAGTTCCGGCAATACATGGACGAAACTGTCGTGAGAGAGCGATCAAAAGTTGTCGGCGGGCAACCCAAAGCTGCTACACTCATCAGTACCCTGATCATGGCCAACGATACAAAGAACACTGGAAGTGGGGGTTCGAAAGCTAAACTATCCGACGTTGAGTTAAGAGGCAATATATTTATTTTCACAGTTGGTGGACTGGAGTCTACTTCAATCACACTATCATACGCATTGGCTTTGCTGGCTGTGCACCCTGATGTCCAAGACTGGGTAGTGGAAGAGCTAGATGAAGTTCTGAAAGACGAAGCGGCTGATGAATTGGAGTATGCAAGGGTGTTCCCACAACTGAAGAGAGTAATGGCTGTCATGGTACGTCCTCGTTCTTCATAAACACCGGCCATCTACTATTGCGCGGAGCATGATCGCAGGCTAACAGAATTGCAAGTACGAAACGCTACGTCTCTACAGTCCTTCGCCGCCTCTTCCGCGTTTACCCTTTCCTGCACATCCCCAGCGTACTATCCCACAGACCAGTTTAGAATCCAAGAAAGCCCATGAGAATATCGTCCTTCCGGCTAACACCCAAATCATGCTCAACTCATGGGCTTCTCACACCTCATCCGCCAACTTCCCCGATCCGCTTACTTGGAACCCGAAGCGCTGGATTCAGTCGCAATCCGCCGGTAGTAGCAGGGTAACTCTACCCGAGATACTGTCTGCTGAAGAACTCAAGCACCCAACGAGTGGTAGTGGATTCTTCGCATGGGGGACTGGCCCGAGGATCTGCCCGGGAATGAAGTTTAGTAAGGTGGAGTTTTGCAGTGTGTTGAGTAGCGTCCTGGAAAAGGTCAGGGTTGAAGTGGTGTGTCAAGACGGCGAGACGGTGGGTGTGGCTGGACAGAAGGTGGTGAGTATTTTGCGGGACTCATGTGCAGACCCGCTGCTGCTTCATGTCAGACAGCCAGAAAAGTTGGAGTTGAGAGTTGTCGAGCGCTGAGAATTATTGATATCAAAATTGGCCACGGGTGGTAGGAGCGTGGAGACTTCTTGTAGTATTGCAGTGGTAATAACTGCCGAAGGCATGTGCATTATAATGCCTAGATGACCCACGAGTATACCATCTTGGATATGCTATAGTCCATATTCACTTTTAGAACCCCGACATGCGACTCGGCGCCCGACTTCCAGCATCAGTAGACATATAAGGTACCCTTGGTGGCGGCGTATCCTTTTCCAGGAACGCAAAGATATCCTGTCCCACCTGCCGGCTGATCTTACTGTACATGGATATCATGACATCCGTCCCCGCATCGTTCAGCTCATAGTCTGGTCCACGACAGCCGGGTATAACTTTGCAGTGGGTTGCAGGCTCAGAATAACCCTGCGTGTGAAGGCAAAGCCAATTGTAACAGAAATAACACGCTGGCTTGCTGCACCCGATATACTTGTCGTCGTCAACGAAGTTGATGGCCTGCGACCTGGCGAACTTGTCTGCAATTTGGAGTTCGGCGTGTATCCTGGTCACTACCGTTTCTTTCGAGACCATGTGGTTATAGATTGGTCTCGTTGGTAATGAGTCCAAATGGTATAGCTGGAGGAATGCTTGTTGAAACTTCAAAGGAACATTTGGGCTGGTCTCTTTGAGCACACCGTAAAAGACCTCATGTGGACTCATGCAGCTTGGCGATATGGTCTTCTTGACAACTTGGGGCGTACTAATGGTCTGTATCCTGGATATTCGCTGAAGAGAAGGAACACGAATCATAGCTTCGACGACTTTGTTTGCTGCTTCGCGTGTCGCACCTATGCGATAGACAAAATGCGCTAGTTTGCCGAAGTCGTCGTCCGTGGTGCTGGAGTGTAACTTGATAGCCTCTATGCACTCGGTTCTCAGAGTATGACACAGATCAACGTAGCTGCCCAAGCTCATACTTGGTGACGGCTCATGCAGCTTCTTCAACTTGGTTCGTAGAAGATTAACTTCCTGAGTAAGCATCTGCCCATCCGAATGCAATACCACACATACCGGCGTCGTCTCTCTCGACTCTTCGGAGAGCCATTCTGCATTTCAGTGCAAGTTCCTGCACCGCTGTTTTGTAGACCTGTATCCTCGGCTTACACTTCTCGACACTAAGAGCCACAATGCGGTCTTGAATGATGCTCTGAGTCTCTGCGGTTGCGGATTTGATCTGATCCAAGACATCGTTTGCATATATCAGGATATCATCGCGTATACCTTCGTTAGCAGCCAGCCAGAGTTGGTTGTCCTTCTCTAGTCTTTGTAAGCCAGTAGCCGTGACCGTTTTGCCGCCTTTCTCCACGTCGCAAAGATAAGCGAAGGAATCCAGGAAATCTCGTCGAGCCTCACACATCGCAAGACCGGATTTTGCTCGTTGCTTTGGTTTATTCATGAAGCCAGTAAGAGCTTCCAAAAGAACTAGCCGGGGATATAAGACAGCGGATTCAAGTTTCGTGATTTGCGACTCCCTCTCTATCATCCTCCGCGGTCTCGTAGGCGTCGAAGTCGTTTCGGTCGAGGTGGGCTGATGGGTCAGTACATTAGCCCTTGGTTGCGAGCGCGACGGAGACATGGCGGCAGCGACAAAATATTGGCCAGAACTCATGCAGATCGCGATCTTTGCTGAGAAGATTTCTAAATGGCGAGCAGTCAATGTGAGATAATATGTATGAGACTCAATGACTTTCTACCGGTTTCGACAACGTTCCTCAGACGTTACGGGAGGTGCGCGTTGGTCCAATGGGAGCGTAGCACACGTATACCTGCAGGTTGACAGGGGCCTTGTCTGCGTACGGCGCCTACAGGAGAGCGGATAAGGCTCGCATTGTTGACATTCTTGGAAGCGCCTAGGTGTCTTCCTGCCTTCCTTTCAGATATTCCTAAGCCTTATGCGGTACGCGCATTGATCTGAAGTCTACTCACATACAGGTAAAAGCACTATGTACATCATGTTAAGAGTGTTCATGAGATGAGCAAGGTCAAATAGAGATAGAAGAAAAGTTCAAGGTGGCATGTTGATATGATGACATGTTGGGGCTAATCGTGCGAACCGACATTCACGAGAGACATGTCCGTGTGCGAAGTCCTAGTAGCCCCAAACCCCCCGCAATCCTCCCAGCTAGAAAGCTATATTTCTACTAAGCTGCATACTGTGTAGTCTTCCTTTCCCGAAGTCTCCCACGCCATGCGCCTATATTGCGGCGTCTTTCCACCTCGGCCCGCGTCAACTCAGGTGCTCGCATCATAGTGGTCAATCGGCCCTCCATCTCTTTCTCGGTGAGTTTGCCTTCCACGAACTTCCAGGTATCTGTGACGACGACGTATTCGACCTTATCTTCGGTGCCGTGGTGAATCCAATCTTGTCCACCCAGCTTGCTTGGGCCCTTCCAAGTCCATTCCTTCAGTTCAGTGTTCTCAGCGCTCAGATATCCCTCGAGCTCATTCTTCTGGAAGTTGCCGCCTTCCCTTCGTACAGGTAGTTTCCATTTCTTGTTTCGATCGATGATGCGCATCATCTCCGCTTTCTTCCAACTGAGCGTCTCGTACTCAACCCTCAGTACGCGCAAGCCGGGGTTCCCTTCGAAGTAGCGTAGCCACTTTTCTTCCATACTCAGTGGCGAATTGCTTTCCCAGAACCACCAGTCAGAGTATCGTATGGTAATAGTAAGCTGGGTTGGTCGGAATTGAGGTATGCTGAGGATGTAGAATAGTTGATCGCCTTCTTCGAGCCAGAACATCTGCGTGAAAAGACGAACTTTCTGGAGTGACTGCACGGCTTGTGGAGTTAGGTTGCGGAAGAACTTTTCGCACGCTGGAGTGCATGTACGGCCATCAGGTCCCCGATCTGCGTCGAGATCAGTTTGGGGTAACGTCACAGATTTCGCATAAACATACTAAACCAAAAAGCCCATTCCAGCTCTCTGAGGAACACTTTCTGTCCCTCCGCGTACGCGAGCTTGCACGTGCGCAAAAGCGCACTGCTGCCCTTGAGCGGACCTGAGAAACCTGGCCGGTACCAGTACGAGTCTTCCGGATACGCTGCTGCGCTGTCTTCATCCTGCATGAGCGCCAATTGGAAGATCTCGTTACGGATCTCGCCAGGTATGACATAGAACAGCGGGCTTTGTGGCTGAAAATTGGAGGGTGGAGGGATAGGATCAGACGCCATTGGGACAGCGCGAGTTTCGTAGCTTGAGGTAAACGGTAGATGGTCGCGAAAGCTGTCGAGAAGACGTTATGAGTTTATGTACGGCAGCTTGGAGGTCGCCGTATCAGGCAAAGGCTGATGGCTGCCTGTCTGGTGGCACGGTTGATCAGGTTAGCGGCCTTGCCAAGGCACTTCACGTCCAATGAACGGACACGCTAGCCGTCACAGACCCACCCAATGGTCAAATACGGAGATACCTCCAATGAAGGCTATGGTGAAGGAAGGAAAGCAGCAGCCCAAATCTAAACATAGAAGTATAGAATCGTCGACTGGATAAAATGGTGGATCAGGCGCGAAGCTGGTGAGTAGAGCTGACACAACGCCCGGTTATCGAAGGCAAGTGCATGTGTGACCAAAGAGGGGAAATCACACGAAGCAGCTACACAATCCAACGCGACTAAAGTGACCAAGCTTTTGGCAACGAGGGCGCTGTTATATCTAGGCACTGAGGATGACTACATTCGAAAGCTGGTAATATCGACTGCAGAGAAGAGAGATGAAGGGATGGACGCAGCGGAGCCAACACGTGAGAGCTTGACCAGTAGTACTCAAGAGATTGATAGGCTGTATTGCAAATCTATGATGCTTTGCCATCCAAAGTTATCTGGTAGTGACACATTCTGGTGCTTCACGAGCTTTGACAGAGAGCACAGCGCGACCACTAGACAACCTTGCGATACAGTGAGTGAACTCTGCTCGAGCTTGCGACATCTGAAAATGCAAGTGAGAGAAGAGTCAGCTGATAGCGCGTTGGCAGCTTACCCAGTCGGGCGAGACTAGGCTTGTTCGCGACTTCCTGCTCCCCAGCACTGAACAGGCTATCGCTCTCTCATCTCACCTGGGCACCTGAGATCATTACCCCACGCCTCAGACACGCGCGCTCGTCGACATGACTGACTTGTGTGGCCTCCCAGACGAGCTCCTAGTCGCAGTCGCCAAATGTCTGCGAGACGACACTAAAAACGGATGCAACGATCTCAATCACCTCGCGTTGAGTTGCCGGAAGCTATGCCCTATTGCGCAAGAGGTCTTACACACGGAAGTCTCTCCAAATCCGACCCCAAAACGAGGTCTTGCAAATCTCGCGCGTACTCTCTTGCAGCGACCCGATCTTGCGAACAGAGTGCGGAAACTAAACATCAGCTTATCCGGCAAGTCATTCACGCATCACCGGAGCTGCTTATCTTGCGGGTGCTATTATGAAGAGTGCCGACAGGACTGTACTTGCGGTATTCCGGAGCTTTTGGCCTTATTCCAGGGTTTTACGAGCACTGTCAATTCAAGGAACGGTGTTTCGCTTCACCACGAGGACTGGGAAGACATGCTGGTGAGGGGCGTAGACACGGCTCTCATCGGGATAATCCTGTGCATAACGCCTGCCCTCGGTACGCTTTCGCTGACGACCTTGGATTCACCATTGTATTACGAACAAGACAAGAACAACGCTGTTTGGGCCGAAGTCGAAAATCTTTTCGAGCTCATATCCAGGCACGTGAGTTTGTCAGATTGCTTCCAGGGCCTCTCTAGCCTGACACGGTTGTCAACAAATGGACGCGCACCATCAAGCTGGCTGAGTTTACCCCGGCTTGAAGCCGCGAGGTTCGACCTGTTCGAAGACCCTCTGGCGACCATAGACTATGCCAATACGATGACATCACATATCACACCTGGTGCAACAGTTTCTACGACTTTGACCCGTCTGGTCATCCAACCGGAGTTCGAATCGCTCTACTGCTATGAAGCCACTCACATGGAGGGTGTGTACGGTCAATTCAGAAGCGTTGTTAGCGGTCTTCCAAACTTGACCCACCTCTTCATTCTGTACCGCGCTGTTGTCGACCCATACGACGAATTCCGACTCCCCCACCTTCCACGAGGATCTTTCGCGCATATTGTCTCGCATCTGAAGAGCTGCAGTTTGACAGATCTAACTCTGGACGTTGAGCCCGCGCTCAAGGATTTGGTCAGGTACATTGCGATGATAGAGTATATCCACGATACAACTCCGATGACCACGTTTGCTGGATTACCTAAACTTCGCAGTCTCAATGCCCCACAAGACGCTTTCTTCTCTGCCAAGTACGGGACATTCCGAACTTGTCGTCTACCTACCACGATCGAGAAGATCGGTATCATGGATTCGACGTACGAGACCAAGCGCTACCTCAAGCATCTTCTAGATCGCCAGACAGAATGGCCAAACTTGAAGACTATCAAGCTTGGGGAGAGTCCGTGCAACGACCAGTCCGTACATCCAGATGAGAGCGATGACGACGCTAGCGAAAGCGACGCAGGAGAGCGGCGGAAACTCTCCGAGGTTGATGACTCAATCTACGAACAGGCTCGGAGCCGTGATTTGAGGGTGGAGAAGGTGCAGGATAGAACTGCATGGAAGAAGGGATGGGAAGGTCTGGGTCTGTGAAGAGAGTATGTGAAAGCGGGGACGAGTTAGTCAGCAGACAAGTGTGCGCTCAATCCGGACTGGCGAGTGATAGAGAACGACACCTGAGCTGACACTGCAATCCAAAATAGCAATATAAACTAGCAAATAGTGATAGGAAGTATCTTACGGCTTTAGTGAATGAGAAAAGCAGATGATGTATCGAACAGGTGTCTCGAGAAACTTGAACAAGCGCGATGTGTACATGCCTTTTGGAAAGCCACTAGCCCCAAGACGATTGAGCACAGCAACGCGCACTTGTCATAGCTTCGGGTGAACTATGCGTAATCGGCTGAGCTTTGGGCAGCTGGGTAAACTCCGGGGGTCGCAGAGCGGCGGTTGCCTATGCTGAGACCACGAGTGGTCGCAGAGTAAGTATGGGAGCCATCATATGACTTGGAAACTCTTGCACCGGTGCCATATCGCAGGAGTATCTTCTCTAGTGTTATGGGTCTGAAGTGGTTGCCTGAAGTTCTGAGCGATATAATGACATATCCAGGAACAACATAAGGTGCGGCGAGAACCTCCGGGCTGCAAAACTGAGTCTCGGTTTTTGGTCGAAGGTTTTCGCGAGATAACGATATGTCCAGAGACACCATATGGTGCGGCGCGTACTTCCGGGCTGCAAAATCGGGTCTCGATCGTTGGTCGAACGCTTGCGCGATACAATTCTATGTGATGCGGCGAGTACCTCCGGCTGTGAATTTGGGTATCGGTTCTTGGCCGAAGGCTTTTGCGATATAATCATGTATCCAGAGACACCTAATGGCGCGACGAGTACCTCCAGGCTGTAATGTCGGGTCTCGTTTCTTGGTCGCTGCGCTGATTGTATTCGTTATGTCGTGTCATAGGGTAGCTCTATGACTCTTGTGACGTGATAATATGCTCGTTGGACGCTTTGAGTGGAGCAAAGACACAGGCGACCTTATGACTCTTCGCCGTCGAGTAGTGCGGTACTGCAGTTAGCGCGCTTTGAGTCTGAATAAAAGGCAGCCCATTTCCCCCTCTCTCTCTCATCAGAACTATCCTCTCATACCATTTTACCATACCCGTCCGAACTCGCTTCAGACAAAACCAGTACGCATACCAGTACGCCAGACAAAACCATTACTACATCACTACCAATACCATCGCTATGTCTACCTTCACGCTCTTCCCAAAACTACC
Source organism: Alternaria infectoria (assembly GCF_024043175.1). Lineage (NCBI taxonomy): Eukaryota > Fungi > Ascomycota > Dothideomycetes > Pleosporales > Pleosporaceae > Alternaria > Alternaria infectoria. The sequence goes on along the minus strand of NW_026250694.1, from coordinate 1,527,678 downwards.
CAAAGAGCTCCGCAACGCCGTCTGGCAAGCGAGCATGGCCACAACAGCAACCGTCGAATTCGACGAAGACGAATACATGGTCACAAGCATTTCGTCACCAGCCGCCCTCTTCACCACATCAAAGGAGGCGCAGGCCACAGCGTCGTCCTCATCTCACCAAAAATTCCCCATCTGGGGCCCAGAAGACTGGGAAGATCTGGCCATAGATCCCGAGAACACGATCCTCGAGATCGTCATCAAACCATCAAAGTCCACCACCCTCAGCATCACCTGGACAGACATCTGGGGTGTGCTTGGCGACGCACTACCAGCCACAAAACGCCTTCACATCGCCTGCAACCAGCCTGAGCGCCTGGCCAGGCTGTACATGGCAGAGGAGGCAGAATACCTTGGCGTCGGCCAATCCTGCGTCGAAGCGGGATTGTTCAACAATGCCGAAACCGTTTCGGGTGAGCGAAAAACCCGACAATCACTACACACACACCTCACGGTCACTGCTAGCAAGCATACCGTTGAAGAAATCGACCAGAACGCCTCTGAAAAAGAGGTCAGCGTCTGGAAGATGACCAAACACACTTTTTCGGAGTTTGGGCCCGAGGCCAAAGTTTTCGCCAGCAAGGGGCTAGCGCGCGTAGAGGTCGACAATACCTGTAAGATGTCCGTTAAGCAGCTTCACGACGCTGCGAGGACCTTCGCGCTGCCCGCTGAGGAGGGGGAGGGGGAGGTGTCAGGGGTCGAGGAAGAGGTGGAGGAGAAGTCAGGGGCGGAGCTGACGGAGGATGCCATCGCAAAGTATCTGGAGTGTCAGGGGCTGTGGCCGCCTAAGGCAAAGGATTTCGACTGGGATCCAGAGGGCAGCGTCGCGAGTGGGGACGACGAGGCCGTTTGGAAGTGGCTGTAGTCGCTTCGCCGGACTTTTGTGTTTGTTTTGGCAGCGGAGAGATGCGATGTCTGCTCCTGGCTGAGGTTTGGCGTTTGGGTTCGGCGCTGGGTTGTGACGCGAGTTGCTCCCGGCTGAGGTTTGGCGTTTCGGTTTGCGCTGGTTTTCGACGCGAGTTACTCCCGGCACCATCATTCGCCGCACTTGCGTTTAGTTTAGTAATAAAGTCGTCCTCAAAATACTTCGTCTTCTGCTACTGTGAATGCATTCCTGTCTACACTATTGGGTTGTAGAATCCAAACCTGTTCTTTGGATCCCACTTACCCTTCAACTTGACCAACTTAGCGAGCCTTGCATCGTACCCATACATCTCAGGCCTATCCTCTTCTCCGTTAGCGTAGTTGACATAGCAGTGTCGCTTCTGGTTGCTGTTGTCGAGGCCAGTGTATAGCGCATCACGCATTGCGCGCGTGTGTGCGTACGCATCTTTGGTGGTTTGCGCATCGTCGCCAACCCACCACAACACCGGCGATGCAAGAATAGGATACTCGCGTTCCTCGGGTGCCAACGCAGTGGAAGATATGTCGATAGCTCGTACGCCTTGCATGCCGTAATTCTCCATCAGAGTGATCGATGTGTTGAAGCGCGGGTCTGCTGTGATGTTACCAAATAACGTGAAGGCTTTGCGAACACTCTCAAGATCCCAGGTAGGTAGAGAGACACCGGCTCCTGCAACGTTCTGGTTTCGCCTGCAAGCTTGGCCTCCGAGGTTGTTTCCAGTCACCGTGTATAGCTCTACGTAGTTGACGTCCGTGGAGACCATGGTAGAGATTGGGCCGAGCGCTTTGAAACGAGCGGCATAGGGGTCAGCTTCCGCTTCCGTGCCCTCGTAGGCGACAGTGTATGCTACGACAGGCTAATGAGCAGTCAGTATCTGGCAGATGTATTGCGAGGCTGCGCTTACATTGACGGGATCAGCAGCAGGTATTCTCACGAACAGCCCTGTGAGCGCTAGCTTCGCAGAGCGTTCCGTACTCGGCTCTTCGAATTCGTTGACCAGACTGAAGAGTGCCTCGACCTTGTCAGATGGGAAGATGATCGAGTATACGGTCCAGTTGGAAGGGATATCGTAAATCTTTACTTCAAGACTTGTCACAATGCCGAATTGATGGCCTGCACCTTGTAGAGCCCAAAACAGATCGGCATTCTTCGTCCGGGAGGCTTCTACAACCTTACCGCTGGCAACGACGATGCGCGCGGAAACGAGACCGTCAAGAGAATATCCGTATTGATTCTGGAGGAGACTGTGGCCGCCTCCCAGCAGTGGACCTGCTACTGACACGCATTCTCCAAGCCCGGTAACTGGTGACAAGAACGGTAAGCAACTACGTGTATGAAGGTACGGGTTCAAGCTTACCAGAATACTTGCCCGAGGCGTACAGGGAGCCGGTAATCTCGTGTTGCATCGTTCCGCCTCCAACAGTAGCAGTCTTGCCGTTCTGACCGAGTGTCGTAGTATTGAGCTTCCGCATGTTGATCTGAATGCCATACGATAGATTGTTAAGCGTTGTGGTCCATCCATGACCCCCGGTAACGGCCAGAAAAGGGATGTTGAAACGATTGGCGAACGCGACCGTAGTCTGCACGTCGGACTCAGTCGCGACTTCAACTACCACATTATAGTCAGGAGATATTCGCGGTGAAGCGCCGCGGACTTGAAGGTCGTCCCAACGAGCATCCCCTGGAAACGTGATAATGGCGTCCTTGGATAGTTGCGGGCTCAACGCGGACGCTGCTAGCTGCAGGTCGTACGGTGCTGACGCATATGAGCGACGAGCGATGCAGAGCAGCCAAACTGCAGCGGTAGGAAGAAGCATGATGAACGATCGATTCCGCCAGTGCTAGAGTTGGAGGGTCGGATGCGGATAATGAGGTTATGGAAGGTACTGTGCACAAGAGTTGCCTGTCGCTCTGCGTGAGCTTGTGCCTCAAAATGCAGGCAGCATGCTACCTCTTCTGCACTGCACAGGTCAGCCAGTCAGCTTCGGATTGTCGCCAATCGCGCGAACATGTCGCTATCGCACTGCATTGCTTATTCGATAATCTGGACTGCATGATGCAGAGCGACGCCGCAGAACGCCGCAGCTGCGGAGATGCCTCTCGGGAATAGAGAGTTGTATCATTCCTAGGCAAGCATCGATTCGCACCTGTTTGATGCAGTTAGTGTGGCTGTCTGCCCTTGCCGTGTGGTCGAGGGCGATGCAAGGTCTGGAAGGAGGTGGGTGTCAGCGAATCGCGTCGGGAGGGGTTGGCAGACGCGAAGCAGCCGCCAAGGCGGCGCGCGGATGGTCCCGAGGTCCCCCTCACGACGCGAACTACGTCCTAACCTACGACACGTCAATACCTCAAAGTCGTCGGTAATGCGACATTGTGTTACGCGACACCAGCTGCGGAATCACGCCTGCCGGTAGGCGCCAAAATTCGTTATCCTAGCAAGGCAAGTTTTGCCATCTTGGTGAGCGTTGTGTTCCGTTCAAGATTGGCAAGGATAGGAAGCTACGACTTGTGGCCTCATCCACGAGAGCGCCGGATAAGCGCTCGGCCAATATCATTACATAGGATGATCAGCGACAGATGACGATTATGTTCCTGAATCCTGTAGCACAATTCTGTTCGACCGGACCGGGAAAACCATTACGATGGTCTGGAATGACTCGCTGTACAACGTTCCAGTACTCTACATGTACCGTCCGACAAATGTTTTCGTCCAATTCACTATAGCCGTTGCACACTCCTCAGGCGCCTCCTCCGCCCCAAAATGTCCAACTCCATCCCCCAACCCATGATTATCAATCTTGACTCCCTCACCAACCCACTCCCTCCACACATCCGGAAAGTCAAACCTGCTCCCAATGCTTGCCGCACTATATACCAACAACAGCGGGACACCAATCTTCTTCCCCTCCTTCTGATTCTTCTCTTCCCTCTCGACATCCGTCGTAGCGCCTTCCTTGTAGTCTTCGCAAGTAGCTTTCAGCGTATGTTCCTGATTGAAGAAATCGCCATAGACGGTTAACGAATCATTAGCCTTCAGTTTCTCGATACCGGCATTGCTCTTTCCTGACCAACGCAGGATCATTTCCTGACACCACTTGGAGGGGCCGAAAGCAGTGATCATACGCGTTGCTAAATCCACATTTGCGAGTAGGGGCCAGTGGAAGTAGCCTGTTATCTCCTTTGCTGCGGTGGCTGGGGAGGTGAAGTGCTGCCATTGTGTGGAGGTTGGGACCTATCAAGGTTAGCCTGCCTGACACAAGGAAGTCCGGGGAGGAATGCATACGATGTCAATCAAACAAACACCCAAGATCTTCACTCCATTGACCCCGCTGACAGTGAGGTGATGGGCGACTCTCGCTCCACGATCATGGCCAATGAGTATGACCTTCACATCTCCATCTGCACTTTTACCCTTCTTGACCTCTGTCTTCAGCGCCTCGAGTACCGCCGTCCCTATACTCACTTTATCGTTCTTCGCAATCGGTGCACTAGCGCCGTAGCCAGGTAGATCTGGAACGAAGAGCGGTGCCTTGGATGGGAGAAGAGGGATGATGTGGCGCCACCTAGCCTTTTGTCAGATCATCTGATGTATGAAGTGCAGTGATAGGGATGAGAGGAAGTTACATGTAAGCCGATTGCGGATATCCATGAATGAGAACGAGTATGGGGTTGTCATCGCTGGCGTTCTCTAGCGAGCGTGTGTAGCAGCATACTTTCTCTTTGTTCAAAGTGGACTTTGAGAGGCCGAGATCGTTGAACTTGGTGTCTTGGATGTGGAGAGCGGATCTGGATGCCATGTTTGCGATCCGGGCGGCTCAGGTTGGTATGTTGCTGGCGGGGAAGTACAACGGTGCAGCTCAGAAGTATCTGAAGGTTGCAAATCGGATAGTGAAGTATGTTGTTTGATTCCGGTCCAATGTCATTCTTCGCGCCCTTTCGTGCTGTGGACTGCAATGGGGTAGCTATTAGACCGAGGTATGACGCAATCACGCGACGTCACGTGTATCGACGTTCGAAAAGCATCGGTTTCAATGCGAGCATTTGTTGCTGGAAAGGCAGGATGATGGAGTCAAATATCCCATATCTTTTAAATTACGATCAACACCCTCAGATGCATCGTATAGTACCGCGGGTCCTCTACCCGAATACCAAGAACGCCAACGCTATGCAAAAAATATACTGACTGAACCTTTCTTTTGACTTATCATTGCTCTCTCGCCAAGATCATCTTCTCACGCTCTGCCTTCCTCCGGACTGTGCCCTTCTTCGTGTGCCTCCTCTCATTTTCTTCCTTCCTCTTGACAGCCTTGAGCTCCTCGTTCTTGATCTCACCCGCCTTCTTGACAGTCTTGGGCAGATGCCTGTGTTTCTCGATGCGCTTGATCTCTGGCATATGCTTGTATCGCTCCTTAAGCGCTGCATCGTATTCCAGCTTCTGTTTTAGGGCGAATGACTTGACGCCCTGCCTCTCAGAAGCTCTCGCTCTCCATAGACGGACGTTGCCGTCGTCTGATCCGCTGAGTACGTAGTTGTTGTCGGGACTCCATGCGACAGAGAAGACACGCTGCATTCGCTTGGTGTGGTAGACGTCCCGAGCGTGGCCCTTTGATCGCTCCCAAATTCTTATGGATCGGTCGTAGGAACCGGTGATGAGCTCCTCTCCCGTTGGAGAGAACTCAATCGACATGACTGCGGCGACATGTCCTTTCTACTTGGCGTTAGTAATGAGTCTGGCCCGACCGCCAGACGGGAGACTTACCAAGACTTGCAGCGCACGCTTCATGTTGCGCATGTCGAATATGTATCCATTGTGGTCTTCTGAAGCAACGGCGAAGTTGTAGGCTTCCATGGGATTCCAGGAGATGCAGTTGGCGGGGAAGTTGAGCACAGTGCGGTGTAGGGGTGAGTTCGTGCGGGCGTCGTAGAGGATGACAGCGCGGTCGGTCGCACATGATGCGAGTATCGAGGTTTCGACCTGGTTAAACCTGACGTCCGTGATGGTGTCAATGGCCTACTGATTGTTAGTATATGCCTTGGGTCTGCTCTGCATGAAAGACGTACCGATGGCCACACGAGGTTGGAAACAGGGGCGCCAGATGTCCTCGATGTATCGTATATGGAGATGGAGCTGGATCCAGCAGCAAAGGTCGGTAGCGAGCGATGGTGCGAGACGGAGGTGAAGGCTGAGTTGCCGTGCCATGTTGCTTTTGGCGCCGATTTCGAGGCTTGCGCATATGGCTCGAACAGCTGAATCTGGCGATCTGATCCACAGGTTATGAGTTTCTTGTCCCGCGTCCAGCACATGCCCTTGACGAGGTTCTCATGCGCCTGCGCCTGCCACTTCTCCTCCCGGCTGGTAAAGTCCCAGACCTTGACGATGCCGTCGCCACTGCCACTGGCGAAATGCTCGAGGGAGTTGGGGTCCTTGGCGAAGGAGTATACACCGTCTACGTGGCCAGGCTCGAAATCGCCGAGGAAGGGCTGCGCAAACATGCGCTCGACCTTTGTCGCATTGAGGGCTCTGGTGTATTCGCGCGCACGTTCAAACGGATGCAGGTTGGGGTCGAGGTTCCTCGTGACCTTGGCGACGCTGGAGCCGGGGGCCTGGGTGGAGGCCGTGGACCGGCTGAGGGCCTTGATCTTCATGGTGGTGGTTGTCCAGCTGTGTCGACTGGCCGTCGCGAACTTTGCGGGTCTTCAAGATTTCCTAGAGGCGGCGGCGGGGCCAGCCAACCAGCGTGTTTGGCGCTAAGAATTAATGTGGGGCGGCGCCGGCCAAACTCATCGGATCAAGCGACATGCCACACACCATTTTTGCTCTGGCGACAACCTCGAACTCCAGGACCAAGAACCCCATCACTAACCCGGACAACAGCCAAAATGAAGTTGTGAGTGCCCCGATGCTGCACACGATCCTCTCTGCGATACAAATTGGCGCCCCGCGGTGCTCCCCGAAATGCGCAGCGGGACGCCAATAATCGCACCCTGGAAAGCCCACAACATGCGACAGAACAGCTGCTAACATTTCACCAGCCTCAAGGTCGGACGCGTTGTCGTACGTTTGAAATCGCTCGAAATACCCCCATCGCACTCACTCACAGTCCGCCTAGATCATCACCCGGGGCCGCTACGCCGGAAAGAAGTGCGTGATCATCTCACCACTTGACAACGGCACCAAGTCGCACCCCTTCCCCCACGCGCTCGTTGCCGGTATCGAGACCTACCCCTCCAAGGTCACCCGCCGCATGTCAAAGACCAAGCAGGCCAAGAAGAGCAAGGTCAAGCCTTTCGTCAAGCAGGTCAACTGTACGTGGACATGAGGACGCACTCGCTGGGCAGACGCTGATAGACGCAGACACCCACATCATGCCCACCCGCTACACCATCGAGCTCGAGAACCTCAAGGGCGTCATCTCCGCCGACACATTCAAGGAGGTCTCGCAACGGGAGGATGCCAAGAAGACCGTCAAGAAGGCATTCGAGGAGCGATACCAGTCCGGAAAGAACAGGTGGTTCTTCACTCCCTTACAGTTCTAAGCTTTCCTTCGGTTACGGCTGGGCGCAGATGGGCATGATTTGATACGGAAGATGCTGCATGAGCGGTGGATATCATAGGATGACAGGACCTCACAACCGCGGCCTGTCGTCCAGGCGTGTATTTCGGCTTGATAATCAAAGCATGAAAAATCCGGCATCCGCTCAAGGCATCCGGCTCAATTCACGAACTTCATGAAATGAACATGATTTTCACGTTGGCCTCTGTCTACTATTGGATGATACTGATGATGTAGTGAGCCTTATGCTGACAATGCAGGCTTAGAACAACCAGCACTACCGAAGCGAAACAACGAGCCGATGCACGCCACGACCTGAGCGCCCCGTATTGCTGCCTTCACGTGCGACGATGTAATCACGCAGACGGCCTCGGTCCCGTTAATGAGGAAGTCGTCTAGGCCCTTGCTCGTTTCAGTGAACACCAATCGATTGAACAGAAGGGATATCATGTCATTAACCGGTCTATCTTTGAAGGAAAGGCGCGCAGACAAGCGCAAGAAAGTTACTCGACGTTACATCGACAACCCATACTGATGGACGCCCCTTCGCCTTTGCTTTTCCGATCAGCGAGCCCTAGTTACCTCGCCTTTCATCGTACAAACGCCCCGAGATACTATGCAGGCCATAGTCGCACTCTACTGCTTAACCTCATCGACCTTCTTCTTCGTCTGCTCCTTGCCCTTGTTCAGGTATCCCAGCACGACGTCACACGCATCGCTCACCATTCTGAGCTCGAAGCTGACTGTCGCAACACCCATCTTGACGACACCGTTGTTGTAGTGCGTCTTCTTGTACTCGTCTTCCCATGTGCTTCGCACATATGTGACGGGCGAGAAAGCGTACTCCTTGAGTTTTGAAGTGTCCTCCTTGACGATGGGCAGGTGTGTCTCGAGGGTGGAGAGGCCAGAGTCACCGAGCTGGTCGGCGCGTGCCAGGTAGGGCGAGAGGTAAGAGTATGGTGTGCGCAGGTAAGGGTGGAAGGGTGCAACGACCGAGTTGTAGGTATTGCTGGCGAGGTTGAGTGCGCGCGAGCCGTAGGGGTTGGATTTGAAAGTCTCGACGCTGTCGTGGACTACGGGGTAGGAGTTGAGATGCTGGAGGCAGTTAGTCTCGTGCTCGTCTATCGGATCTCAAAGTATGCAGCCGCGAAAGTTCCCACGGAAGCTTTTCGGACGGCTTCCGCGAAGTAGGGTTCATGCTGTAAGAAGGTTCGCGGAATGCTGGGTTGATTGGCTGGGCCGTAAGCTCCGCGCCTGCATCGTGGGTTTTGTGCGCCGTGTTACTGGTCCGAGTAGATTGCGGTTCCCAGGTGCTCGAAACCCCGCGACGGTCCGCAATCAATGCTAGATCGCAGCGAAGTGACTCGTGATGTCTTTGAAGAGACATATTTGCGGGTGTGATGAAAAAGAAGAAAAGTAAGTGGCACATACCGACAAAGCCTTTGAACTGGGCGTCTCGCCGTTAGTCATAGGCGCCTGAGAGCTCATGTTGCCGTCGTCAGTTGCGTGTGGTGCCATTAATCGTAGTAGTAGATATGCAGTGTTGCAGGTTCTACTGTAGTGGAAGAAGAATTGTTGGGTTGCGAGGCAGTGGAGGAGTAGCAGTAACGTAGAGCAAGACAGAAGGGTCCTGGTCGACCTTATTATACGGCTGTGCGCTATGATGTGACTGTATTTGGTTGGGAGGCTTTGCTGAAAAGGGCGTGGTTCAGTGGGCTGGGGTGAAGCAGATGCAGTGGCATGTGAAAGTGGCTATCGTCGACAAGCGCCATGTCAATCTACGCGGGGACCTACCAGAACGTCACTACCCAAAGTCAACTTTTCGCCTCGCTTCTCGTCTCGACCGTTGAGACCCAGCGTGCGGAGTCGATGCAAGTCAGACGTTACACAGAGCAAGCCGCAACATGCTGCCTTCATGTCTGCCCCGCGTCTCGAACTCTATCGCGCGCCCGTCGAGCGTTGAGGAGCTGGCCTGCAAGGCGTACAGCTTGCGCCTGGCATGTGAAAGACGCGACGCTTTGGCCACTCACGACGCGGCGACGTCAGATAAGGTCAGCCACGCCCCTCTCCTGTTGGCGAAATATTCGAACAGCTTGGCCGCCCTGTATACACGCATATGTCGGGCTTGCATTTCTTGTCCTATCGGTCGCGTCTCGATGATACGGTACGTCGACTCCGCTTCCGCGTCAGCTATCGCGGAAGGTCCAATTGCTTGCCGCAAACCTACCATGGATCGGTTGGCATCGTGCATGGCAGCTAGGAGTCCTCGCCTCGCAATTGGGTTCTCTTATCACGTCGACAATTCCAGCGCTGCCATTGAACGGTGACGGGAACTGGCTCCGTCATACGTGCCGCATAGATACCTCCTGTGCATCAGCAGGATTGCAGGACAGCGCGCGTCTCGATATCAATACGGTGGAACGTGTTGAGGCCCTTCTGGGTCCTGAATGAGAATAGAAACCTGCAAAGCATGTGAAAGTGGATGACGAGGTTTGGCGTGTTGCTAAAGCGCACGAATCGTGTTTTGGCGCACATGCTGAGCGCGCTTACTCATCGGGCGCCGATGCGGAGCTTGCATGTCACGCGTTGCGGCTCAAGCTCACGAGAAAATCTCATTTCGTCTTTGTTCTTCAATGGCTTGGCTATCACGAGTCACAACGCCTTTGATCAGCTGCTACCGAGCCCCGATGGAACCGCGGCATGCATCTTCCTCCGAACCTCGATAATCGGCATTCCTTCTTGAGCAGGTGGGCCTGCCGGGAAGGACGCGATAAAGACAGCACGCCACTTTTCACCACAACGGCGGCTTTCACGTGCTTATGCAGTGTGGCGGATCGACAGGCTAAGCGAGGACGGTTCATCGATGATCGCTGTCGTTTGTTGAGGCTAGTTTGACGACATGCGTTCTTGTGCATAAGGAGATGGGCGCAGAGCCTGTTGCGTAAGAAGGCAGCTACACGGCAGCGCGTGGGACGGTAATGCGCATACCGATAGAAGTAGGTCGGCAGTCGATATCTTCCTCGAGCTTGGGATGGTTTGTCGGATCATCAGGGCTTGGCTTACTCCTACCAAGATGCAGGGCGGTGCCATGGACTGTGTATCTTGGGACGAGCTCCATTACCTGAATTGGCTCAAGGTTACATATCACTTATCAGCACGAACGGCGTCACGGACTGTGATAGATGTAACAAGATGATAAGAGCAGGACAGGTCCCGGCCTTGGGTCTGAGTTTGGCCATTTGTATATGGGCCAGCTACTCAACTATTGGTACTTACCGATCCTGTGACTCCTGCTGGTCCCACATCCTCCGGAACTGCCCGTCCGGTTTCTGAAGCAGTTCATGGGGGTGCCCAGACTCAACCAGGCGCCCCGCGTCCAAGACTACAATTGTGTCAAAGTCGACAATGGTAGCCAGCCGGTGCGCAACCGCTACAACTGTACTGCCTTCAAACTCGGTTCGCACAAGATCAAGGATCACCTTTTCTGACAACGAATCCATAGAAGAGGTCATCTCGTCCACCACCAGGATCTTGCTTGGGCGTAGGAGTGCCCTGGCAACATCAAATAGTTGTAGCTCACCTTGAGACAGACCAATGTCGGCCATGTCACTTTCGATACCACCCCGACCAGCGACCAGTGAAGCGAGGCCGACTTTCTCCAAAGCCGAGTTCATCTCATCGACACTTCTCTTTTGCACAGGGTCCATATTCTCCCTCATCGTACCAGGTATGATCAGTGTCTCTTGAGGAATCGCCGTCAGGCGTTCCCGGAGTGAGCTTCGAGGAACAGTAGTAAGATCAACATCGTCGATATAAATACTGTCCCTCGGGATATTCTCCAGCATGTGGAAGAACGAGAGCAGAAGAGATGATTTTCCACTTCCTGACCTGCCGCAGATACCGACTTTGGTTCCTGGTGCAATACGAAGACTGATTCCGTTGAGAACATCCGGACCATCTGGAGTATAGGTAGCGCGCAAGTCCTGGATGACGATCTTTGCATCTGCCGGCCAGTCTTGATTAGGTCTCGCGATTTCTAGTGGCGATTGCTCGTTTGGAGTCGTTCGTTCGAAATTTTGACAGCGAAATACGGCACTAGCAGACGTCTCGATCGTTGTCCAGGCGACTACGAAAGTGGAGAGTTGACCATTGAGCCCCAAGATGTTGAGCAAGGCTAAACCTAGAGAACTCGCAGATGATGTCGACGGCACGCTGACAGCTAGGGCTACAACAGCGGTGGCGATCACAGCTGTCAGAAGGTCCAGCATGAGGCCCAACCATCGTTGGATACACAGCAGAAGGTAATGTGGGCGTTGAGAACGGTCCAAAAGGCTGATAAACTTCCTATGGGAAGCAGATTGCCATCCAAAGGCGCGAATGGTCGAAACGCCATACACTGTCTCCTGGATCGCATCAACCAAAGGCGCCTGTGTCTCGAGGTCCATGTGACGGAGCTGGCGCGACGTGCGAAGGTAAAATCGCTGTAAGAGATAGACCGCCAAAAGCAGGAACGGCAGAGTGGCACTGGCGTAGCTCGATCCGGCCAGTATCAATGCCGCGCTGCCCAAGACCATCGTAAGGCTCTCCGAAGCTTGCAAGATGGGACCGGCAGCAGCGCTCTCGATCAACGTCATGTCATTAGAGAAGCGGTTCACGATCGACCCTAAATTCGTCTTGAAGAAGAACCAGTATGGAGCGTTCATTACGCTGTTCAAGATTCGTTGATGGAGGTTCGCTGATGAATGAGGTACAGCCCAGACGAGGATGGTCCAGAATTTGGCAAAATCGAACAACAATGCGAGCAGCGCGAACGCAATATGCCAGCCGATCCAATATCCCAGAGAGTGTCGCGATGCTTCTGCATCAGACCACCACCGAACCCAGATCTCCATAAACTTCCAGAAAAACCCTGCCAATAATGTTGCGGCAAGGAACAGAAGGGATAATCTCAATCCGAATGATCTGAACCAGTACGCGTAGGTCGAGAGCTCTCCGGTCCGGCGTGCAGAGGGAGACTCTAGAGCATCGTCTGACCCCATGACCGAAGTCGCTGGAATCTCGACAGCATCATTCGGCCCTTCGTGCGGATTGCCCGTCCCCTCCTCTCGAAGCTCGATGCTATGGAGGAAACTGTTCCGATTACTTATCAGCTTCTCGAATGACCCTTCTTCAACGATTCTGCCTTCGCTTCCCAGGACGACTATTCGATCAGCCTGCTGGACAAAATACGTGGCGGTATGAGTGGTCATGAGGACTGTGAGACCATGCCGCTTGGCTACGCCAGAGGAGCCGAAGACAGATCCAGCAATATGTTTGAGGGAGGTAATGTCCAGGCCACTGAAAATGTCGTCTAGAACCAAGACACGGATCCGCGAATAGAGCGCTCTTGCGAGGGCAAGACGTTGCTTCTGCCCGCCACTCAGCGACATGCCTTTATTACCTACCGCTGTCTGCTCTCCGGCCGGAAATCGGGCAATGTCGGTCGACAACGCGCATGCGCTCACAATCGTGCTGTACCAAATTGGGTCATAGTCGGACTCTCCAATGATAATGTTCCGGATCGAGTCGTTGGGCAGCCAGGGTTCTTGAGAGCAGAATGCGAATGAGTGGAAGTCCCTCGAGACGGTACGACTGCCAGAACTCAGCCTCACGTCGCCGACGATAGCGCGAAGTAAAGTCGACTTCCCACTTCCAACTGGTCCAAGTACGAGGGTGAAGGATCCTTCTTGCAGATCCAGGGAGATGTCCTGGAGGATAGGGCGCTGAGGATTGCCACCAGCGTATACTGTCGCATCGGTCAGACTGACGCCATTTGGAACCATCGTCGTGATCTCAATGGGTGTGGAAGCACTGTTCAGATCTAATGAGGGCCCAGCGTCATCGTCTTTGTCGCTAAGAAGGAAAGACTGAATGCGCAAAAGGCTCGTGTGAGCCAGCTGGAGGTCAATGATGGCCCAGACCACCTCTTGTATCGGCACGGACAGAAGCGAGACCAATGACAAAGTACTGAACGCCACACTTGGAGTCAGCTTATCGCCGCCATTGATCAGGGTAAAAATCATGAGGGTAAGAGTTGGCCCCAATGCATTGGGTACTGAAGCGAGTGTTTCCCTGACTGCGACGAACTTCCGGTACCCGGCATAGTCAGCAAGCTCCTTGACTCTCAGTGCTTGAATCCGTCGAGACAGGAACTCGGTCAACCCCAGCATCTTGAAGCCTTTGGAGCAACCGAGTACAGCAGTTGTGTATGCAACACGTCGTTGAATGGCATCGAGCCAGATCCTCTGGATCGGCAGACCTCGCTTACTATTGAGGGCACTGATGATGGGCACTGCCACTCCCACTGCGATTGGGGCAATGCAAGAAACACCGCTTTGACGAGCTAGCAATGCTGCGACACCCACGATTTCGAACGGGGCAGCAAACATCTCTCCGACTCGCTGCAAGCTCATGCCGATGCGCAACACGTCGGTGCTTACTAGCGTGAGCATATTTCCATCTGAGAGCTGGGTGTTGGAAAGGGCCAAGCTCTGCGAATGCAATGCGGAGATGAAAACCCCGCGCAGCGTAGTGAGAAATCGGTCGGCCTGCCTTCTGTACGTCACCGTCAAGAGGGCCATGACCAGGTAGATTAGCATCGTCGCCGCAATCAAGCCTTTTCCGGTATCATGGTCTCGCGAATCATCTCCGAGCCATTTTGTTATTCTGTCAATCAAAAGAGGCTGGGTGAGCTTCAGAGCGCTGAGACAGAGACGCGGTAGTATTGTCGCAAGCAGGCTCCACTTGGTTGTCGAGATCATTGCTCGCAGTAGAGGGCGCCTTTTGACGTCGTATTGGCCTGTTAATCTCGTCAGAAACAGGCTTAAAGGGTATCGAAGTCTGGCTTACGAAAGCGTGACCAGTAGTACATGAACCAATCCTCCACTGATTCAGACAGCAGACTTTCATCGATATCGTACAAGTCCTCAAACTTGATGTTCTTTCGATAACCGAGTAGAAAGAGCGGGCCAAGCCACCACAGTATCGTTCGGTCGAAGATGTTTGCGAGTGCCTCCGGCGCGTAGGCTTGGTACGGCGGAAGTAGCCATGGTCTCTTGGATAGTGCTTCGAGAAAGAGTATGATAATTTTAATGGCCAGACAAGCAGTAAAAGTGGCCGTGACGGCGGTGTCTGAGCGATGACGAAGCCATAAGGTACGAGCCTGTGGAATGTCCAGGATAATCGAGATGAGGATGAAGACGCTAATGATATCGCTAGGCCTCGCTGAGCGCATGTGCTCAACAGAAGACAGCCAAAGCAGGCCCAAGCAAGCGAGGAAAGACAAGCTTGCCGCTGCCACAGCGGTTTGACTAGTATTCTTTGTAAGCGCCCAAGATACTAGTAAAGCGCATTGGCTCAGAGCCAAGAATGATATGATGGTTTGCTTGCAAAGGCGCGTCCATGATCTCTTGCACTTCGCTTCTTGTCGTCGCAATTGAGAGGCTCGTATTGGGAGAGCGAGGAGTAGTAGAGCGCATGGCGCAATCTGGAAGAAGCTCTGTTCGAAGACTAGTGTGAAGTCGAAGTCGTCGCAATACTGAGGGCCGAAGCTATCATCAGAGACGAGAGAGCAATTCATGATGAATTCCGCGTACTTGCAAATGACTATGCAAAGACGAAAGTTGAGAGACCGCACGCAGTAGTCTGCGGATCAAAGCGTGGAAACAACGCGTTAAACCAACAAGAGACAATGGTAGAGCAGCACTATCGTAACAGCTGCACGCTATCGCAGAAGCAGAATCCTACACTAGCTGGGAATGATATATACAGATAAGAGAGGAATGAGATGCCTTGATTGGCAAGTCCCAGGCTGCCACCTCAAGGCGGACTTACCAACGGAGATAAACACCAGCTCATCGCTATCGTGGCTCAATGGCGATTCGTCTCTAGTCTTCCATAACAACATATCTGGTGATCTAACCCATTGCACGTCCAGTATAGTATCATACTGTATTGTTTGGTATTGATCTTGGCAGAAGTGACGACATGCTTGAACCGGCTGCCTAATCCCAATGTCGCAGTGCGGGGTAAGGTTCTTCCATGCGAACAATGAACCTGATCCAAGGGTACCGATAGCTCAACCTACAGCTGAATATGAGCTAATGCTATCTTGCTGTTCATTCCACGTTCGATGTGTGCTACAGGTTATCGGGATGAGCCCTAGTAACGATAGTGAGCATTCATCCATTCACTACTACGTAGGTATCGCAAGAGGCACACTCGAAGCCTTGGTCCCTGCTTCAGGGTCAAATTATTGCCAGATTATGCAACTGACTTCTCGACAGTCTATCGGTACTTGATACTCTAGAAAATATTGTTCCGCGCTGATTCGGATGGACCAAATCCCATAATCCTGAGAAATCATCGCCAACATGGCTTTAGAGGATGCTTCACTATGTACCGTGTGCCAGAGAGCTTTCGATATTCCGGAAGAATCTGGTGGAAAGTATAAAGCGGTTACTTACGATCCACGATGCATTGCTGATGCAGCTGCAAAGGGTTGCCGAATTTGCATTTGCCACCAACACACACTCACAGCGAAATACGGCTCTATCAAGAATTTGGAGCTCGATAGCAGCCTGGACGTGACAGCACAAAATCCATTTTTTGTTCCAGGAGTCTTTCGCATCTACCCGAAAGATGATACGAAAAATACATCGCACTATCTGTACATGGAACACAACGCTCCGGATAAAGGCTTCATGGTGCCGACAAGCCTCATGGCGCGACACACAAAAGACCAAATATGTCTCGATCAGGCGTCAAAATGGCTGCAGCACTGTTTGGGGAGTCACGAACGGTGTGGGAAGGCAAGACTGACCCACACTTACGCCACGTTTCCTGCGCGTCTATTGTGTCTAGAAAAAGACTACGTGCGGCTTGTCCTGAAAGACGATATCGATGATCTTAGAACTGCGCACTACGTAACGCTAAGTCACAGATGGCAAGCCAGCATAACGCCGAAGCTGCTGCGAGATAACCTTTCGAGAATGCAACGAGGAATTGACCAGGAGGCCTTACCACGAACCTTTCAAGATGCCATCTTTCTCGTTAGAGAACTGAGTATCGAATATCTCTGGATAGATGCGCTATGTATCATTCAAGACAACGTCGCCGATGTGCAGCGAGAGATTGCTTTGATGGGGAAGATCTACCAAGGCGCGCTGCTGAACATCGGTGGCCTTTTGGATCAAGGAACGACAACGGAAACGGCAGTTGGCTTATTCACGACGCGCGATCCAAGGCAGCATACGCCTTTCGCCGTGAATATTAGATGGCTTGGTAAAGACTTGCAGCTTCGTGTCTACGGGTCGGCCGCATTTGAAGAGATTGCGAAGGCCCCGCTCATGGGCCGCGGATGGGTGTTGCAAGAGCGTCTACTTAGTCCGAGGTCGATCTATTTCGGAGAACAAATACATTGGGAATGCACCGAAACCTCGGCATGCGAATCCTTTCCGGAGAAGAAGGCACAGCCTTTCTTTAGCCTCCCGAGGTTTGGACATTCTGTTCCTCTCCGCATCACCACACTACTCGAAGAGAATGTTCCGTTTCGAGGAGGGAAACATGACAAGTCTGATGTGTATCGAAGCTGGTTGCAAGTCGTTGAATGGTTCTCAAAATGCAAATTATCCTTCGGAGAGGATTGTTTCCCGGCCCTATCGGGCCTTCAGCGTCAGTTTGAAGAGGTGCTTCAAGATGACTATCTGGTGGGAATGTGGCGCAAGGATATAATAAATGAGCTTGGATGGTTTGTGAAGCACGAATTACATGGGTGCGAGCTTAAAGTCTACCCAGAGAAATACAGAGGTATTATCACCTAGCAGTAGCCGGTCTCGCTTTTGACTAATAAGAGCAGCACCATCTTGGTCATGGGCGTCGGTTGTCACTCCAGTGGCATTTCCGATGCATTGGGACTCAAATGAATCCTCCTACTCAAAGAAAACTATGGCCAGAGTCGAGTCTATCGAGACGAAACAGGACGATGAACTGAGTTCAGGTAAACTATCTAGCGGTAAATTGCGAATCTCTGGCCACATCGTACGGAGCAGTGAAAGACAGTATGAGCAAACACCCCTAATCACTGACTCTTTCCCCTCCAGTTACGAGGTTTACGATGCTGGATGCACTGCAGATGCGCTCCGGTCCTCTAGCGACAGCTTTCATTTTATCCTCTATCACTACGATACGACATTCGGGACTTCGCGCAAAATGGATGAAGTCAGAGTGCTGCTTGGATTGATCGTTGAATGTATAGATCAGCGGTCGCAAACTTATCGGAGGATTGGCATGTTCAGGCATTGTTCGGGGTGTAGTGACGAACCCTGCGAGTACCATGAGTTCGATGACTGGGACCCGTCTCGAAGCGAGCGCCACACGATCACGATTGTATGATACCGATTAACAAGTTCCGCGGATACGAATCCAGTGGGTTGAAGGACCGTGCTGAGAGGAAGACACCGATGACATCAGTGGTACACAGGCTACAAAGCCACTTTCAGAGGGTGGCCTACCTCGTGGTGCGGGGTAGGCTACGCAGGCAACCGCTGTCAGAGACGGTCTGTTCTGTCATGTAAAGAACAACACACCTAAATTGATCGCTGAACGACAGAACTAGGGATATCAAATCATTTCATTCACTTAGCCATCTCACACAACGCGTCGAGTCGATCTCGGGACGATCGCGCATTTGACTCTCTTGTCAGCGACCGCGTCCTCCTGAGTGCTGTTTCCGGTAGCCATCGCATCGTCTACTCAGATGCGCGCCTGGTGACCACTTCCCCCACAACAGAAGCTAGAGTCGCATCCTTTTGGCATGGATGTGTCTTAGCTAAATTTTAATTTGCTCTGTTATCAACACGTGCTACACGCATATGTAGGTCAGCACAAGCATGTTTTTACTTGCATCTTACTATAGTCTACCAATGTCAGAATGTCTGCTCTTTGTTGAACATCAATATCAGATGCTGCGGTTTATTCGTCTCGTCTCGCCAAGCTGGCAATCTACAGTTTCTCAAAAGCTAACTACTTTCATGTAGATCAAGCAACATGGAATCGGTACCGCGTTCTTCGTCATCTCCGCCGACCAACGACCCATCCATCTGCGCTGATTGCCAGGAGATTTTTATACAGCAGGATGAGGCTGCGGCTGATACTTGTCGAGTCACGCGCGAGGGGCGTACTATCGTTTTGTCGGCAGAACGCGGCTGTCCTTTATGCAAAGCATTCGTGTGGCGTCTGCATCAGAGAGGGAGCGCGGTAGACTCATATTGGGAACTTTCCATCGGCTTCAACAAGACGGACGACAGACCTTGGCGCGTTGTTATAAAAAAGACCGGAGAGAACTTATCATGGCCAAGGGCCTACGAGCTGACGCTTCTACCGACAACGTACTACAGCAGTCCGGCGCAAATTTTAAACGAAATAAGTTTTCAAGTTGATCAAATTGGTCCCTCTCCTACCCAACTTGCTTTGCCTGTTCTACCCAGTAGCACCGGCGACCGACGATGCATGGCCCAGGCTTCCGCGTGGTTTAAAGAGTGTTCGGAAAACCACAAGCGCTGCAATCAGCGTTTCGATATCCAGACGGCAGAAACGCTACCATCACGCTTGCTCGCGGTTAGTCCGCTAAAAGTGAAGATCGTTACTACGGCACACAGATCGAACTCAAATGTCCCAGTATATATGACGGTTAGCCACAAGTGGCGGAGTCAAATGCCGAAGCTGCTGCGATGTAATGTCAAGAAGTTAGAGCGGGGTGTAAACGTATCCGAGCTGCCGCAGCTATTCCAGGACGCCTTGAACTTGGCTAGGGCGTTACAAATACCTTATGTCTGGATTGATGCTCTTTGCATCATAAAAGATGACGAGACTGATAAGGCATCCGAAATATCCAAAATGGATCACATTTATCAGAATGCCGTCCTCAACATTGGCGCGACTGGAGCCGCCGATGCTGCACGGCCACCAGCAGACCGCGACTTAGTGCCTGACAGTATGGTCAAGGGCGAGGGCGAAAGCGAGATGCGCGATCATAGCAATATCGCTCGCAGCACCGATGTTCCAAATAAGTCTCTTTCAAGACATGAAGGCAGAACAAATGCGGAGAGGTGTGACTTACCGGGCTTCGTTACTGAACATGTACAACCACACGGACTGCGCCAAGGCTTATTCGCAGACCGAGACCCCCTACTTTATTCTCCAATTGCTGTTACAGTCAAGACAAGAGGGAAAGAGTACAATTGTATCGTTTATGATAGCTCTCACGTGGAGGACTTCCAAGACAGTACTCTCTTCAAGCGTGGATGGGTGTTACAGGAACGACTCCTTAGTCCTAGATCGCTTTTCTTTGGCCAACAGATGGTCTGGGAATGTTCCGAACTAGTCGCATGCGAGACATTTCCATTCGGATTTCCACTGAGTCTTATGGAACACAATGTTCGCTTGGGAAAGATCCTTGTCGAGTGCAGCGAGGGTTCCAGGCAATCTGCGCAATACACAGCTTGGCGGAAAATTGTCAAAGCATTTACTAGGTGTCAGCTCACGTACGATTTGGATTGTTTCCCTGTCCTATCAGGTCTTGCACACAATTTCCAGGCTTCCCTTCAGGATGAGTACTATGCTGGGCTATGGAAGGACGACTTTATACCAGGCTTGTGCTGGTTCCACGCCGAACAAGAGTTTGGCAGATCGCGATATCCCCCGTTCCCTAGCGAATATCGAGGTAAGTTTACTATCCATAATCCTGCTTCTGCGCCACCTCTAATATAATCAGCACCATCGTGGTCCTGGGCCTCCGTAAAGTTTCCCATTGGTTTCATCGATAACAACGAGCTTATGGGCGATTTAAACGCTAAGTATACAGCTATTGGACGGCTTGAAGAAATTGACGTTACATCGTCTGGCTCTGACCCTTTTGGCTGCATCTCATCCGCTCGTCTCCAGATCTCCGGCCATCTCCGCAAAGCAATCCGACAGGCATCAGAACGCAACATTAGACCCTATTCATACACCGATCAAAGTGCACAGTACGAGTGGTTTGACACCGGCCATGAAGGGCAGGATTTCGATATTCGAGACATGAGCACTGCTTACTTCCTTCTGCTTGCGCATCGAGAATGGGCGTGGATGCTAGACATTAGCAACAAGTCTGTCCAGGTTGAAAAGCTCACAGGCATCATTGTCGAACCCGTTGACGATGACAGAACAACGTGGCGCAGGATCGGGATGTTCGATCATCCTCGTGGTGACGGGTGGATAGGGCATGACTACAGTCCAGGCTATCCCGAATTTGACGACTGGGACCCAGAAAACTATGAGAGGCATACAATCACGATCGTCTAGACAGGTTCCATTTATGTATTAATCAAAAGAAGAGTATCACAATAACTTAGGAAAAAGATAAACAGCCTAGAGCCTACGTCAACGTTAGGTTACCTACTTTGCAAGGTTTTAGCTTAATGTAGCCTGCAGACCTGTTAAGTTTTTTTTCTTGTATAAGGTGGTATCGTGAATGTGAACACTTTTGCCATTTCTCAATGCAAACATGCTAAACTACATCGATATTAACCCGCCTTTTCCCCAAACGCCCATACCATGCTCAAGAAACACATGCACTCATAGTAACGTACAAGCAAAAGAGATCCGCAGCGCCTAATCGCTACTCCGCCTATGCTTCTTACTCTTCTTCTCCTTCTTCTTCGGCGACTCTTGCACAACCTCTTCCTCCTGCTCAACAGCATCCACATCCTGCATCTCCACGTCATCCATCTGAACATCGCCATCGACGTCCTCATCTTCCTCTTCTTCTTCCTCGTCCTCAGACTCAGAGTCTGAATCGCGCTTCTCACGGATACCGTTGGAGATGGCTTCGTTGACCTCCTCTGCGACGTTCTTGAGCGGATCCCTGATCTTGACCGGCGCCAGCACGTCAAACGCACCCGTACCGATACCACCCAGTCTACCGACGACAATACGTGCGCTGGGGTTCTTGAGCTCGTCCCAGTCGCGCTCCATGACGGCGTCCTTGAGGAAACCGACGGTGGTTTCGAAACTCATCTTCATGAATGGGCTGACGTTACCCTTCATGCCGATGCGGTTGAAGGGTGTGAAGCCGCCGCCCTTGGTCATGGTGTCGGCGATGAGGTTGAGATGGCGTTGGTCGACGGAGATACCGTGACCAGAGAAGACGCCGTGCATCTCTTTGACGATGGTCGCGCGGGCGGCTTCCACACCGTAGAGGTGCAGCATGGCGACGATGTCGTTGGTCATGGTGCGGTTCACGTCGATGATGTGGGCGTACTCGCGCATGGCGATGAGGTTGGAACCTTCGGTGTTGATGACACTATCTGCATCTGAGTATTGAGCGGCGGTGATACCGGGAATGACGTGGATGGTGGCGAAGTTGGCAGCGTCTTCTACGTGGTGCAGCATGAGCAGCTTGGGAGTCGATGTCTCGAACTCAAACGTGATCTCGCAGAAAGCTCCCTTGCGGTCGTCAAAGGTGAAGTCGTGGATGTGTTCGTTGTCGTGGCAGATGCGGTCGTGGCGGATGTCCGAGGATTCGTCAGTGGGTACGAGTGTAACCTCGTCCTCGTCGTCAGAATTGAGTTCCGGGGTAGCTGCGCGCGAGGGCTTGGGGCTGCCACCGTAGGTCTCGTCCTCGTCGTTGATCTCGTCTTCTCGATCAAGGTTGTCGTTGACTGCCTGTTCCTCCTCTTCTGGCTCTTCGTAAGCCACGCTGTCTTCACGTCGGCCTCGGTCCTTGGCGTGAGTAGTGTCGTTGTCACCCTCGCCGTCGTCACTGTCATCGTCCTCTGCACCGCCTTCCCGTCCCGCGCGGAAGGTCTCCTCTGACTCGTCAACTGTTTGCTCTCCGCTTCTACCAGTTTTCTCGCCGATAGTTGGGATGGCAGCCGACTTCGCCGTTGACAAGGATTTGTTCGCAGCCTTCTTCTTGAGGTCGGCCTTGATGATCTTCTGGAGACGCGGGCAGAACTTCTGCTCGATAGACTCGGCAACGTCGCGAACCTTAATAGCGTACTCCTTGGTGTACTCCTTCGCCGGGTAGAAGTCCAGGCGGATCTTGTAGCTCCTGGCCTGGTTATGTTCGCGACCGGGACCAGTGGTCTCAGTCACAGTGACCTTGTCGAGCACAGCCGAGAGTGGCAGACGACTGATACTCTTGGCGAATTTGTCGTTGTCTGATTTGGAAAGCTCGGGATGGGGATATAGTTGCATCGACGGGGTAGAGATGTTCGCACTAGCAGTCATGACGATTTCTCGTAGACGGGGAATACCAAGTGTGACGTTCTTCGCAGAGTGACCAGCCAAATGGAAAGTGTTCAGCGTCATCTGTGTTGAGGGTTCACCAATAGATTGGCCAGCAACGACACCGACAGCCTCGCCAGGCTCGACCAGGGACCGCAGGTACTTGAGGTCAAGCATTTGCTCAAAGGTACGCTTGAGGATCTCGCCCTCCTCATCCTTCTTCTTGTTCTTGAGCAGCTTGTCGGGATTCTGGTCACAGTACTATGATCATTAGAATCTTACGGTTAATCGGGATGAAGTAACTTACGTCGCGCTTAGCCTGCAAGAAGAGTTCTGAAGTACTACCACTATGCCTCGATGGCGTGTAAACTGCAGTAACAGGGTCCATTGCAGCCACATCACCCTTCCTAGCCTTCTTCGCCGCCTTCTTGTTGTGCTCAACTGCTTCAGCACTAGAAACCTTCGGGTAGGCTTCAGCAGTGTGGAGGGATTGGGCTAGCGAGTAAAAGTTCTCCGCCTGGAACTTGAAGTCGTTGAGGTACTTCTGCTTAGTTGTGTCGAGACCATCTTCGCCGTACAGGAATTGGACCATGGTACCATCTGAGTCGCGGACAGAGGTGTCGTATTCGACCTTGAGACCTTCCATACCCTTGATGATACATCTTTGCAGATAACCGGAGCGCGAAGTCTTGACAGCAGTATCGATGAGACCTTCTCTACCAGCCATCATATGGAAGTAGTACTCTTGCGGTCGGATACCAGTCAAGAAACGGTTGACGATGTAACCACCAGCGCGTACGCTGGTCTCGAAGGGCTTGAAGCACGGCAGTGTCTTACCAGAAATCATCACTGGAACTCTTCGGCCTTCCAGAACTTGTTGACCAAGGTTACATGAGATCTGGTTAGCGTTGACCATACTACCCTTAGCTCCAGAACCTGTCATGGCTTGCATTTGGTTCTTGGGGAATGGCTTAATGAGCTTATCGGGTAAGCAGGCTGAGGTAACCGCAGAGGAAATCTTGCCGTTGGCAGTGTTGGTGAGCAGATCCAGACCGTGCTGCTTGGTGTCGTCTCGTAGCACGGATTCAAGTCGTCGCCGTAATTCCGGGTTCATGGGGTCGATCTTCTCCGCGTCCATAGTGACGTACTTGGAGGCGACCTCGAATCCAACCTTCTCAGCTTTACGGAGCTCTTCCAGCCTGGCACGATCTCCTTCCTCTGTGAGAATCAGATCCTGGACACCGCAAGAGAAGGCGCGCATGTGAAGCATCTTGGTAAGCAGCCGTCCGATGATACTGAGGGCTCGACCAGCAATTGTCTCTCCATAAGCCTCATATATGCCATTGATAAGACCACCCGCGGCAGGTCCGATTTGACCCTTGTCCATGATACCAGAAAGCAGTTGGCCATCTTTGACAATGACGAACTGCTCCTCGACGTGAACACCCCAGAGTTTGCCATTCGTTGACGATTTGGATGTGAGCGTCAGTTCCTGGTATTCTGCGGGCTTGATGTTCTTCAAAACAGTGGTGATGATTTGCTTTCCCGTCCACATCGGCCTAGGCTTCATGATAGCAGGGTTAACTGTTTCAAGTCTACCTGAGGTGGTATGGCCGTCTTCCGGTCGCAGGCAAGAGTAGAGTAATTGATGATACTCTTCTCTTGTGAAGAATGTGTCCTTGTTCGAAAGCCAGACTCCCATGGAGATATGATCTTGAATCAAACCACGCAGAGGCTTTCCAGCAGTCGCAGATAGGTATTGATGATCGGTATCCGCTACCGTCATAGCCTCCGCGCGGGCAAGCTCGTTCTGGGGGAAATGCATGTTCATCTCGTCACCGTCGAAATCGGCATTGTATGTGTTACAGTTGGCGTAGTGCATGCGAATGGTCTTTTCACCCGGCAATACACGGGCGCGATGTGCCATCATTGACGGCTTGTGCAGTGTCGGCTGTCGGTTCATGATAACAACATCGCCGTTGTTCAGATGACGATGCACCTTCTTATTCCGAGCTCCATTGGAGTATGAATTTGTGGGTGCAAGCAGTTGGTTGGCCAGAGCTAGTCGCTCTTCGTAGTTCTTCTTCTTCAGTGACACAACTTGTCCAAACTCGTTCTCGATGGCATGCGCTCCTGGCCACTTGTCGGGACCGTTCAGGACAGCTTCCTTAAGATCGTAAAAGTTGTGGTTCGTGACAGGCTCTGGGTATGTAAGTTTCATGGCGAACACTGGAGGGACACCGATCTCGTTGGTCTCGATGTTCGGGTCAGGCGAAATAACACTGCGCGCGGCGAAATTGACACGCTTGCCCATCATGTTCTTTCGGAAGAGACCCTCCTTCTTTTCCAGACCCTGCTTGATACCATCGGCGTTTGTGACTGCAGCGCGGCCTTGCACGGGGTTTGCATCGCGATCGATGAGGGCGTTTACGGCACCCTGGAGGTTGACAAACTGGGTCTGCATGTCGTCGAAGTTACGTTTCCGGTATCCGAGCTCGTTCTCCATGCCTCGCATCTCCTGGCTAATCTGACGGATCGTGTCACATGCTTCGAGAATGCTCTTGTAGAGCTTGTTCCTGGCGGATTCGGCAATAGAGTCGCCCGTCTTATCTTCGGGTCTGTACTTGTTGGGTGGTACGACGATGGCCTGTGTGAAGAACATGTCGGGGTTTACGTCCACGAGAGACTTGGTTCCGTGAGGGCTGTACAGAAGTCGCATCATCTCAGTTTCGCTCTCGAAGAGTAGGGTCATGGCTGCTTTGACCTCTGTCGCGTTTATGTACTCTTGCGCACTCTCTGAAACAGCGGATGACGACTTCGCTTTCCGTGTCATGCGGGATTCTGTAGCGAGGAGCGACCCGTCGGCCTGCTGTATATCCTCCATTTCGATGCCCTCGTCCTCGCTCGAGTTGGGATCCAGGTCCGCGACTCCCTCATCCGCGTGTACATGTTGCTTTTTCGCCTTCGCATCTCTGCGAGCCAGGATGTCCAGAGGGTTTTGAAAGGACATCTCTTTTGCAGCCATCTTGGCCTTGTCCTTTTCGCTCAGAGGCTTACGGAAAATCTTGATGCCACGGTCCTTTCGGTACGTTGGGCTGATGCCCGTGCAACTGCCGCAGGCCTTCCGCTTGGTCAGATCGGCATAGAAGTCCTTGATGACTTGTCGCCGCGCATCGGAGATGGTCTCGTTCTTGTCGCGGACAGCCCGCGCATCGTGCTTTGTGATGCCTGCCCTCTTCATGCAGCGCTTTACGTAGTTGTTGCGCTGGGTGATGATGTCGGCATTGTCGTCATCATCGTCATCCTCCGAATTACCGGCGTCTTCTGTCGTCTTGCCCTTCTCCATGCTGATGTGCTCGTGCATTTCGTTTGCTTCCTTTACTAGTCCACATCGTATCAACCGCAGCTTGGAGACGAATTCGCTGACTTGGACACGGGGGAGCTTGAGCTGGTGGCAATATGCGCACTTGCCCCGGAGCAGTCGCAGCAGCTGGTCCATGAACGTGAGGTGGTATACGGGTACGGGGAGCTCGATGTGGCCGCAGTGGCCGGGGCAGCCTTGGAAGCTGGTGAGACCGCATGTTCCGCATCTTGAAGTTTGTTAGCGGAGTGAATGAGCTTGCAGAAACGCGATGAAGCTCACGCATTGTCCAAGAAAGCGCCCAGGGCAGCGTCGTGCAGACCGCCAGGTACCGGGTGCAGCAGCGTATCGAAGGTGGTCGGGTTCGTGATGCGCTTCACCGAGAGCGACTTGATATCGTTTGTCGTCAAGAAGCCAAACTCGACGCCATTAATGGCCGAGGAAGTCGGCTGGTGGGTGTTCATGGCGGCGCCAGCTTGTCTTTTGCGCCTATTTTCTGGAGAAGTCGCGCGCAAAGGCGTTTAGTGAATGTTCGCAACAGCGCGAGCCTTGCGGGGAGTTTTTTTCGGGACCAGAGAAGTTCGGCCAGGGTTTAGCCGGCAGTGCCAAGGCGCTTGTCGAGGCGGCAGCGCGGATTTCGCGTCACTCTGCAGCGACTGGCTTTCATCATCCACCACACCCCACCCGCCAGTTTTGGGACACACTCGCCGGCTACATCCTACGCGCATCACATGTAGTGAATTGCGTCGATTCTCTACAGCGCTACAGCGACGACATTGCGCGAATTCAACCGGACTTCACACCCGATCCTCCGCTTACGCCAATCACACGACCTACACTCCTTTATCCACCACATCCACCATGACCATGGCAGAGAAGCGCCCCTACCCCGACGGCCAGGGCCCGAATGGAGACGCCAAGCGCGCAAAGGCTTCTGATGCCATCGAAGCCGCGAGGGCGAAAGCCAAGGCAAAGGCCGCTGAGATCGCAGCCCGTTTCGCGAAGCAGCCCGCCGCTGCGGCTCCTGCACCGGCGTCGGCTGGCGCTAGCGAATCTGTCCAGGACAAGCTGGCTGCCATGAAGGCACGGATGGAAGCGCTCAAGGCCGGCTCAGGAATCGCGAAAGCGCCAACACCAGACTCCACTGGCCCTCGCTTTGCGACAACACTGGGCAATCGCCGCTCAGAGACACCCAAAGTCGACCCCAAGGCCAAGCCCGCTGCCTCAAAGCAGAAGCAACAACAAGAGGAGGAGCTGGAGAATCCATACTTTGACCCCAAGGCTGCTGCCCTTGCCAAGAAGAGAGGCCCTCGTGTCCTGGCTTTCAATGAGCATGGAAAGTACCTCGACCAGGCCTCCAAGCTGCGCGCGCAACGCCGCCTAGAAGAGATCAAGAAGACGCTCGCCATCCAAGCACGCCGCGCTGGTCTGGACGAGAATAGCGAGCGCGGATTCCTGGTTCAGGCACCTCCGGACATCGAGTGGTGGGATGAGGGTATTCTGGCCGAGCCTACCTACGAGTGCTTGGACGACCCAACCAAGGTCAAGGTTGAGACCGACGATTCCATAATCACTCTCTACGTCCAACATCCTCCCCTCCTGAAAGCGCCCCAGGATCAGCGTCTAGTCCAGGTGAAGCCCATGTATCTTACCACCAAGGAGACACAGAAGTTACGCAGAATGCGCCGTGCGGCCGACCTCAAGGAGCACCAGGCTAAGATTCGTCTCGGTCTGGAGCCGCCTCCGCCACCCAAGGTCAAGCGCGGAAACATGATGCGTGTCATGGGTGAGCAAGCTATCGCAGATCCTACTGCTGTAGAGATGCTCGTCGAGGGACAGATTCAACAGCGTCATGACGATCACATCACTGCAAACGAAGACCGGAAGTTGACCAAGGAAGAGCGAGCGGCCAAGCTTGCAGCTAATCAGGAGAAAGACGCGCAGAAGGGTCTGTACATGTGCGTCTTCAAGATCAACACACTCGCCTACGGAAAACATCGTTTCCAGATCGACAACAACGCGAAAGAACATGCGCTCACCGGCATCACACTATTTAACCCTGATCTCAACTTGGTAGTTGTCGAAGGCGGCGCATATGCAATCAACAAGTACAAGAAGCTCATGCTCCATCGCATCAAGTGGCATGAGAATGGACCACCAACAGAGAACCAGGCCGAGAAGCAAGCATCGGATCCAAAGTGGCTGAGGCCAGTGACCGATACCGGAGACGTCAAGGACCATTCATCCAACAAGTGTATCCTCATCTTCGAGGGTGAGATCAAGGAACGCTCCTTCCGCAAGTGGGGTTCCAGAGTCTGCGAAACCGCTGGCGAGGCTCGTGAGACACTCGGACGGGCTAAGCTCGACAGTCTGTGGGCGCTCGCAAAGAGCATGGAGTGAGCGCGTCTTTCATCGCGACTTGACTATCTAGGATTACACTGCATCTTTCGCGACCTGGGCCGACATCATTTCGGACACATACCATTCAGGGCGCTCATTTGGAAAAGCGAATTTGGGAGGTCTTCTCTTCATGCTCAATGTAAGTTTACTCATAACTCCATAGTTTGGAATATACGTATTAATGCACATTCTCTTGTTCCAGCCGCGCAATCGTGATGTTGCATATAGTCCGCATCTGCCCATGCCATGCTAGCCGAGCTACCACATAGCCTACTGGCAATGTTCTTTCTACTGAGCCACTAGAAACCTACATGGGTATGGTAAGTGTCATAGCATGCGACCTACACGTGATGTATTCGGCAGAAGTCGAGATAGATACGAGCGTAGGTGTTTTCCTAGTACTCCGTCTTCCTCAAATCACATTATGAGCGTGTCTTCTGTTCTCTCCACTTCAGTTGTATGCAGCAACGTGCCTCTTGAAGTTTTTTGTGAGCTGGATATCATGATTGTATGCTCCATGCCCTACTTCCACCTGCCTCGCTGAGTGGCATACCGATCGTAGTTGCAACGGTAGGCTGGGGTGCATTGGCCAGATTGGGTGCCGCGGAGTCCTCCACGCTACCTCATGGCGTGTCATACGTCAGTATTAGACATTGAGGTAGGTGCCTCGGTGGAAGATATGCACGCGTTTGATACATCCACAAGCGAAATCATAATCCATCGTGGAGGCTACATTGGTTTACTTTCTTTCAGCGATGAACCAGTTAGTGAAGCGTGTCTGTCTTCAAGGTGTCTTGGAATTTCCTGTGTGAAGTGGAAGTGCTGTGAAGGGTACATCCTTCCGCTGCTGAGAGAAGGGAGGAGCTGGACACTAGCATGCTCACTAGCGGTAAACAATCGGAGGAGTATATGATGGCTGGGTGACTTCGTTTTCAATTCTGTAGTATTAATATCACCAATATGTTCTACTATCGCTTACGAACATTCGTTTTGGCCGCCTGGTCATTTATTAACTAGTATTTTTTCGATGACCAGCCTTGGGTGTGGCTCATTGAGAGTGTTAGTTTTCCTCAATCTTCCTTTCACCCAAGCTTTGAAGATGGTTTGCTAATTACCTTTCTCATTCAGGGGCTCTGCTGTGTGTTTGCGCTGGTGAAAGCGATCTATAAAGGGGACTCGTGGCGGGACCTCATACCTGCTGACGGAAGCCTCGACGCCCTGCTGGGCCTGATCGGCGACGTCCTGGTCTTCCGCCTCTTTGCGAAGGTGGCCCAGCATTACGGGGCGTCACGAACGGTGGAGTCAGTGGGGAGAGGCCACACGAACGAACCTCGGGGAGAGGTCTAAGGATGCCATATGATCGACCGCGTTGCCGTTATGATACGTTATGATACGCCGGTCGTGCCCTTACGATTCCGACCTCTCCTCGCCCCTTCACCAGTTGCCGCAGCAGAGCACGCCACCCCAAGAGAAAAAATACAAAAAAAATTTAAAACCCAAAAAAAACCCGAAACTCCAAAAACGTTCCACGTTACGACGCTTCTCGTCTTGCCGTCGAGGCTTCTCACCAAGAAGAACCGCCTATTTGTAAGCCTTCACAACCTCTAACATCAGCTCAATTTCTAACATGATGCACAGCTTGTTCAAACTACATAACGGTTCCTCATCATAGCGGCACCGGTTCATTCAACCATGGTACAACCAACTCGGTACACATCCACCGACCAGCCCTCCTTGCGTCCATATAACAAGCATGCGGCTTGTACCTCAACATCATATTCACACGCCGAATTCTTGCCTCGGTCGCAGCTATGACAAGCTTGTGGGATGATTTCACCTCCTGGTGCGAGTTCGTTCGGCGGGACTTGAGCAACGCGCCAAACTGGCACATCGTACTGCTCCTTTGCGCACCACCCGGACTATTGGTGTACACCGCAATAGCTCTCAGGAACAATTACCCAGGCACGTATGCAGTCTGCTACTGGAATGCTCCAGGCGAGATGCGAACATCGTATCCTGAGTGCCCGTTCAACCGACACGTCCTCGAAACACCTACGCATCGCGGCTGGCCAGCCTTCTACATCTTTGTCGGCGCCACGCTCCTATACAGTCTCATCGCCTACCGTAACAGACTCCGATGTCTGCTGCAAGGCACATTCTGGCTCCACTTCCTCATCACCACCGTCATCCGGGTCCTGTCTATCTTCTCCGGCTGGAGCACCCAACCCAACTGGTCAAGCTTGGTCTGGAACTCCAACTCCGTCGGCAAGATCTTCTGGCTATGGCTTCTAGTCGAAAGCAGATATTGGAGCTGGAGCTACCTCGGTTTCTACGACGATTACTACTTCCGCGAAGACACCCGTACCGTGCACAACCGAGGCGGCGATCCAGTATGGACCTTCACTTCTGAAAAGACGGACGACCCAACCGACATGCTCTACTTCCTCTACAGCCTCATCTTCCGGCCATGGCGCGACATTGCAATTCGCTTGTCGTACATCCACCTCGTTGACAACGCAATCCACGTCATCTGGTTCCGATACTTCCACGTCGACGCTCCCTACACTGCTTACATCAGCAACTCGGAGATCTTGACCATCCTCCTCTTCGTCACTCTGGCTGTATACACTTACGCACGCATGCGGACGCACGTGTACTTTGACGACAACGTTACCGGTCCGCTTGTCGATATCAAAAGCACAGTCCCGCTGCCCATTCGATCGGCTTCGCGCGACCTGTTTACCTTTGCTTCGACGCATCATGTTTTTCGTGCGTGCTCTGAGAGGCGTCAGGCGTTCATGATTGCCTTGTGTTTAATGACGACTGGGGCGCTGGCGACTTGGGAGTTGCATTTGGGGTTCAAGATCTTCTGGGCGCTTTGCTTTAACGCTACTTTGTTTATGCTCGCGGCGGAGTTGGAGGTCATGAGACAGACGGGTAGGAGGGAGTTGCTGAGGGAGATTGATCGTATGTGAGGCCTGGCCTGGGAGAAGGTTGTGAGGAACATGGGGGGGTGGGGTGGGATCACACTATGGATGTGACAGAGTGGGTAATTCTGCTTGGTATATCGGGTGGTAGGATATCAATGTGTATGAGGGTATCGTTGGTTCTGTAGCGCGGCTTCTTGCAAGGCACCTCCTTGGGTGATCAATCGCAACTACTGGCCATCATTGCTCCAACCATTGCTTTAACCCGCAAGCAAAGACAGAGACTATCACATGTCCGGGATAAACGACAGAGCAGGTATTGCTTAAAAGGTGGAACAAAAGCAACTAGTACCGATGCAAAGCAGCTCAAACCGTACAACAGATAAGGATTACAAAAAGAAAGCCAACACGACATCTCCGATGGGATATCAAGACTGCATTCACATACCCAACCTATTTACAAAAGAACAACACGTTCCCTAAATCCAGCCCACACACATACACAAAGAAAATAGCAGGTAGTCTAAATAGATTGGGGTAATTAACATCTTCGTACGTGCATCTACACTTCCACGTCTTCCTCCTCCTGCCCATTATTCAAAACAACATCCCTCTCCATCTACACACCCAGATAAGTCCCGCTGGTAATCTTCTTCACAGTGGCGACAGGCTTCCAGCCAATCGCCGGACTAGGCGGCGCATTCTCCTCTGCATCCGCAAACGGGTCCGCTTCGCCATCGTCCTTCTTCGCGTTCAGTGGCGCACTCATGCTGACGCCCAGACCACTTCCCAGAGTCAATGACTGCTCGTCGCTGATCTCCCAGCGGGCCTCTGTGTTACCGGGTTTAGCTTGGCCGTCGGTGATGAAGCGGGCGCGGAGAGTTTGGGGAGCGGAGTCTTTGAAGAGGGTCACGTCGCCTAGGCGCCAGTAGATGAGGCCTTTGTCGCGCGAGAAGGTACCCGTGGGTTTCGATTGGCAGGACGTTGCTTTGGACCCGGGTTCAAGGCGGATTACGAGGACGAGGTTGCGCACGGTGATGCTGGTTGCGCCACCGAGTTCGAATCGGGGGTTGAGGGAGTAGTTGAGGATGGCCGAGGTTTGTGTGGGTTCTGACTTCCAGGCTGGTGACAGGATGAGTGGTGGGAGCGAGGCTATGTTGCTGTCTTCGATGTGGAGCTGGTAGTGGAAGGCCACTGATGTCTTCATAATCTTCGATAGGTCAACGGTGTAGTTGCCTGGGCTGTCTGTTGACTGCTCGATGAAGGCAGGGTTGGGCGCTACCTTCTCGAGCACGGGGAAGTTCTCCAGACGTATGCTCTCGGTGCCCAATGGACCGGCAGAGACATCGACGGGGTTGTACGCGAGCGCGACCTGCCCGATTACCATGGCCTTGGTAACGTTACCCTGCTCGAACCAGGCGCTGACGGTCTCCACTAGCGACGCATTGAGCCCTGGTTCATGCAGGTCCGGATGTCTGATCGTGGTGCTAGCGGAACTGCTTAGCGATCGGCCCGATCGAATGGATTGCGTATCCGATGCTGGATGGTCGTCTGACAGCAATGCGCGATGGGGAGGCTTGAAAGCTGGAGATGCAGGTTGGGGAGGAATAGCAGGGGCAGGGAATGTTGCTGAACCGGGGCCAGAAGCGAGACCAGAATCGCTCGTTGGGAGCGGAGGCACTTCGCCTATGCTTTGAAGCTCGGGTGCTGCGGGGTTTGGTACGAATATCGTGTTACGAACATCTCGGCGACCACGCAACGTGCTTGACCGCTTCGGCTGGGCAGCTTGCTGTATGGGTGTTAGTATAGGATTGAAGACACCTCTGCTATTACTTACTGTGCGCAGCATGTTGACCAGGTTGGCGGTAGCCGCATCAGCATCTCCATCTTCCTCTTGAATGGGTGCATTCCTGATGTCGAGCTTAAACTGGGGTGGTGCGTTGCCGTCATTTTGTGCCCTGTTAGTGGTTAGCTGAGTAGACTGTCGTGTGTATGGTCATCTTACAAGCCTGCTTCTCTCTCGGCTTCGGTGATGGCATCAAGAGCTGATGGAGGCACAGAGAAACCCTCGGCATCTTTTTCAGGTTCTGGCTGCGTCTCCGTGACTGGTGGTGGCGGTAGTGGCTCTTTGAGCTCTGGTATGGACTCTTGGACTGGTGCAGTGCCATTGACGGCGGCTGGTGCATCTGTCTCCACGGTCGACTCGGGTGTGGGGCCATTAGGCGCAACATCAGTGCTGGCCTGGCGGGTAATGCTTTGGGAATCGGATCTTTGAGAAGTACTGGGTCTCTGCGATTGTCGCAGAGGTGATACCGGGCGTTCCGCAGTAGGAGGCAGCGATGGGCCCTGGTTATCACCCTTTTTCGATTTGCCCTTGCCAAATCCACTAAATGCCGAGCCCAGGTTTGAAGAAGATTGTCGGTCTGGTGATTGCGCCCGGCCGTACGGATGCGCACTCTGTCTCCTCCTCCCCAATACCGTGCCAAATCGCTTGAGAGGGTTGGAGCTGTGTTTCTCCGGCACAGAGCCACTCTTCTGGCTCCGGTTGTCATCAACTGCGGTAGGGGATGTTGGTCCAGAAGCTGGGGGTGCTAGGGTGCGCGAGGGAGTTGGTGGGTTGCTTGGTTTCCGCGAAGGCTGGGGTGCATCTCCGCTCCGCATTCGCAACGCCCACGTTTGTATTTCATCGGCGGTTTCAATGTTCAGCATGGCATTCAGAGTCTCTTCGGCGGTAGTTCTACTCCGCTCTACCTGGTCTACCTCGTGCGTTTGAAATTGCGTGAGCACATCGCGCAGGTGGTTCAGACGGGTCTCGTCAATGGCCTGGAGCTGCTCGAAGACGTAGGGTGCCTGCGAGTCCCATTGCAGCTCTGCCTTCTCGATATCCTGTACGGCGTCGGCAACGGCGGAAGCTTTGGCCTTCGATCCCTTATCACGAAGCTTGCTTTGCTTCTTCTGCGCCGTGTCGATGTCTTTTGCGATTGCCGAGAGATTCCCCTGGATGTTGGCGAAGCCCTGCACGTCCCGGTTGTTGGCAGAGAAGTCGCGAAGGGGTCGTTCGACGTCGGCCTCGATCCGGGAGGCCAGATGCGCATGCGATGCGGCGATGGATTCGGTTGCGCTCACGATCTTCTGCCAGGGCGTCGCGAAGATGCTGCCTGTGTTAGCTGGTGCGCTATGGGACGAATGGAGCGGGTGCATACCCCAGGTCCGAGGATTCATCGGGAGGATGTCTGTTTGCGAGCTTGCGCAGGCCGGTGACGTATTGTTCTTCGACGCGACGGCGTTCCTGCGCATTGGTGAGCACGTATGGATGGCAATGCGCGGCAGCTGGGCCGGACGCACCTGCAGCCAGTCGGCAATGTGGGTGTTGAGCTGGCCGACATGTCTCATGCGGGTGTCGAGGACCGTCACGGCCTGGGCGGGCGACAGCGATGTCTATACATGGTGTGAGCCGAAGAAGTTGGGAGGGCAGCATCGAGGCACTCTCACCAGCAATGCCGGGTATTCTTTGCGTTGGAGCTCCATGGCGAGGAATGCGGGGGACGGGCGCACAGCCACAGAGAAGCGATTCGGGCTATTTACATGGAGAGGCAGCTCGGCGGGCTGGTCGGGAGTCGTGGAGCTGTCACAACTGCGCTGGCTGTCATGGCTTGGGGCTCGTCGCTTTCGGCCTAGTCCACCGCGGTTGCGTCCGGGAGTCTGACGTAACCTGGGAAACGACTAAACCTCGAGATGCCTCCCCTGACCCAGTCGGGGCGTTGGTGAAGATTCTGAGACGCGCCAGAACGTGACGAGTGATTGCATAAACATTGACCTCTGTGACCATGACCACGCTGCCTTTGGGCACCGACCGCGCGGGCTTGGGCAGTGGCGGACGCTGAGTCGGGGCGACTGGTCTCCTTCTCTTGCCTGGCGACACCGCTACATGTCTCCTACCTCGACTTCTGCGTCTGAGTAATCGCGCCACATGGCTTCCTCGGACTGGCGAGCGAGCTTGGGCTTCACTGCCCGCCTGATGGCTGTCACAAAAATGCAGGTAACATGTTTATACCGTCACGCTAGGGAACCTGGTACATTATAGTCCGGAACGGGGCCCGACCATGTGAATGGCATACTTGCTTGATCGCGATCTTCGATTGGAAAAGACGATTTGGCCCAATCAGCACGCGTGGGACATGGAAATTCAAAACTAACATTATTGCAGGACATCGGCCTTCCAGGCAGCGCACCCTTCACTGTCGGCAGACGATGCTCGCAAAAAGGCCACTGTAGCTGAGACGACAATCTACGCCGACGCTCACTCTCTGGTATAGACCAATATGGTGCTTTATGATTCCATTTTAACCATGTCACAGGACGACTACGACAGATTGTGCAACGGCAAGATAACAAATCTGCCCAGACCGTCACTCGACTTTCCAACACCAGAGGTCAGTAGTTGCCATATTAAAAACCACAAATCGACTAATTCGTATCCTAGGACGAAGACTATGTCCCAACACCCGGCGGCAAACCGATTGGCAAGTATCAGAATGCACTGTACCACCGCGAAGGTCTCTTCTCCGTCATCTACAAAGCGCCTGCAGTTGGAAATGAAAGCTACTTTCCCACCAAGTCACCCACCAAGACCAATGTCGTGGCTCTGAAGATCACTACACCATCGGTAATGGAGCCACCGCACGACTCACAGCGAGAGGCCAAGATACTCGCCATGGCGGCATCAGTGCGGGTCATCCCTCTCATAGAGACTTTCCGCGAAAATGGAAGCCACTTCGTCCTGGTCTTTCCATTCGTGCGCCACGATTTCAACGACCTACTGCGGGACAAGAAGCTGTCCAAGAGCCAGATCAAGTCGTGCTTGAAAGACCTCTTCACCGCCCTAGCCGACATCCATGGCAAGGGGATAATACATCGCGACATCAAGCCTTCCAATATACTCTTGAAATCCCTCGACGGACCAGCATATCTTTCCGACTTCGGCATCGCGTGGGCGCCCGAAGCACCGGGTCCAGAAGCAGCGGATGCGAAGATTACCGACGTTGGTACTACCTGCTACCGACCGCCAGAGCTGCTGTTCGGGAACCAGAAGTACGGCTGCAGCTTGGATTTGTGGGCTGCTGGTTGCACAGTTGCCGAAGCACTCGATCCCAGTCACGAGACACTGTTCGATTCTGGAGAATTAGGAAGTGACCTGGCCTTGATACAGAGCGTCTTCAAGAAGCTCGGAACTCCGAACTTGGAGGTCTGGCCGGTAGGTTTATGCGCCCGGCTTACCCGAACTCTTACTGATTGAAGCAGGAGGCTGCAGGTTTCCGCGACTGGGGCAAGGTCCAGTTCTACGAGTACCCGCCCCAGGACTGGTCGGTGTTGCTGCCGAGTCTTTCAGAGCAAGAACGAGATCTTGTTGGCAGTCTAGTCAAATACGAGAGTGGCTCGAGAATGAGTGCATCCAAGGTGAGACGAGAGGCCAGACTTGAAGACATGGCTAATTTTTTATCAGGTCCTAGAGCATTCCTACTTTTCGTCGTGAGCATAGGTCTGGTTGTTGGTCTGGGATATACGCGTCAAGACGCGATGTGGAGGAGCGGGGCAATTCCGCGCGCGTTGAACATATTGTCAGTAGCATGACGAAATCTGTCCGTATATAATTGAAATAGTGATATAATTAATTCTTGTTAGCCATCCACTGAAAAGTTAGCTCCAATATGGGTAACCAACTGTGGGCGAGTGGAAGTACAAGTCAGCGCAGGGTGCACTAGCCGGGCAGGCAGGGTTGATCCTCGGGCCATTCACAAGCAACAGCATCACCAGGGCAGAGCAGAGACAGGACAACAACCGCATTGGCCCCCTGTATGCCATAACCGCCCTCGGAGCCCAAGCCATATTCCCCTACCGTCGCCTGTATGTTGTCGCCGTCAAGATAGCAGCTTCCCGGCCCTGGCCTCAAATCGCAGCCCCTCATAGCACCGCCGCCCTCGCACCTCGATCCCCGCCCTGCAAAACTTCCGAGCCCCCTCAACATGGCGTTCCTATTCCGAAACAAGCAGAAGAACAACCTCGAGCTTACCCGCTCCATCAAAGAGCTTACGTTGCGGCTAGGACAGGAGGATAAACCCAACCCCAAGGTGCGACCAGCCGACTGCAGTGCAGCGCTTGGGAGACATTTCTGACATGTGATAGCTGGAGGAAGGACTAGCACTAGACCTGCAGCAGATGAAGATTAGGCTTCAGGGCACACCCGGTGCGTTCGTCTCTTGCGACATAGTAGAGAGTATACTGACGTGCCAAAGACACAGAAGTAAATCCCGAGGCTGTCTTCCAGCTGCTCACGAGTATCCTAAACGAAGACCTCCTCTACGCGCTAGCAATAAACATCCACAAGCTCCCATTCGAATCACGAAAAGACGCCCAGGTCATATTCTCGACCGCATTCCGCTACAAGCCCGCCGGGCAGGCCACACCACAAGTCCTAGAGCACGTCGTCGCATACCGACCGGATATCATAATAGCGCTATGTCGAGGCTACGATAGGCGGGAAAGCGCCATGCCATGTGGTGGCATCCTGCGCGAGGCACTCAAATACGATGCGATTGCTGCGCTGCTGCTCTACGACGAGCCAATGGAGGACGGCCAGACGCTCGACTTGGGCAACGTGAACCCGGATCTACCAGCCACCGGCAATGGTGTCTTCTGGAAATTCTTTGGGTGGATAGACAAGGGCGCATTCGAAGTCAGCGCAGACGCATTCAACACATTTAGGGTAGGTTGGCTGGCTGGGCATGGCATTTCACGGGCTAACATGCGATAGGAAATCCTGACAAAGCACAAGCCGTTGGTAGCTACGTTCCTACAAACGAACTTCGACGCCTTCTTCTCGAAATACAACTCGATGTTGGTCCAGTCGGAGAGCTATGTGACGAAGCGCCAGTCGATCAAGCTTCTGGGCGAGATCCTGCTCGACCGGGCGAACTACAACGTTATGACGCAATATGTGGATTCGGGGGAACATCTCAAGATCATCATGAAGTTACTGCGGGACGACAGAAAGATGATCAACTACGAGGGCTTCCACGTCTTCAAGGTTAGTAATGATAAGTGTGCGAAGATGTGCGCATGTTAACACACGCAGGTGTTTGTTGCCAACCCCAATAAATCAGTCGCGGTGCAACGGATTCTGATCAGCAACCGGGAGAAGCTACTGCGCTTCCTGCCGTCGTTTCTGGACGATCGGACAGAGGACGAGCAGTTCATCGACGAGAAGAGCTTCTTGATCCGGCAGATCGAACAGCTGCCCTCAGCACCCGTAATGCCGCCGACACCGACATAGTCACACGTTTTCTCAGTTTAGACTCGCATCTGATGGCGTTCGAGGTTGGATATCCTTGGAGTTTTCCGTGGTCGGCGCAGTGATTGGCGCACTTTTCATCGATGGAAGGTTGGCATGCAGGGTGGACTGCAGATGCAGGGCCCGCAGTGCATTGGGTTCGGAAGTCGGGTCGTGAGCATCATGCTTTTCCAAAAGCATGTAGGCACTCTTGGACCAAAAATAGTCAACAAAGGGATTGCAGATTGTGGGTGTTGGACAGTCCAACATGTGCATTTTCCATGACATAGAGAATGATGCATAGCAAGTGGTCGCGTGCAGTAGTCGGCATCTCGGCTGGCAGGCGTCTAGACTCCATCTTCATCACCTGGTGGATCTCCCGCGGCGAGCTTCCCCGCTTAACAACTAATTATGACACGTGGTGGTGATTGGCCGCTGCTGGGTGCGCCGTCTGAAGAGCCGGCCAAGCCGGTGTCACAGAGTGCAGGCCGTAACAATCAAAACGTCGCGCGCTGCGGCAGCGGGCGTGATATTGTCGCGTCTGTCTGCTTGTACCTGCATCCTTCTGTCGCGTTGAAGCATCCCTTGACGCATCCTCCCGCTAAGCCCCTGATGCTAGCCCGTCGCTAGCACTGCTAGGAAACCGGGCCAGCTGGCGGGTCTTCCGTCTTCCTCCTTCTCGGCTTGGCGACCAGGCTAAAGCGAATCAGGTGCACGCCGTCGAGCAGCATGACTTCAGAGGGGGCCCGGATAACTCGTTGGCTGCAGTTGCAGGACACCGCTACACAACAAGGCCCGCTGCTTAGTCCGGGGAATGAATTTCCTCTGAGAACACTACCCTCCCTGCCCTCCGCCAGCTCCCTCTCCGACCTGGGTTCGGATGACGGCCACAGAGTCTCGCACCGCACCAACATTGCGAAACTCATCCACCCGCCCACCCCTACCATGACGGATGAGCACACGGCCGCTCGCAGACGTTCCTCCTCGCTCGCCGGCGCCACC
Organism: Alternaria infectoria; assembly: GCF_024043175.1. Classification (NCBI taxonomy): domain Eukaryota; kingdom Fungi; phylum Ascomycota; class Dothideomycetes; order Pleosporales; family Pleosporaceae; genus Alternaria; species Alternaria infectoria. The sequence goes on along the minus strand of NW_026250694.1, from coordinate 1,487,864 downwards.
CTGCCCACCAAGACAGACCTGAAGAAACACCGACGCCGCCGTTCCGACCACATTGCCGAAGAAGGAGAGGAGTCCTCCTCGGGTGCAGACCGCTCCGACGACGAGTCCAGTGACAGCGCCGACGACGACGATATGAGCGCCGACGGGCTCGAAGACGACGAGGAGACGGGCCTCACCAAGCGCGACAGGCGGAGACGCCGGAGAAGAAAGAGGCGGAACACGCTGCTCGACCAGCGCATCGTGCCGGATGATACATATACAAAGGAGGAGAAGAAGCTCGCCGACCAGAACTTGCTCAAATCGATGCTAGTCAATGGCGTTCTGATATGTCTATGGTAGGACGTCAATAGGAGTACGGTTGACACGCGCTGACAGACCCAGGTACCTCTTCTCGATATCGATATCCGTCTACAACAAGTGGATGTTCAAGGAAGCCAAGGGCGACGGCGAGGCCAAGAACATCTTTCCCTTTCCGCTATTCACGACATGTCTGCATATGATAGTCCAGTTTACGCTCGCGTCGCTCGTCCTATTCCTAATACCCTCCCTCCGACCGCGACACGACTCCCTTAACCCACACGCTGCCGGCTCGCGCGTAGAGCCGGTCGACCCCAAGAAGCCGCTCATGACCAAGTGGTTCTACTTCAGCAGACTCGGGCCGTGTGGTGCAGCCACTGGCATGGACATTGGCCTGGGCAACACGAGCTTGAAGTTCATCTCGTTGACATTTTTCAGTAAGGGATGACATCTCCTTTCTGCGATTACAACTAACAGCAACAGCTATGTGCAAGTCATCTGCACTCGGCTTCGTCCTCATCTTTGCCTTCCTCTTCCGCCTCGAACAACCCTCCTGGCGACTCGTATTCATCATTCTCATCATGACCTGCGGTGTCGTCATGATGGTAGCCGGCGAGGCTGCCTTCCACACCCTCGGCTTCATCCTCGTCATGGTCTCGGCCTGCTCGTCCGGCTTCCGCTGGTCACTGACCCAGATCCTGCTCCTCCGCAACCCCGCGACAGCGAACCCATTTTCCTCCATCTTTTTCCTCGCACCCGTCATGTTCATCAGCATACTCATTCTCGCGATACCCGTGGAAGGCTTCCCCGCGCTCATGGAGGGCCTTTCACAACTTTTCGAAGCCAGGGGCGCCGGCCTCGGCATTGGCATTCTTTTGTTCCCGGGCGTCCTCGCCTTCCTTATGACCGCCTCCGAGTTCGCTCTGCTGAAGCGCACTTCAGTCGTCACCCTTAGCATTTGTGGCATTTTCAAAGAGGTCGTCACGATTGGGACTGCGAACCTTGTTTTCAAGGACCCCCTTACGCCCATCAACCTGACTGGGCTTGTCGTCACGATTGGCAGCATCGCGGCATACAACTACATGAAGATCAAGAAGATGAGAGAGGAGGCGCGGATGAACGCACATCTCCAGAACCAGGAGACGTATGCGCCCGTCAACACCGTGGATCCGTTGGAGCGCGACAGAAGAGGAAGCGTCGTCGTGCGGCCAGGACAAGGCATCGTACGCAACAGTCTCCAACTTGCGCCCGGGCTAAGCGGGGCATCCGTATCTGAGAGCCCGGCGAGAGCAAGTCCGATCAAGACTGCGCGGGACACTGAGTAGCATACATGTGTGTAGCAAGCAAATCATTCTGGATTTCAGCGTGTGTATTGTTGGGTATTTCATCGCACTTTTTTGTCAGCATCATCAGGCGTTCAGGAGACTTGGGAAGTTTTGGAAGGCGGGTGTGCGAATGCTGCCCTGCCGTGGGATTACTATACCCTTTCCTTGAGACTGCATCTGAACCACATTCGCTATGTACTATCATATCAATATCTATTTCGTGTGTTGAAACAAAAATAGTCTTAAAGAGTGGTGCGCACTGTACAAACGTGAAAAGTTCAACACCCTACCTGCTATAATTCTGAGTCGTCTTGGAATTTAGGAATCTTCAGGTCTCGTCCTGATGTAGACGACAGCGCACCTGTTCAAATTCAGGTTCTTCCTTGTACGAGGCGGATGATCCAAGGTAGTTGTTCGGTACTACGTGCTGTAGTGCATCTTGTAGCTTGAGATCCAAGGAGTAGACAACCAATCGACTACGGCGGAGGCATTTCGGGGATCGGCGGGACAATCTAGGACCCTTGGCCGCAGTTACCTCATGTGGCCATGCACGTCGAGAACACCTGCCACAACCACCTGGCACATCCACATCTGGCGTTGACCGTCAGACCCCCTTCTCTCCCCTTCTCTCGCCGTTTACACGCCGGCATATCTGTTTCGGGCAAACGTCCGCACTTGCGAGCGTTAAGCGCTTCGTTTCGCACGACGCAGGTTTCAGAAGCCCCGAAAGTCCGGCAGTACGGTACAGTAATCAGCCTCATCGTGGCTTATTAACTCGCACTGCTTCTTGCCTCTCTACCTCCTACCTCACGCGCAATACCGCATCCGCTTTTCTTGTTCGACCGCGACCGCGACATCACGTCGCTTTACTGCCGCCTGCCATGCGGCTCCTCACCTCCCTCCTTGCGCTCCCCCTCGCGCTGTTGCCTTCGCTTGCTTTCGCGCAGGATCTCGAAGTCCAAGTCACCAGACCAGCGGAATGTACGCGCAAGACTCAGAAGGGCGACAAAGTGTCGATGATGTACAAGGGCACGCTGCAGAGCGATGGCAGCAAGTTTGACTCGAGCTACGACCGTGGCGCACCGTTTACATTCACGATTGGCAAGGGCCAGGTGATCAAGGGCTGGGATCAGGGTCTGCTGGATATGTGTATTGGAGAGGCCAGGAAGTTGGTTATCCCGCCTGGTCTGGCGTATGGGAATCACGCTATGGGTGATAAGATTCCTGCGGGATCAACGCTGGGTATGTTTGCTTTATGCGGAGAGTTTGGGTCTGGCTAATGGTGCGTGCAGTTTTTGAGACCGAGCTTATGGGCATCGACGGCGTGGAAAAGGAACCTGCGAAACCTGTTGAGCCTTCGAAGGCTGCCCCTGCGACACCGACACCGACACCGACTGGTATTACGGATGACAACGTCAATGCCAACGACGAAGAAGCCGCGCCCGAAAACGTACCCAGACCTACATCTACACCCTCGTCTGAAGCTACTCCGGCAGAGACCAAGCCTGAGAAGACAGCAGTACCAGCCGCCGAGCCTAGCAAAGCTGTAGCCGCACAAGGAAACCCGATGGATGGCGAGAGCGACAAGGGCGAGTGCAACCTCCTTGGAAACTTTGCACTGATTGTACAAGGTTTCCTTGGACTACTCGCCGTATCCTCTCTTGCAATCAAGAGGCTGAGGGAGTCTCCGCGAAGGCCCATAAAGATCTGGTTCTTCGATGTCTCCAAGCAGGTCTTTGGCTCGGTTCTGTTGCATCTGGCCAACGTCCTGATGTCCATGCTGTCCTCCGGCAAATTTGACGTAGCAGCAACAACCAGCGCGACAACGAAGTATGCTGGAACCAACGAGGAGGGTGACCAGCCGAACCCGTGCTCGTTCTACCTCCTCAACCTGGCCATCGACGTAAGTTCACTTCCACGAACATCTGCAATCAGTAACTAACGATACCAGACCACAATCGGTATCCCAATCCTCGTGCTCCTCCTCAAAGTCCTCCACGCCGCATTCGCCAAAACCCCGCTAGCCAACCCCCCAGAGTCCATCCGCAGCGGCAACTACGGCCAACCACCCCGTGCAACCTGGTGGCTCAAGCAATCCATAATCTACTTCCTCGGCCTCATCGGCATGAAACTCTGCGTTCTCGCCATCTTCGCCTTCCTCCCCTGGATCGCATGGGTAGGAGACTGGGCACTGCGCTGGACAGAGGGAAATACTGCCCTGCAAATCACTTTCGTCATGTTCATTTTCCCGTTGATTATGAACGCGCTGCAGTACTGGATCATTGATAACTTTATCAAGGACCCTGAGCATGGTAGCGGTGGTGCTAGTGAGGGCAGGTATGGCGTTGTTGGTGAGGATGATAGCGAGGATGAGGATGATGAGGAGTGGTTGGAGCGCCAGAGACGGAGGCGTGAGGCGGGTATTGACGGTGAAGACAGTGATATTGAGGCTGCTGAGGTGGATCCGTTGAAGGAGGCTAATCCTACGATGGTACCGTCAAGGAGTAAGAGTTTAAAGGCTGGAAGCGATTACGATCCCGCTGTTGATGGGGCGAGTGGTAGTTTGAAGACGAGGACGGAGTAGAGTAGTTGTACGTGGTGGTTGGTGTGTTTGCATTATCAATAGCTTAGTTTGTGTACTTGTCTCATAGCGGGCTTGGGGTTTTGGAATAGAGGTGCATCATCTGTGCAGAAAAGCGACATTGGTATTTTGTTCGAACGTGAAGACTATGTCTCCTACAACATCGGCTTGATCTCCGCCGCCTCCTTGAAGTCCGTACCAGTCTTCGACCGCACCTCATCCACAGTAACGCCATCCGCGAGCTCAATAAGCGTCAGTCCCTCTGTAAAGTCGACATCAAACACGCACTATGCAATCATTAGTTTCCAATTCAAATAACCCAAAAGGAGAAGAGGGGGTACTCACCAAATCCGTAATAATCCTGCTCACACAGGCCTTACCCGTAAGCGGGAACTCGCACTGCTTAAGAATCTTGGGCCTCCCCTTCTTATCCGTATGTTCCATCGTGACCACCACCTTCGTCTTCTCCGGATTACTAACAAGATCCATCGCGCCGCCGAATCCCTTGACCTTACCGGGCAACATCCAGTTGGCCAGGTCACCTCTAGCGGACACTTGCATAGCACCGAGGATAGTCAGATCAATCTTGCCCGCACGAATCATACCGAAACTCTCTTCAGAGCCAAAGCACGATGCGCCGGGGAGAAGAGTAACAGTTTCCTTGCCCGCGTTGATAAGGTCAGGGTCTTCGAGGCCCTTTTGCGGGTATGGACCTAGACCCAAAATGCCGTTTTCGGATTGAAGTTGGACTTCTACGGAGGGGTCTACGAAGGACGGGGCGAGCATGGGCATGCCGATGCCTAGGTTGGCGTACATGCCGTTCTTGAATTCCTTGGCTGCGCGGCGCACGATGCGTTCACGTTTCGAGGCTGCGTCGCCGGCGCCGAGGGCGGAGACGGCTTCCTGGGGGTCTTTCGCGTTGACGACCTTTTCGATCTTCTTTTCCGCGGTCGATTGGATTACGCGGTCGATGTAGATGCCGGGGACGTGGACGGCGTTGGGAGGGATCTCGCCGGGCTCGACGATGTGCTCGGCTTCTACGATTGTAGTGGTTGCGTTGCGTGCCATGGCGCCGTTGAAGTTTTGGGCTGAGAAGCGGAATTGCACGTTGCCTAGGCGGTCGGCTTTGTAGGCTTTGATGAAGGCGTAGTCGCCTTTGATGCTTTCTTCCATTACGTAGCTCTTGCCTGCGAAGACTTTGACGTCGCGCGGTGTGGAGTATTGGGCTACGCTGCCGTCGCTGTTGTGCTTGAGGGCTAGTTCGCCGGTTTGCACAACGGTGCCAAAGGCGGCGGGTGTGTAGAAGGCTGGGATGCCGGCGCCGCCTGCTCTACATCGCTCGGCGAGGGTGCCTTGGGGTGTGAGTTCGAGTTCTAGCTCGCCGGTGAGGTACATTTGCTCGAGCACTTTGTTCTCGCCTACGTAGCTGGCGATCATCTTCTTGACTTGCTTGCTTTCGAGTAGTAGGCCGAGGCCTCCTCCAACGATGCCGGCATTGTTGGATACGGCGGTTAGGCCTGTGATGTGTGGTGTGCTCTTTACTTGGTGGATGAGCGTGTCTGGGACGCCTGAAAGTCCGAAGCCTCCGCATAGCAGCGTACTGTCAGAGGCCATGTCTTCGATAGCCGCTGCGGCACTCGGGTAGACCTTGTTGATCTCATTGCGGCGCAGAGACGAGGAGAAGGAGCGCGAGAGGTTGAGGTATGTCTGTTCAAGTCAGCAGCTGTTGGGGAATGGGGCTGCGAAGGCAGGCCGACTTTTGTTGTGCTTCGCGAAAAGGTGCGCGCAGTGCGCAGTGTGAGGGATATTGACGGCATACTGGGCTGGACTTTGCGGAAGTATACAAACTTCCAGACTTCCAAAATAAGCTATACAGCGCTCAACTCACAGACTGTGGAGGTGTAGATAACAAATCACTGTGGGAAGAATTGGCGCGCTCCCGGATATCTGTATACCCAAGCATCGTCGCAGCCTCGGGAAGCTCTAGTATGGGTTGCGTCGGCATCTTGACGCGGGAGGGCGGAACAGCGCCGACGCGGAATGTGGAGGAAAATCGAGGGCCTGGAGTGCGGAGTAGTCAGGTACTGTGTGGTGATTGGGTGGGTTGTGGCTGACTCAGGGAAGGCGCGGACTTGTTTTCCTCGTGGCCAGCTAGCTCCGGAACGTCAGACATAGATGAGCAAGCACGCAAGGTCGTGAGTCTTTCTCCATTCACACATCCATCAAAGTCACTCGTACCTTGACACACATAGTGGAGATAAGCCTCATCCTACCTTCCGTAGATCTCTCCGACGGCTTACGGGCGTTGTATTGACCTTGTTTTACATGAACCCAAGCGCGCTCGCTTGTAGAAAGACAGACAATATGAACATGCGGAGGAAGGGGATTATGATAGAACATGATCCTAGCGACTTGAAGGCTACTCGGACTTGTTTAGTCAAAATTAACTAACGTTCATCGTATGCAGGAGTAGCATTCCGGGTTGTCTGCGTCAAATCTCTCCCCTAACCCTCGCATACCGTTCTTTATCTCACTTCTTTCTTCCCAAACATATTTATAGTTCGAGTCTCATCGTTTATGAAATAGAGATCGTCGCTGTAAGACACCACTGAAGTCTTCTCACGTTACTTCCCCACTCTGTTTAGTCCCAGACGTAAAACAACATTCTTTGTCCGAACACTGGTGGAGAGCGCTGTAGAGCGGTTTGGTCTTAATATCCCTACGAAATCGATAGCTGTTTGGAATTCAATGCTTTCCTGAGTTGTTGGGTAGTGATCAGTTCGCCAAGAAAACCTGGGGGCCTTTGCACAAGTACCTAGGTAACCACAACAACGCCTGGTAGTCCAGGTGACATCTCACCCACACAATCCAAAATCCTGTATTTCGCACAAAGATAACCCAACCAGAGAAGACCCCCATTGTCTGGTACGCCATGGATAAGGTAAGTTACGCCTCTCCGCTATCGAATTTGACTAATTATTGGTAAGGAAGCAAAGCCTGTAGCGGATCCGGTGAAGCTCAAACAAGAGGGCGAGATCTTACTGGCCGACTCTATGAAGTCAGAAAGGGCGGTAGCAGACTACCTGAGCAGTCTGGGTTTGGCTGCGGATGAAAGAGTGGGCGGTAAACACCGTCTCCTTGATCCAAAGGCAGAAGAACTCTATGAAGGCGTCACGAAAGCAGTGATCAACAGTACACTGCCCAAGGACCTTCCCAACCTACGGAAGGCGTACGAGGATCCGGAGTGCTTCAAGGAAGAAGCTCAAAGCTTGATGTCGCGCTACGGCTCTATATGGGGAGACGATGACCGAAGAAGTGCAACAAACGAACTTCGCATTAGCCAGCCGGATGACAAAGCGACGTAAGACAACTCTGTCTTCCAAGAAAGCGAACTGACATGGGTAGTATCGAGATCATGCTAAGATGCTTGATCGGGAAACGCCTCTTTACGTCTCGAAAAGACACGCTTAGGAAAGTTAGGAAGCAGGAGCGCTCTCTCTCGAACGCGCCTTTACCCAAGCCCTTCATCAGGGGCCCCTCCAGTAATAGCGCACCCGAAGATGTCGCTCTGAGCACTGTCACAAATTCTTATGGCGGCGATGACAATCCCAGCGACGACTCGGAATCATACGGATTTATCAAGCAGGAGGGCTCCCCTACTATATCGCCAGATATCAAGATCATCGGCGATGTATCTACTTATAACGGTACTAAGCTTGGACGTACTCTCGAAGAACAAGATGACGCGGAGATTGATGCACTGCCCCTGGAGAAGGGAAGGTTAAAGAAGTCGGACACGGAAGAAGGAAACTCGTCCTTGACTACAATCGCCCCGGACACAGATTGTCCCCCGTATACACGCTGGGATGAGCGATCTGCAACGCAGATAAGCGATACAAACTGCAGCGGTCTTCCTCCCAGCAAGGAGAACGGTCGTCAGGTCGAATCTAGCGACGACACATCGTTAATCGACCGGTTCATGAACATGGCTCTGCAACCACAGCAGGACGCTGCGACGCATGCTCCACCACGTGAGGACCCAACTGGAGATCCTTACGTGAACCCTAAACCAACGGAAGAGTCTTACCACCAACAAGTCGCCTTTGATGAGCTGGTAGAGGTGCTCAAGACGTCGACCCCTCAGGGTTCCAAGACCAGAAAGCTCGAGTTCATCCGATGCAAGCTGTCCACCACCGAAACATTCAAGAGAATGAAAAGAGAATTGGGTACCGCTGATTTCAAGGAATCGTATACATCAATGTTGTTGTGGCACAAGATTCACGCTAAATTGCATGACTTCCAGATGGCTACCAGCTACCACGGAAAGGCAGGTGCGGACTGGCGGGCCCACAAGCAGACTTTGAGAGCGTCCTCTTGGAAAGATGCATCCCTGCCTGCTCTATCTGCGCATCGCGAGCTAGGTCTGTTTGTCCAGGAGTCGGAGGGACGTCGGGAATGGGTGGCATTCAGGCCGGGTGTGTTCGCGACACGTGTAGCTTGCTTCTACGCTACTCTCCTACAGCAACCAAATGTAGGTGCTGCGGATCTTGTCGCTGGATTCCAGGAGTATAATGTTGAGCTGCTCAAGTGGTTCGAGGTTGGAGATTGATTGGCAGGAGATATGGCGGTTAGATTCGGATGCAAGATGGCGGGAAAACATTACAGGGCACGATATGGGATAGATATGAGATGAGAATGGTCTGATGGTTTACCAGCACAGAACCATGACTCTTACATACAGAAAAAGCGTTGATTCATAGCGACGTTGACAATCTTGTCACCGTACGAGTCAAGCAGACGTCTGTCAACGCCAGTCACTTCCCGCATCGCTCCAAGTCATCGTCAAAGACTCATGGCAGGAACACTACACATATTTCAACTCTTTTCTTTCCCTTCATCTTCCTCCACATACACCTTTTCCCTGCAAATTTCTACTACATGCAAAATACAACGCTCTTCTCTATCAACCTGTACCAACAACGCTACGCAGACGATCAGTTCTTCATAGCGCACATCTTCATATCTGCAACTCCCAACCCCAACGATGGTTTTCTACGCCGAGTACTTCATGCTTTTGGGGTTTGCCCTGGTACTAATACCACACGGCCAACAGAGCAGCCCCTTCTCACACGCCGGCGTAGTCAAGAAGAGCGAGGCACCGCTTCTGGGCTTGACATCGGCGGCTGAGGGGAGCATGTCGATGAGTTCGGTCTTGGAGTTCATGTCGTCTATGGGCGTGCCTGTGGCATCTTCTGCGGGCTCTGCACCTCCGGCTATGGCTTCTGGTGCTGGTACCGGCGGTGGCGGCGCTGACGCGACTGCATCGGGTGTGTCACCAGCATCACCTGCGGAGTCAGTCGGCTTGGTGGCGGATGAGGGACCGGAGTACGGTAACGTCATTATCAACAACCACTGCCAGGAAGAGTTTGATCTAAACTCGGTCGCTGCCTATACCCTGGGTGGTGACAGGTCCGAGGAGAAAGGAGGCAACGGAACCTGGGATTTCTACCAAGATCACGTCAAGCATACTATCGCAGTTGGAGGAAGCTACACAGAGCCTTTTCGCGTCACTTGCCCAGCCTATGACGATCAGCGCCGAGCCGACTACTGTGCGGAATACGATAAGCTGCGCGGTCAGAGTCCGGTATTCAAGATGTGGAATCCCAGCAAGCCAGCGGAGATTCTACAGTTTGAGTATGGGCTGGTCCAGAACAAGACTGCTGGTGATACGTATCAGAAGCTCTGGTATGGTAAGTGAACAGCACGCGTCTTAGCTGAGTAACATCTTTACTGACTTCACCCCAAGACGTTTCGCTCCTGGATTGCGCTGATCCTGCCAAGCATCCTGCTTTGTACGGCCATAACAAGTTCAACGATCTCAACATGTCCGTTACGGATATGCAACACAAGATCGACATGTGTCCTGGGTATCAGAACGGGATGAAGGTATCGTTCAAAGCGAAAGACGGCTGTGATGCTAGTGTATGTCGTCCAATCGAGTGTAAAGGCACGGAGTACTGCCCAATATATTACTTCGGAAGGACCTACACGAACGAGCCGAGTATGGTTTGTCATGCGGAGTTCAGAGGAGATATGGTGCTGGATCTCTGTGCGGGTAATGCTGGTAGCGCTGCCAATACTCGCAGAGGTCTTGGAAAAGACGAGGATGTTCAAAGCGCTGGAAGTGTCTAGATCAATGTGGTGTGCGGTCGTTTCATTGATGGTTGTTGAATGAGCGGTGATGTCTTGTCGGTGTGTTTGAGGCTTGCTGGAAATGTAGTACTAGATGTATTTGTCATTCGCTTGGCCTTTTTACCCGCTTACCTTCCGGTGACGCAAAAGTGAATTCGATTAGATCGTATGGTAGCTGGCCCTTTGATTTGGGAGATATTGTCTATGGCGAGTGTTGTCGTTAATGTTCGCGTACTGGTGCAGGAAATGGCGAGACACTTCCACGTGGTCTGTGCTGCAAGGTTAAATCCGATGCTGGTGCGCAGGCAGATGGTATTTGTAAATTCCTAGATGATCCTTCGGATGCCATTAAATATGCGAAACAGCTCATTCTTCAGTAATAATCTTAGTTCTTCTTGAGAGATGTGGTTACAGATCTCGCACGGATTTCCTACGCGCGGCTCAAACGTTCGTGCTCGCGTCATTGGGGTGGCGATCATCACGATCTGATCGGCGATTGCGTACCGTGGTTGTTCCATAGGTAAAGCTCCGCGGACCCTGGATAACGGTTCGCACAAAGATCATCCTCACCTCACCGAAGACGGCTGTGGCGTCTCGATATTGGGATTGTCTGTAGATCTGCGTTGGGTAGTAATGGGCAATGTAAGGTACCCGTTCGAAGACCTCTGGATGGTGATTGGTAGGGGTAGTCGTTCCGAGCGTCGGAACGGAAGCGCGGTAAGTCGCGGATGAAGATAGATTGCGAGTACAGGGCTGCAAGCAGGCATTATCTGATTTCACGATACCTCTGCCGAGGGTGACGCGGGCATGGCGGTGGGTACCTGTCAGCCGTGGTGTTCGCACGTGAGGCAGGTACCCGCCAGCTGACGGGTAGAGATTGTTAAAGTTTGGAGCGCAGCGTGTCTCGCATGGCAGCTGCTCGGCACATTGTTACCACGCACGTTGTCTTGGGATTCCGCCCCGCCGCATTTGACAGGAGCTAGAAGAATGGAAGCGCCAAAGCCGCTGAGGCTTCCTAGTGTACTCTGGTATACTGCAAGATCCAGCCGCATGGTCCGCCCTCCAGCACAATGACACCACAAGTGGCTCCATGGGCTACTTGTAGGCAGGCGCAGATTCGGGCCGAGACGCGACAGGACGGCCAAATTTGCGGGATAGCGTATTCAACACGTTGATCGAGAGAGGGACAGCAGCGTCGCTAGTGAGGCTCTTGAGTAGTGTAGAGAACGGTGGTGCGTCGAGCGTCTCTCAGGCTTCCGGAAGGAAAGCTGCTGGCGCTAGCCGGTTCGGGACGGCATGGGAAACCGTCTTGGAAATGTGCAGGGGTACCCATCCAATGGGGAAACGTGGCATCCCGTTGGCCATCGCTAAAATAGTAGTTGACGCCATGTAGAGCGCCCCAAGAGCGGTCGACGGGGATGGGTGGTGAAGGCAGGATCACGATGTAGAGACAGCGAAGAGGGAGAATGCGGTGCGGTGAGTACGGGCTGTGGAGGTTGGGCGTCGCTGGAGGTTTCCAGATCGGCATAGGCGCGGCTGGAGTATCGAGAAACCCTGATGACGTCGCTGGCCGTGATCTAGCGGCTCGCAGCCAACAGTCAATTTCGTCCAAGCGGGCGGCTGGAATGAGACAGGAGCAAGACGGTCCCTCGCGCCAATACACATCATTTACGCGATCCACGATCCATCCAAACTGCTTTTGTCCAGCGCGTGCAGTGCGCGGCCTCGACGTTTCTGTAAGTGTATGCGGGCGTGTGTTGAAGCCCACGGGCGCGAGGCTATCCTGCTCCTGATCCTGGCATGAGCCCACCACCTGATTCTTACTCACCAAGCACTCCCAGCTTGTCTCTGCGCTCCGGTGGGATTCGGCCTCTGCTGGCAGTCTGACAGTGCGAAACCACTGGTGGCCATTAAGTCGTGTTGTTGACCTGTCCATGTGCTGAGGCCGCTTCACCGTCCATTCTTGCCAGGAGCACACTCCGCGACGTCATAGCTCACCATCCCATCTATGCCCGCCGTTGCCTCGACCCCATCACGACACCACTTGCGCGTTACGTGGGAGACTGGGGAATGCAATAATGACAAAGGCCCCGTCACCCTCTCCTAATCCCAAGAGAGAGACTGCGCCGCCACCCACGACGCGCCCGCCACTGCAGAGACTGGCCGCCAGCGACGCGAAGACATATCAGTCGCAAACCTCGCAGCCCTCGCCCGGAACCCGGAACCCGAGCAGACCCCGCGACGATGCCGCCACCGACAGCGAACTGAGCGAGGCAGAGAGCCAGCCGGGCGACGAGGACGAAGGCGCTGGTGCCGACGAGCTGGCCGCGGAAGAAGCGCCACTGAGCGAGGCCTCGCCCGACGAGATGGAGGTGGAGCGGCTGCGCGGCCTGCAGCTGAAGATGCTGCAGCAACAGCAGCGGGCGCGCATGCGGAGCTCGTCCAACAATTCCGCTGTCGCGCTGGGCTCTCGCCGCATATCGCCCATCAAGGAGGAACCCATGCCCGGCATCTCGCCCACCCTCGAGGGCGCCTTTATCAGTCCAACCCCGAGCCCGAACCCGCCGCTCCCTACGGGCCTCACCACGTCGACCGAATCGACCGAGTCTGCGAGGACCATTCGCGGCAGCATGCCACCGACGCCCGCCGCCACCCATGCCGTTCGAACGCCATCCTACCCCTTCCCTTCAGTCCCAAACACGCCACGATGGGCCTCGGCATTCCACATGCCCTTCACCAGCCTGTCGCCCACGGTAGCAGCGGGGCAGTCGCGAGAGTACGCGACCCCGCAAGAGCGCATCGCCTCCGAGAGCAGCACCCCCGCCGCATCAAGCACGCCCTTCGCCCCCGGAGGAAGAAACTACCAGAGCCCGGATGCAGAAGACCCGCGATTCCCGAGTCCCAATCTTTACGACATCGTACTGCGTCTGGGCGCCGAGCCCGGCCTTGCTGCTTGGTGGACGGCGGTAACGTCCATCATGCGCGACCACTATGGAGCGGAAAGAGCCACCTTGGCAGTACCAGCGGATGCGTCTGATATCGAGAACGTGCCGTGGGGCCAGAAGACTAGTTTTACTGCCATGGGCAACGAGGGAAGCCCGCATGCAGCCACCTACCAGGAAGCAGCAAGCCATTTCCAGTCGGAAGAGAACCCAAGCTCACGCGACTATGAACATGCCGACATGCCTCCTTCCACCACGATCCCGGAACGCAGACCAAAGCTATTCTCGCATCACTCCTTCGCGGGCCACGAACGCCAGAAGTCCAGCGCCGGTCCAGATACGCCCACACCGGCGTCGCTCAACCGGCCAAGAGGTCCAATGAGGTCTGCCAGCCACGCACCCCATATGGCTGCCAGGCCAGAGCATCCGCTAAGGCAGGTCTCACAGGCTTCCTTTGATGGCGCCTCTCCCGCATTCGCTGGCTCGACACCAACAGGTGGACCTACCTTTAGCGACCCAGAATTCTCCAGTGTGGGCGAGCCTTCGCCGCCCAGCGCTGTGTACCATGTACTGCGTGCTCTCGATCACGAGCCAGATGCCCTCATCGACAACACCGGTGTTAACCGTGTCTTGGAGAGAGGGCGCTTGGTCACTCTGACTAGAGATTACTCGACTTCGCATTCGACATCTAAAGAGGACTTGGGTAAGGACAAATCGGAACAGAATAAACCTTCTGCGATACAGGGTAGTGCTGCTGCACAAGAAGCTCACAAAGCGGCCGCCGCTCGTGGCCGTGCCAATCTGGCTACGAATGATCCCCGCCTGCCGCAACGCTATGAAGAGTACGAACAGTACCCAAGCTCACCATGGGCACAGTCGCCCGCCCCGTCACCAGCTATCCAGAATGATGCTGATGCCAATCCGTTCTTCGCTACAGGCAATGTCGACGAGGAAACATTCAACCCGTCGCGTTCACCTCAAGACTACACACAATTTGGCATGGTTGAGGCCATTGGCGTTGACAAAGCCAGTACCGTCACACACATACCTCTGGTGCATCCCATTCTATCTCAGATCATGGCGTCTCCAGCAACCTCCACGCCAAATCAAACGCCGTCAATGACGCGGAGACAGTCCGAACAATCCATGTCAACGTCGCTGAACAAGGAGGGCTTTGTGCGGAAAGCGCCCATTGCGATTCTTTCCATACTGTCGCCCATCGTGCCATATCCGCGGAACCTTACCAACTCATTGAAGCACCTTGGCCCTCACCTTGCTACGTCATTCTCCAATGCTTGGCACTTCACCAACGCTCAAGCTCAAGTCGCGTCGGTCCGACAGCGGCGCATGACAGCTGGCACTTCTGGCGGCATTAGCCTCCCCTCGGATTCCGATAGCCTCGACGATCTGCTCCACCTTGATCTGGAAGACATCACCAACTCAGCAGCGGGCAGTGTTACTAGTCCTTCCGACTACTCGGGTCGATCCAAGCACAGTCCCGGAGACTCCATCGCCGGAACACCTGGCTGGGACACTTCTTCCGTCGGATTCTCGAGCAGACACTCCGTGGGCGGTACCCCTGGCCAACTTGCAGGTAGCGAAGCGGTTGAAAGCTACTTCGATGCGAGAAAACAATATGGCAAAACGTTGAACGCCCCAACTTCGACGCCTCATGAACAAGCTGCCCGCAAGACAGACAAGCGTCCTGCAAAGCGAGTGACTGTAAACCCAGTAGCTGAACAGGCCAATGACGATGCTTCCAAGGCACGTAGCGATAAGCCAGACGAGTCGTTGAGCACGCGTCGCGCCCAGATGCAGAGCAACTCCAACAGAGGCCATTCGTTCTTGCACTCATACGGTGCAGACTTCAGCTCGTCATTCCAGTCCTTGCAATCGGCGACAACACCCGGTGGGAAGCCTCAGGCCCCGCATGGTCATGTGAGGAGACCGTCCATCACCGAAACGTCTGACATGCCACCTCCTTCAGAAAGTCTACTCCGGACAATCACCGACTCATTACCGGTGCAGATCTTCACCGCCGCTCCCAATACCGGAGCAATTACTTGGGTCAACTCCAAATTCCTGATATACAGAGGCCAGGATCAACGGCAGGTGTTGCAAGACCCATGGGATTCAATTCACCCAGAGGATCGCGATTCGTATCTGGAGGAGTGGAGCAGATCGCTACGCACTGGTCAGCAATTGCAGAAGAAAGTGAGATTGCAAAGGTTCGATCACCACTACCGATGGTTCTACGTTCGTGTCGCCCCACTCAAGAACAAGCGCCAGCAGATTGTTCACTGGATCGGTACCAACATGGATTTCCACGAACAGCATATTGCTGAACTCAATTCTGCTCGACAACAGGAGACGGCCGCGTCGGAAGCCAAATACCGCGCGCTGGCGAACTCGAGCCCGCAGATTGTGTTTGTCGTGTCCGATCGCAGAGGTTTAACGTTCTGCAATTCCCAATGGATTTCTTTCTCTGGCCAGAGTGAGATTCATGCCCTGGGCAACGGCTTCTTGGAGCATGTGCACCCTGATGACGTTGTCAAGTGCAAGCTTCCCGAGTTAGATGAACACGGAGTCGCCAATGTGCCTACTTCAATGCCAGCAGATCACGGTAGAACCGACTCAAACTCATCGGACGCTTCATCGGAGACTGAGCGAACAATCACCAGCCCAGGTGGATCAGTACCAGACCGCATGGACATGCCTCAGGCCAAGTTGTCCAAACTAGCAAGCACTGGTATTCTCAGGGTTGCAAAGGATGCAGATGGACGGGCATCGTATTCCACCGAAGTGCGACTTCGCAACAAAGACGGTGACTACAGGTGGCATCTGGTCAGGATCTTGTTAGAGAATTCACTCTCTGAAGACGGCGATGAAGAGACCTGGTATGGCACAGCTACCGACATCAATGACCACAAGCTGCTCGAGCAGACGTTGAAGGAAACCATGGATGCAAAGTCCAAGTTCCTCAGTAACATGTCTCATGAGATCCGTACTCCTCTGAACGGTATCTCTGGCATGGTCAACTTCCTGCTTGACAGCACGCTCAACTCTGAGCAGTTGGAGCATGTCAACATCATAAAAGCTAGTACCGACAGTCTGCTGAACCTCATCAACGACATTCTCGATCTGTCAAAGGTCGAAGCCGGTATGATCAAGCTGTCCATGGAATGGCTCCATCTGCCGTCGCTTCTTGAAGAGGTCAATGACTTGAATATGGGCTTAGCCATACAGAAAGGCCTTGAACTCAACTACCTTGTGGACGAAGGTGTGCCAGCAGAGGTCAAGGGTGACAAGTTCCGCATTCGCCAAGTTCTTCTCAATGTGGTTGGCAATGCAATCAAGTTCACCGAGCGAGGAGAGATCTTTATCCGATGCAGATTGCAACCACCCGATCGATCTCGGCCCCTGCGAGACAACGAGACCATGGTTCGGTTCGAAGTGGTGGACACCGGTCAAGGCTTCACAGATGCTGAGGCCAAATACTTGTTCAAGCGATTCAGTCAGATCGACGCCAGCAGTACCCGGCAACATGGCGGAACAGGACTCGGCTTGGCTATCTCTATGCAGTTCGTGGAGCTACATGGAGGTAGAATGGATGCACGAAGTGCGCCAGGCAAGGGTTCGACTTTCTTCTTCACGATCAAGTTTGGGCTTCCCACTGCCGACGACTTCCCCAGGCCGCAGGTGTCGACACCAGGCACGCCAGCTTTTGAGACACCGCTGGCAGTGCCAGCAGTGCCTCCACTACCCCAGCCCTCGGCTCTGCAGAAATTTGTTCAGTCACAAAATCCTAGCCAAGCACCGATCAAGCGCGTATCAAGCGTCTCCTCGGACAAGAGCGAACCTGTCAGGTCGCCTGCATCTAGTCTGTCAGCCTCTGAGCGTTCGCGCGACTCTCCGTCCCTCTCCTCTGGTAGCTCGGATCACTCTTTGACAAGTGCCGCTCTTACTGGACAGTCGAGCTTGCGTTCGGAAAGATCTTCTGCGTCTTCGTACCTGCAAGAAGCCAGCCCAGCTTCAGACCCGGATATCAAACTAGCTCTGCCACCCAAACGAACCGATAGCGAGGAAGCCCCCAAGCCAGACTCTTCCACCTCCATCAATTCGGACAAGACCCTCCGTGCGTCTTCGCCCCATCGTAGTCTGTCACCGCTTGGCAGTGCTCTACAACCTCCCATGTATTCTATTCTGGTGGTGTGCCCACTGGAGCATAGTAGGGAAGCTACGATCCGACACATCAGGAACACACTTCCTCAAGGGATACCTCATCAAGTGACGGGTCAAGCTAGCGTCATCGAGGCGCAGAAGATGATGGGCGGCGACAATCCCGTGCTATTCACCCATGTTGTTCTCGTGCTGCACGACACTGCCGAGGTGCACGCCATCGTGGACCAGATCTTCAGCTCCATGGCGTACGGCAACACATCCGTCGTCGTAGTCTCGGATCCATCACAGAAGAAGGAGCTAATCAAAGAAGCACCGGTCTATGACTACGAGCAGCTTCACATGGATCGACGCCTCCAGTTCATCTACCGGCCTCTCAAACCTTCGAAGTTTGCCATCATCTTTGACCCACAGAAGGAGCGTGAGTCTAGCACGGATCGCAATCAAGACAGCGCACAGCAGGTCGTTGTCAGCCAAAAGCTCGTCTTTGAAGAACTCAAGCGTCGCGTGGGTGGCAAGAACCACAAGGTCTTGCTGGTCGAAGACAACAAGATCAACCAAACGGTTAGTGGCCTCTACATGTAACTTCTTGCGCATACTGATAGTCTTCAGGTCATCTTGAAATTCCTTGCCAGGATCGACATTGAAACAGAGACGGTACAGGATGGTGTTCAAGCTACCGATACCGTCTTTGCAAAGCCACCCGGCTATTACTCGATCATCCTCGTAAGTAGCAACGTCTGTTTCTTTCGGACAGTACTAACGTCGTCCAGTGTGATCTACACATGCCCAACAAAGACGGGTACCAAGCTTGCAAAGAAATACGGCGGTGGGAGAAGAAGCATAGCTACCGCCGCCACCCTATCATCGCGCTCTCTGCGAACGTCCTCGGTGATGTTTACGCAAAGTGCGTGGAAGCAGGCTTCAACTCTTACGTCACGAAGCCGGTGGAGTTCAAAGAACTCTCTCTTGCCATGACCAAGTTCCTGGATCCGGCCGACCCTTCGAAACAGCCTGCTCTCATGAAGAAGAAGTGAGAGTGGGTGACTTTACCTTTACGCACACGTACACATTGTATCGAGGCACGGTACTCGATTTTGCTCCTACCTGCATCAGCGAACGGCGCAGTTGGGGAGCCACTGGACGTGCTACTAGGCACACCGAACATGACAGTGGTCCACGTTACTACCATCGCACTAGAGGCGCTGGTTGTTACATGGGATGCTTCTCGCATCTCATATCCTTAGTTTGGTTATGCAGTTGGATTGTTAATGGATGTAATGTTTTCAAGGCGAATGCATGAGCATTTGACGGCGTATTGTTACTTTGGAGCGAACGCAGCTGGTGGAGGATGATTCCCCGTGGTATGGTTCATTAGGCGGCATTATGGCAGCAAACTCTGCCTTGGGATAGAAAGAGGGGGGATATTATACATGGACTTGATACCTCAACACGCAGCGGGGATGACTATGCTGACGCAGCGCTATGGATGAGCGCGAACTTGTACAATAGCAACGATGTAACGGAGACGAGAACATATTCAAACCACCAATACCGATGCTCAGCTTCCTCATTTGCGTCTGGTGGTGCGATGAAGATGTCTCACGCGACCGTTGCGGACGCGCTAGACATGCATCTCGCGTCAAGAACGCCTTCTCCACCCCCCAAAACCCGCAATGCAAACATCACCACTTTCTCCACGCTTTAGTCATCTCGGCGCTGATTGGCCGGAGTTGGATGCATCTGACATCCGCATCGCGCTAATTGGTGGATACGAACAGGGGTTCGTGTTGTCGTCATTGTCTGCCGGAGCTTCCTCATCGCCTAAAGTCCGAAGCGCACCCCTCAGACACCTGTCGCAGGCTGCCACTTTATCCTTCGACCTTCTCTAGAGTCTCAGGCTATTCATAGCATCGCGTTTGAGTTTCTACATCACAGCATGGCTTCTGCGACGGGAATTCCACCAAATGCCGCCGCGGCGCGCGGACAGAGTGAACAAGAGCCGCTTCTAGGCAGAAGAGGAGATGCGAGCCAGATGCATGGGCAGCCTCTCTACCATAACCTGTGGATCGGTATGTGCTGTCAAGCATACGCTGTCAGGAAGAAGTCTAACAGACCCAGGCACCGCTCCAATCGCGCAAGCAGGAATATGGATTGTAAGCACCTCGACACCTCGACTACCACGCCCATACTAACGCGTCGAAAGCTCGCAGCCATCATATGGGGAGCCATCTTCTCCAACAAACTCATCTTCTTCTCCGCCCACCCAGTAAGCCCTATACCTACGTCCCAAACCTCGTCCACCACCGACTAACCAACCCAACCACGCAGCTTCTCAACTCCGTAAGCCACAACACCACCCTAATCACCCCCTCCCGCCAACCGTATCATTGATACCCCCTAGGCCGGCTTCCTCTTAGCCATCCAAGCAGCCCTCGTCCTCCAACCAACCCACACCCCCGAACAAAAGCGCGCCGGCACCCTCGCCCACTTCCTCTTCCACGCGCTCGGCGCCTCCGCCCTCACCGCCGGCCTCATCATCATCGAAATGAACAAAGCCGGCCCGGGCCACGAACACTTTGAATCCGCGCACGCGCGCCTCGGCCTCACCTTTTACATCCTTGTGTACATTCAGGCGATTGTGGGGTTCACGCAGTATTATGTGCCACAGCTTTATGGCAGTGTGGAGAACGCGAAGAGTATTTATAAGTATCATAGGGTGGCGGGTTATGTTATTGCGGTGTTGGGGCTTGCGACGATTTGCGCGGCGACGTGGACGACGTATAATTTGAACTTGGCGCATGTGCAGCATTGGGCTGTTATTGTTGCTAGTGTGTTGGTGCTTGTGGGGGTTGTGCCGAGGATTAGGTTGAGTAAGTTTGGGATTAAGACGGCGGAGGGGGAGGTGAGGTTGCAGTAGATGGCGAGGGTATGAATATACCTGAGGGCAATCATTTGACGAGTCATGCAAATGAAGATAGGACTAGTTAATATTGCTGATAGAGGTACATGTTTGGACGATTGAGGTGGTGTTGCATGGTCAGGCGTCTTGGAATATGTCGTGTACTCACTGTGCTTTATCTCCAGCTGTAGGGTGAGGGTATATTATCACAAGAAGGCCATGGCACAAGTCGCAGTCTATGCTAAGATCTTCTTCCATTTCACTACTCTCTAGAAGTCTAATAGCCAGGTGGTTTTCGGTCCTGTTGGCTTGTTCCACCTTAGGTCCGGACCATGTTGTCGTATCTTCTTTACCACACACTGAACCATAATGTTGTGCTGAAGGAGCTGCAGGAAGTACTTGAACGCCGTAATTTTTAATCGACTGAGCAACGATAACGCGGGCGTCAGTACTGGTGGGGTTGATGAGGGAAGGATCGAGGTGGTCTTGTACAGCATTGTGCTCTCCTACCGCATTCCAAAGCCGTTGCGTTGAGAAGCCGGATATACTTGAGTCTTGAGTAGACCATATGCTAGACCGTTGAACTCGGTCAAGAGTGCCTCAATCTCCGGCTTCTCCAAGAGGGCCTTCATGTGGGCGGCGATAGTGGCAGAGATGATGTCCCGCAGACCCTTGTCCTGATCCGGTGTGGTAGAGAATGCATAGTGAGCTGCAATTCCGAAAGTAGGCGCTTCCCACAACAGCTTGCAGGCCTGACTGAACTTTTCTTTGACGAGCTCTTTGAGTTCCGGAATATAGTACTTGTCGGCGATCTCGTACATCTTAGCGTGCACGAGAAGCTCGTCGGGTTCTCCTCTGAAGGGCTCACATGTGCGGCAAGTGAAAGCAGTGCAGTCGCTATTGCAATCAGTTCTGCAGGTATGATGGTGGCAGACTTTTGTCTGACATCCTGAGAAAGTATGTTTACAGGTGTGTGGGAACTGTGGTTCGCTGATTCCTGGTCTGTTCCTCAAACTGGGGGGGACGTAACCTTCCGTAAGACGCTCAGATCGAGGGACCAATGCAGTGATCTTTTTGGGCGTCTTCGGAAACGCAGAAGAGGCCGGTGGTTTCGCTGCACTAGGCTCATACTTGCCCTTGTATATCCAATGAAATAAGAGGTTGACGATGGCTGGTTCATCATCGGGAAGATCGACGGTGCTCTCGTTGGCTTCCTATAGACGTGTTAACGAAAAGCCAATAACCTAGGTACTTCACATGCTGATAAACTTGCCTTGCCGCCAAATTTCATAGCACGAGCGAAGAATTCCACACGCGAACACACAATGTTCTTGTGAACCTTGTATGTATCGGAACCGCAGGTCACAGTGAGGTCAGAAAACGCGCCGGTAACGAGCAAACTGGAGGCTGTTAGCTTCGATTTTGGTCAGTTCTTGGGATCACACTTACTTCCTGACCGTCGTAAGCACTTCGTCCTGCGCAGCTTCCTCCATCTTTTTCTTGATCGCGATTTCAGTGTGGGGTGAGAGAGGAAACCGAGGATGTAGAGGATGGTTCTACCCAAACTTTTGCGGCCGGCGCAACGTTACTCCGGGCTGTTTAAGTCACGTAGTGAAGGTGAAATGATGGCGCCATACAAGAATACATCAACTAGTAGGATGGCTTGAACCCATCGTCTTATCTAGATATCAATATCTCCAAGCCAACGGGGTAGCGGCCGTTTCCCGCCAACCAAGCCAGATTTGCCGACTTCATCTCAAACCCACATACGCCAACCCGCTCCCGACTTCTTCTTTAGCAAACCGTAGGCCAAACCGTTGAACTCGACGACCAGATCCTCTATCTCAGGCTTGTGCAACAAATCGAGATGATCGCAGAGCGTGGCACTGACGAGATCGCGTAAGCCTTTATCGTGGTTTATCGTGGTAAGGCGTGCTAGTGAAGACGTGGCGCACCGCAGCAGGGAAGAGGTCGTCATCCCAGAAATGACCGCAGGATCTGCGAAACTTCTCTATCACTAGGTCTTTGAGCCCAGGTACGTCGTATTTGTCCGCGATTTGATACATACTGGAATGAAGAAGAAGCTGATCGGATGCGCCGTTGAGAGGAAGTGGTGGAGGTGTTTCGTTGCACTTCTTGCAAACGAAGTTCTCACAGCACTCAACATCCGATTCATAACCATTTCTACTTTCTTGATAGTTGCATGTGTGATGCGGGCAGTTTTTGTAGTGAGTGCATGCACCGTCGGATGTATTGTCGGCGCAAGTATGAGGGAACTCGTAGGTATAAGGCCCATGTTCATACTCGTTGGGTTGAGGACGGAGTGGTTCAAGATTGGCGGATGATTTGGTGTCGGGTAGTAGCGGTGCATACTCTCCTTCATACAAATACTGAATCAAGAGCTTGACAACAGCCCCATCGTCTTCCGGAAGGTCGATAACACCGTTCTACGACTCCTTCTCGAGTGGTCAGTTCTCATTCATTGCACGATGTATTGGATACTAACCTGTCCACCAAATCTGAGCCCACGCGCGAAGAAGTCAAGCCTTTCGCAAACAACCGCTTTGTGAACTTTGTACGTGTCACTGCCACACGTGATGGTGAGATCAGAGTATGCGCCGGTCTCGAGTAAGCTATACAATCCCATAGTCAGTGTCATTCTACGCCATGGTGGGGGGAAGAGAGTTTGCATGGATTGACATACCCCTTGAACGCACGGAGAGCCTGCTTCTTAGCCACTCCCGCCATTGTCGTCGCTGTTTGTGGTTTCGAGTTTGGAAGAGAGATAGAAATAAAGCGCCCCTAGGATACAGCGAAAAGTTATTTATGGAAGTCTTACAATTAGCGGGAAGTTACTGCGCTGCAATCCAAAGACGAGGTGAAGGCGAGTGGGGACCTTGGCACAACAGAATTTGGGTACAGCGGAAGCGCGAGGTGCTTTCTGCGAGCAGGTGAGAGACAGATAGACGAGCCTGTGGCAACAATCGTGTCGATTAACGTCTAGTGCTGCTAAAAAAGATCTCTGACTGACTGTTACTAATTTACAATCTCGCCTCAACCGCCGTCCCTTGCGACTGCTGCTCCTGCGTCCGCCCTTGATCCTTCTCCCGTATCGCCTCCTCGAAGATCTGCATAAACCGCCAAACATCACTAAAGGTGTTGTACATTGGTACCGGCGCAACACGAATGATGCCTGGTTTCCTCTTGTCGCAGACAACACCGTTCTCCACTAGCGCCGCGCTCGCATCGTCGAAGACATCTTCTGGAAGCAGCACACTCAGTTGAGCGCCGCGGAAACGAGGGTCTGTGGGTGTGATGATCTCGAAGGGGAATTTGCCGTCCTTGATGTTGCGCGCCGCGATCTGAGAGAGCAGGTGCTCAGCGTATGCGGTCAACAGTAGAGATCGTGATCGCAGGTCAGCCATGGATGTCTTCTCAAATACACTGAGTGAGCCAGCCAAGCAGGTGAGGTCAACGATCGATGGGTTTGAGCATTGGAAGCCCTGCGCGCCGGGTGTAGGAACGAACTTGTTGTCCATGAGGAAGCGTGATGACTTGTCGTGGCCGTACCAGCCCTTCAGCCCCTTGTAGTGGTCGTTGTTGCCGTGCTTCTCGTGGATGAAAGCACCGGCGATAGAACCGGCGCCAGCGTTCATGTACTTGTACGTGCACCAGCATGCGAAGTCGACATCCCAGTCGTGTAGCTTCAGCTCGGCGTTGCCTGCGGCGTGTGCTAGATCCCATCCGATGGTGATGTTGTGCTTGCGTGCGTGTGCGGTGATGGTGGGGATGTCAAGTAATTGGCCGCTGTAGTATTGGATACCGGGCAGCATGATGAGAGCCAGTTCATCGACGTTCTCGTCAATGAGCTTGAGGATGTTCTTTGTAGTCATGATGTAGCCATCATCTGGCTCGACCAACAGCATGGACTTCTTCGGGTCAAGGCCGTGCCATTCTATTTGCGACTCGATCGCATACCAGTCGCTGGGGAAAGGTCGCCACTCGCACATAATCTTGTGCTTCTTCTCTGTTGGCTTGTAGAATGCAGCCATCATCAGATGCAGGTTGATGGTCAATGTGTTCATGGCAACGATTTCTGAAGGGGATGCGCCGACGATGTCAGCCATCTTCTTCGAGCACCCAGCAGCCATGTCCTGGTAGGGTGTGAGCGGCGAGTCCTCGAGGGCGGTGAAATGACCGCCAACAGCGATTGATCCCCATGTCTTAAGGTACGCGTTCAAGTGTTCGCCAACAGCTTTCGGTTGCAGTCCCAAAGAGTTACCGCAGAAGTAGATGGCCTCGTCGTCTGGTGTTGATGCAGGGTTGGCGGTTTGTGCGTCATCGTTCAGGGTTTTCCGCTTTAGCTGCGCTTTGCTGGGAACAACAAACTCGGGTCGGAACGTCTTGGGAATGTCTGCATTTTGGTCGAGCGAATGCGCAAAGTCTCCTGATTCGGCGTTTGTTGGCCACTGTGGCTTCTGCCCTTGGCGAAGCTGTTGGATTGCTGCAGATGCGTCCATGGTAATGATGTGCTGTCGGTAAGGGTATGTCTTGGGGAACCAACGAGATGCAATGTGATGTACGAATGTCAGAATGATACTGAGATGACGGCGTCAGACTATATATGCATCACGATCTGGCCATTACGTCTCCAAGCAAGAGGCTTGAGGCTTGCATCAAACTAAGCTTGCACCTTCTTCATTGGGGTGTCGGACTCTCATCCGACAACGCTTCCGTCATTCCGAGCTCGGAAGACTATCGGAACGCGACCGTGGGTTGAGTGTGGACCTCGCTCTTCAGCGCAATAAAGCAG
The DNA here is from genome assembly GCF_024043175.1 of Alternaria infectoria. Taxonomy (NCBI): domain Eukaryota; kingdom Fungi; phylum Ascomycota; class Dothideomycetes; order Pleosporales; family Pleosporaceae; genus Alternaria; species Alternaria infectoria. The sequence goes on along the minus strand of NW_026250694.1, from coordinate 1,462,633 downwards.
GAGTTCGCCGCTACAAGGAAGGACGTACCCTTCCGATATTACTGTGCAACCTTACCGTCGCTACCTTTTCCGCCGCAATGAGTCCTCACAAGATTCCCGTCCTCCCATCACCCGATGCACTCCCTAATTACGGCATCTCAAAGAACGGGTTCTTACCTGCCGAGCCACCACTAAGACGCTTACCGCATACCTACTATCAACCATGGGAGACGATCGTTGAGCAACTTCCAACCCTCATAGAGACACAACAAATACGGCAATGGGTTGACGAATTGCCCGTTCTCGATACGTCGCATCTCTCCAGTGAGGCAGAATGGCAGAGAGCACACTCGATGCTCGCTGTCATAGCCCAGGGCTACATATGGGCAGGTCCCGAGCCATCAGAGGTATGTCAGCATGAAATCGCAGTACCTTAAAGTCTCCAGTCACTAACAAGGAAGCTAGCGACTACCCCCAGCGATCACTGTGTCGTTCCTTCAGACTGCCGACTATCTTGAGGTGCATCCAGTGGCCACATATGCAGCTCTGAACTTATGGAACTGGACACCACTCGACGAAGACGCCGACTTGACGCAACCGGAGAACATGGTTGCACTACACACAGCGACGGGAACCGATGATGAGTCGTGGTTCTTCATTATTTCGAATGCCATGGAAGCAAGAGCAGGCCCGTTGATCGAGGCCATGCTTGGTGCTATTGAAGCTGTCGAGACTGATGATGCCACAACGATCATACACGCCCTGCAATACTTCCGACAGGGAATGCAGCGCATTGGCCAGCTCTTGGAACGCATGGATGAGCGGTGTGACCCGCAGATGTTCTACCACACCATCCGACCTTTCCTGGCTGGGAGCATGAACATGGCGAGTGCCGGTCTACCAAACGGCGTTTTCTACGACGAAGGTAACGGAAAAGGCACATGGCGCGCTTATCGTGGTGGTTCCAACGGCCAGTCTTCGCTGCTACAATTCTTCGATGCGGTTCTCTCTGTCGACCATTCGAGAAGCGGCGGCTTTCACGCAGAGATGCGTGGGTACATGCCCGGGCCCCATGCCCGCTTTCTTGACGATGTCCAAGCAATCGCAAATATTCGAAGCTACGTCGATAGTCATGCAGACAACACTGAGCTTCTGACCGCATTCAACGAAGCCGTCGCGGCGCTCAGCGGCTTCCGCGACAAACACATCGCCTTGGTGACCAGGTACATCATCATACCGAGCCGAATGGGAAAACCCACTACCGGTCCCAAGAGACGAGATATAGCTTCCGCCTCGACGGAGTTGGCGGCCGAAAAGCCGAAGACGCAAGAGTTGGTCGGAACTGGAGGCACCAAGCTGATACCGTTTCTGAGAACATCGAGAGACGAGACTAGTGAAACAAAAGTCGTGCATTGAAGTGTCTTGGGAGAGAATTTGAAGAAGAAACCCACTCGTGACGCCATCCCATCCATCTCGAACTTACGGGAAGAAGTCACCGCCCATCTGCTGGTCGTGGATGGGAAAAAGCGGTATGTCAGCCACGGATACGCCATCAAGGTTGTGAGTGCCCGGCTGCAAGAAATCCTGGAGACCCTGATCGTTCTCACTCGGCCATGGCATGGCAAAGAAGTCGGCATCGTATATAGTCCAATCGAGTGGCGCTGCGGAAGACACGTGGCGCTGAACGGAGTCTCGGGAGACCAGCGACCCGTGGCCGAGCTGTGCGTCGCATTCATCCACTTGGGCCGCGATGTTAGTTGACTCTCCAGGCAATAGGCCAAACAATTCCGACGATGCTTGCTTCCTTTTACGGCGCAGATGCAGCTCTCTCTTCTTGGCATGTGCAGTGGTAATCTTGAGCAGCGATTGCGCGACCTGTGAGTATTGCCGGGCATGAGGGTCGACTTGACCAAAGTAGTCCATGCAAGTGATTGCATCTTTGCAGCTGTCCACTAACATAAGTCCCGAGTCCCCAAGAATGCCGACAGCAAGAACAAGTGTAGCCGTAAAGAGCCAGGATCTGATACCTGTTAGCCTACTCAATAGGGCAAGATAGCTTTACTTACACTATCAGTGGCATCTTACGAGGCAACTGCTTTGTAATCGTCACGACTAGCAGAGTATCCACTAACGTCGACGCGGCATCAAGTGCAGCATCTGCGTACTTGCGCTTCTCTTGGTGATCAGCTTGTGAGCCTCCGCTCTTTAGAGGAGCGCCCATGTACTCATATAACTCGTAGATGAGGAAAGGTCGGGTAAGTAGCATGATGCCGTAGTAATAGGAGCAGAGTGTGGAGCAAGCACCCACTACGGCTTCTCGAGAATGAGGTCTGGTCGTAAGATGAGATAATTTCTGCAGCCATTTGGACGCCCAGCTCTTCAACTGTCGCGAAACATAGTCTGCAATGCGTAATGATATGCGTTTGCGAGAGTACACTTCAACGACGACACGCTCAATAATCATGAAGATCTGGACGCTGGCATCCAGTATATTGGCATCATCGGTTTCGGTGTTGTCTTCAAAAGTGTTGTATTTGACGGTGCAATCGACATCTGATGTGGACGGAGGTCGGCCTAATGCGTTGCTACATGGGGAAGCAGAGGATCAGCATATACTACCAGAGTGAAGCTGTGCAGACTCCGCAACGTGTGAGACTTTGGTTGAGGACATCTGTAGTTGTATCTTACCTTATCAACTGGTCGGTGACGCGAATGCTCTTCCAAATCCGGTCTCGCACCAGCTTGATGGTTTCGCCAAAGGATGCGTTCACTTCCGTTCGGTGTATGCCGATTGCATATGCGGCACGCGCAGCCAGGGCTGAAACAAGTTAGCGTATTATGTACTGCCAGTTCTTTCTCATTTCGCATACAGAAGTATAAGTAGGCTCCATTCGGCTGAGACGCTCGGAGCATGTAGATGGCTACGAGGGCAAAGCCTTGAACAGTAGACACGTTCATGCTGCTGCACATATGCTTCAAAAGCACATCCCGAGCAGTATTGAACCAGGCTTCTGCCTTTTCCTCTAATCGCTCTTGGGCGCCGATCGCAAGGACCAGATAGAAGACGGCAGCTGCAGCATCGTCTGAACTCGAATTCCTGCTGCCTGCCCATGCTTTCAGTTCGGGAGCAAGATCCTCTCGTTGGAAGAGCTGAACGAGGCCACTACTTGCAGCCATGAACTCGTTGACTAGTGCGTCGACCTGATGCACATCAATAGGAGGACATGAATGTTGATCCGCTGAATCAGGCCGAGCGATCTCAATGATGGGGTCGCGTGTAGCTTGAACAGTAGCTCTTGGGTCCACCTCGGATGTGATGAGATGCCTGACTGTCTGCAGAAAAGATAGCGGGGCGCAGTCGCCAATGAATATAGACTTTCCCTGGGCGTCACGGAGGATGCGACCCTCAAGAGGCACCACTGTATCGCCTTGTTGATCATCTCTGCTCAATGTTGGTGAGAGTGATGTTCCATCCTCGGCAGCTTCGCGATCAAGTCTTTGTCGCACAGCATCGTCCTGTTCATCTCGATCGCGATTATGAGGTGTATGGCCAGTTGAACGGGGGTGATGACGGTGGATATCGTCGGAACGAACACCGTGAAGGGGAGTGTGGCCGGCAGAATGCGCTTGTGGGCGTGCATGAGGGCCGCTGAACGTGCAAGTAGCCGCACGATCCTTCCGAGTGCAATAGGCGCATGGTTGCTCACCGTCGCACTTTACCTTTCTTTTCTTGCACAGATCGCAGGCCGCTGCGACGCGCTCAAGTCTGCGCCGTTTCTCTGGACGCGTCGTTGCCAGTGCATCCGGTGTTGACATCTCGTGGAATAATGTCGCGTCAGCTAAGTGCGAATAGTTAGCAATCGGCTACCAGAGCGCGCGGCTGCACCCTGAGGTGAAAGGAAACACTCGACGGAACATCCGACGAAGCTGAAGCGTCGGACGGATGCGAGCTTCGGCTGAAGACGGGCTTGTACTGCGCTAAGACTTGGGCCGAAGCACAGACGTCATCGCGCGGACTCTTTCCGATCATCTGTCCGGCACCGCGTTCATCGGACAATTCTTCTACACCTGCGCATGATCGCGATTGTGTTGGGCATGCTGTATAGTAGTGTCTTCTGAGCTAATCGTCTAGCGAAGGGACATGTCATGTATACACCTGCCCAATAGCTTCAACGCCACCACTTCCATGAACGCTTCTCAACGCGTTGCAAGCCTCGCTTCTCAAGCGCGCCCTTCTCATGCCCAACGCCAATTGTCCAGACCAACGCGCTCAATATCTCCCCGTCAACAACACCATCTACCTCCCTTAGACCCCTCTCCTCGAACCCCAACCTCTTCAGAACATTTGCGCTTGCTGTATTCTCCGGTTTGCAAAAACCGCAAAACTCCTTGAGTCCTTTCTCGTCTGTGTAGTACTCCATCAAGCCCGCTGCAGCTTCAGTAGCGTACCCGTTTCCAAGGTACCGGGGGCGGAAAGTGAACCCGACATCTGGGATCGTTGGTGCGGACGGTTCGGACGGGAAGCGCGCGAGTTGCATTGACACGATGCCGATTGGCGTTAGTCGTCTCTTCGAGAAAGGGACGTTTTCGTCTTCGTGCGGTGAATTGATGTTCAAAGCTGAGTTTTGTCTGAGCGAGACCAGGTAGCGACCATAGCCTGTTTGCTCCATCCTCTCAATATCCTTCGCGATGAAGTTCTTCCCAACATCGCGAGGGGGTGTGATCTCTGTCTTTTCCGCATCGACTGCGGGCTTCTGCTCAGCGGGACCTGGGCTAAACACTAGCTCGTATGCGAAATCGCAATGAGCATCGTCCTCAGGGTTAAGGTGGGATATGAAGAGACGAGGTGTTGTGAGGTGGAAGTCAAAGTCAAGCATTGTGTTCACAGCAGAGAGAGCTTGTTTGATGGCCAATTTGTGCTGCATGCGTTTTGTTTTTAACACACTCGTTGATGGCTGCCTAGAGATGCGAGGAATGGCTCAAGTAAATCGGGTTTAGCCTAAACGTAACTGATCCTTCGCGCCACCACCAGATGGCGGAATCATGCAGCAACATTTCTTCGCGTGATGATAAGAAGCAACGAAGACGATTGATTGGTAATTCTAAATGGGTATATCATGCTACTGAAAGATACCCATATAGCATATGCAAGATTCTGAAAGTCTAAGGCGCCGTCTGTGTCGCAGTCGCCGCATTCCGCCAGTAGGCATGAGCTTGCATGGCTGGAGTGGTTGTCGCTGGAACGTCATCGTAACACCTGCCAAACCAGCCCTTCGAGGTGCAAGTAGTTGTCGGTGCAGCTGATGTAGTAGTGGTCGTAGCAGACGTAATAGGACCGGTAGCTGTCGTCTTGTCTTTGCAGCCGAACCATCCGGGCTTCAAGGAGTTAGTCATGTTCGCACTGTTTTGAGGTTCTGGAACTCACTGTTTGACAGGTACTTGTACTTGTGCTAGTTGCAGTACTTGATACGCTGGACGATGTAGTTGATACCATCGTAGTAGTCTCATCACGACATCCCCACCACCCAGGCGTCTTACATGTCTCCGTCCGCGTCCTCGATGATGTGGTACTTGTTGGTGTTGTAGAAGTACTCGTTGTCGTGGTTTTCGTCCCGTTCTCGAACTTCCATAGGTAGCAATCGACACAACCAACATCCTCTTCTTGGCATTTTGCTGCCTCGTCGTACTTCATGTACACGTTGTCAATGGCGTATCTAAGGCTGTGTGTCTGTGTGTTCTGCCTCCAACCCCAGTCTTTGACCACGTCGTATGCACACTTCTTTCCGGTATGGCAAAGGGTCTCAAAGGCGTATCCGCCAATAGAGCAGAAACTCGTCGCACCGTTGCAAGTTCCCATGTACACGGGGTCAGCGGTGTGCCCGAAATGGAAGCCACCTGTATTCTTCCTGAGTGGAGCAACGTCACCAGCAGCTGGTAGTCCTAAGCGCTTAGCTGCTAAGGCTTGTGGGTATGCTTCAAACGTCACCGCGGGGATACCGTGCTGCAGGCCGATCAGAGAAGCGAGGACGCCTCCTAGACTGTGCCCTGTCGTCATGATGTGTGCATCCGGATAGATTTTGACAACCTCCTGATACAGCTCGACAGTTGCGGCATAGTACCTGTTCGGCTTCCGTAACTCGTTCTTGACGCATTGCTCGTCGCAGCTGTAGGTGCCAGTCTGGCAGTCGCATACCTTGCGCCAAAGATATGTGCCGCCCTGGCCGCAACAGCAAGAGCCGTACAGGTTGTCGTTCTCTTTGTCGTGCACGGACGTTCCGTCGCCTTCGAACATGGCTACCGTCGTTCCCTTTACCGCCAGAATGATGGTGGAGTTAGTGTCGTCGCTGAACACATGGCCTCGGATGCCACTGTCATCCCAGCCAAAAGGGACCGACGAGTTGTAATGCCCATCGACGTCCATCCATCCTGCGTCGTCAGGGCCGATTTTGTAAGCATCTTCGGACATGTTTGCGAAACTGATAACGGTGTTCTTGTCCGTGACATCCGGACCCGGAATATCCTCGGCGATCCACATGGGCGACATGGGGATCTGTGCATCGTAGCCACGTAACGCGGGCCTTTCTATCTTGACTGGTGCCGACTTGATAGTGAAGGGCCCGATGCGGGAGTCGATACCAGCAACGGCAAACCGCTCTGGAGTCACATCGAATCTTCGTGCTCGTGGCCCAGGTTGTCCAGCGCCGTGATCCAAAAGGTGGCGCAGAGTGAAGCCGCTTGGTCTTGATGATGTCTTAGTTGTGGTTTCCGCTAAGGCGGTCGGCTCACGGGGGTTGCCATAGCTAGTGTAAGTCCAGAAGATGCAGGCAAGCAACGCGACCTGCGCGAAGACGCCAAAGGCGAAGAGAATGGTAGAGGGCCTGCTCCGATGATTAAGAGTCGAGTTTGATGGCATGATTTGTGGACATTGCAGAAGAGACAACAGGGCGAGAGAGACGGGACTGTTATGATAAGCGCGGCGATGGCTGAGTCGCCGCTGCGCACGGGCGTAGATGGCTCGTGATGGGAACGCTATGCCCGATTCCGTTAGCAGCTTATGCTACGTCACGCGTGCTTCATCCACGCGCACATCTCATCCGACGTGGATTACTTCACGACTCGCGAACAACGTGAAAGTCATCGAGCAACAACACGAAACTCTTTGAGCGCCTGATGTACCGATAGGCTATCGTTGCATATCATTAATATAGTTTGAGCGGAACGCGTCCCGCCGCTATTGCACCGGCAGCCGGCCAGGGACGATCAATGCACTGCAGCACATCAGCACGGTGCAACTGCCGGTTTCTGTTTTCCACGCTGGGCTCTGTCAAGAGACCGTGTGAGGCGTGACAACACGTCGTATCGCGGCGCGGGCTTTGAGCTCCACTAACTCCGGACCGTTGAGTCCTGGTCTTCCTGTTGAAACATCGTCAATGTGTTGAAGCTTCCTTTTCCATATCATCTCAGTAATCATCGATCATGGCTTTTCCCAAGCCGCTTCTTTATCCCTTGTAAGGTCGCCGGCACAGCGTTGGACAAACTGATTGCCGCACAGACTGCGCCACAGGTTACGGGAATGACATGGCTGGTCTTACAGCCATCCAGATACCCTCTCAATACCTGATCAAGCTCATGACCTGAGAACAGCCCGCGGATCTGCGTCGCGCCAGCATCCATTATCTCCTTCGCGTCCAGTTCGGGCAGGTTGCGGGCGAGGCTTGAAAGCAGTCCGTTCGTGAATGCCGCTTCACTCGATGCTACGGAGAATACAGTACCAGTATTTTCCATGAAGAGCGACATCGATGTTACAGCGGCTAGGTCGTCTGCAGAAACGAGAGCCTGATTGGCAATCATCGGGATCTGAAGAGCGAGGCCGACTCCCGTGGCTGTCAAAAGCTCGAAGCCGACCCAGTCTCTAGTTGGTGTGCTGGCATCCAAGGAGTGTATCTTTATGTTTCCAGCTACGGCCAAGATTGCGCCGACAAAGAAGAAGGGCTTATAGTGGCGCCAGAAGGTGAGGGTTCCGTTAGATATCATAGTGAAGAGTGAGACGCCCATGACGAGTGGAATAAGTCGGACTCCACTCTGCGAAGCCGTGTTGTTGTTGACAGATTGGAACTGGATTGGCAGTGTATACATGAGCGGAAAGAAGGCGCCCGCAATGAAGGATGCATATAGCAGATTGGCGAAGACCAGTTTGTTCTTGAACACGCGAGCTTGTACCATCGCGCAGCTCCCCATGTAGCGTTCGTTGATCGCGAAGCAGATGAAAAGGCCCACGAAACCGATAAAGCTGCCAATGATACGAGCACTAGTCGGAGGCATGATGCCGATCCAGTGCGTGGCTAGGATGAAGCAAGAGAAGCATCCGGATAGCAAGATGGCGCCGTTAAGGTCCAAATTCAGGAGCTTCTCGCGGAGAGGTACATCCTTGGGCTTGCCAGGGTCATGGAAACAGAGGAACATCGTGAGCGCAGCAGCGAAACCAATCGGTAGGCTGATCCTGTGTAGTGTCAGCACACCGACCTTGACTTTATAATGCCTGCGTGGTTTCCATCCACGCGCAAAACATTTGGTGGAGAGTGTGTTGTAGACGGTAAAGCAGCCAAAACACAGATCGGGGTTCACGTACCAAAAGCAATATCGCCATCCAGGGCCGTCTGTCAGAACGCCACCCAACAATGGTCCCACGACGCTTGCAGATCCAAAAGTCACGCCAAACACGCCCATATAGGCGGCCCTGTATTGCGGTCCAGCTGTCATTGCGACGATGATGAACGCACCCGTCATCACTCCGCCACCGCCCATGCCAGACACGATCCTCCCGAAGATCAAAACCTCGCTTGTTGGTGCAGTTGCGCATATTACATTACCGATCTCAAACACTGCAATTGCAGACATGAAGGTGGCTTTGAGGCTGAAGTACTGGTAGGCTTTGCCCCACGCAGATTGAAATGCGGTGTTGGTAATTGCGTAGGACGAGCCATACCAGGCCAGGCTGCTGATGCTACGGAATTGCGTGGTGATGCTCGGGATTGCGGTAGCGATGATTGTTGAATCCAAAGCAGCGAGAAAGATGGAGAGAGCGAGGCCGACAGTTATCAAAGCCAAGCGGATACCACGCGGGTATTGAACGGGTGGTGTAGCATCCTCTGGTGGGGTGTCAACCTTGGACGCTCCAAGGTTGGTGAGTTCTACAGGTTCGTCGCTCATGATGTCGTGCCTTGAGGCGATTTCGTCGAAAAATATGAGGTTAGAGATGGACATTCGAGATTGCTGGCCGTGTCGGTCATGTAGGGCGTAGTGTCAGCGCTAGGAGTCGGAATAGGTCAAGTGTCGGGATAAAAGCTTCCTCGGCAGGTGCTTACACCGAGCCTTGACACACAAACTCCTTCCTTCGCTCTTTGGAGCTCAGCAGGCTTAGCGGAACTAACAATCGACATGAAGCTTTGGAGCTGTTAGGGAGGGATTCGCTGCGAGTCTGAACTGGCAGGCGATGCAAATATGGGCTTGGATTGAAGTACGAATAGAACGTGTGCGTCGGGGACGACCAGAATTCTATCATAACCGCGTTTGATGTCACAGACGATGCTGTGTAATACTGTACCTAGGTACCGCTACTACTGCGTCTATTCTAGCCCGTCGGTACCTAGGCAAGACCGTGTGCTGCGATAGCTATACCTCCTGTTGCAGTCTACAAAAGCATTAGAAAATGTTGAATATATCTTTCAAGGTAGAAGTATACATCGTATTAGGAGCTAGCTACTTCTTAATATATAATGATGTGTATGCAGCAAACACGACACAGATTCTAGCCACCCTTGCAACACGGGCAGAGAGATATGCACACAGCCTATTGATACGAGTCTTCTTCGCTGGATTACTGGCACTTTGTTCTCATCTTTCTGCTCGTGCACGATGCGAAATCCCGCTACTGATGTCCGTGAGGCGTGGATGACCTCGGGCATGATCGCGATACGTTGCGTCGTCTGTGGGCCCGTATCTGGCCACTGATGCAAGCAGTCGGTGCCTGGCATGGATGCCTAGCTACTATAGACGGCGAAGAGCTATCGCGACCTAGGGTTTCATCAATTATCTTTGGTGGGGTTGGTGGGTGTTGATGGCCCCGGGGGACTGGTGAGGTTTGGTGGGGATGTTTGGGCTGTCGCTTCCCTGGCTGTCGGCCCGCAGCGCGTCATCGTTGCCAGCAGCCAGGCGCGTGTCGCGTCGAGCTTTCACACCTTCACACCTTGACGCCGCTTCTGCCCTCGAATCCTCAGCGTGCGCGCCAAATTCACGACAAACATAAAGGCTATAACGCCAAGAATAGCGACAATGCATGCGAGTGGAGCCAGGATGGAAAAGAGGGAGAAGACGTACGACGCCATGCCGAACGAGTAGTCGTTTGCGAGAGGCTCTGTCGAAAGCCCAACCTGCATCGCGGAGAGCACGATGGTAGTGTATGCGAATAGCGTAATGAGACTGTTAACGTTGTCACGCATAAAGGCTCCATACGTGCTGCAGCCGCTTAGGTACCCGCGCAACTCGCCCATGGTCAAGCGATATATCCAGTTCAGCCGCCCAAGTCTCAATTCGCCATAGTTGAAGCGTTGGTTGACGCGTGGGCGGTCTTCCAGCAAGCTTACAGACGATGCAGCCGACGCATCGATGGTATGCGTCTGTACCGAGGTGCAGACGACCTCGCCAACGAGCGCCAGCCACCCAGACCAAGTGACTTCTTTAGGAATGAGGCCGTGGTTGATGGCTAGATTGTAGTCAACCTCCCTTTCGACGAGCGCGACGTACGACAGCATGAAGCCCAGTGCCGTCTCGTACAGGTGCCGACGTGGGCAAATCTCCGTGACCCAGAAGTTTGGGCAGAGAAGGAAGCGAGGCAGCGGTTTGAGGAGAATCGAAGACGAAGACGCTGACGACCAAACAAGATGCAGATCCAACTGTTCTGTCACCACAATTTCCCGTTTCTTGACCACTTGGTAATGAAGAGGTCGCGGCGCGCTTGGAAGGCCCACAAGCCATAACCATTTGTGGACTTCGTTCAGTCGGCGGACATTCAGCTCGATATCCAAGAACGCGCCGATGTTGTTGCTGACGGGCTCGATTCTGTAATTTCTCCGGTATGTTGCTGGCAGCAACGGAACCTCTGGCCCTGAACTACCATCCGAGCTCTCAGTCTTTAGCAGAGCCGTGCGGAACGGCACTGGGCATTTCATCGTTTGCTACACGGTATTAGCATGTTATCGGATGCTCACAGGGCTGCTACTGACCTCGCAGCAGTCAATCATTGTACGAAGAACACGGTTCTCGCCGGAGGGGAATGCGACAGCAAGAGAGGGCCGGAGCTCGTCGCCCAGCGTACTGGCGAGCCTCTACCCCGGTCCCGCGCCATCGCGAACAGCGCCAGACGATCAATACTCGGCAATCAATACAGTTGTGATCAAGCGGCTGTGCGCCATCTCATGCGTCTTACCCTTTTCGGTAACTTGGCCCCCAACATAAGCGGCCCCCAAAGTCTCCAAAGAAATCCACATGCAGGGGGTGGGTGAAGCCATCAGCGAAAACGTGGCGCTCTCCAAACTTAGAGCGCATACCTCACAAGATGGTTTTAACATTACGCTGTAGCCTTTAGTTGCCAGTTTGCAGCGCGGGTTTGCTACAGCACCACGATTCGCGATGGCTTCGGCCACCAAGGTCCAGCATTCGAAGTTCGATGCACAGGTTAGTGTTCTGCTCACACTCGGTTTTCTACATGTTTACAAGCACAGTCTTTCAACCCCGGACTGAACGTTGTCTACCCTAGTGATGAGCAGACAACGTCAAAGTTCTCGGCCAAAATCGAGTAGGTGGCTGGAAGTCCAACGCGAGAATCAAAAGCTAATAACTTCGAGGATCATCGCCATTCCAGGCTTGGGAGCGGACCCCGAATATACATGGAAGAAGAGCAAAGTGCATTGGCTTCGCGATGCCAATATGCTCCCGAAGAAGATTCCACATGCCAAGATTAGCGTTTTCCAGTATCAGTCGCAGTGGTTCGGAAAAGGATCAGTCGACGAACGCATCGATAATGTCGCGAACAAACTACTACATAGCCTCGATAGGTCACGAGTGGTGAGTTAGTACGTACTCGTGATGACTACATGCTAACAACGTATTGGAGAACCAAACCAAAACGCCCATCATCTTCATCTCGCATTGTCTTGGGGGCATCATTCTCGAGAAGGCCCTGCTCATGTCAAGATCGCGCCAAACAGACTTTCCCAACGTGTATCCTTGGATCGCTGGATGCTTCTTCCTCGGTACACCTTTTCACGGCACGTCAAGCCAGTCCAAGGCAATGGTTCTGGCATCCATGGCTGAAGTCGCCGGCTGGGGTGCGCCGTCTAGTCTACTCAAGGTCTTGGAAAAAGACTCGGAGATCTTGCGCAGTCTACTCTCCGAGTTCTCTTATATGGCGCGAGAAGCTCAGTTTCGGCTACTTTGCTTCTGGGAAGAGAACGATAGCGATTTGGTTAACTATCTCGTGAAAGGAATCACATGGCTCAAAAGCAAAGAGCGCATTGTTGACCAATCTTCGGCAACAATCGAATCATTCGACAGCATCTCTCTCATGTCGGATCATTTCCAACTCAACAAGTTCCCTGGGCCAAAGGATGGTAACTTCACTTCCGTCTCTGATGAGATCCGTGAGACAGCCAATAAGGCGGATAGCATCATCAAGACGCGTCAGAACATGCTTCGACAATCTCAAGTCGATGATCGCACCTACCACAGCATGATGGATGCGCTCGGCAAAGGATTCGCCGACGTAGAAGCCGCCGTAAAGGGCACCTACACAGGAGCGAAGGGCACGAAGTCATCATCAGTGTTGGAAATCGAAAACTTTCAGACCTGGAAGAACTTGAACGCAAGTCCCATCCTTTGGATCCATGGAAAGGCTGGTACGGGCCAAGGTGCGATCGCATCTTCTGCTCTTGAACTTCTCCGAAATGCACAAGCAAACAACTCTATGATCATATCGTTCTTTTGCGACCAGGGCGACACGATGCGACGATCGCTGAAAGGTCTGCTGCAAATGGCTGTCCGCCAGATGATCGACATGGACCAAGATCTTGCCCGACACCTGCTTTCAGATTCTCGGAGCAGCAAAGACGCTGGAAAGCAAAGCTTTGACACTGAAGAGATACTCAAGGTGCCTGCTTTATGGATAGCACTACATAAGATGGCGCGGGATCTGCCTAACACTAAGATCTACATCGTGGTGTATGGTGTGGAGCAGCTTGCGGAAGAATCGTTGGAACAATTCTTGCGGTACATGTCAGAGACGCTAGAGACCGAGGGTACGACAAACGATGAAGAGGAGTGTCAACCCGTTAGATGGCTGCTTCTCAATCGCAGCGGGCGCTCGAACATCGAGAAATGCTTGAGACCGCGATCGTTGGAGATCAATCTGAGCGACGCGGAGAACTCTGCGCAGATTAGTGACGACCTCAAAGCGCACATATCAAACAGCGTCGACGAGCTGGATCTTCCAAGGTCTTTGGCATATTTCGTGAAGCGCCACATCTACTCGCGCGCGGAAGACAACTGGATCTACGTTAGTCTAGTCGTACAAGAAGTCAAGAATGCGTGGGTCCCCGGATCTACACAGCACGCACAGATCCGAAGACTGTTGGAGTCATTTCCGTATGGTCTGACCGACATGTTTGAGCACGTGCGAAAGCGCGTCCTAAACCCACAAGCGGAGGGCCATGAATACACGAAAGAGATATTGCGTTGCAGAATCTCGGCGTATGTAGCGCCCACCATGCGCGAACTTGCGATCATGGCCGAGCTACCTCAGCAACATCGCAACGATGTGGACAAGCTGAAAGCATACATAGTTCGCTGTGGTGCATTCTTCACCTTGAGAGGTAACGACTGGGATCTGGATAACAGCACTGTCGAATGGATCGACATCTCCGCACAGGAACATCTCCGACAGTATGCAAAGAACGACTTATCTCTGGATCTCGACGATGTTCAGCATGGCATCATCGCGTTGCGTTCGTTGGAGTATATATACGACGCCGTCAAACATCAAGACACCGCAGAACACGAGCTAGAGGACGATAATGAAGATCAAGAGGAAGAAAAAGAGGAAGAAGAGCCAGCGGAGGATCTTGAGGTCGAAGCAGAAGAGGCGACCGATACGACCGAAGCCGACAGCAAGTCAGTACACGATAGCGCCAGCCAACAAAGCGAACAGGACGATCATGACCAACAGGACGAAGACGATGAAGATGAAGAAGAAGACGAGGCTGATTCATCCTCGGTTGGAGAAGAAAATCAAGAGGAAGGTCTGCTAGACGTTGATCTACGATATCCTGTTCGGTACTGGGTGGAACATGCGAAGCGAGCACCACCGGATGTGCTCGAAGAGATTGACTTCGACCACTCGTTCTGGCAAGAAGCCTCGGACGCTCGTCAAAGATGGTGGAAGACCATAGAAGAAGTTCACAACATGACAGATCAAAAAGACGTATCGCCACTCCATGTCGCTGTAATCCTCGAGTTCCCTGCTTTAGTCGACCACATCCTTAGCCACAGGGAGACGGCGGATGTCCACTTACAAGACTCACTGGGTTTCCAGCCTCTGTATTACGCATGCGATGGTGGCTGTGGAGAGATTGTCAATGCGCTACTGGGAGCAGGTGCTGACATTGACTTTTCGAGCAGCAGCGCCAATCCTACCGCGCTGCATGCTGCGTCAAGGAACGGCCACTACGATGTTGTCAGCACTTTACTCGACCGCGAGGCCGATGTAAACGCCTCGTCGTCGGACCATGGAACAGCGCTTTACGCGTCTGCGGGCAACCTCGAAAATCGCGTCGTGAAGCTTCTGCTCGACCGCAACGCCGATGTCAACGTCATTGGTGGCGCTGGCCGAAGAGCGCTGAATGTGGCCGCATTCTCAGGCAATACTGAAGCTGTTCGCCTATTGATCGAGAGAGGCGCTAGTATTGACCCCAACGAAGAGTACTTCTACGGGTCTGCACTTGGTGCCGCCGCCCGTCGTGGACATGCTGATGTTGTCCGTCACCTCTTATCACAGTCGTGGAACCTGAGCCGACCGATGAAGACCTATGGAAGCTTCTTGAACGCAGCTGCTACCTACAACCATCTAGAAGTCTTCGAGATCTTGCTCGAGAAAGAGGAGCGCGTTCTCGTGCTCGAACAGGCATTGCAAGCTGCTGCGCAACGGGGCTACGATGCTATTGTCAACGCCGTTCTGGAAAAAGAATCCAAAGTACCGTCGTGCATCATCAGGTACCAGAGAGCGTTTTCTTTGGCCGCCTTCTACGGTAGAACGGAAATACTCAAGTTACTTCATCCAAAGGGAATCGATCAAACGCAACTAGACGAGGCCCTGTATCAGGC
Source organism: Alternaria infectoria (assembly GCF_024043175.1). Taxonomy (NCBI): domain Eukaryota; kingdom Fungi; phylum Ascomycota; class Dothideomycetes; order Pleosporales; family Pleosporaceae; genus Alternaria; species Alternaria infectoria. The sequence goes on along the minus strand of NW_026250694.1, from coordinate 1,447,222 downwards.
TACCGACAACGAGCACCTGGAGACCGTGGAGCTGCTTCTCGACTTTGGCGCCAACCCAGATACGGAAGGGCCTACGTATGGCTTTGCGTTAGCCGCCAGTGCATACGACGGTACAGCAGACATCATGAAGGCTCTTCTTGATAAAGGCGCGGACGTCAACAAACGCGGTGGAGATTACGGCACATGCATCCAGGCCGCTGCATGGCATGGTGATGCCGACAACGTTCGACTGCTACTTGAGCGCGGAGCCAAGCTCAATACTGAACCAATTGGTTATTACGGCACCGAGCTGCAAGCTGCTGTTCATACTGGCGATGAAGACACCATTCGCCTTCTTATCGAAGAAGGAGCTGATGTGAACGCATTCGGAGGGCACTTCTCGTATGCCATTGTTGCTGCGGTGGAGCAAGGCGACAGCACTGCAACCAAGATTCTGTTTGAACATGGTGCTAATGTCAACGTACGCGGAGGGGAGGATAATTGGCCAGTGATTTCATTGGCAGCATCTACATTGCTCACTGAAAACCTGGAGCTCCTCGTGCAGAACGTCCACGACATCAATGCAGCCTGCGCTAGAGGTACAACAGCTTTGATCAACTGCGCCGACTCATGCGATGCAGATGGGCTGAGATTCCTCATCTCTCACAACGCCGACGTGCACATTTCAAGCGACAAGTACGGTACAGCACTCCACGCTGCAGCGTAAGTTCAAGCAGCCCTGATCATCTTCAAAGAGACTAATTTCTACACAGGGCCGAAGGCGATGAGGAATGTTGCGAGGTATTGCTCCAAGCTGGCGCGGATGTCAACGCTGTTGGCGGGCCATATGGAACGCCGCTGCAAGCTGCTGCATGGGCCGAGGATATGGAAAGTGTCCAAGTCTTACTGAAAGCCGGTGCCGACATTAGCATCACGGAGCCCATATCCGGCGAGTATGGTTCGGCTCTACGGGCGGCTTGTGCTGCTGGCTCATTCGACATCGTCAAAGAGCTGTTACAGCATGGTGCGGCTGTCAACATCCGGCCAGCGAATGGAAAGTTTGGCGGTGCACTCTCTGCAGCCGCTGCCGGCGGGTTCGACAAGCTTGTAAAGCTTCTCATCAAACATCACGCCGATGTGAACGCTAGTGGTGGCCTACATGGCTTCCCCATCCTGGCTGCCGCTCAGTCTGGCGTCTTACCTGTCGTGCAGCGCTTACTCGACAACGGTGCCAATGCTTCAGCGCTGGGAGGCATACTTGGCTCCACTGTAGCTGCTGCAGCTTACGGGAACGACTTGGAAATTATGCGGTTGCTGATAGAACATGGGGCCGATGTACATGCAAAGGGGGGGAAGTATGGCGACGCCCTACAAACAGCAGCGATGAAAGCCGATATGGCCATCATTGAGGAACTTCTCGATCGAGCCATCGAACTCGTTAATCATCACGATGGCAAATATCATACCGCTCTCGTAGCCGCCTCATACTTCAACCGTATGGAGGTGGTTGTCAAGCTACTTGATGCTGGAGCAGACTTTCGGATTCAAGGCGGAATGTACCGAAGTGCTATCTCCGCAGCTGCCATTCGAGGCAACAAGACTATTCTGGACAAGTTTCTCGCGATGAAACCTCCGGATCACCTCTTGGATGAAGCGTTCGTTGAAGCTTGCGCTTATCGTCAATCAGCTTGTGTCGACGCTTTACTCAAGGCTGGCGCCAATGTCTACGCACGACATCCAAATCGAGGATCTGCAACCGAAGCACTTGATACGTCAGAAGAAGAGGATGAAAATTCCGATCTGGATGATGATGATGATGAGGAGGAGGAGGAAGAAGATTCCGATGATGAAGAGGAGGAAGAGACTGATGATGACGAATGGGAAGGTGACAATGTCTCCGTGGCTGGACAGACTGACGCAGGCAGTGTCACTGATGTCGAACTTGAAGAAGAGTTAACCGATGAGGACAAGATACGAAAACTGTTGAGAGAGGCACAGGACCGCTGCAAACGCAACCCAACTGTAAAGCGGTTCCGGACCGTGAAGCACCAGGAGATTCCAACAAGCCTCAGCGTTGGGATAAACCGCCGTCGCCCGGTACCACCATTGCCCTCGCAAATGGTTCGCAAATCCAGCATACACAGCGATGAAAAGGAAGTTGCACCACCACATGGGCAGCACTCTCAGGAGCCCTGGAGTCTGCCTTTTCACCTCAGACCGGGAAGGGCAGAGGCTGTAACGGTTCCACATGCTCAGCCGGCTGCAGAGGTCCCAGTATCATCGTACGCTGGCCATTCACCCCCTATACCCGCTCAGGGCAAACTTCAATCTCCACCGTTATCCTCCGAAGGTATGCGATCGTCCATTGACGACCGACAACGACAAGACTCGGCCTCTTCCCTCCCATCACAGAGATACAGCTCGATTGGATCCACAGCTAGCGTGCCGCAGCCTGACAGCACGACGTTGAGGAAGGGGAGTGCAGACCACGGACTCAAGAGGAACAGCAAGGCTGTCAATCGCAAGTCAGTCGCAAACCTGGAAGCAGTCAATCGATACCACCAGCAGCGGCAGCCAAGCTACTCAAAGCCCACACCACCGCTAGACCGATCGATATCCGAACACGACTACGCTGCTCAAGGTCAGCATATCGCGTCTCCACCACAGTATGGATCACCTCCCATTGCACCACAGGGCAACAACACTGGTGCTATGACTCAATCATACCCTCCGCCACTACCACACAGGCAATCACAGCAGTTCAATCAGGCACAACCGTGGATGCATCCTGGTCCATCGCAGGCACCGCAGCCCCCTTACCAACAGTACTTGCCGTATACATCGCCACCGCTGCCTCCAACGCAGCAAACATACATGCCTTATTCGCATACAAGTGCAGCTTCATCTCCGGCTTCGAGGCCGAGCAGTCAGTATACAAAAACAGGTAGCCAGTACGCACCCTGGGATACGCCGAACTCGAGTACAACTACGTTCAGCAATGCGCAGGGTCAGGGTGAGGCGCACGGAAGGAGGTGGGCTAGTGGTGGGTATGAAGGGCAGGGGTATGGTTGAGTGATAATTATAGCACGAGCACCGTTAGGCTCTGTAGCGATTCCTAGCTTTGAAACCATGCGTTTGATGTTATTCTCTTAACGAAGCCTGAACATGATCGAATTCTTCCTTGGTATCCAGTATCTGAACGGCACTCAACTAAGCCACCTTCCCATCCTTGATCAGCGCACTCAATGTCTCATTCCCCACCGTGCACTCGCCGAACTCCTCCCCGTACTTCTCCACCAACAAATCACTCACCATACGCGCAAACACCACCTCACCCCACGGGTTCAAATGTGTACGATCATTCCCCGTTGTACCATTCTCACCCCAGTTATACGTATCCGCGCCCTTTTGTCCAATCGCATTCACGTACGCTGTTGACGCTTTGTTCAAATCTATGACGTGCAAGTCGTTGGCCTCGGCTACATCGAGTGTGATGGCTGTTTCGTTCGATAGGTTCTCAATAACGCGATTCGTAGTTGTGTTGAATGTGCGGCGGGTGAGGGGCGAGAGGAGGATGGGCGTTGCGCCTGCTTGCGTGACTTCGGAGGCGAAGGTTGCGAGGTTGGTGCGGTAGTCTGCTAGGGAGACGCCCGAGGTGGGCTTTTGGTCGTTGTGGCCGAACTGGTAGGGTATTAGCTATCTCTTTCCCTCTCTGCCTCTATCGCTATCTTTGGGGTAATATACCTGAATCGTGACGTAGACCCTATAATCTTCCTTGTACGTGCCAATGTCCCTGGTCACGTTTGCCCAGTCGCCGCCGGCACGGAAGGATCTTGTTGTCGCGCCGCTGTGCCCGTAGTTATGCCCCGAGGAGCTACTCGCGACGGTTGTAGAGAGGAAGGCGTCGCCCCAGCCCCCGTTGGTGGCTGTGGTTGAGTCGCCGGCTAGGAGCCAGTAGATGGGTTTCGTGGCTTGTCGGTGGAGTACGGCTGGTGCCGCGAGAGCGAGAGGAAGGAGGGAGAGGAGTGTTGCGCGCATGTTGGAGGCTTTCGATTGTCTAATGCGATTCTACTATGAATCCTAGAGTGTGAGCTTCATCCAGTACATATGTACGCGTTAGCAGCGACAGCTATACCGCGCTCAGCCATTGAGCCGGCGGAATGGAGGGCATAGATCTTCCAGATTTGGGGTGCCATATTGCATCTTCACTTTGCCTGAAGCAGCTCTACATGCGCTCGTGATGCGCGGAAGCATGGCCAGAAAGCGAGTGGTGGTGGCAGATCCTCGGGGAGTTGGGATGCGTGGTAAAGGAGTTGCGGGGTGCGGCGCTAATCGTCAGGTACCTCGCGGCAATGCAGCCCGAGCTGCTTCATGCCGTCATGCGCAGGACACGCCCACAAGCATTTCGCGACTCTATCTACTCGTGTCGCATGCTGTAGCCGGTGATGCGGAAGGTCTTGGGGGCTCGGAAAACAAATGCTTTAGAGCCTGGCCGGGACGGATGCGAACGTCTATACGACTTCCGATCAGATCCGCCATGCTAGGCGGCAGCGAAAGTCAAAGATTTGCTGATGCCGCATGGCTATAGGCATCTAAAACGACGCTTATATTACCTCTAGCTTTATCCAAAGTTCGATTGGCGCTGTTATGTCCAACTTTCCTAACTATGCCGCGGTCCTTCTCCCGCCCGTTCACCTCCTGGCCTACTCCACCTTACTCGGGACCGAGCTATACCAGACTTTCGTAATGACGAAAGTCTCCTACCAAGCTCTTCACAGATCGGCGTTTACGACTTTGCAGAAGCGGGTCTTTCCAATATACTTCCAAAGCCAGTCGATTCTTTTACTCATCGTCGCTGCGACATTTCCGCCTCGTGGGCCACTTTCAGTTCTTGCAGAGAAGAGTGACTGGATCGCTTTCACAATCGCTGGTGTTACTGCTGGGTTCAATTTGGTTGTATTTGGTCCGAGAACAAAGGACTTGATGGTGGAAAGGGTTCATCAAGGTGAGTATCCACAGATCTTGGCGAATTCGTTGATGGCTGATGGAAAGATAAGCGACTCGCGATGGCAAAGCTCAGCTCAATGGAGCCATTAGCGATGACATGAAGGTTCTCAATCGGGCGTTTTCTAAAGCTCATGCGATGAGCATACATCTGAACCTCATTACAATTGGTGCAACGCTTTGGTACGGTTGGAGGTTGGCGTCAAAGCTGCAGTTCTAGATTAACTGAGTGCACTTGCAAGTTGTACACCATGGCCGAAGTCCCTCGTGGTCTGATGGTACCCGAAGTTCCAAATGATGAAGCCCGGGAAGTGTTAGAGCAGAAGGGGAAGTTTATAAAACTGAAGCGTAAAGGTTCAATGTTTCGTTGAGCATTCAATCGATAGGAATGTGCTTTAGAAAAGAGTACGTTTGCAATGTTCATTTCATGCGGTACCTAGTTGACCCCAGGAGTTTAGCGTCGATGAGTAATTCAGGCGACCCGGGACGGATGTTGCTCGTCCCTCCGTCCCGTGCTGGGTCTGGCTCTTGCGCTCTTCTCGCACCTGCAGCGATCCTGCGCCATCGCATCGGATGGAGGAAACTGAGCAACCGTCCGCGAGAGCGGGTGTACCGCGAACAACACAGGCGTGCCAACGCTGCCGGAACCTGAAGACGCGATGTTTGCCGAGCGCCCAATCTGGACTATGTCAGAGGTACGCCAGCCAATGGGAGCGTGATACTTTAGCCGTGGCTCCACATCTTCATGTCTTTATCTTTACAAAGACGCTGACCATCCGCCAGATGTTTCTCAGCTGGCAAAGAATGTGTCTGGGCAGAAGCGCCGCGTAGAGCGAGGAAGCTGCGTGCACCTTCGTAAGTCGCTGCCCGTCTACTTCGATCTCAACTCATGATATTCGTAGCCGAATTGCGCAGGTCGAGCAAAAGATCGATGGCCTCGTGGCCAAGCTCGTCCATGCGGCTGACAGTGAAGTCACAACAGACTCAGCAAATGCATCGCAGCCGATCCCTAGAGAAATCGCAGCGGAGCGTTGGCGGAGCCGGGGAGTAGTCAACACGGCGCCGGGTAGCTGGATGCCGACACCAGCCTACGAACCGAACGCCGTGCCGCCTGACCAAAGTACCGACGATGCATCAGAGAGTGCTGAAGTCGACCGACAGTATCTTGAGGAGATCCGCACCATACACAGATTTGACGACCGTGAAGATGTTCCCAACTCTCGTGAGGGCATCTTTAGGGCTTCGAAACGACCCGAAGCTCCTATCGAGCATGAGGTTGTCCAGCAATTGCTCACATCCGGCGAAGCAGACACACTGCTGATAGAATATCGAAACATGTCGGCCACGTTCCCTTTTGTTATGCTACCGCCCCAAGTCACTGCAAGACAGCTTCATGAGCACAGGCCCATGCTTGCACTCGCGATATTCTTGGTGGCATCATGGGAACATCACACACGCCAGATGGCACTTGATGGTATCTTTCGCCAAGAGCTCGCTAATAGAACAATCTTACAACCCCGAAGGACATTGGGCCTAGTTCAAAGCGTACTGGTCTATCTCTCATGGTAGGATGGTACCCACCATTGCCGAAAATCTACTAATCTGCTCAGGTATCATTTTGTCTTCAGCCACAAAACACAGCAAATCTTCTTTTTGCATAATCTCGTCACAGGCTTGGCTCTAGACATCGGCCTACACCAAGACTTCCAGCCTTTAATCTCTCCAATGTTGCCAAAGCGACCTCCAGCTCCACCACCGCCAGCTGAAGAACTGCGCGAAAGGCGCCGTGCATTCTTGGGTTGTTATTACCTTTCTTCCATGTATGTGCTCTCGTCACCAGATTGTGACTTTGCACGCTGACTCTAGCAGGGTTGCGGCAGGTTTACAGAAGCCGAATCTGCTCAAGCATACTTCAACCATGACCGAGTGGGCGCAAAGCTTGAAGCAAGATCGCGAGTACGAAACCGATGAGACCATTAGTCTTTTGATAGCTCTGCGACAGATTGATGACCAAGTACAAGATGAGTTGTTCACGGCTGATACTTCGCAACTGCCAATGTCTGATGGCCGAGCGTTGATGCATGTTCGATTCATAGATGTACAACTCGATACATGGAAACGGGAGTGCAACGGTGTTCCCTCTCAACGACTACTCGAACTCTCCTTCTCATACGCCAAGATGCAACTACACAGCGTAGCCCTTCGGCCATCTCCTTCGGAGTTACCGGCATCGGTACGTTCGTCACAGATCAACAGCCTACTCTCCGCTCTTGAAGCCAGCAAGCGCTTTCTCGATACTTTACTTTCATTTCCAGCCCACGAATATCACCTCATATCGTTCTCGGAGTGGATGCGATTACCACCAGTCATCATGACGGTCGCCAAGCTATGCATACCCAGTGAAGACCATGCCGCCATTGGGTGGGATACTGAAGCTGCTCAAGAAAGAGTGCGCCTAGATCTCTGTCTTGAATCACTTTGCTATCGAATGCAGACTCTATCGACGTTCGACAAAACAAAGCGACCCCACCCCGACTTCTGGCACGCTATGCGGATGATCAATGAACTGACAAAAAACTGGTACATTCGCAAAATCCGACCGGAGCGGCCTAGCCAGACGCCATCAGGATCTACGCCCAGCGACTCAGTTGAGCGGAGTATGAGCGGAAGCTCATGTCCCATCACCAGCGCACCAACAACGTGTCCGACACGACACGCGGAAGATCAATACAACACGCTAGCAGGCACCAACTATATGGAAGACTTCGGCATAGATATGAACCACGTCCCCGTGACCGAGGTTAGCAACGACCCCTTCGCGCTTATGAGGGGTGCCGACTTCGACATGAGCCAATTCTTCGATATGGCGGGAGGTATTTGGGGGGAAGACAGCTACAACAACTACACTGGCATGTCTTTTGGGAATGGAGCACCGTTCTGATCCCCGTATCAGGACGTCGAGTAATCGCCACGGGCAGTCATGCGCGACTTTGTTCACGACAACTTGACACACTGCAAGACGTTGCATCGCGCCGTTGCGCTGTTCGCATTACAGATCACTCGTCTGCGAGCTCGTGGGCATGCCTCGAGGCCTTTCGCCCTAGCATGTGAACCAGACTGCCGATCTCACTCTTGTACAAAGCATCTCACATCGGACTGTACGATAACCGTTTACTTTGGTGGCATACAGTTTGTACGCGTTTCCAGCATGTTGGTATGGCATACGGTGATTATCCCAGACAATTTCGGCGTTTGATAGGCGTTTGACCAGATACAAAGTAGGCAAAACGGGCCTCTTCCAATGTACACTGTCGCAAAGCATCGCGTACTTCCGCTTACCGCTCATTAATACCTTCCTTTACGAAACTAACCCGCCTACCGGGCGCCGTCCAATACCAGTCCCAAGATACCACGCACACTGCACCCCGCGTTTTAAGTGTCAGATTCAGATGCCACGAGCGCGCCACGCGTGGTTTGAAGATGGGATTCTCCTCCATCGGGCCGCGACAAGGTGGTGTCGCTTGTGAAAATGTGATTGGTTGCTAACGCGAAATTGTTGACGTTAGGCCCGCGCGCGAGTCGGCGATCGCAACAGGTTTGCACGTGCCTTGATCGCCCTGGAATCTCGTCGCATGTGTGACATCAGCTGGACCCTGCATTCACGCCTTGAAATCTAGGACATTGGCGCGTTCAGTGCATTGACTATAACTGGACGAGGATATATCTTGTGTGACGTACTCGCGGTTTGCGCAATTACAACATTGTTGATATCCGCTGCTTTCCTTGCCTTTTTTCTTGCAACTCGCATTATCCTCAACTCTACCGTAGCGTTTCTTTCATCACTATACCCGGAATCTTTCTTCCACTCTATCATGAAGTCGTTCAAGAGCTTCGTCAACAAGCGCCGCCAGAGCTGGCAAAATCGGGGCAAGCAGGAGGATAATCCGGCACCGGCACCACCCGCTCCCACTCCCGCCGACGCCGGCAACGAGAAGCGCGCAGCAGCTCCACAAGCCAACAACGAACAGCAACAAGTACTCGCTGAGGCCGCGCCTGGCACTCTTCAGTTGGCACTGCAGAACAAGTCCAACTCCGACAATGTATACTGCTACATCACCGGCCTTGCTCTCGAACGAAACAACACCCCTCTCTTTGTGCAAGCAGACGGCCAGTCCATCTACTACCCAGTAGCCCCTAAGGATATCCAACAGCCACTTCAAGCCGATGTCGCCATTCCACTTGGCCGCCCCGGAAACACCGTCAACGTCAGGATCCCCAAGATCGCTGGTGGTCGTATCTGGTTCAGCATCGGCGCAAAGCTCACCTTTCTCCTCAACCCAGGCCCTGCGGTCGTTGAGCCCAGTGTAACCAACCCAAGCGACCCCAACTTCAACATCAACTGGACCTTCTGCGAGTTCACATACAACGACGCGCAGCTGTTCGCCAACATCAGCTACGTCGACTTCGTCAGCATCCCCGTTGCGCTCAGCTTGACCAGCAACGATGGCAAGACCCAAACAGTACCTGGTATGGGCGCCGATGGCTTCCGGAGAATCATGGAGGAGTTGCGCGCGCAAGCCCAGCGTGACGGTCGACCGTGGGATAAGCTGATCTATGAGGCTAACGGGCAGCCACTGCGTGTATTGAGCCCGAACAACCTGCTTGTCGGCAACGAGAATGCGTGGGGCGACTACTGGAACGGCTACGTCCAGGCAGTGTGGAACAAGTACCGCAACGAAGACATGACCATCAACACCCAGGCCGCAGCCGGCAACCTCAAGGGACGTGTCCAAGGCAACGAGCTCGAACTAGGCGAGGCAGGAAAGTTTGCTGCTCCGTCAGCTAGGGATATCTTCACCTGCAGTACCGGTCCCTTCGCGACTGGATCGAACCAAGCGCGTAACGCAGTAATCCCCCGACTTGCTGCGGCTTTCAACCGTAGCATCTTGTTGAACACACCTGGCAACCAATTCCCCAACGGCAGCAACCCGAGCCAGTACTACAAGGACCCGACGACCAACCACTACTCGCGCATCGTTCATCAGATGCAGAAAGATGGACGTGGGTACGCTTTCCCATACGACGATGTTGTTCCGGATGGTGGTCAGGATGTGGCAGGCACGATCTTCGCTGGCAGCCCAACATTGTTCACTATCGCTGTTGGTGGGCAGTAAGCAGCTACTGCTGATGCGAAGTAGGGGGGTGGATGGTGTGTTCACGATGTGATGAGTACTTATTATTGAACTTACTGTATATGTTTCGCAAAGACCTTTGACGGGTGGATCGGGTACATACCTAGGTAGTTGGCTTTTGGTGTATATTTGATGATTAATGAAATTTGCATATGTGCTTTGCTTACTATTATGCCAACATCCTGAGTGTGGTAGGCTGGTAGTGCGTATGTCCAGTGTGAGGGCTCCGGGTCTGCCCTGCCTGTCACATGCGTGTATGAATCGCATCGATGACGTCATCAGTCAAGCCACCTCAGGGGAAAACCGTACCAGCCTCTTTCACCCACACGCGACGCGACAACCTTGGAATGCCACCTCATCTTCGCCGAATACAAGACCGACTAGCTACCAAAACAAAGCTCATCTCAGCTGGGTGAATTGCAACGTGCCCAGGTGAAGTCGCGGCGAACGCGAACGCGTGACGTCATCGGAATCATGGAGCGCTCATTCTCCATCCTATGTACTCTGCGCATCGTTGGCGCAGTGCCCGGATTTTGAAGTTCTCATATCATGAAGTTGCTTTGAAAAGAATGGTATCCAAAGTTTTTGCGATGTCCAAGTGCGCTGACCCTAGGAAGAGCGTCTTTTACTTCACTCGCGCGCTCGGTCACACCACATCTTGAAGTGTACATTGTACTCCATTGACACGATACATGGAGGGAAAATGTAGTGTGTACTTCATGGTCAAGCTTGGTATTGGAGTTGACTGAGCAGCGCGAGCTTGTCGTCGGTAGACCTTTTAGGCTTACGCGGTAAAGCGCGATTCCACAAACGCTGCGATGACCAAAGCTGCATTCACTATGAGTGTAACTAGCGCACACACCACAATGTGCAAACGGCCATGTGCGTTTCCATCACAACAACAGGCGACTGACGAGCACTGGCTGCAGCCCCTCACCCCATCGCCCGACCGCGCTCTTCAACCAGATCCTCTTATTTGCGCGATCTATAAGTATCAACACGGATCAGCCGACTACGCAGACGGCATCCAGAAGGCAAAAGATACCCACAGCCGTACTACAGGACTGAGCGGGACCGCCCTGCCCGAAACACGCTCTAATATCCATGGCTATCTCATCAAAACAAACATATGGCCAGCTTTTGTCACGATCCCAGAAGAAGCGCATCGTCACATGGATCAATAACCTACCATACGACTGGCAATTAGACAGCGCAAACACAGCTCTACTAGCTCCTGCGGCGGTATACGAAGATTGGCTTGATTGGGCAAAGCCTAGGGCCCTCTCATGGCTCGCCAGACTGGACAAATACGAAAGGCGGTTTCGAATCGCTGGAGTTGCCTACCACAAGGTTCCGTATGCGCTCCGACGCTCAAACGCTACTTGTAGCTCAAAAGCAGTCGAGCAGACTGTGTGTTCACGGCTCAGCCAGATGTTCGAGATCGGCCGCCCGCGCTCGGAAGAGCCGTTCTTTCACCCCTGGGACGAAATCTTCGACGCTGCTTATGCGGTATTGCAGAAATGGGTAGTATCAAGAGGCACTGCTCCGGAGAACGTCGATCAACTTCGCGTACTGGAAGCTGAATGTGAACTCACGCTTTCTCAACTGGCGAAACCACTCCGCAATCTGGAGGCTGGACTGGTATGGGTGGAGGAGCAAGTAGCGAAGCTCGCCGAGCGCTCGGATCTTGATGGAACTGAGGCGCTGGCCGCTAAGCACAGTCGCGAGGGTAACATGTTTCGGATGTGGATACAGACTTTTCTGGAAATTGAGCATGGGGTGGTGAAGTCAAAGTCTGCATACACGGAAGCTTTTGTCGATGGCGTGGTGGAAGACGAAGGAATTGCGAAGGACCCGTACTGGACTATGTTAGCGGTTACTGACGTCGAGGGTTGGTGAGACGGTGGGTGAATGAAGTTTAACACGCTGTGCAGACTACATGTACACTCTAGGGGTGAAGGTTCACAGCGTTCACTGCTGTAGATCTTCATATCACAAGATGTAATTTCATCCTATCATTTCCTTCAACCACTGCAACCGGAGCTAACTAGGGGTAACCAAGCCAGCCTATCAGTCGTACCGCCAATATGTGCCCAAACTGCGAACCCGTACCTCCAGAGCAAGCCGACGAGGAGGCCAAGAAAGCCCGCACCGGTATCCAAGAAATCGTTGAACGCGCCGATAGTCTTCTCAATCTTTGCAACTCATTGGAGGATCGCTATAGAGATGCCGGCGTCACCTTCCACAAAACCGAGCGCGCTGCCCGCATCGCCTTGGAACTTAATGAGGATCTGGATGTAGACCGTTACACAGCCCTCAACAACGCCTTCATTGTTCTAAGCTACGAAGAGATCTTTGCTCCTCTCAAGGCTTTGGTCAAGAGTCTCACCGCGCTCCGCACGAAAGCGCAGTATATACCATCATCGACCGAGGCTCATCAACTCAAGTTCACGCTGGAGTTCACGTTGATTCCTGCGATGAATGTACTGGTCTCGGACTACGAGACGTTCTCGAATAATCTGCGTAGCATCGAACAAGATGTGCATGAGCTGGATGTGTTCAGTAGGCAGCACTTCCAGTTCAACGAACGGGGCGAGCGTTGTGCTTGGTATGACCCCGTGTTGGATTTATCCAATGGCAAAAGGACTGTGCGGAGCCATCATAGGGAGTATGTGTTGTTCGCCGACTGGGTTTATAACTTACCGGAAGCGCGACGGGCTCTGGCGGTTCAACATGAGATTGACGGGCTGCATGCATCTCGTACGCTCTTTGAGGATAGGCTGTTTGTTTATGCGATGGATTTGATTTGGCATGCGAATGAGGGGTATGCTGTTGGAGGTGCGGAGTAGATGGCTGGCCTAGTGCGAGACGTACTATAATGACCAGCATGAGTCCTATGTTTGGGGTGTCAATGTGGAGGAGAATTCGTGCAAAAAAGCCATGGCTCCGAAAACCATGTCCCAATTCACCAACGGGCGATGATTAGATGTTGGTGAGGTTTTGTTCAAAGTACATTTATAGGCCAATTCCCTTCTCATAAAACCCAGAAAAAAGAGACCTTACACTACCCAGATTGATGTACATCAAGACCTCTCTATACTGCCATATCAGGAACCGTCATCTTGAGCGACCTCATCGGTAATTTCGGTTGATTGCTGAGTATCGGAAAGATTCTCCATGTTCCAATAGCCAATAAACGTCGGCAACCAGTCTTGATGTACGACACCAAGGTCTTTGACTTTGACGTTGTATTGAATTGGATGGTGAATCCCGAAGTAAATCCTCGACGCTGTTGATAGAGGCCTTTCGACATCGGTCATAACGATGCAAATAGGATGTTTCGTGAGAGGGGCTTCTTCTGGCAATAACTGTGGGCCGTGTCCTCCATGTGAATATGCGATAGCGTGCTCATTCGGAGAGACACCTGGCTTCTTTGTACCTTGACCCTGGTAGGTAAAGATGGGCCTTCCATCATTAGCAGCATACGATGGTGATCAATCCACCACTTACACGGCGAAACAAAATTCTCTTTTGCGCTTGACCACAATAAACCTCCGCACTTGTGAGTGTACCAGCTCACGATACTTTACTACCGACATAGAGTCGTTGTAATCGGTCACGTTGTTGATGTTCCTCAGTGCAACAACTGCGTTTTCACCCGCCGTTTCGCCGAACAGTACGGAGAAGACCTGATCATGTTAGGGTTTGCCTTGGTTGCGAAATGGTCTACGTACCCTGCCTTCGATGAAGAAGGCCGCATCTCTGACGTAAAATGCTTGAAGGCATTAGAGCTTTATTGCAATAGACAGTCTAATGGTAGCTTACAAGGATCGAGCAATTCGTAATGACTGGTAGGCAATGCATTTCTTCCGTCGTAAGAGCCAAAGATTGTTGTACCTTCGCGATTGCCGGGTAACCCGGCTGCAGAGTCGTAGCGGTGATGTTGAGGAGCTGAAAAGTTCTGGTTGACATCGAAGTGGGTTTGTAGCTGTGGTGGGACAGGGGGCGCAATATCCAGAGGAACCCAGGCGAAGAACACCCAACTTTGTCCTGATGGCCGTTAATCAACGCGCGTGCTTCCCGAGGTGACTCGTTACCTTCATAGTGATCCCAATACCACCTCTGGTACTGGTTGTTGAATTGTAGATAAAGATGCCTCTGATATTGGTGATTCCACTCGGGCTGGGGTGCGTTTGGATTCAACTGCTGCGCTTCCATTTGCTCTGGTACCACTTGCTGTTGTTGTATTTGAGGGGTGGCGATATGACATTTTAGGCATGATAGGCCTTTTTGGGAACAGATCTTTGCTTCAACCTCTTCAGAAGCAGGACGCCTCAAAGGATCTCTCAGTGTCATTAGAATGACTATCTCTAGAAGACATATGAGATTTGGTGGAAGTTCTGCAGTACGAAGTAGGGTATGGAGTGCCTCCATGATACCCGAGTAGCCTTCAGCCTCCAAGTCTTCGTGTTCTGTAAAGCGACTCAAGCGTGAAAGTATCTCGACGAAGACGCAACCCAGGGAGAAGACGTCTGCGGCAAAGTTTCTTTTGTCGTATTCAAGCACCTCGGGCGCACAATATCTTCGTGTCATAGACTCAGGTCTTCCTTCTGTTGTGCATTGCCCATCTTTGTTGGTATCTTTCGACGCGCCGAAATCAGTGTAAACCACAACGCCTTCATGAATCAGAATATTTCCCGGCTTGATATCCTTGTGACGGATGCCCATCCCGTGCATGAATTTGAGACCACTTGCTAGACACCCAAAAGCCTGCTCCAGAACTTTGGTCATTCTAGCTACAACAGCAGATGCTGTGGGGCTATCGTCCAACGCATCAGCGTAGTTATCAAGGAATTGCTGTAAGTCGCCTTGGTCTGCAGCTGGACGCAGAAGTAAGCCACCCGAGCGGGGTGTCGTATATGTGGCAAACAACTCGACTATGTGGTGATGAGGGTTCAGAGTCCGAATGATGGCAGCCTCATTGTAGTATCGCTCTTCCACTTGTTCTCTGCTCTTGGTCTTTGCGCGTGGAAACTTGATCACCTTCTTTGCGAATGCTTCCTTCGTTTTTTTGTGCTCTACCTTTTCGACGACGGCACTCCAACCGTTACCTAACACCTTCTTACATTCAAACGGGAGGCGTTCTTCGTCGTCGATAACATAGTCACCATCCTTTTTCACATCGATTTCTCCGCCCGCCGACGAGACTTCGAGCGATTCGATGGGATCGTCAACTTTGTCGATGGCGTTAGTGGTTTCACCCATCGTGGATGTAAATTTACGGTGGACTTCCGAACCTCTGCGTCAAATCAGTGTCAATTCGAGGCCGCGTCATGACGGGTAGACAAGCCTCTCATCCGTTCATCGACATAAACAATGTTCGCGCGATGGCTGACAGCGCCGATTCGTCGTTGCGATAGCTCGCAGCTCGTCACATACATTACCGATGCTGCACACTCTGGATTCTGGTATTAAAGAGCCACCGTGGTTGTTGAGGGGGAAAGAATGAGTTGGCGCAGGTAGACGCAGAGCTTGATGCGGGGCCAATACCGGTGAGCTTGCCGTGCATACAGTGGCGTCGACCTGAAGGAACGTCATTGGTGCTTACTGCACGGTCGCTGTGCCACAATTCACAGCCTCAATTGGCCTGGTCGGCCAATGGAAGAGACGCAAATCCGAGTAGCGAACGAGAGGTACCAGTTCGGGACGGCTACGCCACGAATGTGGCTCTGTCCTTATTCTGAATCTCATCAACACTTAGCAAGTGAACATCACACACTCGGTGTTGCATAAGGCTCCTGATGAAGGCCTCTCTCATATGGTGTATATGCAGGATGAATATAAGTGCAAGTAGGAACGGTGGAAGTATTAATAAAGAATTCATTCGCGAATAGCTGGTACCAAAGAGAACGTCATTCAACAGCAGCGTATTTGAGCGGAAACAACCTCGATTAACCGAAATATGGTGCGATTAAACGTCAACAAAAGGCGCGAAACGATAGCAAAGAAATCGTTATGATAAGAAATACAAAAGCAAAACGTATCTTGGTCAAACATGAGAAAGAAGCCATCGATCTCTAGAGAAGTCGCGCATCAGAAATTGTCCGTATTATTTGGGTTCTGTGCCACATCAGATTCTTCCTTGGAATCATTGTTCTCCTGGTTCCAGTAGCCGAGGAAAGTGGGAATATAATCTGGATGGACGTGGCCGAGATTTTTCACCTTCACGTTGTACTGAATCGGGTGGTGGATGGCGAAGTAGATTCTGGAGGCCGGGACCAGCGCCCTGTTGTTTTCCTCCATTTCGATTGGGATGGGAGCCTTCCGGAGCGGCGATTCACCCTGTACAAGTTGTGGCTGTTGTCCTAGCGAATAGGCGATGGCATGCTCGTCGGGACGTACTCCACGCTTCGTGGTGGCTTGACCATAATAGGTGAATATTGGACTGCCGAGTATTAGCCATGTCACAGTCTAGAACGTGTAGAGAATCGCGTACACAGCGAAGCAGAACTCTCGTCTACGTTTAACGACGATGAACCTGCGTACTTGGGTATGTACATGTTCACCGAATTTGACCCTTGACAGGTTGGTATTGTTGGACAAGTTGGTATTGTAGTCGGCCATGGGATTCAGCCCGTTTAGGGCATTGGCACCCGCTGGCTCAGTGAAAAGAATCGAAAAGACCTGGTTTATTGTCAGCAATCTTTGTCTCGCCCTGTATGCCTACTACTAACTTTCCCTTCCTCGAAGAAAGCACTGCCTTTGACGTTGAAAGCTATAATAAGTCAGTGTCTTGCACCTGTAGCGGTGGTTGGTGTCTAACATGGATCAAGTGTTTCATAGTGGCTGGTGGGATGCGGATTCGTTGGACTGTATGTTGCGTATACCATTGAGCCTCGTCCATAATCAGCAGGCCCACCTCCAGATGCTGTGACTGTCTGTACAGAGTCATTGCGCATATGCGGCTGGTACTGAGCTTGAGGCTGGGCCTGTGGAACCTCTTGCGTCACGGGCAGCCAGTCAAAAAACACCCAGCCTTGGCCTATTTCCGGTTAGCCTATACACGTGCGGCATGCCAGGGCACGGCCACGGGCCTTCAACGTAGTGCTGCCAGTAATAGCGTCGATGCTGTGCATTCCATAGAGTAATTAGGTATCTCTGAAAGTGGGCGCTCCATTCAGACTGTGGTTGTGGTTGTGCTGGTTCCATGCCGTGAGTGGTGCCACATAATCTGCGCGGCAGCTGAAGGGGACAACCGGTACAACTGCGCTGTACGTCTTTATGTAGGTATGGCCAGATGACTGGATGGCGCAGAGCCGCATACTAACAAATGCGACCACGCAGAGTCGTCTATAGTAATAGACATGATGCCGACGCGACCCTCCTACAGATGGCGATAGAGTGAAAGGTGCAGATGCGTTGGCGCGTGAGCCGGGCTGTCACAGGCTGGAGATGGCCCATGTGCCCGCGCCAAGGAAAATTAGCACCAGCTGCGCGGCGACTAGCACGCTTCTGCATCCGCCCCGGAACGCTGCTTTTACATGATTATCGCCAGTGCATGAGACCTTCGTGCCACATTCCAATACCCGTCACCCCGGGACGACCAGGGACTGTCCATGCGGATCAACATGTGTGCACGGGCGTCGGCTAGATTGGAAACGGATAATACGTTTGCCACTGCCGCTGCATCTTACTGCGCGGCATGCTTCACTCCAGCCTAGTTTCGCTCCCGAGCATACTCACGAACATCTCATGTCTCTCCGGGGATGCAGTGCGAAACACGACCCACTGGTGAGTATCATCTCATTGCTCCCGCCTGATATTGTTCTCCGGTATTCTAATGACGCGTGATCGTTCTGACGAGCGTAGCATATATCATTGAGAATGCAACGTCTGAAGAATGGACCGGGTCACCGGATCCTCCAGATCTTGTACGTCCAACGCGCGCAGCGGTAGCGCCAAATGGGATTGAGCTTCGTCATGAGCTTCGTCGCTCTTCCAGTCCTAAGGCCATCGAACAGCATAGCAATCACAATGATGATCGGAACGACATCACTCAGGCTCGTGCGCGGATACCACCCGTCGTAATCTATCCTCCTCCTCCACCGCCACCGATCTCAATCGCCGAGATGAACGTCCCTCCACCTCCTCCAATGCCCACACTGAGTAGTCCGCATTCGAATCTCATTCCAAGAGAACCACGGAGTGCGACATCGGACAAGCTTGATGACGAGCAGCAATCGTTGCGGGATCTCCGTGACACACTTGTAGGCGCACGTTTCACTATAGCTGCGAAGCGCCAGGAACTCCGCGATCTCCAAATAGAGACAAGTGCGAAGGACGGCTTTGTTTTCAATCTATTACGACAGTATCTCAATAAGATAGGTGTCGAGGTGCCATTAGACATTGAAGAGGCGTTCGTTGACGCCTCTTCACTAAGAGACCGATTGGGTCTCCTAGAAGCCGAGTACGATGAAGCTGAAGCCGGTTACAACACCTTAGAGTGGAAGTACTCTCGCAGGGAGACAAGGTTCGTTGAAGAAGTTTTGGATAACAAGCTTGTACCAAGCGAAGCACTGGATCGGAGCAGGAGTGCAGAGAATCTGGAAATCTTGCAGTTGACTCATTCCATGACAGGTAGTAGTAGCGCACATCCAACGATAGCGGATCCTGCAGATTCTGGTGATCACAGCGGTGTCAGCCATGATATGCAGCTATCCAGATCTCTATCAGAACAGGCTATAGTATCTACGCACAGAGCAAGTGCAAAATCCCATCAATCCCGTTTCCAACGGAGCAACTTGAACGATTCCCATGAGACACACAGCCATTTACGTTGGGTGGAGAAGATGAACACGATCGATGAGTGGCTATTCGAGATCGTTGACACTTCGCGTCTCCAGAAGTTGTCTTTGAGAGCGACGCACGACTTTGGATTTACAGATACCGAACTCTGGTGGGATCACACAAAATGGCTTTTGATTCAAGACTACTCGACATACTTCCACACTGGGGACTCTACGGTTTCTGACTATACTATTGGCGACCGTGTCATAAGTTCTACCAAAGACGCGGTGAGCTCAAGGTCCACTGTCCCCGAACCTCGCAGCTCAAGTCAAATACTCCTTGGTATTCACCCATCAGATGTATTTGATACTGCCAATTTGCCAAGTGCTATTGAGTCAAAAGACGGCAATGAGACAGACGAACAAGAGCGAACACTCAGCGAGCGATCGGCCGATACAAGAGAGGAAGTTACGAGTTCGTCATGTAATCCTTATTCGACTCGATGTCGCACATCCCAAACAAGCATTATGACCGACTACGATGGGAATCGAAACCATGACAATCACTGTGATGTCTCGCTATCAATCACAGAGGGCGCCTTTCATCAAACGGAACCAAAGAGCTGGAATACAGGACCAACCTCCTTACGACGGGGTGACGCGGTTCCAAGACGTCGCAGCGTACCCGACATCGAGAGAGCCGAGCCTGTGGAGGCTCCGGTTCAAAGCAGGAGTTCCAAGATCCCTTCATTTTCGCCACACAACTTCCCATCACCTGCTATCCACTCGAACAGTGAAAAGCTTCATCGAAGACATTCTAGCCAGGCTGACAGCCGGCATCGCAAGTACTCGGCATCAATACGACCTTCCGAAGCAACCACTCCGCACCCTGAGCCGCCAAACACCGCTCAGATATCAACAAAAGAACGCTGTCTTGTCATGTAGTATGCAGTGGGCATGAAGAATGTGTTCACTTTCCGTTCACTCAAATCACTCCGTTTCAGCTCGTATTTCCTATGATACCCTGTATAACTATGTAAAAGAGCTCTTTATCGCATAGCATCACAGCTTTTATCAGCCTTCTCCTTTGTTTCGATGTACATGTATAGCACACCTCTCTTCAGAAGCCGGGGTCGAATCAGGAGTCAGTTCGACGGGCTTTTCGAGGTATGTCTATCCGCAGGAATTCTCATATAGTGCCAGTAAGCCTGCTCTCATTTGTTTACAAATAAGAAGTCGTTTCCAAACCAATGTCTTCTTAGAAAGGACATCTATTTCATGCTGACACGTTGACCATTTGGAGCCAACAGCACCCGTCGATGAAAACCACGCCACTGAGCGAACCCCTTAGACCATCTAAACCCCGCGCAATGGGTGCCTAGAGGCTCAGTCGAGGAAGTCAGTACAGCGCAGCCCTCACTAGAACTGCGCAATTACAATCATAGCCAATAGGTTGTATGCAAGTCTCTGACAGGCAGCACCCAGTCGGGTCACCTAGGCATACCGCAGCTCTGACGTACCGATGCAACGCATAGGCGTCCGCCACGCGTCACTATTATGAGTAAACAGCGCCGCTTTGATAGGATCATGCGCATGAGAGTGATTTGCAGTCTGCAGCACACAATGTCTTATCGTCCGCGCAAAGGCTACAGTCATACCCCGCACCCGCAACCCTCATATCCAGCAAATCGCTGCAGCAACCTTGCATTCCATCGACATAGAGGACAGCGAAAGCGGTACAGAGGCAGGCTCGATGAGTTCATCAGGACGAACGAGGGACGAGGGACATTAGCCAGGTTCCGCAAACGTCACTTATCTCACGACAGCAGGCAATCAAGCAAGGACCGGCAGGCTCGACAGGGCGATGAGACTCTGAGCCGTGAATAAATAAATCCAATTAGCTGCATGGGGGCTACTTGCAGCCGAGCCGGACACCCTCAGACCTTCACATGCCTAATCTGCGCCTCAGCTCCGGCATGCCGTAGTTACCTCAAGTACTTCTTCTTATCGTAGCTACGACGTTGAAATAGAGTTATACCGAAAATAGGGACGAGAGGCGATCTTATCTAGCGCTTTCTGTTCCATAAAGGTCCTTCAGTGCTTGAGAATTCCGGTGAAGTTGTTCTGGTGGGACGCATTCCGGTAGGGGCAACAGCCGAGACCCAGCGCGCGCGGAAGGAGCGTCCCGCGCTCGCACCCGGCCGATGCAGCCCCGTTGCACCGCTGCCTAAGAGCTAAGTGATGACCACCTATCATTTTGCTATCGCGATCGGTGGGGTTGGAAAGTAGCAAACACGAATGGACGCGTATGTGGCATAGGAAGAAGTGATTATCCCGAAGCTGCGCATGCAGCGCATCCAACTGTTGTGATGTGGCCCCGCACAACTAACCAGGCTACCCTCCTGGCAGCTCTGTTCCCCTATCACATATTAGGTGGCTTCGTTAATGGCGTTTTGCCTCTTATTAGGCAACCCCGGGCGCTGTTACGATCCTTGCAGGCGAGTACTTTGAGCAAACTTCTAAGATTATTACAGCAGTAGCTAGGATGTTTTACTTAAGATGTCTAAACAGCGTAACTCTTAACTAAAGCGACAAGACAACTATTACATCTAGAAGTATAGAAATAAATAAGAGATAAATTATTATATTATAAGCTTTAGTGCCTTATATCTAATTTTACAGACTTTGTTTAGTAAAAAGATATTAAAAGACGCCTAGCTGTTATCTTAGAATAGCTAGAAGATTTTAAGATTTTAAGACATTTAGTGTATATTGCTATTAGCACTAATACTTAACTATAACTATACATATTTATATACTCTCTAATAGCTTTATAGTATATATTCTTTAATAACTATAATATAATAACTATTTCTCTAGGTCTTAATAGAACTTATAGTAGTCTATTATAGCTACTATCTAATAAATAGTATCTTACTATATAAAATAAGCTATAAATACTATATTCTTATTATTTTAGCTCTTATTACTTTTATAAAGTATCTTAGCTAAAGTGTTTTTTTACTAAAGTATAGTATTTTTAAGAGCTAAAGTAGGCTATAAGCTTAATATTAATCTTACTTTATATACTTAGTTATAGATATAAATAGTATAAGTAATTAAGTATATTCTAGTAAGATTATAAATAGAATACTTTTTTTATTATCTTAAAGGTAGACTATATTTACTAAAGAGCTTATATATTTTACTAATAAGCTTCTTAAAAGTAAGACTAAAAAAAAAAATAATAAAAGGTTTTACGCTAGTTATATACGTAATAGAAATAATAAAAATAAAAGTAAAAAGAATAAGTATAATAAAAATAGATATAATAGAAATAAGTATAATAGAAATATTAATAAGCCTAGCGTATAGCTCTAAAGTACTAGTAAAGTAGCTTTTTAGAGTACTTATAATAGCTTCTAGTATAGTATAAATAAAGTAGTTTATAATAGCCTCTATAATAGCTTCTAAAATAATAATCTTAAGAGAACTTATAAAGGTAGTAGCGCGTTTAAGAGAAAATAATTAATATAGTAATAATAAAGAAGCTTAATTAAGCTTTAGTTAAGTAGTAAAGTAATATAACTAGTAATAAGATTAGCTTTAGACTTACTAACGCTAAGAGAACTTATAAAAGAAGTATAAGTAAAAACGTAGTTAGAGCTTATTTAGTGTGCTAGTATAGCTTTAGTATTAGATTTAAGCTACTATTTATGTCTTTAATAAGTTTTTAAATTTCTAATTTATTATAAGTAGTAAAATAAGAATAAAGAGTATATATATAGTAGAAGTATAATTTTGCTTACTAAAAATTTTAGTATTTTATTACTTTATAATCTATAGCTCTATTAGTTATAAGCTATTAAGAATATATAATTATATTATAATTCTCTCTACTATAGGTAGATATTAGTATTTATAGAATAGTTACCTTACTAGCCTAAATTTTAGAAGCTTTAACTACGCTAGAGGTAGTAGCACTAAGAATCTAAGCCTTAGTCTACTTAACGCCTACACCTCTAAACGTAGAATTTTAACTTTTTTAAAAATACGTTTTTTTATATACTAGTAATAGACCTTACTTTTTTTAAACTAGCTTACTATAGAATTATTAGTTTACTAATAAATATTATAAGCTTACTTAAAAAGCTCTTTTAAGTAGTAAAGCTTCTAAAAGCTTATCTTAATTTATACTAGTATAATTATATACTATACTTTTAAGAAGTATCTAGAAGTATATTTTATAATATACTTTTTAAGTATTCTATAAAAGTAAGCTATATAGTTATAATAAGCTCTTTTATTATAGCTAAAAATACTAATTATATACTTATTAAAGTATATATAGTACTAAGAGCTTACTTAGCGTATATACGCTAACTATAATATTACTAAAAATTATTTAATTAGCTAAATACTTTTTATTTCTTACTTAAAATAAAAGTAAGTATCTCTAATTTTTATTAGTATACTTACTAACTTTAGTAGTATACTTTATTATACTAATTAAACTAAGTATACTTTTTTATATCTATTTTTAAGCTTTTTAGTATTATATTAAAAAAAAATAAGTATAAGTATAAAAATAGCTACTCTTTTAAAAATAAGTAGTTTAGTTCTAGCTTTATAAGCGCCTCTAAGATAACTTTTTTAAACTTTAGTTATATAAGTATATTAAAAGCTAAGCTATTAAGCTCTAATATCTTTAACTTCTTTAAGTACTTAGCTACTTTCTTTAAAGTAAAGAATTATAAGTACTTAAATAAGCTTTATAGTATTTTTAGAAGCTCTTTTAAGTATAGTTTTTTTAGTAAAAAGTAGAGCTCTAGTTTTATAAGTACTTTTACTTTTATTTATAACTTATTTACTACTCTAACTTATACTTTTAAAAAGTCTAATTTATTTACTAAGTATAGTAATATAGTTACTTAAAAGTAAGCTAATAATATTTTATATTATAATAAGCGTACTATCTAGAAGTATACTAATAAGTAGTATACTTATAATCTTAAAGCTAAGAATAAAGTAAAGTAAAAGTATTATAATAAGATTACTTATAAGTATTATATTACTAATTAAGCTATAAAAGAGAAGTACTATCTATATTATAAGTATAATAAGTAAGTTAAGTATAACTTAGAGTATAGTAATAAGAATTCTAAAGCTAAAGTAGTTACTAAAACTAAGTATATTAAGTTTAAAAATAAGCGCTTTATTAATAAGTAGCTATTACGTCTAGAAGTATAGAAATAAATAGAAGATAAATTATTATATTATAAGCTTACTTAGAAAGCTCTCTTAAGTAGTAAAGCTTCTAAAAGCTTATTTTAATCTATACTAGTATAATTACGTACTATACTCTTAAGAAGTATCTAAAGGTACGTTCTATAATATACTTTTTAAGTAGCCTATAAAAGTAGGCTACGTAGTTATAATAAGCTCTTTTATTATAGCTAAGAACGCTAATTATATACTTATTAGAGTATACGTAGTACTAAGAGCTTACTTAGTGTACGTGCGCTAATTATAATATTACTAAAAATTATTTAATTAGCTAAACGCTCTCTACCTCTTATCTAAAATAAGAGTAAGTATCTTTAATTTTTATTAGTACGCTTACTAACTCTAGTAGCATACTCTATTATACTAATTAAACTAAGTATACCTCTCTATATCTATCTCTAAGCTCTATAGTATTATATTAAATAAGAATAAGTATAAGCATAAGAATAGCTACTCTTCTAAGAATAAGTAGTTTAGTTCTAGCTCTATAAGCGCCTTTAAGATAACTTTTTTAAGTTTTAGTTACGTAAGCGCGTTAAAGGCTAAGCTATTAAGCTCTAACACCTTTAACTTCTCTAAGTACTTAGCTACTCTCTTTAAAGTAGATAATTATAAGCGCTTAAATAAGCTTTATAGTATTTCTAAAAGCTCTTCTAAGCGTAGTTTTTTTAGTAAAAAGTAGAGCTCTAGTTTTATAAGTACTTCTACTTCTACCTATAATCTATTTACTACTCTAACTTACGCTCTTAAGAAGTTTAATTTATTTACTAAGTATAGTAATATAGTTACTTAAGAGTAGGCTAATAATATTTTATATTATAATAAGCGCGCTACCTAGAAGTACGCTAATAAGTAGTACACTTATAACTTTAAAGCTAAGAATAAAGTAAAGTAAAAGTGTTATAACTAGATTACTTATAAGTATTATATTACTAGTTAAGCTATAGAAAATAAGTAGCGTTTACGTTATAAGCGTAATAAGTAGGTTAAGCGTAACTTAGAGTATAGTAATAAGAATTCTAAAGCTAAAGTAATTACTAAAACTAAGTATATTAAGTCTAAGAATAAGCGCTTTATTAATAAGTAGCGTACTAAGTAAAAACGCCTTAAGATTCTACTTTTAAAGGCTATTAAGCTTTATTAAAAAATAGTTCTAGAGAAAGTAATCTACTAAGTATAGTAGTCTACTAATTCTATTAGTATAATAGAAAAGTATAATAATAAGTAGGCTAGTAAGACTACCTAGAAAGAGTATACTAACTATAATTCTAACGTTACTACGCTCTCTTAGAAGCTTTCTAGTAATTCTTATAAGTATTCTACTAAAGTTACTATTATAGTTTCTAGTTCTTTAGCTACTAGTAATACTTATTTTAATATTTTCTTTTTAAGTTCTTCTAGTTCTAAGAGCTCTACTTCTAAGAATTCTATTACTATCTCTTCTAATACTTCTAAGCTTTCTACTAAAGCCTTAGATAAGCTCTTTATTTCTTAAGAGAGTAGCATAGTTTATAACACTTTACCTTTCTTTAGCTCTACTTTTAAGAAAAGGCGTTCTTTTATTATTATAAGTAGTATAGAAAGCTCTCTCTTTAATCTAAAGCTTCTTGTCTAGTTTAATAGTTTAGATATTACTAATTCTTCTAATAAGTATAATAATAAGAAGTATAATAGTAAAGAGTATATACTTAATAAAGATTCTAATAATAAGAATAATAAAGCTTTAGTAACTAAGTCTATACATAAGCGCAGCTCTAAGAAACCTATTTTTATTACTACTAGTAAGCTTTATAAAATAGTATACCTCTAATACTTCTAGTCTATAAGCACTAGAAAGGCTACTAACTCTCTCTATAAAAACTATATAAGTATTAATAAAAGTAAGAAGTTTAAGCGCTACCTTACTAGTACTATTAGTAATTATAAATATAATAATATATACGTATACTCTTTTTTAAGCTTAAGAAGCTTTACTAACTCTTTTTTAGACCTAAGTATATAGAAAAGGTTACTAAGCGTATAGTTAATTAGTTTTACACTATAGAGTAAAACCTAAAGACTAGTTATCTACTTAATATTAAGAACTCTTACTTTTATAAGCTTATCTATAACTATAACACTACTTTTAAGTAGTACCTTAAGTATAGCTATATAATCTAAGAGCGTAGTAAGAAGTAAAGCTTTAATACTTTAAAAGTAAAGCGTAATACTAATAAGTTTAAGAATACTTCTAGTATTAAGTAGTTTTAATCTAACCTTAATAATAAGACTAATAACGCTTCTACTTCTAAGTAGCGCTCTTCTAGTAAGTTTTATTCTAGTGCTTTAACTTCTTAGTACTAATAAGCTTTATAGAACTTTATCTAGTAGTTAAGTAAATTAACTATAATAAGACTATAAATAATAGTGTAGTGCTCTCTAATAATAGTAATAGAAAAGCGTTTTCTAAAACTATTACTAATAATACTATTATAGTTACTTATAAAAGTATTACTACTAAACTTAGTTACGCATTTATATCTATAGAGAAAGTTATACTCTCTTAGTTCTTTATCTTAGAGTTTAAGTATCTCTAAGCTTACAAGAATACTACTAATAACTAGTAGTACTTCTTTAACTTTACGCTTAGATAACTAAAAAAGCGTTACTCTAATTATAGTTCTAGGTATATACTTTTTTATCTTACTACGCTCTTTAGAGCGTATACTTTAATAAAAGCCTTTTCTAATAAGTAGTTTTCTATAGGCCTATAAGAGAGGCTACGCTTAAAATACACTTTCTACTACTTTCTAAAAAGAGTAGCTAAAAACTCTTTTATACTTTATAAGCTTTATAATACTACTAATAATTTAATATTCTTTATATTTAACTACTTCTTAAAGTAGATAAATTACTAAATTAATAGATTTTTAGTAAGCTTATTAGCTAGTATACTCTTAGTTTCTAAATACTTAACTCTAAAAGACTTTTTAGTATACTCTTACCTTAGCTATATATTTTAGATATTAATATATCTAAGGCGTATTATTATACACTTATTAGCGCTAACTACTAAGTGTATAGTTTACTAGTTATTATAGAAAATTATCTACACTACTTCTAAAGTAAGCATAAGCTTCTAAAATAGCCTTTTAAGAGCTATTACTTCTTTACTAATATACTTAAAAGTAAAAAGCTCTACTTCTATAGTTAAAGTTATTATAGTTACTTATTATACTACTTTCTAAATAATAGTACTTTTAAAGAGTATAATAAAGTAGCTTTATAAAGAGCGCCTAGTCTCTAGATTATCTATAAAAGAAGTATTACTATAAATTATAAGCTCTACTCTAAAGTGCGCTTTATAGTAGATAGCCTAATAGTAAGTCTTATATAAGTATATAATTACTTAGTTAACTACTTCTATATACTCTTTACTTAAGTTTATAAGAAAGTGTAAAAGCTTTAAAGTAGTATATACTATATTAGGCTGCAGTATAATAGCTATATAAAGTAGTAATCTAATACGCTCTTAGTAGTCTTTAACTACTTTCTTATCTACTTTACCTATTAACTTTATAAGCTCTTAGCTTAGAAGTAGTATAGTAGAGCTTAAAGAAGTACTTTCTAAGTTAAACTTCTTAGTAAGCTTATCTAAATACTTATTATATACAAGTATTATAGTATAAGTAGCGCAATTACGTAATACTCTTACTTCTAGAAACTATTTAACTAGGCCTTTCTTCTCTAGATTATATACTACTTTTATTATATTAGTAACTTATAAAGCTTTTTAATAAGTAGTATAGTAATATATAAGTAGTATATTATTAACATAGAAGAGTAGAAGAATTTTTCTTTATTTATTAAAGAAAAGATAAGGCTCTTCTTTAGAAGTAATAAGACCTACTTTCTTTACTATACGTAAGAGCTCTTTATACTAGAGTAGTAAAGAGTTCTTTAGTCTATAAAGAGTACGCTTAAGCTTTATATACTTACTAGACTTCTTAAAGCTATCTAGTATTTTATATACTATAACTAGCTAGTACTCTTAGTGTGTATAAAGAAATACTCTTATAATATTAAACTAGAGAATCTTTAGATTAAACTTAGCTACTATTACTATTACTATTCTAAAAGAGTGTAAAGTAAGTATTACTATATATATAGAGTATATAGAATTAATTACTTATAGATCTTCTCTTACTACTACGTAAGCTTTATACTTAATAAAGTAGCTATTCTAATTAACCTTATATATAAATACCTACTTTAGTAGAAGTAGGCGCTCTTATACTAAGAAGTGCTTAATTTTCTTTTAGGTACCTACTCTATAAAGTATATTAATCTCTTTTTTATAAGCTTTGTAGAAGAGCTTACTATATAGATAATTACTAAGATCTTTATACTTCTTTAGAAGCTAAAGTAGTTAATTATAGTATATATATTTAGATAGCTTATACTTCTATAGAAGTATATTACCTAAGATTATAGCTACTATAATTAAGTAAATAGTTATAAGCTCTTTATAGTCTTCTTCTACTCTATATAAGTATTAGAGAAAACTATTTAGAAGATTATTATTTTATATACTATTTTATAGATTATATAGTATATAAACTTTTAGTCTTTCTACTTCTAGTTCTTTACGTTACTCTTTAATTCTAGAGCTTAACTATATTAGTTCTCTATAATTACGCCTTTAGCGTGTTAGTCTAAAAGTAGGTAGTAGTTCTATTTTACCTTATTCTAAAGAAGTTCTAAACGTAGAGTGTATATAGAAATATAGTATACTTAGAGGCACTCTATTTTAATAAGCACTATATACCTTATTCTAATAAAAGCTCTCTATATTAGAAAGCTATTTATTACTTAGTACTAGTAGACACTCTTCTCTAGTTTAGTACACTTTCTAGATATTACTATTATACTCTTAACTAGTTCTTATAGTCTAGTACGCTCTAGGCTCTAGTATTTACTCTAAAGTAAATAGGCTAGTATACTCTTAAAAGTCTATATAAATTTCTAGTAGTTAGCTAGCTAAGCTTTCTACTTATATAGAAGATATATTATATACTACTTATTAATTAAGCTAGCTAGCCTATTTAATAGTAAGCTATAATATACTACTTTCTAGCTTCTAGATAAAGTTTTTAGAAGTATACTAGTCTTATATTTTATCTACTATAGTATAGAGCTAGTTAAAGATATCTTTATACGCTTCTTTTACGTTATATAGCTTATTCTTATATAGAAGATTAATAATATACGTAAGCTCTTCTACTAAGTACTTCTAGCTACCTTTAGCGCTGCTTTTATAGAAAAGCTTCTTATTAAAGCTTATATTTCTTATTATAATTATTTAATTAAGCTTTAGAACCTATATTCTATAAATATTAGACACTTTATATTCTACTAAGTATCTAATATAGTCTTTTAGTATAACTTTAAAGTTGCGCTTATCTCTTCTAGCTACTTACTCTTTATTAAGTAAGTAAGCTCTATAGCTATAGGCGTAAATAGTACTCTAATTTAAGTAAAGATTAGCTATAATAGTATAAACCTTCTTACTATACTCTATATACTATATATTAAGTATAGTATTAGGTACTAAGAGATTATAAGTATGTAATAGGCTTATATTATATAGCTAGATTACTACTTCTATAATATCTAGCTAAAGCTTTTTAGAAAGATTTACACTAACTCTTATCTTAATAGACTTAGTAATTATTTTCTAATCTACTCTCTCTACTTCTCTATTTAGTTTATAAGTATAAATAGAGGTATACTCTATAATAATACTCTACTCTTTAGCCTATATCTTAAAGCGTAACTTACCTCTTTAAGATAGTATTATAATATTATTATCTTAAATAATAATATAGATATTAAGCTTATACTAAGCTATAAAAAAGCTTATAAAGTTATAAAAGACTCTTATAATCTCTATAAGCGTTTTAGCTTAGAGAGTATATTAATAGATCTTACTACTATAATTATCTTTAAGCACTATAATCTAGAGCTCTCTATTATAACTAGTAAAAAAGTTAAAAAGATTCTATAAGATTCTCTAATAAGGTCTTAGAGCTTTCTTACGTAGTTACCTAAAGATACGCTACCTTATATAAGTAATAGCGTAATACTTATACTTACTTTAGCTTATTCTCTTAATACGTATATTACGCGCATTTTTAATAAGAGCTTAGAGCACTTCTAGACCTAGGTAGCCTACTCTTATATACTAAATCTTCTCTAAATTAGACTAAGAAAAGCTTCTTTAGAATTATTATAAGCGCTAGTTATTAGTTACGCTTATTATAGTTAGGTAAAACTTTAAAGAATTATATTTAATAAATATAAGCTTATACTCTTTTTTAAGCTTTACTAGTATAAAGTTATTAGTAAGTGTTTTTATATAAAGTATTAAGTCTAACTCTAAGTACTATAGTCTAGCTTTATTAAAAGCTACTTCTAAGATAATATTAATGTAGAAACTCTCTATAAGCGCTATACTTATTAGAATAAGGTTTTTTATATATAGTTCTCTTTTTCTAGTTAAAGCGTTCTTAATTCTTTATATACTATATCTAAGCACTTAGAAGAAGAAGCTTTCTACTTTTATAGTATAGAATTTATATACTTTTATAAAGATCTTTAGCTTAAGTAGAGATATATTATTAATAAAATATACTACTACTCTATTATCTAAGATAGTATTTACTAAGAGTAGGTAGACGTTAAAATCTATAGTAGAGTACATACTACTAATACTTAGCTAACTTATAATAAAAGTAAAGTTAATAAGTATTACCTAAATTAACTCTAGGTAGATAGAGTTTAGACTCTTAATCTATACTTACTATAAAGTAGTCTATCTCTTTTTATTAAGAGCTTTTTATAGGCTATTATACTTTAAGTCTCTAAGCTTAGTAGTAATCTTAGCCTTAGCTTTATTAGAAAGCTTTAGAGGTTTACCTATAAGCGCTGTTTCTAAACGCTTATATATAGTAATAGACTACTTATAGTACTATCTATATAAGTAATTCTTCTTAGACTTCTAGAATAAGTTATTATTATTAGAAGCTTATTATAGTGCTTCTATAATAGCAAATACACTACCTCTACTAGTAGAGTAAGTAGTATACTTTTAGATTAGCGTAGTAAAAATCTTTAATACTTATTTAAGAGTAACTTAAGTTCTACTAATAGTAAGAGCTTTAATAAAGTTCTACTATATAGAGCGCTTCTATTCTAGAGTAAGCCTAACGCTAATTACTTCTAAATAGTTCTAGATAGTAAGTATATTATTAACTTTAGTAAGTTTATATGCTTTAGCTTAAGCTAGAATATAAAGATATTTCTATTACTAGCGCTTAGCGTTAATACGTCTTTATTACACTTTCTAGAGGTATACTCTATACTATAAGTATATAAGATTCTTAGTATAGTTCTTCTCTAGAGAAAGCGTAGACTTAAAGTATTTAATAAGTACTTATAACGTAGCTTCTTTCTTTATAAAGATAGAAAGCATAGTAAGAGCTAAAAGCTTTAGACTAATAGTCTAATTAATCTAGTTCTAAAAATACCTAATATAAGTGCTCTTTAACTACTATTCTATTACTTATACTTTATACTTAGTAATAGATAAGTTATACTTATTAGCGTAGAG
Source organism: Alternaria infectoria (assembly GCF_024043175.1). Lineage (NCBI taxonomy): Eukaryota > Fungi > Ascomycota > Dothideomycetes > Pleosporales > Pleosporaceae > Alternaria > Alternaria infectoria. The sequence goes on along the minus strand of NW_026250694.1, from coordinate 1,415,324 downwards.
CTTATTAACTAAAGTATTCTATATAATTACTACTAGCTCTAGAGTAGTTAGAACGCTTATTTAGATAGAAGTAGCTATTTTAGCGTTAAAATTAACGTTAGCCTAAATTTCTCTACTTAGAGTATAGAATTTAAACTAAGTAAACTACTTAGGCTAATACGCTAAGTTAGTAAGTGTAAAAGCTTTTATAAAGATTATTATAGAGTTACTTATTATAAGTAATAGAGTAGTACTTCTATAAAAGCGTAAAGATTAGTAATAGAATTAGTAACGCTATACTTTATTAAATGCCTTACGTCTTAAGTATATAAATATAGAACTATATTATCTTCTTAAAGCGCTAGGCTTATAACTATTACGTCTAGAAGTATAGAAATAAATAAGAAATAAATTATTATATTATAAGCTTACTTAGAAAGCTCTCTTAAGTAGCAAAGCTTCTAAAAGCTTATCTTAATTTATACTAGTATAATTACGTGCTATACTCTTAAGAAGTATCTAGAGATATATTCTATAATAGTAGCGTATTAAGTAAAAATACTTTAAAATTCTACTTTTAAAAGCTATTAAGCTTTATTAAAAGATAATTTTAAAAAAAGTAATTTACTAAGTATAGTAGTCTACTAATTTTATTAGCGTAATAGAAAAGTATAATAATAAGTAAGCTAGTAAGACTATTTAGAAAAAGTATACTAACTATAATTTTAATATTACTATACTCTTTTAGAAGCTTTCTAGTAATTTCTATAAGTATTTTACTAAAGTTACTATTATAGTTTTTAGTTCTTTAGCTACTAGTAATACTTATCTTAATATTTTATTTCTAAATTCTTTTAGTTCTAAGAGCTCTACTTCTAAGAATTCTACTACTATTTTTTCTAATACTTCTAAGCTTTCTACTAAAGCCTTAAATAAGCTTTTTATTTCTTAAGAAAGTAGTATAGTTTATAATACTTTATTTTTTTCTAGCTCTACTTTTAAAAAGAAAAGATATTTTTTTATTATTATAAGTAGTATAGAAAGCTCTTTCTTTAATCTAAAGCTCTTTATCTAGTTTAATAGTTTAGATATTACTAATTCTTTTAATAAGTATAATAATAAAAAGTATAATAGTAAGAAGTATACGCTTAATTATAATTCTAATAATAAAAATAATAAAGCTTTAGTAACTAAGTTTATATATAAGTATAGCTCTAAAAAGCTTACTTTTATTACTACTAGTAAGCTTTATAAAATAGTATACTTTTAATACTTTTAATTTATAAGTACTAGAAAGGCTACTAACTCTCTTTATAAAAACTATATAAGTATTAATAAAAGTAAGAAGTCTAAGCGCTATCTTACTAGTACTATTAGTAATTATAAATATAATAATATATATATATACTTTTTTTTTAAGCTTAAAAAGCTTTACTAACTCTTTTTTAGATCTAAGTATATAAAGAAAGTTACTAAGCGTATAGTTAATTAGTTTTATAATATAAAGTAGAATCTAAAAACTAGTTATCTACTTAATATTAAGAACTTTTACTTTTATAAGCTTATTTATAACTATAATACTACTTTTAAGTAGTACTTTAAGTATAGCTATATAATCTAGAAGTATAGTAAGAAGTAAAGCTTTAATACTTTAAAAGTAAAGCGTAATACTAATAAGTCTAAGAATACTTCTAGTATTAAGTAGTTTTAATCTAATTTTAATAATAAAGCTAATAATACTTCTACTTCTAAGTAGCGCTTTTCTAGTAAGTTTTATTTTAGTACTTTAACTTCTTAGTACTAATAAGCTTTATAAAACTTTATTTAGTAGTTAAGTAAATTAACTATAATAAGACTACTAATAATAGTATAGCGCTTTTTAATAATAATAATAAAAGCGCGTCTTTTAAGACTATTACTAATAATACTATTATAGTTACTTATAAAAGTATTACTACTAAGCTTAGTTATATATTTATATTTATAAAAAAAGTTATACTCTTTTAGTTCTTTACTTTAGAGTTTAAGTATTTCTAAGCTTATAAAAATACTACTAATAACTAGTAGTACTTTTCTAACTTTATACTTAAATAACTAAAAAAGTATTACTCTAATTATAGTTCTAAGTATATACTTTTTTATTTTACTACGCTTTTTAGAGTATATACTTTAATAAAAGCTTTTTTTAATAAGTAGTTTTCTATAAGCTTATAAAAGAGGCTATACTTAAAATATACTTTCTACTACTTTTTAAGAAAAGTAGCTAAAAACTTTTTTATACTTTATAAGCTTTATAATACTACTAATAATTTAATATTCTTTATATTTAACTACTTTTTAAAGTAAGTAAATTACTAAACTAATAGATTTTTAGTAAGCTTATTAGCTAGTATACTCTTAGTCTCTAAATACTTAACTCTAAAAAACTTTTTAGTATACTCTTACTTTAGCTATATATTTTAGATATTAATATATTTAAAGTATATTATTATATACTTATTAGCGCTAACTACTAAGTATATAGTCTACTAGTTATTATAAAAAATTATCTACGCTACTTCTAAGATAAGAGTAAGCTTCTAAAATAGCTTTTTAAGAGCTATTACTTTTTTACTAATATACTTAAGAGTAAAAAGCTTTACTTTTATAGTTAAAGTTATTATAGTTACTTATTATACTACTTTCTAAATAATAGTACTTTTAAAAAGTATAATAAAGTAGCTTTATAAAGAGCGCTTAGTCTCTAGATTATCTATAAAAAAAGTATTACTATAAATTATAAGTTTTACTCTAAAGTATACTCTATAGTAAATAGCTTAGTAGTAAGTTTTATATAAGTATATAATTACTTAGTTAACTACTTTAATATACTCTTTACTTAGATTTATAAAAAAGTATAAAAGCTTTAAGATAGTATATACTATATTAGACTATAGTATAATAGCTATATAAAGTAGTAATCTAATATACTCTTAGTAATCTTTAACTATTTTCTTATTTACTTTACTTATTAACTTTATAAGCTTTTAGCTTAGAAGTAGTATAGTAAAACTTAAAAAAGTACTTTCTAAGTTAAACTTCTTAGTAAGCTTATCTAAATACTTATTATATATAAGCGTTATAGTATAAGTAGTATAATTATATAATACTCTTACTTCTAAGAACTATTTAACTAAGCTCTTCTCTTTAAAGTTATATACTACTTTTATTATATTAGTAACTTATAAAGCTTTTTAATAAGTAGTATAGTAATATATAAGTAGTATATTATTAATATAAAAGAGTAAAAGAATCTTTTTTTATTTATTAAAGAAGAGATAAGACTTTTCTTTAGAAGTAATAAAACTTACTTTTTTTACTATATATAAAAGCTCTTTATACTAGAGTAGTAGAAAGTTCTTTAGTTTATAGAGAGTACGCTTAAGCTTTATATACTTACTAGGCTTCTTAAAGCTATCTAGTATATTATATACTATAACTAGCTAGTACTTATAGTATATATAAAGAAATACTTTTATAATATTAAACTAAAGAATCTTTAAGTTAAACTTAGCTACTATTACTATTACTATTCTAAAAAAGTATAAAGTAAGTATTACTATATATATAGAGTATATAGAGTTAATTACTTATAGATTTTCTTTTACTACTATATAAGCTTTATACTTAATAAAGTAGCTATTTTAATTAACTTTATATATAAATACCTACTTTAGTAGAAGTAAACGCTTTTATACTAAGAAGTACTTAATCTTCTTTTAAATACTTACTTAATAAAGTATATTAATTTTTTTATTATAAGCTTTATAAAAAAGCTTTTTATATAAATAGTTACTAAGATCTTTATACTTCTTTAGAAGTAGTAGTAGTTAATTATAGTATATATATTTAGATAGCTTATACTTTTATAAAAGTATATTATCTAAAATTATAGCTACTATAATTAAGTAAATAGTTATAAGCTCTCTATAGTTTTTTTCTACTTTATATAAGTATTAGAGAAGACTATTTAGAAGATTATTATTTTATATACTATTTTATAGATTATATAGTATATAAACTTCTAGTTCTTTTACTTCTAGTTTTTTATATTACTCTCTAATTCTAAAGCTTAACTATATTAGTTCTTTATAATTACGCCTTTAGCGTATTAGTCTAGAAGTAAGTAGTAGTTCTATTTTACTTTATTTTAGAAAAGTTCTAAATATAAAGTATATATAGAAATATAGTATACTTAGAGATACTCTATTTTAATAAGTACTATATATCTTATTTTAATAAAAGCTCTTTATATTAAAAAGCTATTTATTACTTAGTACTAGTAAGTACTCTTTTCTAGTTTAGTGCACTTTCTAAATACTACTATTATACTTTTAACTAGACTTTATAGTCTAGTATACTCTAAGCTTTAGTATTTACTCTAAAGTAAATAAATTAGTATACTCTTAAAAGTCTATATAGATTTCTAGTAGTTAGCTAGCTAAGCTTTCTACTTATATAGAAAATATATTATATACTACTTATTAATTAGGCTAGCTAGTCTATTTAATAGTAAGCTATAATATACTACTTTTTAGCTTCTAGATAGAGTTTTTAGAAGTATACTAGTCTTATATTTTATCTACTATAGCGTAGAGCTAGTTAAAGATATTTTTATATACTTCTTTTATATTATATAGCTTATTCTTATATAGAAAATTAATAATATACGTAAGCTCTTCTACTAAGTACTTCTAGCTATCTTTAGTACTACTTTTATAGAAAAGCTCTTTATTAAAGCTTATATTTCTTATTATAATTATTTAATTAAGCTTTAGAATCTATATTCTATAAATATTAAATACTTTATATTTTACTAAGTATCTAATATAGCCTCTTAGTATAACTTTAAAGTTACGCTTATTTTATTTAGCTACTTACTCTCTATTAAGTAGATAAGCTCTATAGCTATAAGTATAGATAGTACTTTAATCTAGGTAAAGATTAGCTATAATAGTATAGACCTTTTTACTATACTCTATATACTATATATTAAGTATAGTATTAAATACTAAGAGATTATAAGTATATAATAGACTTATATTATATAGCTAAGTTACTACTTTTATAATATTTAGCTAGAGCTTTTTAAAAAGATTTATACTAACTCTTATCTTAATAGACTTAGTAATTATCTTCTAACTTACTTTCTTTACTTCTCTATTTAGTTTATAAGTATAGATAAAAGTATACTTTATAATAATACTTTACTCTTTAGCTTATATCTTAAAGCGTAACTTACTTTTTTAAAGTAGTATTATAATATTATTATCTTAAATAATAATATAGATATTAAGCTTATACTAAGCTATAAAAAAGCTTATAAAGTTATAAAAAACTCTTATAATCTTTATAAGTATTTTAGCTTAGAGAGTATATTAATATATCTTACTACTATAATTATCTTTAAGTACTATAATCTAAAGCTTTCTATTATAACTAGTAAAAAAGTTAAAAAAATTTTATAAAATTCTCTAATAAGGTCTTAGAGCTTTTTTACGTAGTTATCTAAAGATATACTACTTTATATAAGTAATAGTATAATACTTATACTTACTTTAGCTTATTTTCTTAATATATATATTATATATATTCTTAATAAAAGCTTAAAGTACTTCTAAACTTAAGTAGCCTACTCTTACGTACTAAAGCTTCTCTAAATTAGACTAAGAAAAGCTTTTTTAAAATTATTATAAGCGCTAGTTATTAGTTATACTTATTATAGTTAAGTAAAACTTTAAAGAATTATATTTAATAAATATAAGCTTATACTCTCTCTTAAGCTTTACTAGTATAAAGTTATTAGTAAGTATTTCTATATAAAGCGTTAAGTCTAACTCTAGATACTATAGTCTAGCTTTATTAAGAGCTACTTCTAAAATAATATTAATATAAAAACTTTTTATAAGCGCTATACTTATTAAAATAAAGTTTTTTATATATAGTTTTTTTTTTAGTTAAAGCGTTTCTAATTCTTTATATACTATATCTAAGTACTTAGAAGAAAAAGCTTTCTACTTTTATAGTATAGAATTTATATACTTTTATAAAAGTCTTTAGCTTAAGTAAAGATATATTATTAATAAAATATACTACTACTTTATTATTTAGAATAGTACTTATAAAGAGTAAGTAGATATTAAAGTTTATAGTAAAGTATATACTACTAATACTTAGCTAACTTATAATAAAAGTAAAGTTAATAAGTATTATTTAAATTAACTCTAAATAAATAAAGCTTAGGCTTTTAATTTATACTTACTATAAAGTATTTTATCTTTTCTTATTAAGAGCTCTTTATAGGCTATTATACTTTAAGTTTTTAAGCTTAGTAATAATCTTAGTTTTAGCTTTATTAGAAAGCTTTAGAAGTTTTTTTATAAGTACTATTTTTAAGCGCTTATATATAGTAGTAAACTACTTATAGTACTATCTATATAAGTAATTCTTCTTAGACTTTTAAGCTAAGTTATTTTTACTAAAAGCTTATTATAGTACTTCTATAATAGTAAATATACTACTTTTACTAGTAAAGTAAGTAGTATACTCTTAGATTAGCGTAGTAAAAATCTTTAATACTTATTTAAAAATAACTTAAGTTCTACTAATAGTAAAAGCTTTAATAAAGTTTTACTATATAAAGCGCTTCTATTCTAAAGTAAGCTTAATACTAATTACTTTTAAATAGTTTTAGATAGTAAGTATATTATTAACTTTAGTAAGTTTATACGCTTTAGCTTAAGCTAAAATATAAAAGTATTTCTATTACTAGCGCTTAGCGTTAATATATTCTTACTATACTTTCTAGAGATATACTTTATACTATAAGTATATAAGATTCTTAGTATAGTTTTTTTTTAAAAAAAGTATAAACTTAAGATATTTAATAAGTACTTATAATATAGTCTCTTTCTTTATAAAGATAAAAAGTATAGTAGAAGCTAAAAGCTTTAAACTAATAGTTTAATTAATCTAGTTCTAAAGATATCTAATATAAGTACTCTTTAACTACTATTTTATTACTTATACTTTATACTTTATAATAAATAAATTATACTTATTAGTATAAAGCTTATTAACTAAAGCATTCTATATAATTACTACTAGCTCTAGAGTAGTTAGAACGCTTATCTAAATAAAAGTAGCTATTTTAGTATTAAAGTTAATATTAGCTTAAATTTCTTTACTTAGAGTATAGAATTTAAACTAAATAAACTACTTAGACTAATATACTAAGTTAGTAAGTATAAAAGCTTTTATAAAGATTATTATAAAGTTACTTATTATAAGTAATAAAGTAGTACTTTTATAAAAGTATAAAGATTAGTAATAGAATTAGTATTACTATACTCTATTAAATACCTTATATTTTAAGTATATAAATATAAAACTATATTATTTTCTTAAAGTACTAAGCTTATAACTATTATATCTAGAAGTATAAAAATAAATAAAAAATAAATTATTATATTATAAGCTTACTTAAAAAGCTTTTTTAAGTAGTAAAGCTTTTAAGAGCTTATCTTAATCTATACTAGTATAATTATATACTATACTCTTAAGAAGTATCTAAAAGTACGTTCTATAATAATAATAATACTAAGAATTACCTATAGCTTACTATTTATTAACTACTAGTCTACTCTATATAAGAGAAAAACTAAATACCTAGAAGCTTATAAAGCTATTAGGCTATTAACTTTATAAGCTTTTATTTTAATATAGACTCTAGAGTATTTACTTCTTTTTTTAAATAGAGTAAACTCTCTAAAATATAGTCTTATAGGCCTAGTATAATAACTAGTATATAATAATAGAGTAAGATCTAACTTATCTAGCTAGATAGTAATCTATAAGCTATGTTATAAATACTTATAGGTATCTTTTATCTAATAACTTTTTTATTACTAAACTCTAAGCTATTATAGTAGAAGACTGTATAGTCTCTCTTCTAGTTTAAGAGTCTAGCGTTTATAGAGTATATAAACCTTAGAGTAGTCTTTTATAAGAGAAAATTTAAATAACACTAGATATCTAAACTAGAGAGAAAACTATAAGTTACTATAGCTTACTTACAAAAGTCTATAATATACTAATAAATCTAGTTATCTAGATAGCTCTATATTATAATACTTATTAAGTTACTACTATTTAGGCTATTACTACTACTTAGGTTGTTACTATATAAAGCTCTCTAGCTTCTCTACTAACTTAGACTTAACTCTATATAAAGCTGTCTCTACTAGAACGTAATAAATAAATCTAGTAATAGAGCGAACAAAGCCGCTACAAATAATGCAAATTCTTAATCTTATCTTATGTTTTTTTATAATTGTAATAATTGTAACAAGTGTAGCACGCTATTCTAAAGAAAAACTAAACAGCCTAGAGCCTACGTTAGCATTAAGTAACTAACTTTAGAAGTTTTTATCTTAATGTAGTCTATAGATCTATTTAGGGGTTCTCTAGTATAAGGCAGTAGTGATTTAACAGTGTTATTCATGTTCTTGCGGTGAAACACCGCAATGGCGTCGGTGGCGATTTCCCGACGGATGTGAAGGGCCATTTCGGCCAGCCCATACGCGAGCCGTCAAGAGCCGTCAAGAGCAAGTCTTCCTACTTCATGCTGCTCGGGTGATTTATACCAACGCGTCGCAGTCAAGGCTACTCCAGGACCACCCCCGCACGACAGCCAAAGAGACCGAAGCACAACCGCCCGTGGCAGTTGATCTAGATAGAGAAGCCGTTACGATGCTGGAGCCTCCACGATGCAGCAAAGCAAGTCCTTGGGGGTTTTATCAATGGCAGATCGCTCAATGGCAGATCGCGGCGACATGATACATGTGGACGCGGCATTGGGTCGTGAGTGCTGCCTGACGGCTACCGTATCGTTGTAAACCTTGACGCGGTCGACACCTAGATTACACTGCGGACAATGGTGATGACGACGAATGCACGCTTGGCCTCGCCATTGAGGCCCAAGTCTATTCCCTCCATCCGCTCCTAGTCCCGGACTACGAGAAGAAGGAGAAAAACGCCATCCGGCGGCAGTAAAAGGCGTTGAAGAAGGCGGCAAAGGGTAAAGGCAAAGCAAAGGCCCCGACTGCGGACGATGAGTACGACCCAGAGGGACTTGCCTGGAATCCCGAGAACGATGTCGATGAAGGGTACGAAGAGAACAAAGCCGTGACAGAAGCGATCAGCGCCAGAGTTCTAAGCTCATTCATTCACGAGGAACACGATTCGGCGTCGGAACTGAGAAACAAGTGGCTGGCGAAACTTGGAAGTTGGTCAGAGGAGCAAGTTTTCGAATCTAAACATGTCACGGCTATGGTCGACATGCTCTACAACCTCATCAAGAAGCGGCCAGAAGATAAAATCATCATCTTCTCACAGTATCTCAGATACCTCGACATCATCAACAAGGGATTACGCGTGCGTCACAAGGTTGAATGTCTCCGCTTCGATGGCACCGTGTTGCCGAAGTTGTTGGAAGACCCCCAGTGGCAGATTCTGCTCATCACCGCAGGGTGCGGTAGCGTCGGTCTCAATCTCAAAGCCGCCAACATCGTCGTTTTGTGCGAGGAATGGTGGAATATGTCCAACGAGAGGCAGGCCATATGCAGAGCCTTCAGACAGGGTCGAACGAAGACCGTCATGGTCATTAGACCGTTCGTCGTCAACTTGGCTATTGACAGGGAGATTGCCAAGAGGCGCATGGCCAAGTTGGATGTCAACAACGACTTGACCAAAGCGTTGATGCACAATCATTGCTTGACGATATCTTTCTTGAGGATGGCACATGCTTGGTCGTATGTTGTCGGCATAGGATTTGGCTTCGTGCGGGTCGCCTCGAGGCTCATAGCGGCGGCATCGTCGACAGCAACCTGTATCCAAGGCTCGCAGACGCTGATGGGGACGTTTCCGCCTGAGAGCTCAAGCTCCTCCAGGGTCCTCTTCATACGGAAGCCGGCCTTGAAGCCGATGTCGCGGCCGATTCGCTCGCCGTCTGCGAAGGCAGTGTTGATGAAGGTAACCATCGTGGAGTCGATATCGTCGTACTTCGCGTCGACGAGGGTATAGATCTGCTCTCGAAGTTCCGACTCGTGGGCTTTGTGCGGTAGCAGGCGCTTATCTAGTTCAGCACTCACTCGGCGCTCGATCTCGATCTTTGTCCGCTCGTGCATGAACTCATTGAATGAGAACTTTTGATCGGCGAACCGCTTCATCTTCTCGAGTATATCCTTGCACATCCGCTCAACCGCGCCGCGTTCAAGCGCTCGAGCGCTCGAGCCGCGTCATCGCTCCGGTCAAAGCTCAGGTTTGTATCAGCAACGTCGTCCTTGTGCGTTTGAACCAGGTGGGCGGCGGCCGCGTGTTGCAACCTCGCCAACTCGCGGGCCTTGTCAGCTTTCTCATAAGAAAAAAGCGTCACATCGATATTGTAGCCCTTTCCTTGGAGCAGGTGGGCAAGCCAGAGGTTGTCGTTGGCAGCTGACTTGAGGTGATGGCTTTGTCCTTGTCACTCTGGAGGCTAGCAACATCGGCCCGTATGGCTTTGTTCTCCGGATTCAAAGTCAGTAACAAGGGACCACCAAGGGTAGAGCTCGAAATCGGACAAAGGCACATGATACATGGAAAATCCGAACAGGCCCGGAGCCGACATTGAAACAGCGATACGCAATTATGAAGATGCTGAGTTGATGTAAGCATCAAAGTAGTTATTATTGTCCAAGGAAATCTCTAGTCTGTGGTCTACATCACAACAAAACGTTGCAACGTATAAGATTTGGTATAGATGTGGGCTCCAGGGTACCTCGAAAATAATACTAATTATCCCAGAACTCACGATAAAACGTTGGTCTGCAGCCTACATCAAGATGAAAAGCCGCAAAGTAGAGGGTCTAGCATTGACGTAGGCCCCACGGTATCCGGCACCGTCGGAAAATGAGGTGATTATCCTTTACTGCCTGTTCAGGGCGTCGCGTCTCATCCCGACATCAGCGAGCGTTGCGGGCTCATTGCGGATGTCCTTGAGGAGGAGGGCGCCAAACGTAATGGACATGTCGTATCGCCCGACCTTGTACTGCAGAAGGACGAGCTCGTGGTTTAGGTCGTTGCGAATTCCTTGCTTGACAGAGGTCGACAGGTCGACAGACCGCCAGTTGGCTTTGTACGGGAGGGACGCGTGTGGGGATGATAAGATGGCTCGCGATCCAGGGGGTGGGGCTCTCAAAGTGACTATACTGCCGGGCGCTACATCCAGGACGATTGCCCGCTGCTCCGTTGGTGGTCGTAACACCAGGAGCGCGATTTCGATATGATGGCGGATACTTCTGCACGCCGTTTCCAGTCGGTCTCGGCCGAGCAACTTGCTGTCGTGTATGGTGGCAGCATAAACAACGAACTCGAGACTGTCGGCGGTCATTTCCTTGGCATCCAGAAGCCAAACTTTGTTGATGGCTTTGTACTGCTCAATGACCGCTGAGGTCAACACATGACAGGGATGTACGTGCTTTCGAACCAGCTCAGCTGGCCAGTGGACTGGCGCGGACTGCGCATGTTAGCGGTGCAATCAGTGTACTCGGAAGACGCGATGCATACTTTTAGCTTCATCCATCTCCCCCGAGCTACAATGTCCTCGAATTTGTTCTGTAGGAAGAACTGAGCGGGCTCTTCTTCTCGATGGCGCCGACTCTCTTCCTCCGCTCTCTTCGGGTTGCAAGCGCGGATCTTGGGCCACTGCGGAGCCATAGTGGGTGCGTTGGTGTGATGGGTCTCAGCTACCGTAGGTACTAGAGACAGCAGAGATTGGGCAGACAACACGAACGTCCAGTTAAAGTGTCAGACATGGCTTCATAGATCTGAGTTGACGTGTTATCATACCATTTCGCCTGTTCAGTGTGTTATGGCTTCGTGCTGATACCTATTCGTGCCGTGCTTTCGCAGTTTACGAAATCTGCTCCAAAACGCATCCATTTCACTTTAGTGCAGTATGCTCAAAAGGTGGCTGTATGCTGATGATATAGGGTAGCCGGTACGCATAATAGGGTGTCTGGCCTGGTGACCCATTGCGATGATTGCGATAATGCCCAGGTGGTACTTAGTGATGTGAGCGAGAAGTCGGGGGTCATCTGCCTGGTTGACGCGTTCGGCACGGGCCCATGACGCAGTCCAATTGCTTATCGATAAACCTCACAAGACAACCTTGGAATGTGGGGCAAGCTGCGGTGTCAACACAGCTGGATGACATCACCCCGCTATACACGGCCTACGCAGTGCTTCTCTCGAATCGTCGGTCACCCAGCTTTGCCGATCCAGGAAATTCCATACAGCGTGTTATGGTGATACGATGCAAGTGAAAACATCTTGATGCGAAGTGAAGCACGGCATTATCATACTATGACAGCATATGGCATCCTGCAAACTTTCCCGAAGGTGAAGCGACACTGGTCTAACACTCAGCCCATAAGCTCGGCCCCGCTTATTTCTAGAGATAAGCCAAGAATAAGGATGCGCGCGATGCGCCTATACTAAAGGAGGGAAGTAGGAAATTAGATCAGCCGAATGAAATGAGGAAAACGAGATTGGAGAACTGCGTATGGTGCAGCGCTTCCAAACAGGAAATGCGAACAAAGAGCCTGACTACAAAAGGAAAATTTCGTCAATCTGCGTATGGCACATGCTCTCGTTCCCGTCATTCTGCCTGCATCGCAGCATCAAAGTATTCTTTAATGAGATAGCGGTGATCTTGTATCACCATCCCTACGTCAAGCACCTTGACGTTGTGCTCAACAGCGTATGCCTTGCCGTAATTGACGCGACTCTCCAGCTCAAGGTATTCTCCTTCCGTGGATTGGACTTGGATGGAATATTTTGTTAAAGCCTCTCCTGGAAGTTGATTAGGTGCGGCTACCGTAGTATGAATGATGCCGTGATCACCCATCCTCACACCGGGTTTCGCGGCGCCGCGACCTCTATACGTTTGTATAGGGCTACGGGTTACATTAGTATACCAAGGCAGAAATTTTCGATGAAATTTACGTACATGCACTGACTGAATTCGCCCTTGTTACGGACAACGACGAAACGGCGTATTTCACTAAAAGCCGTCTCACCATATTGCACAGTACTGAAGTGGGTTGAGTTGCGGGTCTTTCCAGGGTTCATCTGGCCGGCAGGTTCCGTCCAAAGCATCTTGAAGACCTGAGAGCATACGGTTAGTATTGTATCGGTACTGCTCAGGGAGTTGAGCTTACTCGACCAAGTACAAAGAACGTCGCACGCGATGGTTGCGCCACCCGTCGATATCCTTATAAGCGTAAGCGTTCATTGATCAGATTGTGCGGTTTATTTAACTTACTCGCATCTAGTTGTTCCTGAGCAAAGCTCTCATTGAGATTCGTTTGTATGTATCTTCGATCGAGACTATGAATAGTAGATTGCACGTCAGGCGGCAGAGACGTTACGTGCCGGCGTGGCCCTGGATACTGTGATGGCTGACCGGTCGCTCCATCTTGTGTTGTGTGCTGAGATTGACTTTGCTGCAAAGAGTTAAAAGGGTAGCCGTCATGAGCCTGGGGGTCTTTCTGTGGCCATGGTGAGCCTGCTGAAATCGTCGTCGCCGAAGCATGAGCGGAAACGTGAGACGGACTTGGCGATCCGTACTGCTGTGTTGTGTAATTCAACCCTGAGCCGCCGGTATTGTCTACCCGACTCTCTCCTGGTACATAGTACGACGAAGATTGCTGAGTACTGCTTCCACTTGCATTGTTTGTTCCGGGCACAGTTATAGGCCATTGGATCGTGGAAGCAACGGCTTGCGGCTGGGTCGCCAGCGACGTGAAGGCTGGATTTACAACAGTACGGGGTATACTATGTCTTGGTCAGGCAATGTTCAGATCAATGGTGTATGCGCGACACTGAACTAACCTCGCACTGGGTCTATTGTCATACGTAGTCGCGGCCGGTGCTGGAGGAACAGCGGCCTCTGCGGGACCAGCCCATAAGATATCCAACGTTGTGACGCCATCATCCGCCATCAAATATGAGTAGTGACGGCCATGTGGCTGTGACCAGGTCCAAGGCCCGTATCTCGGCATAGCTACATGTTCGCGACGTGACGACCAGAAGGCATTGGATAAGGGTAGCAACAGGCCTTAATAGCTTGTGGATGTCAGAGCGGGGCACTCCGGACCCCAGGAAGAGCCTCTTCGCCGAAACGAGATGGCTCATCTTTCTGTGGCGTCTTTGCAGATGCAAGCTTGTGACCGACTCTATATGAATGCTCGACGTGGTCGATGCACCACTAGCGCGCCGTATCGTGAAAAGGGTGGGCTGGGTGGGGCAAGCTACGGCGGGGGACGCGTCTTCGCGTAATCGCCGTTGACGCCTGGGTGGCAGGTCCACCGCAGCCTCTAGTCAACCATCACAACTCTGTTGCGCTGCTTCCCTAATCAGGCATCATTGAAAGATACTACGAATCCTAAGATCTGTTACTGAGCGCGTCGATTCTCACATGTCACACCTTGTTAGAGATTCTACTTTGCGCTGAGCGCACGGCCGTTATGCAGGCTCCTTCCAGTGTTGTCGAGAAATCAACGGTACACCAATGCATCGTGGAAGGGGCAGGGTACACATTGACACCCACAGGCTGAGCCGATGGAATCAAAAAGCTCCGAGCTCATCGCGGAATTCTTCGATGACGAATGTGCTGATCGAGCAAATTATGAGCCACTTGATGATCATGAGATCAGATCTTCCAGCAACGGAATATCAAGAGGGCTCATACCGGACCTTCTTTCACCATGTTTAGTCTGCAAATCCCGGAAAGGAATCCTCAAGAAAGTGCGCTTTGATGAGGCTTGCGGGCCTCATGAGGAGGATAGCATCCCGGACGAGAATGTGCTTGTGCATCCAAGATCGCCCGTCCCATCTGCATCAGTGGGTTTCCACGGCGAAAAGCTAGTTGTAGACGACAATGGTTCTCCGAAATCTATCTCCCTCCCATTGCCCGCACCACCGCCGCCTCCGCCTCCACCACCGCCACCACCGTTGGAAGCCCCTCGACCCCCGTCCCTGTTCAATAAGGCTCTTGAAGCAAACAAACATTTGAACGCGGCGGCCTTCCGATTGTATACCAGCTTCATGAACGAACTCTCCGACTTTGTCATCCAGCAAGGAGAAGTAGTCGCAATGCGCCTTGCTGTTCAAGAAAGACGGAAGCAGCTGCATACACTGAGGGAACACGTCTCCAGATGTGATATGCTACTCATCAATTGTATGCGCGAGCAAATGAATGGCAGTCTTTCTGTAAACGAACGCGTTATGCTCAAGTACTTTGAAGCATCGCAGGCGGCAAGAGACGAGATTGGCCCGGTTGAATCGGAATACGAACCTCTTGAGATAATGCTCGGGTCGAAGGAACATCAGCTGGTAGATATGTATTCCAAGATGGAAGAAACCTTCGAGCATTTTTTCAGACTCAACATAACCCCGACCAGTGAGTCGAAAGAGCCGATTAAAATCGAATATGAGGCTTCATCGGCCAGCTCTGTCATCGAGGAAAATGTCACTCCTGGAGGTATCGAGCATCTTCACGGAGCTCTCATTGGAGAAAACGTTGGTATTGGCCAGCATCCGAGCCACGTCAGGGAGTTCAGACCAAGAGTTCAGGAACGCTGGGTGCGTGGAGAGTCTCATAGAAGAAGCGCATCGTTGGGATCAATTGATTTGCCCAAACCTAGCAACACTACTCTCGCAGATGAGGGCGCTTCTTTCGGCGATATGACCGGTACGCTTGGATCTATCGGAGTGTGGATAACAGATAAGATCGATTTGACTGGAACTGGTGCAACACCCCAGAACCAGTATAAGCATGAGAAAGCGGCCTTTGGTAGTAACTATATCGAAATCTCTGGTGCGCTACCGGACTTGACGAACGACTTCCCGGTCAACCCAGGTCTCGACGAAGGAAATCCTCTACTCTTACTCGACGAGAGCAACGAGACAAGAGCTATCCTCAGCGATTATCTCGTCAATTTTGAGAGCACACCCGACCGGGTGAATCGCTGGATGTTACATCACCTCCGCGTCTCGCCTCGCGAGATTTACACGCTTCACAGGCATATCACCAAGCTCACATCAGAGCCAACACTCTGGGCGACGTCAGTGCTCAAGCAATGGCCACACGATATTTTTCGACACAGCGATCCTTTTGACAAGGGCTCGGCCGAGATTGAGGAGAGCGTGTTGAACCCTCAGATCCTCGGCTACCACGGGGCATGTGATCCCGAATGCCGTGATACTCACCCCTGGCCGGATGAGGATGCATGGCTAGAACCGAGGTCGTCCAATTTCTCCACTGTGGAAACTGCCCCAATTCGACCAGCACAGCTCGAACCAGAACACAATTTGCCAACAGTGCACGAGTTTCCATCGGAGCACAACGATGACGACTAACCCAACTCTAATGCCAGCGGTCTGGGTATACTATAAAGGTCTGATAGATGGGTTTGATCCGAGATTCTACTAAGGCGCGAGCATACTAGCAACACGACGATTGGTATCTCGAGAAGCAATGTGAAGCGACAGATCTCTACCTTTTGCCACCATTGATGCACTGGACACGCTTGTTGTTCTTGACCAACAGCTTCTCTCCCATATGTCTTGTCGCGGACTCAGCCGCGGTAGAACTTTCTCTCCAAGGTTGACGATGATTCAGCCACGACATGGATGTATTGAGCCACCACTTGGGGGTACAAACGCATACCCTGGTAATATGCACATGTCCTGCAAGCCTTCCTGCAACTGCATCTGGTCATGAGTCACACATTCTTTGCAGGCATATCTCATGATTTATCTTATCCACCAATCAACAGTCGATATATAGCAGAGCCGCAAGCCTTTCGGCCGCGCTCGTACCAGCACACCAATCTGGAATTGACCCTTTCACCCATGCCACATTCCAGTCTTCATCCCTTTCGCGAGCGACTGCCAGCTGCTAGCCAACCGATCTCAGACTTCTGGTCACTGTACTATCGGCCAGCAGGCTTCGTAGCCCGTTCAGCCGTATCTTCAGCCGTGTCGCGTCGCTCACCGATATGAATGTCTTAGCGCGGGGATGATTGGTCAGTCTGGATGGGCTTATTGCCACGAGAATAGCAACCAATTGATCGTGCGGGGAGACGCAAGTGTCACTGTCAGACCCGTAGTGAGATGGCTGCCTCACTCATCTGTCGCGGAGTATCTCGTTTACCGACGCCATCAGACGTGTGTGGCCTATCGCAGCCAAATAGGCAGATACGTGGTGGTAAGACCTGCCTATGCTCAGTTACCAAGACGCGACGTAGGGCCAATCTGATAATAAGGCAATAAGCGACATTGTGCCCACGTCGCGCGGGGTTATAGGGCAAAACCGGTTATACGGCAGCGCGCGGGTAGCCAAACAGCTGGCGCATGCTGCAGGCTACAGTCACGCGTA
Organism: Alternaria infectoria; assembly: GCF_024043175.1. NCBI lineage: Eukaryota > Fungi > Ascomycota > Dothideomycetes > Pleosporales > Pleosporaceae > Alternaria > Alternaria infectoria. Next base: position 1,397,824 of record NW_026250694.1, on the reverse strand, counting down.
CGATGCTGCGTACATGCCGTTCAGCTTTGCGCTGTGAACAGTATATCTTTCCGGAATGAGTGGGTCGGACGGTATTCCCAGCCCTACAAGCTGCATGCACTCGTTTGGCCTTAACCTTCAGGCAGTCGCTAGGGCGGCGTGTAAGACGGGAGCTAGGCACCCTCTTGCATGCCGCAGTGGGTCAAGTGGGGTCCGGCGGCCCGTTGGAACTCCGGTCGATGGGGCGGTACATGAGGCAGCATCAAGCGATGCCGTGTCGCTCTCTTAATCTTACTCCGCGGTTGAGTTGCTGGGAAAGTGACAAATAGATGTTGACTACCCAACTGCCGTGCCATCTGATTACATATCACGGCCAATAGTAGTCGCATGTCAATCCCGAAGCTCATGCTCACATACGATACCTATCCATACGCCATTGGCGAGCTTTTGCAACTCCTTCCAAATTGAGCGTACCGCGCGGTTGGCGATTATCGGTAACAGATGCTGTGCATCCGTGGCACCCCGCCGGGTTCGTAACACCGGCAGTTGTCTTTCTATCGGGCCGAAAGAACTACGGTAGCCTTACTTTCGGGCTCCGATGTGCTGACACCGGGTCAGCAAGGCATCCACTCCCACGTAAGTATGCGTCCTGCTGATCATCTCCACCGTCGGAGACATATAGCTGAGCCCGACAATTCGGTCGGCCTGAGTACCAACTCGCATGAAGCTTGCAACTGGTGGATTGACCCACCACTTTCCTCTTTCAGCTCATCGACGTGGGCGAACTGGCGTTTCATGAGGTCTCGGGTTGACTAACATGACATGCAGATGAACCAGTAGATGTATTGAGATACCGGATAGATGAAGGAATAACCAATCGCGAACCCCCAGCGAAGCCAGCAATCCTCCCGAAAGCGATATCTGCATGCTCGAAATGTGCTCTCGTAATCGCAAGTTGTTAAAGTATACAGTATTAGAACAATTCCTGGTAATATGTAATTACAAGAAGATGAAAGGTAAGACTAACCGAGCAACACTGCTGACATCTGTCGGAACAGGGGTCGATGGACGAGTTACACCACTGACTGCTTGCGTGCATGAACTCCTGGACGGTGCATTGCGATTGTTGGAGTGCTTTTACTTCTCTTGTTCTTAGATCCACGGAGCCAGCCAAGCCAGCTGTTCGAACTCTTTCGTCTCCCTGATGTTGGTTGAGCATCAGACGTAATCGTGCTCTCGACAAAGTGCGGCGGCGCCCCAATATCAGGAGTAGGTGCTATAGGTAAATGCACACGAGGGCTTGGTGAGGTGGTCCTGGTCTCACTACCCAAAGTTGGCTGGACGCGTATGGGTTTTGCAACATCCGAGGCGGTGGGAATTGGCGGATGAGCATCAGTAGGAAGCATTCGCTGTGTTAGATCGCCATGCTCATAGTTTTTCGAAGTCTTTGTAATGATTTCCTCAAGACCCCGTGGTATTTGCGCTGGAAGTTGCGTACGAACACCGAGACTATGCCTGACGGCTATCGCACAGCTACGATGATGCTCCATATCTGTGCCTTGGACGCTGTCTTTCCGTTTAGCCGCATCGCTGTACTCAGGAGGACAAGTACACCGGATTTTTTCGGCGACATCATCCACCGGAATGCCACTTTCAGTTGTTCGCTGCCGTATATCCGGATATAGCCCATTGGAAGATACTATCGGGCAGCCCGTCTTTCTTCCCGTATCATCCAACCGATGACGCTGTGACAGCGGTAGTGACGGAGATGATATCGACAAAGCATCCCGGTCATCTTCTTTTGGCATCTCGCGTAGCTCGGAGCCTTCTGTACTGCCATTTGTTCGATCGCAAGGGTGCATCTCTTTTGGGTGTCGTGATCGCAACTCAAGAGAAGCAGGTGCGCTCTCCACAACGTCTCCATCGCGACAAGACACAGGTTCGTGGCTCGTTCCGATGGTAGAGGTCTCACAACGCTCGTTCCTACCCGCGACCTCGTCGACGCTATCGTTGCTCCAGAACCGTGTTGCCCGCGCCTTCCAATCTTCATCGGTTGAACTGGCGACTTCACGATCCTCCAGTGCGTTCAGATAGATGCACTTCTGTACAGCGCTGGCTTTAAGATATGTGAGAGACCACTCCCGAATCTTCTCTTTCGTTGTAGGATCATCTTTGATCGAATGGATAGCACTCTCGGTCTGTGTTCGTCGCATCGATGCTGAACATGGTGGTGTAGCTGTGAGGTCATACATTGGATCGGAATTCCGTCTTGCCAAAGGCCAAGCCGGTACTTCTCGGATTCCAGACATAGCTGCTACTTTCAGCTGCTGAGCGCTAGCTTCACAAGCCGAGAGTTCTTTTAGAATCTGGAAGTAATCGCTATTGGGAGCTGCGGGATCAATATCAGCAGTTTCGACTCCATCAGCAAATAGCACTCCCCCTCCCTCTTGCCATACGATATCAGATGCCTTGTCGTGCCGAATTCGGTCGAAACCCTTCCGTAATCTTTCTACTTCGGCAAGTTTAGCGAAGTATACTTCACTCGTGGGGATAGGCGTAGCGGTGACGTCCAGAGTAGAGACCACAGAGCGCAAGGACGGCGAATGAGCAGAATAATGGCTTGTATCGAACCACCCTGCTGCATATGCGATGGGACCGGGGGTCGGCGGGGACGACTGCGGCGGTGGTGGATGCGAAGGAAGATCATACGTTTGATCTTGAGAAGCAGCCACACCTTCTGAATCCTCCTGATTGACAATGCTCCAGATATCGAATTGATAGAACCCATTCTCTTGATCCATGAATCTCCATTCAGCCCCGGTAAGGTCGCGTTCAGCTTGCAGGTAATCCTCCTCGATTTCCCCCAGAATATCGCGGGCTTGCACAACAGCATTATAGGCGTCCAGTAGAGTCTCCGGTATCCCATCTTTAGGTTCGTTGATGAAATGTCGTAGTCGGTTCATGAAAACGACTTCAGCGTCTCCAGCGTCAACCCGCTTTAATCGAACATTGCGACTAGCAGTCCGCACCCTCTCACGCGTGATGAGCAGCTGCCTTCGAGCTGAAGCTAACTGATCTTGCGATTCTGACAAGCCCTCCAACCGGGCCTCGACGTTAGGTCGATTTTGCTGGGTTTGTGTAGTATATGTTCTTTCAACCTCGGTCGGAAAGTATTCTTCCATCTCGCGTCGACAATTCCAATGAGGTGTAGGTGGAAGGATGATTCTGCAGTGTTGGTATTACGGGGGATGAAGTCCTCTTTCATGACAGAAATGACAGCGTGATATGGCTCTCAAGGACGACCCTTGCAACATGCTCAGCCTTACCCTTGAGAATTGGCAGGAATAGACACTGGTCAGGTTCCAAGGCCGACCACTCCCCTATAAGACCGTACGTGACAGATAAATGTCCGTGAGAGCCACGGACCAGCAAGCGCGTGTGTCCGTTCGGGTTGTCAAACATGGGAGGAGCTGAAGCCGTCCAGCCGGTAATTGATTTGCGCTCGGGTGTAGTAACACGACAAAGCGAATCAGCTTATGCATGCAGGTTTCCGGCTTATCTAGTAACAATACTTGTGTTCGGGTGATTGGTGCGTGGAGGTACACGCCCCATTCCAGAATATGTGTGGGCCGTGCCGGTTTTGAAAATGCAAAACCGGTCTAGCCGGGAAGTCGCCTTGTTGCGCGTCGAAAGCGTCTCTATACAGTACGCGCCTGCTCGACATCCCAAGGGAAAGCAGATACAGCGCATATGCAGGTTGTTGCGGAGGTGGAGTTGTGCCATCCCAGATTCATGGCGCGCATCACACCCTCTTCTGCTGATCCTTATGAGATAGCAGAGCCGCAATGCTCCCGCTTTCCCAGCTTTTGCGCATATAAGACATACCTTCAGTCTCTGCAAGAGTAAGTAATACCTTGCAGGGATATCGAGCCACCCACATAGGTGTCGCAGGCGAATCTCGAAAGCGACCCCAATTCGATTGTGTATCCAGACAAGTTTGGAGATTCGCCCATTTTGAGCCTCAGTGTACAGAAAGCCCGACATGGCGGACAACAATCCAGGATGGACGTGGAGCGACGAATACCAGAACTACTACTATGTCGTATACGATCAGTACCGTCAGTTATAAAACGTCTCACGCTGATGTCCAGCCGCTGACCGCTCTAGAACGCCCTGTTTACTATTGGCGCCAACAGTCTCAAGCCTACGTCCAACAAGCTGGGTCTCAGGCACTCGACACGCGTCCCAGACACGACTCAGCGATCGAGCAACAAATTCTTGAGCCGCAGATGCCGGAGCCGGGTATGACAAACTAGTCATCTTGCAACAGAGGAGGCACTGACTTGGTCTTCCTAGCTCCACGAGACGTTCGTACGCTACAAGGTTTCATATCAGGCACGCCACAGACTGGGTGGTATGATCGTCTAGACGTTGGTCAGTACATCAACACATTCGCAGGTTTCTTCTAATACCATGCCAGCTTATCGGATGCGGACTGGTCACGAAGCGCGAGAGTTTTTCAAAGTGGGCAAGATTTTTGCCATGCTATACACCGAGACCGCAAGCGACACCTCCTTCCAGCACCCCAACGACGAAGCATACACAGTGATACGGTTTGGGCAAACCGCACACACTAATATTCGCCGCTTCGTTGTTGTAGAAGTGAGGCGGGGTTTCGTGAACGCTTGGTAAGATTCTGTGCAGCTGTCCGAAGTCGTGGCGAAGTGTTGATCCATGTTAGTGGTATCGGTACCTATTCCGGCCGTGGCACTCTCAAGGACGGGTGCAACCCAGCCGAACACACAATCGTGTACTTCTCCGGAACTGATCCTGCATCATGCTACATTCCCGGCGAATATGAAAGCGGCATGACCAAAGAGCCAATCGAGGTTGTGCCAGCTGAACCAAACCTGAGTATCAGGAGGGAGTCTCGCATCCGATTCGGCAAAGTATATCCAATCGAGATGAACGTCAAAGTCAAAGACATTGGCCGAGTCCGCGAAGACCAGATCAGTGCACTGCTCAGCTACTGGCAGCAGGAAAACCACACACCAATTACGCCTGCTCCCTCATCTTCGAACGCCTTCTCTTCGAACAGCTGGTCATCGGGTGGGTTTTCTTCTCAGCGTGTGTAACTGCCTCATGTTGGTATACGAGTGTAGAGCCTGACCCCATTCGATCGGCGAAAGTTTCAGCTACCCTTATGAGATCACGAAACTAACGGCCGAAGTATTCCATATTGGCGTTGACGAGGTCCGGTGCGTTCGCGTACCGTCCTTTTGGCCTTCTCCCCATCACATACGTTATATATGACCAAATTGAATGACTTCTCCTACAAAAGCAGGTGCCTTTCGTGATCTGGTCTGCTAGAGTATGGTGATAGGCCCAGTCGGTACCGTAGTTTTCCTATCGTGAGATGGCGTACGGCGAACGAAGGACTACGAGTGGCGGTGTTCGATCGAAGCGTATGCGGGAGTTTCGCGATTCGGGTGGGTTCGAGGCTGCGGTATCCGGATGTCAATACACACATTCTGCATCCTCTCTCGCTACACGGCGCATGGGCACCGGTGCTTCTTAGAAGATGAAGCGCGATTACTGGAAATCCGATGATCCGTTGAGCGCGACTTTGAAGCCATAGGTCCAGCGGCATCGAGGCGCGGCGCGTAGCTGCCAGGGTCGGAGGCGCAATATCTTGGCCGTGATGGAAAGGAGGTCGGCGTTTGAGACAGGTCGCATTCACGCTGACGATATTAGCAGGGCGCTCGTCAATAGATCGTGGGTGCGCAAGAGTGTTCGAGGGTGGAGGGGTGGAGCGGAAGGCGGCATGGGTCACGCGCCATCTAGTGGGTCCGCACCGCCGCGCCCATCATCCAGATATAGTACGGCATCGACACCAAATATTACAACGTGCCAACCGACATGCAATCTTTACGGCTAACGCGAAGAGAAAGTGCGGATGCATCCAGTGCAATTTGAGACCATAGCATTGAAGGCCGATGCTCACAAACACGTCCATCCGCGCAGTAAAGACTATACCCAATTCTTTCACCTTAGTATGATGCTCGACTTCAGGAATGTTTACATAATGTATGTGCGGATCGGATGAGAGGTACTGAGCAATGGCCACGTGAACACATGTTACCGGCTTCTAGATATTACGATCATTGGAAGGATGGCTCGCCATTGTATTGTATTCCTAAAGCTGGTGGCTGACTTTCGTAGACATAAATAGAGAACCTTCAAGGACGAAATGCCTCACTTCCTCCCCTTGCCCCTCGCATTGAACGTCTTCAAAGGGTCGACCTTGCCATTCCTTCGTACCACTTTCCTGCCCTTGCCCTTGGTATATTGTTTCTTCGCCCTTGGTATGTTCAGGCCGACAAAGCCAACATCCTGCGGCTTCTTCCCTCCTGGTAGGAGGTAATCGGGGATGTGTCGCAAGTGGGGTTGTATTCTCGCGGGATGGTTGAGAGTCTGGTCGTGGCGGAGATGCGCGAGTGCTTCAGGGTTTTCTTCGAACTGTTGCAATGTTAGTATGAACCAGCAGTGAATGATGCGGGTGAACTTACGTATCGCGACAGCTTCTGCGACTTTGCCAGCTCCATGTGGATTTCCTTGATACGTGCCTCGCGGATGGCGATCCTGGTCACCGACTTCAGGGCATCTGCGAACCGGTATCGGAATGGCTCTAATCGTTTCATGTCGAATTGGTAATCCTCCAGCTTTTGGCCCTCTTCTTGATGCTGCTCTACCTTCTTCAGAACCTCTTCATCATGTTCGCATCCAGCAAATGTAGTCGGCTTATGCTTGCGGTATTTCTCCTTCGGGATGATGAACGAAATGGCCGTGCCAGACTTGCCGGCTCGTGCTGTTCGTCCAATTCGATGGAAGTATGATTTGTAGTTCCCGGGGAAGTCGAAGTTGATTATACAGCTGACGTTGAGGAAGTCGATGCCGCGAGAGACGCCGGAGTCGGTCTCCTTGTCCTTTTTCGCTTTCTTCTTTGGTCGCGACTCATCTTGCACGCCAACGACGTCGGTTTCGTCTGAAGCAATGAGGATCTTATAGAGATCTTTGTTGAACTCCTCCACAATGTGTGTTCGGGACGCCAGCGGCAGTTCGGAGTTGAGTACGATCGCCTTGATGCCGAATTGCTCGAGAAAGAGTTTGACGCGGTATGATCGGTCGACGTCGCCAACGAATACGATACTGGGGGGAGAAAGTCAGCGTGAGTCCCCAATGTAGTTCATGCCGGTGCCTTTTACCTCTTTCCATGGACCAGATTGAGTTTCATCATGGCGAAAAGCAAGAGAAATTTGTCGTCCTCTGCCACCTTTAGGACGTATTGCTTGACCTTCTGCGAGTCTTTATCCAGGTCTTGTAGCTTTAGTACAACTGGATCTGTACAGAGCAGGCTGCCGAGTGACTCAACATCAGTTGAGAGGGTGGCTGAAAGGACGATCTTCTGGACACCAACAGGAATCTCCCGGGCGATGTTCTCCATGTCGTCTGCGAACCCGTAACCGTTGATCAGGTCACCCTCGTCTACGACAAGCGTCTTGATGTCGCTGACTGCCATGGCAGAGCTGTTGATGTTTGCCCATGCCCTCGCTGGTGTTGCGACGACGATCTCTGGTTTGTCCGCGAGTGCTGCCTTGATGACGACATCCGATTCCTTGCCAGCGATGTTGCGGACCCGAATCGATTGCCCACAGTGTTGTGAGAGCGATTTCGCGACTGTCGCGATTTGTGAGCAGAGTTCCTTAGTGGGCGCCAGGATGAGCGATTGGCCTTTCTGCTGCAGCGTCTTGTGAAGGATGGGCAACAAGTAGGCTCCCGTCTTTCCGGTACCTGTCCCCGAGCGCGCGAGGACGTCACGTCCCTCTAGTATTAACGGTATGCCTTGAGATTGTACTGCCGTTGGCGATGCCCATTTTAGGTCGCGGATCGCTCTCAGAAGACGGGGCTCGAGTTGTAGTTCGGCGAATGAGGCGACTATAGGGACTGGCTCAGCGGCAGGTTTCGACTTAGAGCTCTTCTTCTTCTTCGGTGTGGCAGCGACTGCAATCGAAGGCGCAGTTGTGGTGGATGTCGCGGGCTCGGGGGAGCTGCGGGGCTCAGATTGCGACTCATCGCTCGATGTCACCTCTGGCACGTCGTGCTCGTTGAGTTTGCGCTTCGCCATCGTGTCGGAATTTGATTCGAATCTACGGAATGTGGTCGCGTCGGTGTTCGTCGAGGTTTGCGCTGCCTGCATCTACCAGTTCTGAACTTTTTTGGCGCTACTGCCGGGCGGCCTTGGCGCGACCCACAGCGGAGGAGCGACTGCTGAACGCTGATGCCCTGCGTCGGTCGCGACTTCCACACACGCGACTAGGACTGAGCGGCAGGCACACGACACTGGTAACACCAAGCAACGAACTGCAGGATCAAATATCCACAAGACTTACGCCGTCATTACACAGAACTACATATTTCTTCTCGTTGATCATCGACTATAGGGATGCGCCTGTTAAGAGCCCAGACACAGAGCATCAACAAGCATCAGCAGGCATCCGTTGCAGCAAGGGCATTCGCGCACGACCTCGCCAGCTCGACTTTATGAACCTCAACCTCCGATCCCGATCAAGCCCTGATTCGTCTTGCAATAGTCGTCGCATGTAGCCTAAAGTTCTTCGTTAATAGGTGCCAGCAAGGAGCATACGAACACTAACCCTAGGCATGCCTCTTCTGCCACCATCCTGCACCATTCTCTCTAGAGCTACAACATACTTGGTGATCTCCTCGTTTCCCAGCTTCTTCAACGCCTGCGAAACAGCATCGATCGTTTCCTGATCAGGTCCTTGATCACTCGTACTCATCAGGTCGATACCCGGGGGCGTTTGGGTGGATTCCACTGCCGTCGAATAGCTCGCGTAGTATGGGACTCTATTCGCGTCGCAGCCCCAAACCAAGATGCTGTATTGGCACGTAGCTCCGACCAAAATTCCAGTCGCTGCAAAGTCCAGCACTGCTGGCAAGTAGGGATGCGGTGTATCGACGCCATATGTTGTAATGATTGTGTCATTGCCTGGGAATTGGAATGAGAAGAGATCGTTCACAAGTCCAGTGGGCTCAGAGGGATCGATCGGTGTCGGGTCGTACTGGACGTTCCGCATCGCAGCATACTGAGGGTTTGACGCGAGAATCATTGACCATGGTTTGAAGTAAAAACCGACAGGTGGTGGTCGCCATGATCTGCCGTGATGGGCATGGTTGGTGGTATTGAACGTTGGAGGTATGCGAACCTGCACGCCTTCCGCACCCACCTTGTGCGGACATCCGTCTGGGGTGGTGTGCGCGATGGCACCGAGTGCAACCACGAGAAGTGTCAAGATGGAAAGCATGATGCTGGTGGAAGTGTATAAACCAAGAAAACGTGCTTAAGTCTTCAGAATATATGCATTTGACATCCGAAGCTCCCGCTGACTGTCTACCTGATTAGGAAAGAGGCCGGGGTAGTTGCTCGTGGTCGTCGTACGAAGCCGAATGGACACGCCAATCGAGCCGTGAGTCGGGTCACTCGCTCCTCACCACGCACAACAAGTACGAGACATTACTTACTCTGTATTCAAAGTCTCCTAATGTGTGCTGAAACATCTTCCTTGGTAATCCTGTTGCAAAGATATGTCGACAACTACCAGCACTAATGCGAAGAGAAGCCTTACCTAGATTTTCAACGCTCATTCCTGGGCAAAAGGCTTTTCCAAGTACGACTGCCTCGTGCAACCGTGAGTAAGCCAAATGAAGAATCAATAACGAGCTGCTTCTCCATAGCGCGACGCCAACATAAACTCCTTGTACATTGAACAACGAACCCTCTCGTAGGTTTCGCAAAACGATCGTCGCAGTCGCAGGGCGCAATGTTTCGATAGAATATCCTCCGTATCATTCTGTTCCGCTGGTTTGGATCAACAATTCTAACCACTCCTATACTATACACCTAAAGATGAGCACTTCGACTCTCTTACAGGTACCATCTGATCTCCCAGCGAGAGCTAGAGTAGATCCATGCTGTCCTCACGAAATTGTTGGAGCGGTAGAATATTGCGGCAGAGAATGGCGGAAAGAGGGCCCGTGGATGCCGGACTCAAAGCTCCAATCGCGCAAACGTGCGCGGACGGCCAGAATGCAGTTGAAGCTCACTCTCGAGACAAACAAGCACGTATGTGTCGAAGGTATCGAGTAACAACAACATTGCGAAGATGCAGGTCGATCATTACCGTGGAGAAAGCCGGGCCACAGGGGTCCTCTGATGCAAGCCGACTTCGGACTCCACCGCCAGCGCGTCCTCATTGGTTACCACACCATCGCTTATCTTCACTCTCCTGTTTACCTCATCGAAACCACCAACCCCAACCTGCCTCCAACATGCCCACCGTCTCCACGCCCAGACACAGCTCTGGCTGCCCAAGCAAAAAGTCACAGATCTCAGCCACTCACAGCTGAGCAAGAAAATTTCCGCTGAGCCATTCGGTCCTGCCCGCCACTACGAGGCAAGCGCGATGCACCTCCGTTGCAAGGCCGTTCGTTATCAGCATAGGCGAGCGATCATGCAACGCCCAGTCGGCTAAGAGCTGAAAGTGCCCTACAACAAGACCTCATTGCTAATATAAGCTTCAAAATTGCGTAGAAGACGAGAGGTTTCTAGTCTTGGCCGTCGTTGCACGTTACCTAGTCTTGACATGCGCCTATCTTCAACCAATCATGTGCCGGCCCGATTGCCAATCGACGAGATGGTTGTGTGCGGTTGAAAGGCTCGAGATAGCAGTCTTGGGACCGAGCTGAAGCCGGGAAACGGTAATCGTGGGGATGCATTGGGGTATAGATACCTCGTCTGCCCCGCTGGGTTGGTACGACAGCCTACGCTTTGAAGCTTGACGTTGAAACAAGCTACATCTCTCGACATGGCTGGCGGCGGTACTCCTGTTGGCCCTTCTGCTTCTCCCCTTGGCCAGGGTTGGGGCTATGGCATCGTGCTTGGTGTTGGCTTTCTCTTCGCCCTTGGCATGGTATGTACACATGAATGCTACAAGCGCAACAATCTGACAACCTAAAGGTCTTCACCACTTGGGTCCTCAAGCGCTACAACAATGAGGTGCAAACTTCAGAGATGTTCTCAACTGCCGGTCGTACTGTCAAGTCTGGTTTGGTAGCTTCAGCAGTAGTGTCTTCGTGGACTTGGGCAGCTACCCTGTTGCAGAGTTCTTCGGTCGCGTTCCGCTACGGTACGTTTCGACACTACATTACAGAAAATCAGAGATCTGATCGTCGTTAGGTGTTTCTGGACCTCTCTGGTATGCCGCTGGTGCTACCGTACAGATCCTGCTCTTTGCAACCGTTGCGATCGAACTTAAGAGGCGAGCCCCTAACGCTCATGTGAGTGAAACAGCTTCTCGCTATCGGCGAAGCTAGAACTGACCACTCCATAGACGTTCCTCGAAGCTGTGCGTGCTCGCTATGGAAAGGCTACGCATTTTGTCTACATCACCTTCGGCCTCTTCACCAACATACTTGTTACAGCCATGTTGTTGACTGGCGGATCTGCCGTCATCAGCTCATTGACCGGTGTGCCTACAGCCGCAGCCTGTTTCCTACTTCCCCTGGGTGTCGTAGTCTACACCATGTTTGGTGGTATCAAGGCCACGTTTCTCACAGATTACGTCCACACCGTTATCCTCCTCATCATCCTTCTTACTTTCGCATTCACGACTTATGCCACTGGTGACCGGCTCGGCTCGCCCAAAGCAGTGTACGATCGTCTGCAGGAGCTTTCGGCAACCACCCCGGTTCCCGGCAACGCTGGCGGAAGCTATCTTACGATGAGAAGCAAAGATGGCGCCATCTTCTTCGTCATCAACATTATTGGAAACTTTGGAACTGTCTTCATGGACAACGGATGTGAGTGTTCCTCTAGACGGAGTGTCATCAGAAATTGACTAGAGGCAGACTACAACAAGGCCATTGCCGCATCCCCAGTTCATGCTCTTCCTGGATACATCATCGGAGGTCTTTCATGGTTCGCTATCCCGGTAAGTTCTCCATTCATGCGCATCTTGAATCACTCCTGATCTCGTTGTCAGTGGCTTTGCGCAACCACTATGGGCCTCGCCGCTCTGGCCCTGCAGAGCACGGAATACTTCCCTACCTATCCCAATGGCATGGATGAAGCCTCAATCAGCGCGGGCCTCACTCTTCCGTATGCTGCTGTGGCGCTCCTCGGATCTGGCGGTGCAGTGGCTACTCTACTGGTCGTGTTCATGGCCGTCACTTCGGCTTTCTCGGCGCAGCTCATTGCCGTCTCCAGCATCTTGACATACGATATCTACGCGACCTACATCAACCCCAGCGCGAGTGGCCGACGTCTCGTCTACACTTCACACGTCTGCGTATGTGGATTTGGACTTGTCATGGCTGCATTCTCAACCGGCCTCTGGTACGCAGGTATCAGCATGGGCTGGCTGTACGTCTTCATGGGCGTAATCATCTCGTCTGCGGTGCTTCCAGCAACCCTCACGTTGATGTGGAAGGGTCAGAACAAATGGGCGGCTACTTTGTCGCCAGTGTTGGGTCTTTGCTGCAGCATCACCGCCTGGCTCGTCACCACCTCCAAGCTGAACGACGGCGTGATCACTGTCGCTACTTCTGGCGCCAACAACCCAATGTTGGCTGGTAACGTTGTCGCACTACTTTCACCCGTCATCTTCATCCCGGTCCTGACCCTGATCTTCGGAGTTGACAACTACGACTGGGTGTCAATGAAGAATATTCGCCTTGTGGACGATTCGGATGTCACAGCAGCTGCGCACATGGATATCGAAGCCGTGCACGGCCGCCATGCTGCCCTCTCCCCAGAAGCCGAAGCCGCCGAACAAGCCAAGCTGTTCCGCGCCTCCAAGATTGCAAAGATCACCACCGCTACGCTGACACTCGTTCTTCTCGTACTTTGGCCAATGCCTCTATATGGTTCCGGCTACATCTTCAGTCAGTCGTTCTTCTCAGGATGGGTCATCGTTGGCATCATCTGGCTGATGTGCAGTACTATGGCTGTTGGTGTATATCCTCTGTGGGAAGGCCGTGAGAGTTTAGCCAGGAACTTCGGTGGTATGTGGCGCGACATCACTGGCAAGGGCCGTCGTCGCGGGGATCATGTTGAGGTGGTGGAAGGTGAGAAGACAGCTGCGTCAGGAACGCAAACACCTAAGGAGGCTGATGCGAAGGCGTTGGAAGAGAAGTCGTAGATGAAGTTGGCAGTCACCCACACATACGGTGGAGCCTTCATTAGAGTGCCCTATACCTCGCGCAAGAATGGAATGTTCTCTGGAGAGCACAGATTGTCCATGTAATGCTGATTAGTAGCAGCTGTTCCAGGCCGCAACAGGCGAGCGCCCCGCTCGGTGCTTTCCTCGGCCATCTCCTGAACTCTTGCACATCACCGCGAGCATCGACCCGGTTGCTGGTACCTCGTGATATTGATTACAACTCTGTCTAACGCTCTCAAGACGCGTTCGGTGCTTCTTCGCCCAATGTTTTGGCAGTTGACCACGTTTTGCAGGGAGCCTCACCCGTGTCACCACGAACGCCATCCCAAATCCAGGATGCACGCGCGGGCGAACACCGCCTCAAGAACGCGCTACTGGACAACGAAGAAGCGCGATTGCAGGAAGTTCCGGAATAATGTTCTTGTCGATCAAATTGTCCGGGGTTGCTCCAGGTACCCCGCGACCCCAGTGCTTACCCGGTAATAACTTCGGGGCATCTCCGCCGAGAGGCACGTTAGCTTTCTTCGAGCGACGTGTATGCTTGCAGCGGTATATAATGGTCAGAACTACTATGACTTCAAATTTATCCTCGCCAAGTACACTCGCGCATCGCTGTAATCATCATGAGCGCCCTCAAGTTCCTCGGCCTTGCTGCGCTTGCTGCAGCGGCTCCAGTGGAGGAGCGCGCAAAGAAGCCCAAGAGCTTTTTGAAAGAGCTTGGAAACTCGACTTGGATTATCGGCAATGAGATCTGGAATGTTACGCAGAATCGCCAGTATGCCGATAAGCTGTGGTACAAGGGAAAGGATCGTGTTGGAGATGCTGTTGGGCACTATGTTAGTTACAGTATGTGTGAAAAGGTGCTGCGGCAACGGAGTCACAACACAGCTAACAACCTGTAGACGGTGCGGCATCTGATTTGAACTGGACATCCGCCGCGATTGTGGACTCGGATACCGATTACATCAACGTCAAGTTTACGGCGAAGGAGGGTGACTTCCATTGGGTGATCTACGATGACCTTCCAGGCGCATACCAGTACTTTGTCAACCACGACTTGCCTACGCTGGGCGAGTTCCGTACTTTGTGGCGTCTCGACAACACCTCGTTTCCACGTGGTCACAACAACGTCAAAGATGGTGTGCTTCCCGCGTTAGAAGAATACCGTCAAGCTACAAACGTTCAGGATGAAACCTGGCAAAAGGCTGACGGGTCATTCTTGACAAAGTATGACTGGAGTGGGTTTGTTCGAGACCAAGAATACTACGGTGTTTATGGAGACGAAGTGGGGAGTTGGTACCTCAATCCTGGGAAGGACTACTACAACGGCGATCATCTCAAGCAGGAGCTCATGGTATGTTCGATCCGGTCGCCTCGCTGGTATGCGGTTTGATACTAACCTCTCAAAGGTCCATCGCGAGTCCCAGACGGGCGATGCAGTCCAGCTGAACATGATTCACGGCACACATTACCAGGCCATTGCGCGCGATTCGTTTGCTGATGGCAAAATCTGGGGGCCATGGCTCTGGTACCTCAATGACGGTAGCAAAGACGACGCCGCAGCCCGCTGGGAGAAAGAGGAAGCAGCTTGGCCGTATAAGTGGTTTGACAACAAGCCCTACCAGTCTCGCGGCAAGATGCAAGGCAAGCTCCTCTTGAGCGACGGCCGCCCAGCTGCTGGCGCTGCCGTCTTCCTTGGAGACAACCGCAACACCACAGTGTCCACGCTCGACCAAGGCCAAAACTACTACTACACCACCTACGCCGATGAGGACGGCAAGTTCGACATCCACGACATCCGTACCGGCACCTACGCGCTCTATGCTTGGGGCAACGGCGGCGCAATCGGCGACGTCACAACAAACTTTACCCAAAACGACGTCGAGATCCGCGAGGGCAAGAACACAAACCTCAAGGAGATGACATGGAAGGTCACCGACAGCGCGAAGCGCATCTTCCAAATCGGCGACTTCGACCGCACAAGCGATGGCTTCAAGCTCGCCGATCCAGCCCACCCCTTCGAACACGCCCGTATCTCCAAGTGCCCAGCAAACCTGACCTACACCGTCGGTACCAGCACCCCTCTCGACTGGTGTTTCGGTCAATCTGCCCTTGGCACCTGGTCTGTTCTCTTCCCTTCCAAGAGCACCTCCGCCGCTAAGTTGACGGTCTCGCTGGCGGGCTTCTCTCAGGGCTCGAGCTGCGATATCCTGCTCAACGACGTCAAGGTGGGTAACATCACTAGCGCCAGTCTTTTGAATAGTCAGGATACGTATCGTGGTGCGACACGGGCGGGCGAGTGGAGATTGCTCGAGTTTCCGATCGCGGAAGGCGCGTTGAAGGGGGAGGGAAGTAACCGTCTGGACATCAAGGTTACTAGGACGACGCAATGGAGAGGGTGGCTTTGGGATAGCTTGGTTCTAGATGAGATGTAGAAAGAATAGTAATGTCATTCGATGTGCACAATATGTTCTCAGCATTGCAAGCTCAACGTGGTTGCCGGGTAGGTGACTTGCTCAGGTTAGCGCCACCCTGAATGTAAACGTCATTTTGCCCAGCTCACTCAGGAGGTATCGCAACCCCGTCTCGCCTACCCGCTGCCCTGTGCCAGCAGCAACGCACTTCTGGGCTTCGCATTCGAGCCTTGAGCCTTATCGCGAGCGAATCTGAGTCTGCGTATCAAGGGGAGGGTAAGCAAGAGTCGGTGGTTTGCGAGTGTTCGTCTTGAGTAATCGGCAGCAACGCAGTCCTGGAAGCCGCTATCGAATGCTGGGTTCAGTATCGAGGAATGATGGTACTAATGTATACTTTCAGCACTGAAGAATAAGCGATTCTGCGCATTGCCTCAGAGTCATTCCAACCGGCCCGTACGTCAAGATGCAGCTTCATTACTCTATTCATCCTTCTCCTTCTCCTTCCTCGAGACCCGCCGTAAAGGCGAATGACTCAATGAAAAAGATACTGCGAGTTGAATCGCAGTATGGACATGCCCAATGAATACGACTTGCGCCGCATTGCTTGCCACTTGATCTTGGAAGTGCGAGCACTCTCGACACTTGCCTAAGGTGAGATGTTGAGATCTCGTCCGGCCCTCGAGACATCCGTGAAGATGCTTCGCGGTCGGGACTTTTCTACGCTCGGTGAAGACGATACCAAAGGGGTGCTAAGGTGGGATGGGGTACGTACCTGATGTTCATCCTCCGGGCCCCACGAGTAATAGTCCTGAGTCTGGGTATGTATCTCTACGCGAGTCGAGACCTTGGCAGAGAACCGACCTCTTCGGGTATTGGGTCTGCACTGGACTAACATCGTGCAAAAGACCGACCTCAGGACAATGGCGGTGTTGCTGTCACTACGTTGGCCTGCACAACGATAGCACAAACATCCACCAAGTTTACCTATGGTGACATAGGATTTTCCACCGGCGGAGGCGTACGACCACCGATGGTTGGCGGTCTTGGAGAGTCCAAAAAGTGGCACATGGGCCCCTCTCCAAGTGCCGTGGTTCGAGAAACAGAAGAAAAGCTTAGGCTTTTTACGACCGCCGCTGATCTCTTGTCTCTTTGTCGTCGATATGGGAGCCAGCCACCTGCATGTCATGTATCGTGGGTCATTTGACCTATCAGAAGTTCCGCAAGTCTTCTTATCGCAGATATCTTCCGCACACGTTTCCCTGAGAAGGGTAACACCGGCGGCGGGTACACGTGGTATGGAATCGAACCACCATTGTTGTGACCTGAAACAGGACCACGAAGAAGGCAGCCGCGGTTGCTGATCCTGTCTATCCAACGATTGTACCTGACATACGAGCAGTGACTGTCCATAACTGAACCTGACGACAGACCCACTATCTGCCAGAGCGTCTCACCTCAGTGGTGGTAAGCCGTCGGGGCCAGCGGTAGTGGACTTGCGAACCTACTATAGCCCCAATCTATGCGGTCAAAGAGGCCATCACTCTCTTTGACTTAGCATAGACCCTGCCGAACCCGAATCCATAAAGGCTAAGGGCCAGCCAACTGTAGCGTAAACCACAGCCTATAATACTACAGCCGTTGTTGGGGTCCAGCAAACCTGTCGGGTTCACTCAGCCGCGTTCGTCTGTCGACTTGTACTCTCGGTTCCGTGAAAGTTGTGCGCATGCGAGGGCACCAGAACCCGGCGATCTGTAAGTATCAAGTCAGCTGGATATCACAGGGTTGACGCGACATCTCCAGAACGTACCTTCATAAAGAAGATCGAAGGTTGAGAGTTACAGTCGATCAGCGGCAGCGGCCGGCGCAGGCTAGAACGCCGAAGGTTGCGAGTCGCACGCATCTTGCGGATGTGAGTGCGACTGAAGAGGAAGAAAAGTAAACAAAGTGGAAGGTGTTATTCGAAAGGACGTGGAGGGGCGCTAGACTGGCGCTTGGACCAGCCGAAGCTCTGATTACGGTCGCAAAAGATAGTGAATGGTGAATTTGCGTGGTCACACAGCCCAAGTCTTCCCTGCGTGGTTTAGGCTACAGGCTCACGTTCAAAGAAATATGGCGTGTCAGGCAGGATGCAAGAGGAACTAGAATGGGGGGAGATTCGAACGCATCGGAGCCATCCGGCTTTCCAGTACGAGACTAAGACGTGTATAAGCGCCCCATCGTGAATCTGAACGTCGACAGACTATAGGCAGTCACATGGGTTTGGGCCGACTCCAGACCTTCATTTCGATACCACTACGTCACTGCAAACGCGATAGGCTCCCGTTACAGCACCGCAAAGAGCACTGTCCTCGTCCCACAACTACTCTTTAGCGCCTCCTCCGATTGATACCACACGATCGTTTTACCATTGCTCCTCTCTAATCATACCCAATTCCCAATACCCAACTCTTCCTCGTAAGTCTTTTTGTAACCACGAAGTGAAGCCATGAACCTGACATACAGATAGAAGTGAACGAGATGTCCTCATCAGGATATGACCTAGGACCTGCGGTGAATGGTGGTCAAGGCGATGAAACCTCCAACCTGGGGGATACCACAGCAACCGTGATGGCTCGTCTCGATGTCGCCCTCAAGGACATGCCGGGAGTCACGACTCTGGACAAGTTGAACACTCTTATGAGCAAGGTCGCTGCCGCCAAGGAACTGCTGGGGGGCTTGGAGCCAGACGTACTACTTCAAGCTCGCAGCAAGGTCGATGAACCCGACCGCGAGTTGTCCATGAGCCCGGCCCTGGTAAAGGCTTACGAGCATGTCTCCAAGAACACACAGGGTACGTTGACCAGATCGAAGAAGATACAAACTCTAATGTCTACAACAGACGCACCCGAGGATGAGTTCGAGGCTGCCATGATGGCTGCGCTTGAGGGTGGCAAGGAATCTGAGACAACCCAAGAGGGTACACATCCACAAGAGCCACCTCTTCAAGACACCCATCGTATCTTGCAGCCACCACGAGTCCGGTATGTTTTTCTGTCAGTAGCCTGATGGGCGAAAGTAGCCATTAACGTCAGTACAGACCTCACGAGAACACCGGCCGCCAGTCCAACCCGGCAGAGCAGGAAGCTACCTCGGAAACCCCTACTCCTGAGTCCATTCCTCGTCCCAAGCAGATACCAAGATGGAAAACAAGGTGCACAAAGGAAGAGAGGCACAACCTTGATCCCGCTAGTAATCTCCCTTGTCCTCGCAAAGCGTGTAACTTCCTCCACGACGACCAACATGCGTACATGGTCGAGGGCCTGTATCAAAAGGACGTGAGCACCGGAAAGATCCAAGCATGGGGTCTGAAGCCCTATACCAGCCGCGCCGGGCACAACATGGGCTTAGAGAAGGTGGGCAAGAACGACCAGAACTTCGATGCATTCTTCAAGAAGTTGAAGAATAAGGACAAGGCAACCGAGACGAAAGCCAAGGAAGAATACGCCCAAAAGAAGAAGAAAACGTCTACTCTGGAGGTCAAGACTGCTCCTGATGCTGCACACAAGTCCACCAAGGCTGCCACGGACGCTGAGGCTACTGCGAAGGCACCGCCCAAGAAGCGTAAGGTCGCGGCTACCACAGGAGCGAAGGGCACTGCGGAGCAACCAGCGAAGAAGAGCAAGGGTGGCGAGGCTGACCGCTAGATGTATCCATGGCGCTCTTCTGGAGTATGTCTGGTCGCCTGCCCTGCAAGGACCTAACGATTTTCATGACCTGGGTTTGAAGATTTAGTACATCACAGGAGCCAAGATAAGGGATATCAGTATGAGTAACTCAATGAATTCCTGTATGTCCATACTCCCAGCGCAATGCAAATGTCTTTCCAGTCCCTACCATACCATGCCATGCCATACCTAACCTGATGCACCACCCTAGCCGCTATGGGAACGAACAAAGGTCCAATCGGAACCAAAAGTAAAGGGCTAAATTATGGATACATAGAAGAGAGATCAAAGGAATGTATTTGGACTGGCAAGGCGCAATCCACCTCCAAGCTAAAACCAGAAAAGCGCTGAAAGTCGCTGGGGACGGAGGCTGGGTCCTCCAAAAGCTGGGCAATGCAGAAGAAGAAAACGTCATGATACAAACACCATCGCTGAAGCGCAAGGTCAAGGAAGGGCGCTCAAAATCACTCGCTGTGAGAGCATGCGAACAGCCGGTTCGGAGGAGGCGGTGTGTGGTGGTTTGCAGATCGAAAAAGGAATTCGTGAACGGCTGTGGAGCCGAAAGAAAAAGGCAACGCGTGTGCTGATTTCGCAATTGCCGGGACGGGACAAGTCTATTGTGTCGTGAACTCGTTTTTAGTGGGTATCAGTTTCTTTTGGGCGATATTGCTGGGGCCACACGGTTGTGCTAGCCCCTCTGGTTCGGGCAATGTTGTGATACAGGATAGGACATGCTATAGGAGACTCCAGAACGGTAGGGCTCTGCGGTCGTAACGTCCCCAAGGCTTTGTTGATACAGGTAATGGATTCCTCCTCTTTTCTATTTTCTCTGCAAAGTCGAGCTTCTTCTTGCGCTCGATATCCGGGTCGTAGTAATGGGTTGCCGTGACAGGGACTTTGAACTCTTGCGTGCTGAGGGGCAGTGTGTACTTGAAGTTGCCTCGCACGATTAATTCGAAGGGATACTGCAGGACTTCTTCCCAACGTTCGCTGCCACCAGCTTCGGTCTTGTTCCCTGGGTGCGAAAGTCGGAGCTCACCAATAGATTCGGCGCGGTGCCGCTGGAAAAAGGAACCTTCAAAGTTTAATGGCGAATCGAAGTGGGCGATGCGGCCTAGCAACATGGTCCGTGGTTCGCCCTCGATAGGATCGGTTCCCTCGTCTACACCGGTAATCGAGATATCTGGAACTGCGTCTTCCTCGATCGGTCTCCAATCTTCTACATTGTCATGTGGGCCATTCCCGTGCTCGCGCCACCAACTGTCCGACCCGACATGCTTACTCTTAGCAAACAGCGAAATGTCCATGTCGGATACAGTGACCCCGATAATGTTGGGATTGACAGCGTTGACTATGAGATCCAGCATAATCTCTTCTTGACTTGCAACGACGTTCTGAATGTCTCGCACCACAAGGCTAGTGAGCGGTTTCGTTGTTGCAAAGACAAGCCCAACAGCGCAGAATACGACGACGAGCAGCAGGATCGACAGAACCAGGCAGCCAGCGAACCGCCGACACCACCCACCATCACGGTGATGCCGGCGCTCTAGTTGGCGAATAGTGGCAGTGTTGCGCTGGCGAGGCGTGCGGGCCCGTGGGCTCCGCCCAGACTGGATCAGAGGTGTGCGCTCATCATCGGCGATGTTTTCGGCGTCGATATCGTATGCTGCAGAGAATTCCCCACTTTTCTTGCTGCCGTTGCTGTGACCATTGCCAACATTGAAAGTATGGAAGCGAGGGCTGTTCGGTTGCGACGCGTGTCTGGAGGACGGGCCACGTGCGCGCGAAGATTGCGGTACCGAGTTGTCGCTGTCCATGGTGATGTGGCTGAGCGCGCCCCGACCCTGGCCATGTCTTCCAATGTGGTGATGGTGGCTACCTCCGCCCGCTCGTCCGGAGCCGATGCGGACAGTACCTTCGCCGCGGTCATCGCCATCAATGCTCGCGTTGGTGTATGGGTTCGTGAATTTGATGCTGCTCTTCTTGCTTGGATGCTTGTGCGTGTCGCGGATCTGGAGTCGTGGGTCTGTGAGGCTGGCTAACGACGTCATGCTTGGCGTTCGCGAGTGGTGCTGGCGGCTGCGAGTTGGCTGCTCGGGAGGATTCGATTCGTAGATAAAGGTAGCGTCCGAGTCAGACGAGTCGGCCTCGTCGACGGCGCTGGCCACCTTTTGTTCGAATACATCTGCCTTGGATGACGCTGTACGATAACTTGAGTCAGTGCTTGAATAAAAATAGCTGAGATGGGGAGGGCGGGGAGGAGCCATGCTCAACGCTGGACTTGGGGGTGACAAGGTCAACAAAGACGGCCGGTCGTCATATGAGCGGTATGAGACGGGGCTGCCGAAGGACGGGTGCACGCCGGAGCGAGAGCCGTACTCCGGCCGACGTGGAATGTAATAGTGGTACGAGATGTGTTGCAACCTACCAGTGCCTGCATTGATGGATGCGGCCTTCCGTTTGGGGGCCTTCTTCTGGGTCTTGGGACGAATTGTCTCATTACTGGGCTTGAGCCGTATGCCGCCGTCGACGCGACCTGAGGCGGATCTGTCTTGGTTTACAATTGACGGCTGCGCGACAGAGGGCACGGTCTCGGTTTCGACCGTCATGTTGCGGAGGGGCGGGTCTCGCGATCGCGTCGACATTGAGGACAGGGAGGGCTTGGCCGAGACGGTGTGCGGACGATGAGTGTAGGCGGAGCGCTGTTCCTGCATCTTGCCCTTCTTGGCGCTCTTGGTCGCGCTGTCGCTCCCGCTCTCAGTGTGCTTGGACGTGTCGTGCTTGGTGCTGAGGTCTTCGGTGACTTTGGACGAATTGACGTCATTTCGGTCCTGGTCAGTTCTGTGGGAAGTCGCTGGGGGAACAAAGCTAAGAGCGAGGTTAACAAAGTTTGCGGATGGCAGCGGAAATTGGCTCCGTCGATAGTCTAACGTGCGTCGCGATGACAAACAGTGGGGCCGTTGCGGGGAAAGCGTACCTTTGCGGCTCTAGACCATCAAATCCGGGTGTGGCAGGCAAGCTAGATTCTTGCACCGTTGCCAGCTTGGGAGCCGCGCCGCCGGAACTGCGCGAGGGCGCCTTGATGGTTTGCTGAGGCTGTGTCTGTGGCTGGGCTGGTGGCTCGTCGACGTCGCTCACGGGCACGTCTTCTCTCACTGGGAAGCGAGAGACTGAGGCTGGGGACGAGCTCTGGACGACGATAGCGGGCGTCGACTGGGCCTCGGGCTTCCTGATCTGCGAACGCAGCGAGTTGGTGCGCGAACGAGAGCGGCCGTCATCGCCCGGCGGTGGTGACTTGAGGCGCGGTGAGAGGGGCCAATGGGGAGTCGTGTCGCCCGAGTTCGGTTTTGACGATGGCTTGGAAGCGCGTGTGGCTCGCACCGTGTCGGTCGACGATGTTGGGGTGAGCTCCGGTATGCTGGTGGAGGACAGAGCACGCTGCACCCCCGGGGCGACAGCAGAGTTGGACAGACTGGAGCCGCGGCTGGGACTCGCATCGGCGCTGCTCTTGCGTGAGCGGAAGCCCGGCCTCGCACTGGCGCCGGAGGGCGTGGCACTGCGGTGGTGAGGGCCTGCGGGCGAGGCTTCGCGCGACGAGCGCGGCGAGGGCGAGCCGTTGACGCTGAAGGGCGGGCGCTGGGCAGCCAGCGGGTGTTGACGCATGGGAGCCGACATGTCTGGGGCGGTGGTGCTGCTCGTGGGGTCGTCGCGGGCAGGCGTTGACGTAGTGGGCTCTGCACTCTCTGCCACGCCGGTCAAGGACTGGAAGCCGTCGAGGTCGTCGGCAGTGGATGCAGTCGGAGGCATCATCATGGACGTGCTTTTGCTTCAATGGGCCGCAGCACTCGTGGCATCCTGCGCGGGCTCCGGCGCGTCTTCGCTGGTTGGGGCCTGGACAGCAGGCAGGTCCGGGTGCGAATGGGCGGTAAGTAGATGAGGCTGCTGTAATGAGTACGCGGCGTGCGGCCGTTGGACAGGGCCTGGCGCGGGGAGTGAGCTGTCGCTGTCGGTACAGGGGGGCTGTGGCGCGCAGACAGCGTGGGCATTTGAACGCGCTGCAGTCGACGATGGACGAGGTTTAACGTTGTGAAGACTGGCACGCTCAAAGCTGCCTGGTTGCATCCGGCCAGCCCTGGACGGGAACGCTGACGCACCCGAGGCGCATTTCAGGCACGAACCGACGCCTGCCAGCGCATCGCACAAAGACCTGCTATCTCCCGAACACGACGAATCGCTCTCTCATCGCATCGTCAGCTGCGGCCTGCCGTCTTATGGAGTGGCTTCAACTTTCTCCACGCCCTGCACACCTTGTCTTGTGATAACGATTGATCGCCAGCTGCGCTAGCTTCCCTCTGGGGGTTTGCGCACCACGCCTACATGCCCGGCATGTCGGCACTCGTGCAGAAGCAATTCTCATGCACATCCTGCAAATCGCAAGTGAACACCCCACGGACTTCATCCCACATGCTCATGAGCAGGTTATTGTCTGCCGCGTCGACGCTTGAGGGTCGGCACGGTCTCACCTCAGACGGGTGCAGTCACTCAGTCATCGCACTGGTAGTCTGCTGCAGCTTTCCTAATTCACTGTGCATCATAGCCCTTTAGCCGGTCGAAACATCACTGAGACGCCGTGACAACGGGAGCGCATTGCCAGAACTGTAATAACGTAGGGGCGCAGTACTGTCCAATGTAACGTGACGGACGGCTCTCGATCACGGTTCGATCTTGACGTCGCGCCAGCCCTCGCAATCGACTGACATCTCTTACGTCGACTACACCAGCAGCAGACACCTAGCAGCTCCTTCACAAACTCACACAGAGTCACCAAGGTAGAAAAGGGACAAAGACACGTGGCAGCGATGCAATTTCAAAACCGCGCCTCCAGTAAACAACACGTTGCGCTCCTTCTATATCGTCCAAGATCCGAGCTTCGCCCGGACTTCCAATGCCCCGAACCTCCGCTGATAAGATTATCTCTGCATCTAATCAGATCGAATTTTCCGCGCTAGCACCTTCACGAACACCACCACTCCACTTTACGCATCCTCAATACCACTTCAAGTATCGATGTTCCGCGACCAAGCACTGCCAAGTACTTGAAACCGCCTTGGTAGCCTTGTCATAGGTGCGAAATGTAGAAGGCGGTTCCAGTGTCCTGGTCCTGGAGGGTCGGCAGTGGCCTGTGGTGGCCTCAAGACTGCGGCTCTGTGGATTTATACGAGTGGTGAACGGGAAGAATAGGGTTCTGGATGTTCGAGAAAGTATAAGAACGCATTGTAAGACACAGTGATTGGGCGTAGTAGGCCTCTTCGCTGATCCTTTCTTCTCATTTCTGGTCGGACTGCGCCATCGCTTCGGTGTCAGACAGCATGCAGTTCCTCTCTCATCCCAAGAACCAGGCTACCGACTCTGTCGAGCCCGCCGATATGTCTCATCCAGCGGCCGATACAGAGAAAGGCGTACACACCGATGCGTCTCACGACAAGGCTACCGATCAAGAAAGTCTCTCCAGCAACGCCCAAGCCGGTGTCAAAGCCGTCGAGGCGGCGGCAACAGTATGGACGAAATACCATCTCATCGGCGCCTATGTCATGTCGGTCTCGCTCTTCTATCTCCATACCTCTGCTAACATCTGCACAGCATCTGGTGGATCTACTTTGTCACCGCCCTTCAAGAAGTCGTCATTCGCGCCATGAACCCATACGTGACCAGCGCCTTCCGTCTCCACTCCCTTACAGCCGCTACAGGAATCATGTCCTCCATCATCGGCGGGTTGTCTAAGATCCCCCTAGCCAAGCTACTGGATATGTGGGGACGGCCCCAAGGACTCTTGCTCTCGCTGTGCGTGTGGATGGTGGGATACATTATGATGGCTTCGTGTAAGAACGTGGAGACATATGCTGCGGCTCAGGTGTTTTCTTCTACTGGGTAAGCGCTCTTCACCTCTTGCCAGGTAAGGTTGAAAGGCGTATCGCTAACGAGATGTCAGATCACAAGCAGTCTCCTACATCCTGACCGTCTTCATCGCCGACACCTCGACCCTCAAGAACCGCGCTCTCATGCTCTCCTTCGCAACCTCGCCCTATATAATCACAACCTGGATCGGCGGTCCCGTTGCACAATCCGTCCTCTCTGGGCCTGGCTGGCGCTGGGCCTTCGGCATCTTCACCATCATCATACCCGTCGTCGTCACACCCCTCGCTGCCTTGGTTCTCTTCAACGACAGAAAAGCGCGGAAGCAAGGATTACTCGAGCCACGCCGCATCGACTGGAGCGCTGCCGCCATCAAGAAGTTTTGCGTCGACATTGATGCTGTTGGTATCTTGATACTGGTAGCAGGCATGGCGCTGTTCTTGCTGCCGTTCAGCTTGTACAGCTACCAAGCGGAGAAGTGGAAAAGTCCTATGATTATCGGAATGATAGTCGCTGGTTTCATTCTCCTCATCGCATTCCCCATCTGGGAAAGGTTCTTCGCACCTGTCACGTTCATCCCGTACAAACTGCTCCTGGACCGCACCGTATTCCTCGCCGGCATCATGTTCGTCTTCGTCTATTTCAACAGCGCGGTTTGGGGTAGCTACTTCGGGTCAATGTTGCAGGTGGTCTGGAACCTCAACGTAACCACCGCCAGCTACGTCCAGAGTATCTACCGTGTGGTCTCTTGCTTCTGGTGCTTGGCAGCTGTGGGGCCAGCGATCAGAATTACAGGGCGCTTCAAATGGGTTGCCGTCTTCTTCGCACTGCCGATTGACATCCTGGCTCTGGGACTCATGATCCACTTCCGACAACCGGGGACATCAGTGGGTTTCATCGTCATGACGCAGATCTTCACTGCGGTTGCAGGAGGCACAATCGTCATCGCAGGTGAGCTGGCTATGATGGCGCCATCAGACCATCAGCACATGGCCGTCATCATCGCCGTTCTCAACCTCTTCTGCTCTATTGGCAGTGCAGTCGGAAGCACGGTTTCGGCCGCCATCTGGACTGGAACTTTCTACAACAACCTTGTGAAGAACGTCCCGGCTGGTGTCAATGTTGCGGATATCTACGCTTCGTTGCCCAACCAGCTGTCGTACGAGTGGGGATCGCCTGAGAGGACTGGAATTGCGCAGTCCTATGCCGATTCGCAGCGACTTATGCTCATCACGAGTATCTGTATGCTGGGATGCGCTCTTATCGCCGCGGCGGGATGGCGCGACATCAACGTTAAGAACATCAAGCAGGTGAAGGGACGCGTTGTGTAAGACTTTTCGTCAGACCGGCATTAGATGGCTACCGAGATATCATCACACGATGATCTTAAGACAATAACGAAAGAATTTATGCGCATAGACAGGTAGCCCCCTTCATAGATGTTTCAAAACACTCCAGTCAAAATACTCGCACATCATCAACTTCCAACACCCACCCCTCCGCACACCCACGACGCATAAACCGCATCCCCGTCCCACATCCTTCTTATCGATATCCCACCTCCATGATCCTAGCGCGCATGAACGTCAGTCGCGTCTGAGACAGGCCCGGGCTAGGATGTCGTCAAACAATGCGCCAGTTAGATCCCGGCTGTCGGTGTTTCGTATCGCACCACCTCCACATTGAGCGAGTAGACAGACGTCAGATAGCCATTTGGCATCGTGGAAGGAGATTATTCAGGGTAGTGGGATGTGGGATTAGAGGATGTGGTGATGGAGAGGGGTATTGGAGGACGCGTGGGTGGAGGGGGCTGTGCTTGTAGGGTTTGGAGGCGGCGTGGTGGGTTGAGGGTATGTAAAGAGCGAGATGGGAGCAGGATGGGAGCAAGACACTGCTCTTCAGTCTTTCATTCATTCTTCTTACCGATAGTTTTCGGCCCACAGTCCTTTCCTCAAACAACATGCCTTCCTTCGCCTTTTGGAAGAGCAACAAGCCTGATCCGTCTAAGGCACCTCTGCTCACTGAAGATGCAGCAGCTCAAGATTCTAGTATGGTTATCCCTCTGGTAGCCAAGAACCTGGATCTGAATCCGGATGGCGAGGATTCTGGAGTTTTCCTTTTCGACGATGACGCCAAGCCATTGGAGCATCAACAGGTGTTAGAAGCCGTGCCTCTCATCGCAACGCCGCCTGCTGAAGAGCGGGAGCCTTTGATGCAAGAGCCTGAGCGAGAGGTTCAGGTTCCAGTCAAGAACTACTCGAAGAAGCTGATTTTGGACGACACGGAGGAGGCACCAGCACCGCCACCAAAATCGTCGCCATTGAGCCGTCTTCAAAACACTGCTGCGACAGAGACACTCGTGCCTGTTGCGAAGGAAGAGACAGCAGCAGTCCAACATGTCCAGGAAGCCGTTCCACAGCAAGAAAAGCCTGCGCCTTCCCCTTCTACGCACGGCCAAGACAGCGCCCTCAAACGGCCAGTGTCTACCGCAACTACCAGTGCCACGCAATCCCGCGACCGAGACTCTGGTGTGTATGTCTCGGACGATGACAGCCTCCCACAACAGTCCCGACCCACGTCCCTCGCTCTGAGTGACAACCATCATCAATCAAGGAACTCATCCATCTCTTTGAAGCACACCGCATCGACATCGACCTCTTCACCCCGTCAACGCACAGACTCGATAGCACGCCTGAAACGGCCTGCAGAGCTGAACCTAGGAACGAACCCCGTATCCGACTCCTCCAAGCCACGCTCCGAGCTCGAGAAGCGATACGACCTGATCCGCAATTCGAAGACGCAGTCAAAAGCTGCTCTGCGGTCGCCTACAGCGCTTCTGCAGGAACGATTGAACATGCCTGCCAAGAAAGAGAAGGCTGAAGAAGAAAAGACACGCGTCTTTAGCCCGCCAAGGCAGACGACGAATGGGTGCTGGCTGCCCGGTCCAGGCGCGCAGGTGGGCGCTTTCACCAGCACATCCGTTCGTGCGCGAACCGAATCCGGCAACCGACCGGCATGGTGGTGCAAAGTCGACAAACTCGTTGTATTCGACGGTATCGATGTTGCCAGCGATGAGGATATGAAAATCCACACTCGTTCAAGCAAGGGTCTTAGCATTGCGCGCAGACGTGGCGATATGGAGACTATCGTTATTCCGATGGACTGTGCACACTGTCAGGAGATGCTGAACCGACATGAGTGGAAGTACGATATGCGCGTGTGCAAGAGGAGTGTCTGTTGGGATTGCAAGGAGCGATGCAAGTGGGAATCGGAACAAGAGAAGCTTGTCTCTGAAGAGACAGCTGGAAGAGCTGAGGGCAACCGCTACCGGGCGGACAGTTTGTTGCAAGACGAAAGACATGATGAGGAGCATATGATGCAGAAGGTTGGTATTGAGCAACATCGGCCAACGAGCCCGATTGAGGCTATTGGTGGTATTGAGGAGAGACTGAGCACATAGGAAGGGCGTGGCTTGACTTGGGGGTAGCAAGGTAGCAGGAGAGATACGAAAGAGAATGTACCAACTTACATCGTGAGCCGTCGATCGGCTTTAGCAATGACCAAATATAGTGGCTCTATGCAGTCTTATCCTTCCACGAATGACTCTGTCAGTCGAGATCCATAGCGTCGTCCATGTATTCGAAAGGCGTATCTTCAATCTCCATGCTTGTGTATCCGTACGACGTCTTGGGCTCGAAGTCTCGACTGGTCAAAGTACCGTTCGTAGTACCGTCGGAATGCTGCTGAACTGCCTCATGAGCAAGATCACATCCACCAATGATGTTTCGCAACATATGCTCTAGCTGCAGATCTTGGAGCGACATATTCGCGCGCGCGTCGCCGCTGGCTATGTTTGCTTTGCTATCAGCATCTTTCCACGCATTACGGTATTCCTTGGCAATGCCTAGTTGTACACGAACGTCCTGTAGGCCCAAAGACCCTGCCAATGGGCTCTTCTCATCGTCTAAAGCTTCTAGGAGGTTTGCGTGGAAAGCATGCGAAGCCATCGGTCGCGTTCGGTGTAGATCGGGATTGGTCTCGTAACGTAGGGCGTTGAAGTTCGTGCGCGGCGCAGAGGCGGAGACGGAAACACCGAAGATGGCGAGACAGTCTGTGATGTAGCGCTCTAGCAGCGTGTAGAATTCGAAGAAGTCGACTTTGAACATGGATTCGGCTTGTTTCTGCGCCGTGTCAGTTTCGCGACGGTTGGAGTGATGGGGCTGATAGCTGCTTACACTCGATGCGCCGCTTCCCATTGCGTGTTGAGATTGGTGGTACTCGTTCTCCTGGGCAGCTGCTTGTACGATCTCCATGGTGCGGAAGTAGGACACCATGAGCATCTCAGCCTTCCACCGGACGCGCCCCAGCAAACGCGTTACGCGATCTTTGTCCTGTTTGAGCTTCTCGGCTTTCGATTGGGCTAGACTTTCGGCAGGCGTCTTTGGTGCATACTTGGATGTCTTCATGGTGCCCGTGATATGTCTCGTGTGAGTTGGGGTAATGGTTGAATTCAGCTATGGAAGTAGACATTCGTCGGGCTTTCAGCTATCCAGTCATCGATAAGCACTGGCGGAGTTACGAAGGTTATCGTTTCGAGTACATCGAGCTTTCACGGCGCTTTCACTATGCAAGTCAGGCATCGTAGGGTTTCAATGTGAGCGCGAACTGTTGCAGACGCTGTGGGAAGCAAACCACTGTAGATGGTTCGTGCCGAGGCTCATGGCTGACTCAGCTCGCACCTGGAAAGTCAAACACCTCCATCTGCGATCGCTTGGGGTAAAGATACAACGCTGACATCCAGCACCACCCAAGTGAGACGCAGTGTAACATCGCGTAGGATATGATGCATATACTCGCAGGTTCCGATAGGTGGGCGCGTCGCTGCCTGGAGACTATGCCAGCTGTGCCGCAGCCACGCATCTGGTTGATATGCAAGGGGTGAGTGAAGCTCACATATATGCCGACCAAGCTCGATACCACTCACGATATCTGTCACTCTACAATGGTCCGCGCAACTCGAAAGCGAAAGGCTGTTGATTACGATGACTACTACGACACGTCATCAGCCAGTTCCAGCATGTCTCGAGCGGGTTCCATTGAATCGACCCGTCAAAATAATAAAGGGAAGAAGAAGAGGAAGAAGAGAAACGCCGTAGCATGCGACGGTTCAGACATCGAGGAAATACATCCTGCCTCCATTTTCAAGACGCCTCGAAACCCTCGAGCGACGTTCGAAGGCCTCCCAACTGAAATGCGCCTTCAGATCTACGATTACCTACGCGACTTGTTACACATCCACGTACGCAGACGTGTAAAGACGAAGAAAGAATCTTCGTCCCAAGCCAGAAAGCCGCCGCCTTTCGTGTGGTATCCCTGCCGCCGTACCAATCCGAACACGCGGTTGCTATGCGCGAATCCCGAGTGGTCAGGCATGTGCAAAGAAGAAGATCGTTGCAGCTACGAAGCCGACTCTCCAGTCGATCCAAGAGGACCTTGGGCCCTCATAGCATCCAACAAGGCCATCCGCAATGAAGCCAAGGAGCTTTTCCTCCGTGACACCGTCTTGTCAGTCGATTCGCAGGACCTACATCCCTGGTTGAACCATCTGATCAGACATGCTCCGCAGCGCATGAAGCATCTGCATCATATCACGCTTACCGGCCCGAACGAATGGGATAGCACGTATACGGGTCTTGTGCAGTTGCTGCAAGAATACGTACCGAATCTCGCAGGACTTGGATTCCAGTTCTATACTCACGGCTGTTCTTCAATCGACATACATCAGGTATCTCAAAACTCAATCCGCATGGAGCAGGTTGAGTGCAGGAATTGGCTGGTTTCGAATATGATGTCTCAATTCGAATATCCTATCGCGTTTGCTCTGGAGGCCATCATATGGCATAAAACGGGTCCATCGAAACGTCTTGCTATCCGAATGATTTCGCAGGACAGCGAAGATGGCGAGGACGAAGCTGATGTGTGTGTTGACATCGATGACCCGGGGAAATGGGCGGAGACGAGCCTGCAGGCGAAATGGCGAGAGTCTTGGCGGAAGGAGAACTACGAAAGGGCACTGAGCAGTGTGGTTTAGATTAACGATTGCCGTACTTGGTATGAATGGTCTTGCAGTTTAGAACGATCCGTCCACTACTCATCAGATAATGGTGACCTCTTCTTGCTCCATATCCTCCAAACGGGTAACGTCCGCAAACTCTGGGCACAGCTCTTTGAAGTGGCTTGTGTTGTGTTCTCCCCAGGGGTGCGCAAAAAGCCCGACTCTTCGAAATATTCGCTGGGATAGATCGACAGGCTCCAAGATGATGCCGACTAAGTGTGCCGGTCTCCATTTCAACTCGTTTTCAATCGAGCTTGCTCGACGGGCTCCGCGAATTTGAAGCATACAAAACCAACACCCGACACATGATGCCCGGAAGTCATCAAAATTCTCGCACCAAGCACCGTAAACGTACATTTGGGACGCAAAAGACGATCCGACTCTTGCTGGTCTGTCGGAGGCTTTGCGAATGTAGCATGCGAGCCGGAGATATCCGGATACTACTTTCCCAAATTCGTCATCCCGAACATGCTTTATGTGAATTTCACGAACGTGTGCGAGTGAAAGATCGGATGGCTGCTGTGGAATGGAATGCAGCCAAAGGAATCTTATGCGCCCTTTCAACGAGAGCCAAGACCACGAAGGTACTATTATCGAAAATTAGTCAAAGTTTCATCGTTGGATCAGTGTAGCAAAAGACTATACCAACCTCGGTGGCTCTTTTCGGGGCATGTCGATGGATCATCAGAGTCTTTCCGCTTTTTTTGATGTATCCAAAGTAAACTTCGCACAGCATCTTTATACCAGATACCAGCCACGTATCTATCTTGCAGCATCGTCTGAAACCCCCTCGCTAACCCCGATATTGCGGGTAGTGCATCTTCATCATATGTTAACTGGCAACCGGAGAACCCTTCCGCAACAGCCAGCCATCTCATGTGATAATCAATCGTTTTTGTACCGGTAGTCATAGTATTCCCTCCGAGAAGGCTAGGCAATTTGAACGGCAAGTCATAGCCCCAACCAGTTCGACCAGGAAGTTCCATTGCACCATCCGGGTGCAATTCGGTGGTAACTAGTTGTGCACATTCCCAACTAAGCAGATCGTCGAAATAAATAGATCTGGGGCTTAAAAGTCGCTCCTGCAGAACCCAACCGCGCGACATAAGCTTTGATTGGTTGATCCGTTTTGCTGCAGTGGCTTCGTGGAGAAGACGAGAGAATCTCCGTGTGCCCTGTTGGAAGTTCACATACAATGGTGAGAGGCCAATCGGGTTTACTTTAGTGTACAGTCCTGAGCTAGCCCTGTTGGATGCCCGTGTCGCCCCTACATGCATGAATGCGTTGGCATATATCTCTCCCATGGAAGAAATCTCGCGGTCACAGTCTGCGCGGTCATCTTGGATCAAGCAAAGCGCGTCGATCCATAGGAAGGGTACGCCCATTCTTCGACACAGGTCTATGGCGTCCGAAAACACCGCGGGTAACGTGTTCGGTTGGATTGCTCCAAGGAAGTCGTGTAGATTTGAACTGAGGAGCTTGGGCATGTCTTCATTCTGCCATCTGTGACTCAACGTGATGTACCTGTGGTCCTTCTGATTGCAAACTGTGTCTGCGGTGACAAGGTACGGTAGATCGGCGGTTGAAACATCGATAAGTCTAGTCGGTATGAATATGCCCTTTTTCTGGAGTTTCTCGAGACGACAAGCGCTATGGGTTTCCTCACATTGTTGTACCCATTTAGTGATGGTGCGGAGGTGCGCTTCATCCCCAGTCCAAGATGTCAAGGCTGTCGTGACACGTACCGGACGCGGCTGGTTGGATTCATGTCTCTCAAACACGAATGGCACGCCATTCGTAAGAGTATACTCGCTGATCACGAGTAGGAGTCCACCTCCACGCGCCTCGAGATCAGTGCCTTCAACAGCGTAGAAGATGATGGTATGGACATGAGGAAGATACCGTGTGTCGTACGATGCATTTGATTCATACGCGAGACATGCACGGAAAACTTTGTCTCCGGTAAGATCTTCGTTGCTGTCTACCGATTCAAGGTAGTTGAGAAACTGACAGCAGAGTTGGCACCTTCCATTTACGGCTTCGGCGATGGCTTCCAGAGTGTACTCAGCGTATACGAACCCACGAAGATTCAGCTCCTCAGGCAGTATGCAAAGCTTTCTGCATTTAGCACAAAACGACGGGTTCAGGCTCTCGATATCCTGTTCTGACTCGGATGGCTCGGGCGCTGCGCTCACGCTAGAGGTCGACATGGCACAGCGCTAAAGGGTGAAGAAGCCAGTGTGGTCATGTTGGTAGGCAAGAGACAGAACGCAGAAGTGCGGGGTTGCATCCATGGATGTGCCTCACTCACGCAGGAACGGAAGCGACGCAGGAACATAGCCGCTATCGTCGCACCTTCCTTGAACAAAACTTGCCAAAAGACATGACGTACACATTCCCAACGAGATATCTGAGCAAAGTAGACCATTCAATGCCTTATTCAAGACGACCTCGTGTCTATACAAATGCAAGGCGACAACAAAGTGCTTGCTAAACTACCCAATCCACCACATCGCATCATCACCTCATGAGGTATGCCAGTCCCATAACCCCTCAAACGCCATGCCTTCGTAGTCGACCTAGAAAGTGCCAACGACCCTCTTGACCATCTTCCTCATACCCTCGCCACTGATCTGCACAGCGCCTTCAAGTTCGGCACTACGCAGCACCTCAAGAAACTCCTGGTTCTCGACTTGTTCGCTAGCGCCTTCTCGTACCTTCTTCACGAGATCGTTCATGCGCACACTCTGGCCAGCGGAGCCGAGGTCTTCGAGCGAGGCAAGAACCGCACGCTTAAGGTCTTCTTTCCTGCGGCGGTCGCTGGTCGATGTACCTTCGGTGAGAAGCGACATGTCGATCAGACCGGTGCGTGCATCCGTAGCTGCTTGCTTGAGCGCAGACTTGATGAGACGGACAGCCTCATGAACATCGTCGGCTGTGACTTCCTCTGATAGGCGCATCTTGGCGTGCGCTTCTGCGAGACGGATCATGGATTCCAATTGACGTGTGGTGGCCGTGATTCTTCGTTCTTGCGAGCGGATGTCGGCACCAAGGCTGCGCATCGCGACGTATGCATCAACGAGAGCCTTTGATGCGGGCTCAGTGATCTTGGGGTGGATGTTCGAGCGCGCGTACGAGATATAGGCAGTCAAGAACTCGATAGGCATAACCTCGTTCTTGTTAGCATTCTCGGGCGTGTCTTCAAGATACATGCCGACCAAATGGCGAGCCATGCGACGATCGTTCTGCTCATCAATGCGGTCCAAGACGAGGTATACCAGGTCGAAACGCGAAAGCAGCGTAGGCGGAAGGTCGATGTTTTGCGGAACGGGAAGGTTGACGTTGTACTTCGATCCAATGGGGTTGGCAGATGCCAGAATCGAGGTACGGGCGTTGAGGGTGGTGATGATACCAGCTTTGGCGATGGAAACCGTCTGCTGTTCCATGACTTCGTGAAGAACGGATCGCGTTGCCTCCGACATCTTATCGAACTCGTCGATGCAGCATACACCACCGTCAGACAATACCAAAGCACCGGACTCAAGCACAAGCTGTCTGGTCTCGGGATCGCGGGTGACGTATGCAGTCAGACCAACTGCAGAGGAACCCTTTCCGGAGGTGTATACACCGCGCGGTGCGATCCTGTGTACGTACTGTAGGATTTGAGATTTGGCTGTGGACGGGTCACCACACAGTAGGACGTTGATGTCGCCACGGTATTTTGGGCTGCCACCCTTCTCGAATTGCTTGTTGGTGCCACCGAAGAGTTGAAGCAGGATACCCTTCTTCACATCGTCCATCTCGTAAATGCTGGGCGCCAGCGAGCGAGAGAGCAGATCGTAAACGTCAGGACGAGCGCCAGTGGCCTTTATCCTCTCCTCTTCCTCTTCGGAGACCTTGCGGGTCTCTTCAATATCACCAGCTGCGTGCTCTGCGAGTTCCTCTTCGATTGTTGACACGTCAATGCCCATTCGCTTCTTGTCAACCTTCTGGATGTGAAGGGCGTCTACGTAAGTCTTGAAGATGTTCTTTACGGATCGCTGGCGCGGGTTGATGCGAACTTGATTGCACTTGAAGATGCCAGTGATCTCGACGCGGTCACCGGCTTTGCAAACATCGACAAGCTCATCGTAGGCACATAATGACACTGAATGAGGTGTTTGTCCGTCCGGCATGTCATCCGGTGTCTCTTGTAGCTTGATGACCTGCTTGTTCGCGAAGCCGGAGCGGTTGTGCACGATCTGCATCGAGTTTGGCGAATCGCATACGGCGCGCGGGCACTTGGTGGGCTCGGTGATCTTGCCACGGTCGATGTCGACCCTGACAGTATGATTGCATACAGAGCACCGGAAGAAAGCTAGCAACATTAGCGAAAGACTTTGAACATTCTTGTGGCACACTTACCATCCTTCATATCCGGGATGATGGGCGTGGTCCTGATTACCAGACCCTTCACACTGACGAGCTTGTCCATATCGCCAGGATTGAGCTCACGCAAGTTGATGGTGTGATCAAGACCGAACGGCCTAACGTTGTACGTCTTTTGATCGACCTCGCTGACCAGGTTCGGGATCTCTGCGAACGGAGCCGGAGACGGGGCGCCAGGTGTAGGGGCATCGGAACTCAGCATGGGCGGGAGTGAGCTCGAGTCGCGAGCCCTGGGTTGAGCAGCACGCTGTGCTTGTGACATCTGGGTTCGCAACTCTGCCATACGCTTCTCAGCGAGTTCGAGCATCGTGTCCTTGATCGCCACGTCCATGATGGGGATGATTTCGTTCGGATAAGCCTGCAGTTGATGCCAGAGTTTCCTTGTTGGCGGATAAGACTTGAGATTGCGCGCGTCCAGGTTCAATGGCGTGACACCGAGCTCCAGCATCATCTTCATGATGTCGACATACTCCCTGGCCATGGCCGGGTGACTGTCTGGAAGACTCAAGCCCTCGGCCAGCTCGCCATCCTGGACCATGCGATACTTCCTTCGGAAGTTCATCAAGAAGTCTCTCATGGCATGTCTGGCATCGACAAGCGACACATTGGTTCCCCAAATGACTCGAGTAGAGTTGCCGCCCAACACGTCTGCATCTGATGTATCAGGATTGATGTTTGAGAAGGTCGGCGCGTCCGAAGCCTCCTGCACGGGCATGCCATTCTCGTCGACAAAGAGCCTGCGCCGGCGATTGGTAGAGCTGGTGCCGAAGACGTCTGAGTGAATATCGCTTCGTCGATTGCGGGCTGCAGACTCGGAGCCGCCCACGAAAAGGGCGCTGCTACTGCTCCCAGGGACGTTCTGGGCATTGCGGGCTCGGCCAGGGCTAGAGGAGGATGCGTAGTGAATGGGCGATGAATCTGTGTCCGTCAGCGGTGCATACTGGAGCTCATATCAGTCTCTACATACCCCCAATCGTCATCGCAGACGCCTTGGGTGTCGCACCGCCATCACTCTCTTCGTCGCCATTCGCTGGCCCCGAATTGGAGGGGTTTGCAGGCGAGGAGCGGAAGAAGAGCGGGGATTGTGTCGAAGTGGTCTGGAATCTTGCATTGCGAGGAGTTGCTTGCGATCCGCGTTGCGACGCCTGCGAAGCCTCGGACTGCAACTGCTCCTCTGGACCTACTGGCGCTGGGCTGCTGTCGGATATCTGAGAATTCTGACCACGGGCGCTTCGCCGCGGAGTCGCCGACGCAGAAGTGCGCTGAGAGCGGCGCTTCTCTGGGGAAGACATGGTCGCGGTGCTCTACGCGGCAGCAACGGTGAATGTGTTGATGTTGTAGAGGGGCTGCCAGGGAAGGTGGGCTCGTCGCGCCTCCTCCTTTCGCAACGACGCGTGGGACGCGTTCTAGGCTAGTCTGCAAACGGACGTAAGTGGTCTTGGCATGCTAGAGGCAAGTCCAATTGCAGGCCAAAAGACGACTGCTACTGGAGATGTCTTCTTATGAAAGCCACTGAGGTCATTCTGCAAACATCAAGTGCGATTTGACAGCATTATGTGTACACATGCAGACCACGCTGTAGACTAATTCTACTAGTGGGGCAGCTAGCCCCGCTGTGAACAAATGTTTACAAGCAGGCAACGACGAACAGCGACACTAATCAGCTCAACTAAACCTTCAGCCCTCGTTTTCTGCCTCTTTCAATCACTGACTACTTCGATCTATAACCAATATCAATCTTGATCATGGCGCCTCCATCTAAACTCGCGATCGCAACTGGCGTCGTAACCCGCCTTGTCAAGGAAGAAGCCAGCTACCACAAAGAAATTGAGCAGCAAGAGGCGCGCATCAAGAAGGCCGAGGCCAATGAGGGAGATGAGAACGGCGAATACACCCTAAAGCAAGAGGTACAGAGTCTCGGCAATCCTGATACTAAACATGATTACTAACTGCGGTGTAGCGTCAAGCACTCCAGGAGACCAGGAACGTCCTGCCTGGCATGAAGACCAAGATTGAGCAGGCAGTCGAGCGGCTGGAGGAGGAGCTTGTAAGTTCAGCATGCTATGGGCTGGGTATCCCATACTAACAATCTGTAGGAGAACAACAAAGAAGGCGGCGCCCAGGCATCACCGGAGGAAGTCACCAAGGCGAAAGAGGCTGTCGAAAAGGGTAAGGCGGCCATGCGTGAAGCTTCTTAGATTCGTAACTACCGAAGAGATAGTCGGTACCGCTGCCGTATGGTAGTGGTACAAAAATGATGAAATGATACCCGAACACCGCGCTATGCAATCAAATCATCAAAGAATCATCATCTACATGTGATTACGATTCGTCCATCTTGGTGTCTGTGCGATCTTCGCCATCCTCCTCCCCATCTTCAAGATCCTCGCCCTCTTCCAGCCCAGAAGAGTCACCATCATTGGCATCTCCTGAGTGTGCCCCAAGGTCTGCCATCTCCGTGTCATCGGCGGCACCAGATCTAGCAGGTGAGGGCGCGGCGCTGGCTTCCCGTGATAGAGGCTTCAGGCGATCTTGTGGTGGTACGCGTAGTGACGAAGAGCCATCTCCGCTCTGGCTGGCATGCCCAGGTGTCATGCCACCATCTGGTCGCGGTGTACCGGCATGGCTAACGTCTCCTCTGGAGGTGCTGCCCTCGCCTTCGCCATCTTCGTCACCATCCTTCATCATGCCCTCCTTGCGCTCAGCCTCCTCCTTCTCGTCCTTGATCATGCGCAACATGCCGCGTGCTTCTTCCTCGATTCGTCCGAACTGCGTGCGTCGCTCCTTCCAGGTAGCCTTAGCCAACCGCACTTCTGAATTGAGCTCTTCTATCTCCTGGTCCAGCTTCTCGTGGGCGTGTGCTTGCTCGTCCCGTGGCTTCAGCATCTTGCTGTTGGTGATCTTTTCCGTGAGCTCGTCGTACGTCTTGCGCACGGCCAGCGTCTCTTTCGCCTCGACCAGTCTGACGCGCAGGTTTTCTATGTTCTTGCGCACGTGCTCCTGCTTTGCCTCGATGGCCGTCTTCTCATCGGCGTAACGCGCGCGCTCGGTGTGATTGCTATTCGTGGTGAATTCGGATCGAACAATCGCAAAGTCCAGCAGTGACAGCTCGTTCATGATGTCTTTCCGCCATATCTCGATCTTGTGCGCTTGTTGCTCGCGCTCGACAGCGACTGCTGCGGCCTCTTCCTCTGCGCCCGAGGCATCCGGGGGCGGGGAGGGTAGTTGTCTGGGGCGCGCATCCTCGAAGAAGTCTGGCTTAAGTATGCGACTGGCCGTGTTTGTGTATGGGCGTGCTTCGACAGCTAGTAGGCGGGCTACATTGTGCAGCGCATCTGCTGGAATTAGTCGGAGCTTTGTAGTGAGTGGAAGACGCCTTACCCTCATCTGGTTGGGAGAGCAGACCCCAGTCGTTGATCGCCATATTTTCTGAATGGTCGAAGGACAGGGACGTGTTGTTTGTGGTATCGTACGTCGTCGTCGTCAAAGTCGCGATGCTGAGGTCCAAGAGTTGAATCAATCAACGCGTTTGGCAGGGGTCCGCTAGCGCCTGACCAGACGTCAGAGACCAGTCCACCGCGCCTTCTACACTTTCACTCACACTTCCCTCTCTTCATCACTCTCCTAATCATCGCTTCGCATTGCTCTGGCAAGCGTTACTCTTACAACCAGCTTCTTGATCCGGACTAGCCTACCAACATGCTGCCGTGAGCCCCGTGGGGTCCTCAGCCCCATCTACGGTTCACGCCGCCCTCGTTCGGCCTGTCCATGATTCACATTACATAGACGACACCCTATCAACGAACACGAACGAACCTGTCAGCAAACCACCATTCTACGACCAAAACCCTTCACATTCCGACCCGTTTGATCTTCGCAGTCCGCCTCACAACACCATCTTACGCAACGCTTTTGGATATATCCTCCACATAGACATTACCGTTACCATGCCCGTCGCAAGCCTCTTCGAGCTGGCTCGACAGCGCCTCATCAAGAATATCGATATGCTCCGCGACGTCGGCGATCTACCCTACTCCTTCCTCCAGCCAGTCCTCCGATTCATACAAAGCCCCGATCAGCTGCTCGAACTCGAGGCCAACTGCCCACAACTACTCGGCGAGACGGGCGAGATATGGCTTCGCTTTATCAAGCGAGACATTCCGAACTGGGAGACGAAGCCCCATGAGCCGCGCGATCCTCGAAACTGGAGCAAGGTCTATCGCAAGTTGAAGAAAGATGCAGAACTGGAGATAGAGGCGGATAAAGAGGCCCTCAAACAGCAGATGCAAGCGCTGCAGAAAGATCGCGGACAGAACAAGACCTTGATCGTCGAGACCAGGTTTGGATACGGTGCCGGCGCAAGCAAGATGTTCACTGGACGCACTACCAGCAGCTGGGGGCAACCATCGGGTGCCCCTTCAAAGACGGGCAAAGCCGCTTTCGACAAGCTGAAGCGCGGCATGTTCGACCATGGCCGTGAGCGTCCGAAAGCGAGCCAAATTCCAGCACATCTTCTAGCTCAGCGAAAGACCAACGTCAGGCAAGCACCAGCGAGGATGGTTCGAATGGCGGAGAATGAGGCTCCGAAAAGTATGGTAGTGTCCAAGCAAGCTTCGGC
The DNA here is from genome assembly GCF_024043175.1 of Alternaria infectoria. Classification (NCBI taxonomy): domain Eukaryota; kingdom Fungi; phylum Ascomycota; class Dothideomycetes; order Pleosporales; family Pleosporaceae; genus Alternaria; species Alternaria infectoria. Next base: position 1,357,352 of record NW_026250694.1, on the reverse strand, counting down.
ATCCGTTTCTCAGAAGCCTGGCACTCAGCCCGCGCCGTCACTATCCGCGAATCGCCCGACCATTACACAGAGGCCTGCACCGCAGCAACGCAATGCGCCGCCGCCACCCGCGCGGACCTCCTTGCCGCCTGGGATGCACTTCAGCGCACCCAAGCCGAAGCCGACGAATGCGCAGGCAGCGGCCGATCCGGCGCCGAAGAGGAAGAGAGTAGAATACAACATGTTTCATACAAAGAAGAGGAAGATTTAGAATGTTTTTTAGGGTTGATGTTGGCACGAATAATGTACAAGAGAGATGGGTACAACCAGGTGTATTGACGGTAGACCCTGTATCAGGATGTGCACGTCTGGCTTTTGATTCGGTCATCACCCAATGCTTTTGGAGTTTAGGAGCATGCCCCCGTTTGCGATATCAGAAGCTGCATTTATCGGCGTTGCACTTTGGGTAATCATGTCTCTTTTGGGTCTGGAACCATAGACTTCTTCCATATCTGGACATTTATTATTACCTCTTATCAGTCACTTTTCCGTTCCTATGCTATGGCGAAGTGTGAGGTTGCTGAGATATCGCTGAGGAAGACTTGAGATGGATTGATCACATGCAAACGCGCAGTCTTGGCGCTATCAGGTGGGCGCGCGCGAGCAGTTGACACCCAACAACTCTTAGCCACAAAGCTCGTCTACGCACTTTCAACATCCGCGCTTCTCTCTCACACTTGAGGCGCGCAAACTGCGCGGTCAGCTGAGCCGGCGACAACATGGACGAGCTTACTGTCGCTTTCGGTGCGCTCAGTTTGAATGGCATCTTCCGGATCCTCGACTTGCCCGCTGTAAGTGATCCGCTTTGACGAACGATGCATTGATCGCGTGCTTACTGCGTTCTCGTTTCCTAGGAGCTGTTCGGCAGTGTCTGCAACCAGTTGGACGATGACTCACTGCGAAAGATCCGACTGGTCTCTTGCACTCTCAACGATCGCTCGACTTTCACTTTCGGGACACGATTCTTGGCGCATTTGGTGGCTCTACCTCGTTGGGATAGTCTCGCCGTCTTATTATACTATGCACGTCACGAGAAGCTCTCGCGATTTGTTCGGACGATATCGATGAGCGGCGAGATCGGTGGCTCTCCTTCGATGGTCCACGTTGGTATGCCTTTGTCAAAAGCTGAAGACATGCTCACGGAGGCGCTTCGAAAGTTTGTGAATCTGGAAACTATTCGGATAGACAGCCTATCGTACGTGCAAACCTGGCATTTAACTGGAGAAGTCGTCGGGCTCCGTTGTGGCCCAGAGAGACTCACTCCGCAACAGCTCCGTTGCGACTTTAGCGCACTCAGCCACTTGCTCCAGGTCATGATGGGATCTATCAACCGCGCGAATGTTTGTGACAGGATACACCTTGATCTGAATCTTCGAGTCATGAGCTCTTCTCCCTACAGGGATACCGACAATTCACCAATTCAGGCTGAACTGTTCAACATCAGCTCCCCTTTCTGGAAAGAGAGACTGTCGCGCAGGGTCCGCAAATTTCAAGCTCGTCCTAGTGATACCAGTGGATGGGCTTCCCACCTTGCTGCCTCATGCTCGGAGCTCAAGGAACTGGAGCTACTGCCTAGTGGAGGGCGTATTAAGTTTGGCAATCGACATGGCGACGTGCATGTTTGGCAGCACCTTCAAGATCTTGCCGTCAGCGGAGTGGACCTTGAGAACACTGCTATAGCCGGCTTCTTCGAAGCGCATCAGAGTACTCTGACTCAGCTTCATCTCGGATACATCGTTTTGGATAATGGATCCTGGAAGGAGATCCTGCAGACCATACATGATCTGCCAATTCTTGAAGGTCTGAGTCTCTCTTGCCTAGGTCAAAATGTAGCCTACGCTACAGCACCAGAAACGGACGGTGACGCGAGATCCTGCTTCAGATGTGATAAACGCTCAGACGTTTTGCTTGCTCTTCGAGCTCTGCTTCAGGGTGTACAAACATACAAACATCAACTCTTCTATGAGGACTACTACAGAATTGACTTCACATCGGCAAACATCGCTCTGGCATCCAAGGCAGCGAAGTGATGAGCTAAAGTTGTTGGAGTCAAGAAGGAAGAATTCAACTAGCGGTTGGCTGCGACGGCCGGGAAAGTCCGAGAAATGTTTTGACACGGTGTGGTAAGAGGCAGCTCCTACGGACTAGGGATCACTATATAGCACACTGCACATCATGAATAGGATGATAATTCATGTTGCACGCGCCTACCGGCAACTCTCTCGCTGCTGTTTACCTTCATCGTACCTTCTCTCACCCCAGGTTCAGGCCTAGCGTAAAAGCGCACGACCCCGTTGTTGACAAACGGGCAAGAGCGTCTCGCTCACGCGAACTCTCACCTCACATCATCGCAGACCCTTCAGTCTCATTCACAACTACAGCAGAGATTGCACCGCAGTCATGGTGACTACTCGCGCTCAAGTCAAGGCGGCCCACGTGGAGGAGCCGCCGCAGCCATTTCGACTCCTCGACCTTCCCGCTGAGATTATCGGTGACGTTTCCAATCATCTAGCCGACGAAGATCTCATCAACGTACGCCGTGTGTGTCGCGCACTAACAGCACATTCCGCGAACGCTTTCGGACAGCGCTTTTTCAATAACCTCGTCGTCATCCTTCATCCCACCAGCCTTGGCACACTCCTCGAAATCTGCCGCCATCCTGTGCTGTCAAGATATGTCCATGAGTTGACAGTGAGTGGCGAGCGTATCGGACACGGCATAGCTCTCATAGCTGGTGAAGAGGTACACGAGAAGAGACACATGGACTTACAGACAAGCGTTGAACGCTCACGCATGGATCTCATGATTCTCACCGAGGTCTTCCGGGAGTTCAACAACTTGAAAAGTATCCAAATTGACGTTGAATCTTTTCGCGGACCTCGATACATCGAGGATGATGAAATTCTCTTGAGATGTGGACGAAGTTCGATGTTCGGTCTGGAGCGTTCAGAAGGAAAGTCTTGGGAAAAAGGCGATGACAATGGTTACAACCGGGTATACCGCTTGACTCTGCATGCGATAGAACAGGCTGAGGTGGACGAAAAGATCGAGTTAAAGCTCGAGTTCTGGAACTCGTCCCATTCTGGAGACGCATTTGAGTACTTTGACAACAATTCCAGATACTGGCGTGAGCGCCTTTGCAAGAAACTACGCTACGTCTCTACCACGAACGACATGGATCCTGCCTGGATTGGACAACTGTTGAGGCTAAGTGTCGGTATCACCAAGCTTGAGCTGAGTCAAAATCATACCCTCCTACCGCTCGCTCGCGAACCGGCGGGAACTTTCTTCTTCCCCGGTCTACGTCATCTCAACTTCACTGAGGTGGTTATCTACCACGAAGAGTTGGTCGCATTCCTGCACTTGCACACGTCGATACTGGAGGACGTTGTGATCCAATCTGTGGGTTTACAGCATGGCACATGGCACCAGCCACTGCACATTCTCGAGACCATGCCCAGCCTCAGGAAACTCTGGCTAAGTATGCTACTTGAGCAGGCGCCGTGTCAGGATTCTCCAACAAATGTTTGGGATCTGGACTTCGAAATTCCCGCATTCTTGAATGTTGACGTGCGAGAGGATATCGAGCTAGCTCTCAGTGCCATGCGCGCCCATCCTGGCACTGATCTCGCGAATTATGATTTTGATGGCCCCAATGGAGAGTTGTATGAGTATGTGGTACAATACGACAGAGGCTGGGCTGCTCTGGCCGGGGCTATCGACTTCAGTAACGGGCGATGGGAACTGGTGAACACGTATTCGGAGTATTCACTATTGGACTCTGGAAGCAGCTGAGGGTCTAGGGGAGGTTCGGTGCGATTGAAGGACGATCCCGGAGACACACCAACGGTGTTCGAGTGTTTTGATACATCAATTCTAGCGCGGCCCCTTCTCTTCGTCGCGTCGCATCTCCATACCCCCAATTTCAACAGGCGGTTGTTCAATTTCCACAGGTTCGTGTTTGTATGCCACCGCTCCTGGTCCCAACTCCTGAATATGCTTTGCGTGGACCTCGTATGGCGTCACGCTCGTAAGCTCCGTAGAACCTGACATCTCCCGTGGGCGTGACGAATGCCGCCTCCTCATGATGAAGAACACCGCTAATCCGATTATTATGCCGAGCCCTATGCCTCCTCCGACTGCTGCCCCCGCTATCGCGCCCGTTGACAAGCCTGAGGAGCCTGAGGGGGGTGGTGTGAACGATGGGGTCGATGTAGGCGTAGGCGTGGACGTGGCAGATGGTGATTCACCAATGCCGCCGGCGTCGCAGAAGTCGATACTGTAGTATACGAAGGTCGAATTGTAGCAGTCGATCGGTTGGATTTCTTCTTGGAAGCCGGAGCATATGTCGACGGTCGTATCGTTCATATAAATAGTGACTGCGCGCAATGTCAGTATGGCCATCCTCGCATCCATCTTGTCGCGAAGCAACATACCTGTGCATCCTGGGTCCAGGCCGACGACCTGGAAGCTCCCATAAGGGCCATTGCGCCTGAGATCTGTACAGGTACCATTCGGATAGCCGTTTGGACCCTCTAAACCTCGCAATGACTCTTGACAGTTATCATCCTCGAAGAGGGCTATCTGACTTGTCGCGAAAACACGCGCTGCGAGTGCGGTAAGGAGGAGTAAGAGAAGGTTATGCATCGTCGCGTCGACGCGCGGTACGTTAGCCGCAAATTGGCTTTGGCGGGGCGGCTAAGCAGACAACCAGAATACGAGGGCGCCGGTTCATCTCATAGCTGTTATAACCACAGCTAGTGTACGGAGCTGACAACTAATAAAGATGCAAGGCAACCTGGAGTTAGTTGCCCAGCTCTTGGTGGTCGTATCCATCATAGCTTCACAGGCCTGACCACTCCTTTCCTGACCTGGCATGCAGGATGCGGCATGGGTAACGTAGGCAGCGAATCGAGGCGAGGCTCCAGATTGCATGAAAAGCCACGCTGTGTTCCTGCGGGCCCACAGTGCGGCTGAGGCACGATATCCTTTTCAGGGCTATGAGCTGTGCTGCTGTATCACAGTGGATGCTATCTGGTTGTGTGCGATGATCGTCCTCTGAGATGTTGCTGTTGTTGCGACAGCCTGCGCGCGTGCAATGAGCCCACAAGTATGACGGCCCCTGTCGTTCTGGATTAATAACCGCTTCAAGTATACAACGAAGGATTGACTGTTCCCGCAGATGGCTTACTGATGGTCTGTAAAGGAGCGCCAAGTTGGCTTGGGAAGAATGCGGGTACCTGTTCCGCGGCGAAAACTTGGGGGCCACGGAAAGAGCCGTGGGGCCATGACTGTGACATCCATCCAATCCTCCATGTCGCACTGCAGGAGAACTACGTACAACACCATCTTCGATATTAAGATTCTACCATGTCTTCGGGGGAGCAGCCAAGGATCCTTCTGTTTGGTGCCGGTAGCGTCGGAACGGTATACTTGTACCTGCTCAGCAAGGTAGCCGCGACCACCGCCGTCTGCCGCTCGAATTATGAGGTCGTAAGGAGAGATGGCTTCACCATCAATTCATCGATCTTCGGTCAAAACCTTCATTTCAAACCCAATGTAGTCCGAGACTGTGGAGAAGCAGCGTCACAATCATCAGATCCATTTGACTACATCATCGTCTGCAGCAAGGCTATCCCGGATACGGTACCGAAGCTCATCGCTCCTGCCATCACACCTGGACATACGGCCATCGTACTTATTCAGAATGGCGTCGGTATCGAAGAAGAATACTTGAAGGCATACCCAAACAACCCTATCATCAGCGCTGTCGTCTATATGCCCGCTACCCAACGGCCAGCCGGCGTCATCAAACACGGTGAAGTCGAGAAACTCCAAGTGGGAGCCTATCCATCTTCCGCACCAAGTAAATGGGCTAAAGCTTTCACGGAACTTGTCACAGCAGCCGGTGCTACAGCGGAATTCTACGAGGACGTTCAGCACAAGCGATGGATGAAACTACTCGTCAATGCATCCTGGAACCCCATGTGTGCTCTCGCTCTGAGCAAAGACACAGATATTCTAACTGCCTCGGAAGAGGCGGACGGTGTTGTACTAGCTGTGATGCTTGAGATTCGCGACATCGCAGCTGCGCATGGCTACGAAATCACGCGCGAACAGGTCGACAATCAGCTTAGCCGGGCGCAAGCCAGGATCCCGACGAACGCTGGTATCGAACCTAGTATGCTTCAGGATGTTCAATCAAATCGGAGAATAGAAGTAGAGGCTATTGTGGGCAATCCTGTCCGCATGGGCAAGGAGAAGGGTGTGGCGTGCGTACGTTTGGAGATGCTCTACATCCTCGCAAAGGCTTTAGATTTTCAGATCGGACGGAGGCATTGAAGTCGGAACTTACATTGCGATGTGAATCTGTAGGTAAAGACTCATCAACTACGCACCTTCCGGCTTCAATTGGATGTTATTTCTATGGTCCTTCCCACCGACTTGAGCAAACGCCATGCTTCATAGACACCTTGATCCGCGGGCCTCTCCTTCTACTGGGACGATATCCTAGTCAAACAAATCATTTGTAGCTGATGATAGCGTTCTGGCGATTAGCGTGTCTTGTCGCTGTCCCTTTCACTTCTCATCCACCGCCGGTATCGCGCCAAGCCTTCCGTTTGTCCAGCGCTCCGCATCGCAATTCGCGACTCACCACCGCTTTTTCAAAATAACTCGTCGTCATTTCCACGGTGACCAACAATAGGCACGGACCCAGCCACAATAGCAGTCAAAATATCTTTTGCGCACACACAAAGCGATACAAACCCTCAAAACACCCGTCCTGCTTCATTGCTCTCAGTTTCCAAACCAAACACTCCAATTCTTTCCCATCGCAGCTTCCAAGACAAGCTCTTCTATTTGACGATACCCAAAATCTCATCATACCCTACTTTGCGAGCTCACCTGCCGCACGCTATACCGACAAGATGCGCACTGTCACCATCGCCCTTCTTTGCTTTCTCTTGCTAGTAGCCCTCGACATCGGCCGCGTCTTCGCATCATCTGAGTTCTTTCCGCTTGTTGTTCGCCGCCTCCAAATCGCCGTCTCGTACCTATACTGGGAGATTTGCTGGGAAGTCTACTATCAGTTCACCCACAACTTCGAAGGAGTTCCCGTCTACCTCCGCTTCATCTCACTTCTCATCTGCGTCTACCTTACCTTCGCCCTATATGTATATATCAAGTATACCTACTGGATAGGCCCTCATCCCGAGGCCGACCAAGACGACCTCCATGATCCTGCCGAAAAGGGACAGTCGCAAGAGACGAAGCTCCCTGTCACTGCCACCATCGCTCACATCACACCACCGCCTGTCACTCTTACGCCTGCAAAGCCAGCGCCTCCCTCATATCCACCACCATTCGAGTTCCCCTTCACCAACTTCCGCGGCACCGGCGAGTCGTTCGCACACTCCGATCGACGCGACCCGACACACTATCCCGTTCTTCAACTGTCGACTTCTTGGGGCAATACCCGTCGCAAAGAACGCGATTACTGGCGGTCTGCACCTAGGCAACCATCACCTGCCTACAGGTCTACCGAGCACGAGAAGGTCGCCGCGGCACCTACCATACCGAAGCCAGAAGTGGCTCAAATCACTACGAAGTCGACAGCTACTACCACGAAGGACCACGTAGTCATCGCGCCTGCCCATAAGGTTGTCGAGCTACCTCCGATATACACTCCTACCCAACCCCCACCTACCCTCCCATCAGCTCCCTCGATCGACCCCCAGTTAGGGGCTTTGCGAGATGTAGAGAACAAGAAGCATCTGATTGTTGCTGAGATGAAGTCCTTCCTAAGTACCATCGGTACTGATGCTGGATGTGAGGCACCAGCGGCTCAAATCTTGGCCTTGATGGGCGCAGCGAAAATGCACCTGATGCCATTCTTCCCAAGAGGGCTTTATGGTCTTCACCCAGGTTTCCTCATCTGGAAAGACGCAATTGTCGAGTTCTGGTGCCGATTTCGGCCATATGGATGGGAGATTCGAGAGGAAAAAGATGGGAGGCTGCGAACATTCCTTCAGCAGTACAGAGATACTGCCATCTGGTTGGGGTTGGAACACTATCTTGATGACCTCACAGTTATCGCCAAGCCAGCCCAGCCTCCCGCGTCAAGTACGCAAGACCCTCCAGCACCCAAGATGGGGACGCTGTCCGCCATCCCCACCACCACTGAGCACCTCCACGCTCCCGCCATCCCGATCGCTCCACAGCCGCAAAAGGTGCCGAGTACCTCCGCGCCTATCCAACAGGCACCTACCCAGCAGCCGATAGTGCCTCAAGGTGCACCAGGCCTCATCGACTTCAGCAATGAAGATTGGTTCGGCCTGCCGGATGATCAGCTCAAAGAGCTCAAATGGAGGTCATTCAACTGGCCCAATCAGAAGGCTGCCAGCTTGAAGATATGGCACTACAATGTACTGGAGCTCACCCAGTTACCTACGCGGCACCCAGAGTTCATCATGGCCTCATATGTGAAGGCAGAACTTGAGAAAGCGGCACCCCTTCTCAAACGGGCTTCAGTCGTGTTTCGACTCCAAGGTCGTAGGTGCCCGTGGCCTGGTGACCTTGAAATGGCACCATTGATAGGCAGCATCACAAGCTGCATCTCTCGAGCCACGGAGATGACCAATCAATGCCAAGAGCTTGCAGATTGGGACTCTCGGGATGAATGGTACAAAGCCTGCCGGTACCTCCATGAGAATGTCTTTAAAGACAAGAGGGTCTGGGCATCGTTGTGCAATCGTTACGACTCCGATGACCCGGATGAGAACGACAAGGAGGACAAGACTGGTCCTCTCAGGCGGTTGTGGGAGAAGATGTCGCCGACATGGCTTCCTGACATCGCAAAGCGATGAGTTCGACGCCAATGTATATATTTTACACCAGTATCAGCTGTCATACCGACAGCCTCACAGCCTTTGAATACCTCCTCGGTACTTCAAGCCATTGCAAACTTCGCCCAATGTACGGGTTGTATTCCCCAACACTCCTCTTGACTTTTCACTTATACATAGAACGCATCAATGTCACCATAATAAGAAGAGTTATTCCAAGTGAAATATGTATTAATGCTCACTCCCTATCTAAACCAATCGAAAGAAAAGATGTTGTACATGTCTAAGAAACCAAGGCACGACCGTCGTTGAGGTTATACATTATTCGCGCCATGCCGAATGAGAAGCGACGAAAGACGCTTATGCGGAGGGAGTAGCGGGGGCCTCAGCAGTGGGGTTGACGTCGGAGCAGATGAGAGCCTGGCCGAGGATGGGGATGAGGCAGCACTTGGCCTGCTGGCCGGACTCAGCGCATCCGTCAATGAACTGGTTGATGCTGGTGGGGGTGGTGGTAGCTGAGAGAATGTTAGTGATCATGTCTGTGATTGGAAAGAAGATGGGAAGGACGTACGAGGAGCGCAGTCCAAGTTGGCGAGGTTCAGGATATCGGTAGCGCAGCAGACGGGGTTGCCGGAAGAGCAGAGGCCAACCTGGCGCTCGTCAAGGGGAGCAGCGAAGGCAGCGGTGGCGGCGAAAGCAACAATGGCGGTGATGGTGAACTGCATTTTGAAGGTTGGTTGGGTTGGTTGGTTCTTGTGAAAGAAGGAAGTGTTGTTTGGAAGTGGTGTTGTAGAGTTGTTGATGTGAGTTGAATGTGTTGGATGATGTTCAATTGTCGAGGCATCGTTGCCCTCTTTATACCTTCTCAGTCCTCATCTTGTTCAAGGTTCATTCCAAGTACACGCTTCATTACATTGCCATCGTCATCAAACACCGGCATACCCAGGCTACGATCGTCATCGACGCCAGGGGAATTAGCTGACAGCCGGGAGCGCACGTCCATAACGGTCAAAATAACGGTGACAGGTCCACCTGGCGTCCCCAACTTCTTCATGGCGAGTCTGCACCTGGCAAAGAATGACGTCGATCTCAGCTGGTTTGGCTCTGTGGTACCTGGCTGATCATGCTGACTGGTTGGTACCGAGGGTGGAGTATCCGTTAGGGCTGTTGATCTCGAAACCTGCACGGCTGGAGTTGCTGTCGCATGAAGAATGGATACTGTGGAACGTAGATCGATATCGGAGGTATAGCCATTCAGGGCAGGGATCAGATGTCGAACGCGAACATACTTACACATTGGGCATCTTTTCGCTGCCCCTGGCGCGTACATTTGCTGCAGGGTGTCCTGGCTGTATGCACGTTGTCCACGTCAAAGCCTCTCATAGGGTTTTGTGGCTGCCCCAGACTATGCCATAGGGTGGTCGGACACCCTCCACGAGTTGAGGCTTCAGCGCCAGTGACGTACCCTAAGCTGGGGTACCGGCTACCGGAGCGCTCGTTCACAGGCGTTGCATAAGGCTCATCTCCGAGCCTCAAGTTCACCAAGTCAAACGCTTGTGGATGTGGTCTGAGTGCCCGTAGACCGCCTGAACGGCACCTAGCATGAACGTGTATTCATGCGAATGTGAGAATGTGTACACATTTGTCGTCTTGCTTTGACCGATCGACTTGGTGGAGGCGATGCTTCATCGTCACCCACACCACGCGTTCATTCCAACCTTGAAAATCTTTCTTTAGCAACCGGCAGATTTACCAGAGCTGACCCATGACAAGGTGTGGCAAACAGCTGTCAAAGAACTCAAGCGCCTCAATACGCCATCCGATGATGCTAGAGGTAGGTGTGACGAAGTCCAGAAAAGCGATCGAAACGTGGGGCTAAGGGGTTTAGCAAGGGTATTGGCGAATGGGAATCTAGAACCAGCTTCCAAGGAAGCCCTGTAACACGGTGGAAAACCTGGTGATGGTTCGGCTAGCGTTTGATATAGCACAAGGATGGGAATCTATAGGTACTCACAGAGTTCAAACGTCGAAGGCTGTCAAATTGTGCGAATTGTCCTAAGGCTGACATTTACATCCGTAATATCCGTTAGAGTTTGGATGAGGCCATTCGCACACATCTGGTCAGCACAACGAGACCCGCATTCGGTCCTAAACGACGAAAGCAGGTGCATTTCTCAGGAGACGTTGTGAAAATGTATGGAACGGAACGTTGCATGCCCAGGCGGCCGTTAAGCCCCACTTGACCGCGCCTTGCCTGATCCTGGCGTGACAGCCCGAGCAGCCGACCTCGCTTGCATCGATCTACGTCACAACAAAGACCCGGTTCCTGACAACGCAGCAAGATCTGAACAAGTCGTGCAGGACGATTTACATCATTTTGTTATCGCGCAGCCAATCGCGACAAACACTTCATTTAACTGAAGTGCATTCTTTGAGGCGAAACGCATTCTTCCACGCGATCCTGCCATCCTATTTACGCGAGGGCGACGAGGCTGATGGCCTAGTGCGTGTGGTCGCGCAGGGTCGACGAAACTCAGGAGCGGACGTGACAGCTCAAGGCGGTAAGTACAGCACATGCAGCGCGTAGTTGAAGGGCCAGAAGCAATGCGACGCCATGGTACTGAGGTGCTCGCGCATTGCGATGGAATGTGGCCATGTGCCAGATGTGCCAGGGACATTTGCGACACACCAGGAAGGGCACGGCCATGCTCCGAAGCTCGTCGGCATCCGCCAACAGTCACCGCTCTCCTCATGTTGTTCTAGAATGACCCCAGGGTCAGATTCTAATCGACCTCTGCAGTCAGACTGCTACTACAGACAACACTACATTCGACGGCGTGAATGTCAACTTTGAGTTTGATTGATCTGGCGCTTGGTCGGGTCTACAAACGCCACGATGCCGCTACGGCGCGACTAAGATCTCGAACCAACACCATAGCACAGTGGACGACGATAGCCGATTACTGACTACAGTAGTAGCATCTGACCGCTTATTTGACAATTCTAATAACCTTTTTGGCGACTACCAAAGTACATGTAGAGATTTGGAAATGGTGTCCTTCACCGCTGCTCAAACTGTACTTACGGGTACTGATATCCTCCACACCTACTGCGCTTCTTGCTATAGAAACAGCCCTGTTCTCTTTCTTTCGGTCAACATGGCTTGCAACAAGTGCAAGTGAGAGTTCGTCAGCCTTAGATTCCGCGTTCAAACATATTTGGCTACCCAAGTTCCGAATCGCCATCGTGGTTTGGGTGACTCCAACACTCTGAATGAATGCGCTGCAACACCCATCGCTGAAGATCTCGCATCCGGTCGCGATTACCTAGGTATACACCTGTCCTAGGAAGCCTATGATAGTCGAAAAGCAGATGATCCAATAGACCTGCCCTAATTTATTGCTACCTAGGTACAATGTAACGAAGAATAAAGTAGAATGCGCTTGACAAACGAGTACAGCAGCTGGTTTTGAGGTCCCGAAGCTCTCTTTACATGGTCAGTTTCTGATCGGGATGTCGAGCATACCTACCTAGGTAGGCACTCAAAAACAGGATACGTTTTATGCACATTCAAGCAATCTCATCATTCTGATATTCAGTTTCGCATCCATACAACGGCTGCGTTGACATGACGCCGTATTATACCAATGGATCTGAGGCGTAGTTGAGTGTTTGAATCGATTCGGGCCGTTATGAGTCGTGCTCGCTGATAGTTCGGTGCCCCGCCTTTCTAAGGTCACGTGCAGTGGGAAATAGGTCTAGCGGCGCTCGGCAGGGTTTGCCCGCCTTCTCATTTGGAGCTATACGAGCTGCGGCAGCACCAGGTGCCGCCATCGTCGCACTCAGGCACCCCACCCATTACAGAACGCGAACATCGAGCGCTTCTCTGCCTCGAATCGGCTCACGTCATGTCGGGTCTCAACGAGCCACAGACCTTCCTCGCCAAGTACACCTTGTACAAGCGAGCCACCGAATACATTGCAGGATGGATTGCCGAAACCGCCGCGTCCATCGGCTTCGAAGTCAAAACGAAAGAACAAAAACAGACAAAGTCGAGATCTAAGTCGAAAAAGGGCGCGGGCAGGAAAGGCAACCAGAATGCGAAAGGTGGAGGTGGTGGCACAGTATACCAACTCGGAGTATCGGACTTTGTACCCATGGCAGAAGCGATAGCAAAAGCTGGAGAAGAAGCAGAGTCTGAGATTATGGTCCCTGTTGCTTTATGCAGGCACTTCAGTCGCGCCATTCAGACACGTCGGAAGGTCTCGCAATGGTACAAGGCGAAAGTCAACCCGGATACAAACAGTGACCTGCGGCACGAATATTTCATCAAGGTTCTCGAGGACACCTTCGCATCCCTCAAGCCATTCCTCGGGTCGGGCGGACCAGAAATCGCACGCAACAATGGTTCCGCTACTAATGTGGCTGACTTATCTTCACGCAATCGCTTCGCGGGGCTGACCGTCGATGAGCTCGTGGCACTAGCCGACGAGGAAGATATTGCCGAAGATACACTCCCTGACGTATCTAATGTCACGCTCGAGGAAGCTGAGGAAGACAAAGAGGACGACTTCTGGATTGCTGTTGCGCTTATGCTACAGGAGCAACAGGACATGAGGGAGGTGGTCCGTGACAACTGGCAGAAATACAAGAGCGGCAAAGTCGACTTGATTGTGGCAGCCATGACCACGGATACGGCTATTAAGCTTGCTCAAAGTGCGGAGGCGAAGTTCGACTTGCTAGTAACACGACCGAAGAAATATCCAGTCACCGAGTATCCGGTCTGGACGCTCCCCGCCGTTCTTTTCTACAACAACCACGAGGATATGCACAAGTGGTCTCTCGCGGAGATTGCAAAGCCTTCCACCAGGCTTGGCGTTACAGCGGACGCCCAGAGTGAAGCACATTTCGACTTCTGGCCGGTCTTCGCTGGCTTGAAGTTCTACCTCCACAAGCACATGACAAAAAAGAACTCGATTCCGCAAGTGATGCCGAAGGACTTCGGCGATGCCAACATTCACAATCGAACATTCAGAGCAATCGAACTTGCCCAAATCATGCGGATCGTCGCCAAAGCAGCCAAACGCCCACCACTGCTGGATATGGTCTCCAAAGGTCTATTGGACATGTTTACCGAGCACAAGATCCCAATGTGGCTTACATATGGCGTCCAGCTTCATTTCGACTCGCAAGACATCATGGGCGAGATGACCAACCGACCGCATTTTGAACTTCAGGTCTACCTGAACCATCTAATGGGAGTAGAACAGGCCATTACGAATAACTGGGAGGATCCGATGATGCCAGACAATATCCAAGATGAATGTTACAAACCTTTCAGAGAAGCATACAACGACATCAGTCCCTGGGCCAACCATGACGGATTTGCCGAACAATGGCAACAGCTTGCGCAAGATCCAAAGGTCAATGGACACCCCATCTTCGGGATAATGAAGAAAAAAGCGTTCTACATATATAAACACCATCCTTTGCTCAACGGCATGTTGAAGTACCACTTTCTCGTTCACTGGCACGCGGCTGGCCTGTCACACGAAGCAACTTCATGTTCTCTTCTTTTCATGGCTCATGTTTATATGGGGACACAGCTGAGAAGCCCTTCCGACCCAGTGTGGCCCGACATGGAGTTCATGCTCTTCAGCCAGGATCCCCGATACGTGTTGATCAAGAGACCACCCGAGTCGCCCGAGGAAGCACGGACTCTCTTCGATCTTGCTACTGGCCAGCCCACGCTCAAGCAGGTGCAATCATATACCTTTGATCGTCTGGACCTTAGCTGTGGAGATCTAGGCCGGCCTAGATATGATCCCACTAACAAGTCTCGACTGTTCAGAGATGCAACCGTGTTTGGAGAGACTGTCTACTTGCCGCGCGGTGCTAGTGGCTGTTGGATCAAGAAGATACCCGGTGGAGCCTTCAATGGGAGAATCGACACCATTACTACGGCACTTCTCGAAGCTTCTGCTCCTGATGCAACCCGTGGCCGTCTCGCGCGCGCGATGCAAGCTTCTCAAGAGCAGCAGGGACTAAAACTGGAGCCTATTAACGGCAGAGACGGACTCACATCTGTTGCTATTCTGGAACATTTTGCTTTCTGGCTGCAGGCTGACTTGCCAGATCTTTATTTCAACGGAACGTTGATGCAGCGGCAATGCTCGGATACGTGGAAAGCCATCTACGCAGCGCTCGAGAACGACCCAGCTTGGGATCCGTCTTTCTCAGAAACCGGACGATCGCCGCAACATGCAGCGAATACCATCATTACTACGTCCCTAATCGAAGGGAAATATCCTCGATTCATGGACATAGCGCGCAGAGCGATGCGCAATCATCTGAGGCAACAGGAAGAAAACTATGAGTGCGCGCAAAGCGAGGTATGCTTGAAGGATTTGACGAAGTACCACAAAGGAGCCGCCAGGCTCTTTACGGATGATGGACCTTTGAATGTGGACAACTTATACAAAGGTTGGTCGCAGGAGCACAGACAACAGAGGAAGCATAATTTTGCGGCCGCTGCCGCACAGGCCGAGGTCACAGCTGGGAATGCCGATTTGCAAGAGATGTTCCAAGCACGGGCGATGCAAGCCATGAGTTCGATGATTACGGGCGGCGCGGCCGACCAGTGTATGGTGATGTAACACATCATCGAAATTTCAACGTGTTTTGCATCGCGCGTAATCACCCTATGCTTCGAACCTTTAGGGATGTCACGCTTCTCAGTATGCGAGTTGTTATGGTGACGTTACGTGAAAGACATTACCCAGCATCCTCGACGAGGCAACAACCTGAGACTAGCCGTTTTGGGATGGCTGCCTGAAAGCCACAACATAGTAAGGAGTTGCAGCCTTGCTCACGGGCGTTTGAAATGGAATATAAAACTCACAGTAAGACGACATGAAAATGACATTCCAGATACATCGCAACATCTCTTGACAAAAATTGACGTTATATTCCTATTTCTGCACAACATCACCGAAACACACTACTAACGATCCTCCGATCGCATCAGAATGGCACCAATTTCAAACCCTCTCAACATCACCAATGTCGCAGACGGGGAAACGATTCATCAGGTATGTTGCAGTTCTTATGTTGACCGTCTATAACTAACACGTACAACAGCGCTGTCTCCTAGTCACGGGTACCTATGCGCTTACCGCTGCCGAAGGAAGTTACATCCATGTTGCTACCAAAGGTGCAAACAAGGCCGACTCCTTTCCCGATCAGACGTGGCCGATAGCAGGCGGTAACTTCAAGGCTCTTGTTATGCTCTCGCCGGGGCAGAACGTCCTGGAATTTGCCTACGTCTGCAATGACTGCCTTGAACACACCATCGAGGTGAACGTCAACTACATCCCGCTCTTGCAGTACCCGCCTCTCCATCTCGCTATCATGGTTGCCGCAGACTCGCCATGCCTCATTGACTGTCCACCCTCAAAGGCCGCTGGGATATCTTCGGCGCACTCTGACCTTCAAGCAGCTATCGCCAAGCTCCGCATGGCGGCTTACATGTGGCAAGCTATGACCGCGGAAGACTTGAGGCTGCAAGGTGCTGGGCGTCGATCGTTCAGGCTGGATGAGGAGTGGACCGTGGACACGATCAGTCGCGACTTCCTCAATGCGCGCGTTGAAGAGGCTCTCGACAGAGAAGGTGCCATGCGATCGACTGCCAAAGTCAACGTTATTCGCTCTTCCAGGACCGTCAAGGAAATCCGTAATAAAGAGGTCGCGCAACAGAACCCTAACGCACGTCGCGACAATGACTTGTTCGACTGGTTTTTGGATGCGCTCAAGGAGCAGGGAGGCCCATTCGCTTCCGACGCCCGACCCATCGTTGCTGGGCTGATCTTAGACTCACACTACAGCGTCACGCAGAAGCTGATCCTCGGCCATGCAGCTTTGGGTTGCCATAACCCTGACGGAATCTCATTGGGTATGTTTGGTAGCCATCTGACCTACTCTTGGCCGCGCTTCTTGGAAGAAGTTACAGGCTGTCTCACGGACATCCGTGCACCTGGAGACAAAGTAGGCAATGACAATGGCCAATGCAACACCATGTGGGAAGCATGCGCAATCGGCCAAGGCGCTTTTCTCCATGAAATTGGTCACGCATTCGGCTCGCCTCACCGCTCTGGCATCATGGAACGTGGATATGCGCAAGACTGGCCCAAGAACTTCCTCCCCAAGACCGCATACTCTGGTCACCTCAAATCAGAAGGTGTGCTCGTGGATCCTCATAACACACCTAACAATGCCCGTTGGAACCTAGCTGATGCGCTCTCGTTCCGCATGCTGCCTCACTTCCGTCTACCGGTAGACCCTACAATCAGCGACGAAGAACGACATGCTTCGCCCGAGGCCTACGCTGAGCACACCGACGACGAAGGTCCGACAAAGCTCGTCATCAGCTCAAGCAGCGGCATCGTACGCTTTACTTTCAACCGTGCAGAGACATCCCAGCCCCTCGGCTGGACTCGCAACGCACCGAAGCGCATTGAGTATACGGAATCCTCTCTCGAAGATCGTTTCGATCGATCCCAGGCCCTCCATCTCAACATCCTCGCCTACAATGGGAAGGAGACCAATATCGGCAACGTTTGGAAACTCCTCGCCAGCAGATCATACATCCGTATCCCAGGCTCCGAGATCCGACTTGCAAAGCGCCTGGCCTTCCCCGATGAGTCCGATACTCGTAGGTACGAATGGGCGCAGCTTCTCCACGAGAAGGGCAAGGATGGAAACCTGCACCGCGCCGTTTCCATCGATCTAAGGGTCGGATGTTTATGGGATGGCGGCGTGGTGAAGTATGCAGATGGCCACACGAGCCACTGGGGACCCATGCGTACATACGGCCGCAAGCACCAGTTCGGCGGTCACGCTTCCGAGAAGATACGTCTTCCCCAGGGGGTGGAGATTAGTTCCGTCGAAGTCGTCCCTAGGGATGGTGTAAGGCTACATCTCAGCGACGGCACCAGTGCCGGCGAGCTCAACGCGAGGCGTGACTCGGACGTTGTGAGGCTGACACCCAGCCCTGATGAGATTATTGTGGGGTTCTTTGGCAAGAGTCAGAGGGGAGGCTTCTGCGGCGTCGAGGAGTTCGGGATCATCACTGTGAAGAGAGATGTGGGGGTTACGGGGTTGCCGGATAGTGTGTGGGACTTGGATGAGTTGAAGAACACGAGTGGGATGGATGGTGATGAGGGTGATGAGGAAGAAGACCGATATGACGACGAGGATGAGGACGAAGACGAAGAGATGGACTACGACGATGACGAGTGAATGAGTCAGTTGGGAGTCTTGAGGAGCCCACAGCGCTTCGTTGTCGAGGTGAAACGAACATCGTGCTTGAGCGCCGCAGTGTAGTAATAGTAGTGTACCTGTCCCAATTTCTCCACTTCTAGACGTGTAAGCGAATCGATCCACAAATCGGGCTGCTTCATCAGGAGTAAGACTAGTCGATATGTACCGAGATATCCATGTAATTTACACTTGATGTATGTCCAATCATATACGACGATGCGGTGGTGAAAAGACACAGTGGCAACGAGACGAGGGTCTCGGCTCAAGGCCAAGAATTCTAGTCCAGCAACAAGGCGAATCTTCCCCAGATCACATGAAAAGTCAGACACGTCCCCGGATTCTGCCAGGACAGTCCGGCGAGCGCTCGGCTGGGTCCCGGCTCCCATGTCTCAGCGCAACGGTAGCACCACACTTGGGCTCGTACTGGAGTGCATAAGGCTGAAGAACCTGGGGTCTAGTTTTATGCCACGTTCGGTACGTGACTAATAGTACGTGTTGCTTTCGACGTCGACGATGATGCTGCGGTGAGAAAGCTAGTTGTGAACGCGCCTGATGTTGAAACCTCTTAGCCGTGTGAGATGGTAGACTCCATCGGATTTTTGTATGCGTCCTGGACGTATAGGCGGTATCGATGGCTTGCTATGCTGGCTGGTTGCTTCCACTGGTCGCATAAGATGTGCAGGAACTGGGCTCTCACGATGTGATAGTCGCGCGAATCTGGTAACAACACTACCTAAGTAGAGCGTGATGCGCCTTCAAGCCATGCAAATAAAAGTCTGCGGCATTTGACTCAGCATGACCAAAGCAGATCTCTACAACCACCGGCTGGGGAAAGGGGTGAGCTGAATGCGGTGACATGCGACGGAGTCATGATAGGCCTGATGAGGTTTCCCGATGGATGAAGTCTGACACGGCCAGCGCCAAGGCCGTGACCCGATGAAGGGCCGGCCCTCTCGCTATTCCCGAAACGCGTCCGCCGCCACAAAGTACCCCAAAAAAGATACTGCTAAGCTGCAGAATTTTTCTGCTGGGAACATACGGAACGGCAAAGCTACACATTCCACACGGTAATCCCGCGATAAGCATTGGCGCTTGGCCTGTCGCGCTCAAGGCGACGCGAACTGGCGGCGCCGACCCGCTCGTAGCCGACGTGATCCTGGCTCGAAAATTTCGATCATGCTACTGTCACGGTTCAACTTCTGCATCTTGCGCGGCAAAACGACTCTGTTGCCCGCCAAGTGGACCGACGATGAAAATTTGGACGGTCGACTGGCTTTCCAGAGCGTGGAGTACGCCGACGGCTAACATGATGGCTCATGGAGTCTTGCGCCATGACTCCACTTTCTGGAGTGGTGGGTAACCGTGGTTTGATTGAAATATCGTTTTCGTCCCTGGCTCTTGCGCACTTGACATCTATCGTATACATCACAGCTTCGTCGTTGTTGTTCTTACTTTGAACCTCAGGCCCCACCCCAGGGTCCCTCGCCAATACCACCACCAATATGGCATCCGCCTCTGAGGAGATCACGCCTAAGATGGACCAGCGGTCGGACAAGTCGGTCCCGCACTCTTCGAGCGACGTCGAGAAGCAGGCCGCACCCCCCAAGGATGAGCTTCAGCGCAAGCTTTCATCCCGACACTTGCAGTTCGTCGCCATCGGCGGTACTGTAGGAACCGGAGTCTTCATTGCTAGCGGAGGTTCCATCGCTACTGCTGGACCTGCTGGCGCGCTCCTGGCTTACGTTTTCGTCGGTACTCTGGTCTACTCCGTCATGCTCAGTTTGGCTGAGATGGCTACCTACCTCCCCATTTCTGGTGCATTCACACAATACGCTGCCCGCTTTGTCGACCCCTCGTTAGGTTTCTCCATGGGTTGGATTTACTGGTTTTCGTGGTCCATCACATACGCACTCGAACTCACCGCCGCTGGACTTATCATCCAATGGTGGGACTCAGATCTCAGCATCGGCATCTTCATCACAATCTTCTGGGTACCAATCACCGCCGTCAACTTCTTGCCCGTTGACATTTTCGGTGAATTCGAATTCTGGTTTGCTCTCATCAAGGTCGTTGCCCTTGTCGGTTTCTGGATCTACGCCATCTGCATGAACGCTGGTGTCGGCGCACAAGGCTACATTGGCTTCCAGTACTGGAACTCTCCCGGTGCTTTCGCTCCATACCTTGCCGAAGGCCCTGTTGCCAAGTTCGTCGGTTTCTGGGCTGTCCTCATCCAGGCTGGTTTCGCATACCAGGGTACTGAGCTCTGCGCCATTGGTGCTGGAGAGTCCGCGAACCCTCGTGTCACCATGCCTTCGGCCATCCGAAAGACCTTCTGGAGCATTTTCACCCTTTTCGTCTTCACAATCTTCTTCGTTGGCATTCTGGTCCCCTACGACAACGAGGCTCTCCAGATTGGTGATACCAACGCCGGTTCATCTCCTATGGTTATTGCTTTCCAGCTTGCCGGAGTCTCCGCTCTTCCCGATATCTTCAACGCCATCCTGCTTACCGTCGTTCTCTCAGCCGCCAGCTCCAACGTCTACTCTGGTAGCCGTATTCTTGTCGGTCTTGCGGAGGAGAAGTGTGCCCCTGCTTTCCTCAAGGCTACCAGCAAGCGAGGTGTCCCATACTGGGCGACCTCAGTCACCGGCGCCATGGGTCTGCTTGCCTACATGAACCTTAGCGCCAACGGTGGAGAAGCTTTCAACTGGCTCCTCAACATCGTCTCCGTCGCAGGTTTCATCGCCTGGACTTGTGTCTTGATCTGCCACATCAGCTTCATGCGCGCACTCAAGGCTCAGAACATCGACCGTGACACCCTCCCATTCAAGTCATGGGGTGGCCGCCCACTCGCCATCTACGGTGTCACTTTCTGCGCCATCATCACCATCACCCAAGGTTTCACCGCCTTCGTCCCATGGAGCGTTGAAGACTTCTTCATCGCATACATCAGTTTAATTCTCTTCGCCGTACTTTACATTGGACACAAGCTCGTTACCAGGAGCAAGTTCATCAACCCCGCCGAAGCCGATCTCCTGAGTGGGAAGTTCGAGGACGAAGTTAGCGAGACCTGGGAAGAATCTTCCGCCAGTGGCTGGAAGAAGATGATCAACAAGTTCTTGTAAACATTGCTTCATGGCAACAAAAAGTGTTTTGGATTCTATTCGATCCGATAGCATAGCGCAGCGTTTGGGGCATAGCATTTGCACGGCGTTTTTCATTTCTAGCGTTTAGGCCGCGGCAGATACCAGTGTTAATGTTTACTCTTCATACTTCAAATCTCTTTGATCTGCACATGGTGAACTTGTTCAGGTTTATTACATTTGCTGATCTCTCAACTCTTTGTGGCTGTGCACTGATCATCTCAGCCATATCGAGTCTGTCCTTTGATCAACACCGCCACACTGTGGCTATGCTTGTTTACTGAGATGATCATCTTAACGATGGAGTGAATCACTCGGTGTACAACACACACTGAGTTCACCGATCCGGGTCAATACCATCGTCATCAGTCCTCGTAGTCCAGTGCATGGACTTGTCGTGTCAGATGTAGAAACTTGATCGCTGTGGCACACATGCGGGGTGACGTAGCGGGCGCCTTAAGCTTAACCTGCAAGCAGAAGATTGTGGTGTTGTGAACTCCATATTGATTTCCGAATGCCGTGGTATCGAACTCCAATATCATACAATAACATGCTAACATGACTCCATCGCTCAGTAAAATGTCGTGACCACACCAAACTCCGCCTCTCTCCTCCCAATATAATGATAGGCACCGTGCTCTCAACCCGCATAGCTCCATCTCGCTCGCGTCGTCTAACCCCAGAGTCTTACAACCTCCACAACGCCCAGACCCAGTGCAGTGATCTGCAGAGCGCGACTTGGTGAAAGCATGTCGGACGCCGCGCTTTCGGTGTTGTTTTTTCCACCAGTGCCTTTTCCACCCTTGCTTCCTCCTTTGCCGCCGCTGCTGCTGGCTCGTTCTTCGAGTTGAACTTCTGGCATAACTAGGGTGTCGCGTGCGGCAAGCGCTTCGCGGAATTGGGCGCGAGATCCGATGAGTTGGGTTTCAGCTACCGCGTCTGGGTTGGCGACGGGTGCTGGGCTGGCGAGCGCCATGGTCGCGAGGAGAAGAGTGGTTGCTGCTGTGTACTTCATGGTGGTGATGTTTGGGGTAGATTTGCAAGCTTGTAGTTTGAAGATGGAGAGTTGTAAAGGGGGCAATGGGTTTTAGGTAGAGTTTTATAGACTGATGAGTAGATCAAGGGTGACTGGTTGATGTATGAGCCGCCGCAATGAGTCTTTGGTGTAACCTTGAGGCAGATTTGATAAGTTGTATGCACATGGAAAGGAGGCGCGACGCATCGCATTTATGTATTCAGGCCACAAGCGGTGTGCTTCATGAATTACGCCGTGGACGCCTTAACGCTGTACACAGCCTGCGCGCGCAGAGTAAGATCGCCAACACAGCCTGCTTTCAGCTTGACGCGATTCTGGTAATGGTCTGTGACGTCGTGAGGGTGTTGGACCAATTACAATCGTTGTTTAGCCAGCCATGGAAAAGCGCGAGATTGGGCTGACGGCTTGGCTTTCTTGGCGGTCAGCTGAACAAGGCGTTCCGTCCCGCTCTTGGTCGCCTGTCTCGAGAGCTTGACAACCTCCAAGGACTTTCGTCATTCCTGTTTCTCTTCTAGGTCAGGAACGCAGCCAAGGATTCAAATGTAGTACTGGTAACATAAGCTTCGCTGGACTCTTTGTGCCAAATGAAGCTCACGTTGCCTGTGCTATGTTCGCAAAAGACTTGCGAAGTCACCACTCAGCCATTCATAGTATCCCGACAGTATGAATCGACATTGCAGCATTTGAAGACGGTATGCGAGATGGGAAGCCGTACGGAGGTTTGTAAACGTTGTCTAGATTATACATAGATGACTAGCAAGAGACTTGTGTATGCGATCCGTATGAACCTGACAGATCATGTTTGCTGTCCGATGTGAACTGATCCTTGTCCTGGCTTGAGGGTATGTGTTCGAGGCGAACGTGTCCTGCTTCGCGTGGCTTGGACGAGGAAGAGGGAGAGTTTCGCATCGCGTTGGGGAAGAACTGCCGTGCCATTGGACGAAGAGCAGCGATGCTGACGGAGATGATTCCCAGACTGCACTCGCCTACCGACATAATTACGCACTCGACACTCTGATCTGTATATTTGTTAGCTCTCATGTTCGAGTGGAATAGCCGACATCAATGCAATTTCTGTTGGTGGCAGGTATAGCAGTTCGTGCTCTGCTTACTGCATCCAAAGACACCCTCCATCATGATCCTCAAACCGAAGGAATACTTACAGGTAACATCCAGGACGCGTAAACGATCCAAGAAGGCAATACGGACAATGCCCAATATGCTTGCGCTATCAAACGTCAGCGAAGTTCGATGACCTGCCGTCTACACATACCTTGCACCTCCTGCCAGTAGCACACAGAGAACGATTCGTTGCCTTTTTGGCATGTTCAGCCTCCAAATATGAGGTATAGGTAACGCGCAAAGGAGGAGATCCGTCGCGACATTAACGGCGGAGCTGGCGTATAGATAGGTGACGTAGTCGACGCACACTGGTTCGAGGGTGAAGTCCCACGCTCCTTGGACCGGACGGCATTGGAAGATGGTGACGAAGATTCCTAACAGTACTTCAGCACATGTCACGTGTCGGTAACTGTGGCTTGTCTTACCCGAAATCCATAGACCGACGATGCACACAGATATCGCGTACATCCAGATGCGGAAGGTCTTGTCGTGGATGAAACGCAGGTACGACGATATGATGGCGATCTTCGTCAACGCAATAGCAAAGGCGTATAGGATTTGGCAGATGAAGAGATACTATAGCGCGTTAGTTGTGACAGCTCAATAAGCCCATTTTCAACATTCATGACGATCGCCATATCCATAATACGACACCCAATGAAAGCTTGGCACCTACCAATATACAGTCCTTCAAAGTGTCGAAGAGTGTCAACATGGGTAGGAGCCAAATGTGTCGCCCGAGGCCATATTGGGTCGCTAACATATCGTTAGCTGGATTCCACACTCGAAATACTTGCTGCTTACCAGCGATACACACTGCAGCCAGAGCAACAGTGAAGATGGCCGCGCAAATGATAAGGACTGTCATATATCAGCTGGGACCTTTGTGAGGGAATAGGTTGGCCCGTACAATCGTCTATGAAGATATGGCCGACGTATTTCGCTCTTGCGAAGAGGCGGAGACCGACAGTCAACACCACCAGAGCGATGAAGACTGCGCATGTTATCGTAAGACTGTTGACCTTCGAAGTATGGTCGCTGAAATCGAATTGGGTGATGTCGACTTCTATGCCACCGAAGAAGACAGGGTCTGCGTTGGGGTTGGAGTTCTGGCTTGCCATAATGCAAGGTCTCAGTGGTTTCAATGTGAAATGAAGGTAAGATCCGCAACAATCTGTGTAGAGGAGCCCGAAGGCATATGAATCCACGTAGAGGTCGGGCCGCAACCGGCGTAGTCTTACGGGGGCGAGTGGCCTGTGGGATATGCACGATGAATGCGCAATAGACCCGGTGGATCCCCTTATTATCTCTCGGTCAGCCGTTGTGTGGCGTCTTTCGTCAGGACTTTGGGCGGTAGTATTAGACTCTTCCATCAGACCGGTAACCCTAACTGACGTGCGAAGCTAGCTCTTAATGCCAGAACATGCAATCCGGAACGAAAAACAACATTCCTTCCAGACCTTTGGATCTCTGGTGTTTGGTTCCAGGCGCGCCGTCGACGTATCATGGTTCTCTGCCAACCTCTGCCATTGTATGGTTCTGTGTCGCCAGATCACCTCTTCAACATGCAATTACTCAGACGATTATCGAAGGGATTCCCCATTCAAATGTCGCGCTATTGAAGAAGTGCGGGTGTGCCGCTCTGCGCTAGCTGACGGCCTCTTCGTCCCCATCACCTGCAAGGGCAGGCGCAGGCACCAATCTAGCTGATCGACCATCCAGAGGAGCCGCACCAGAGTCTATCAGATTGATAGCATGCCTGTAGGCCACGGAAGAGACCCTGTGGCATTCATCCCGCGGAAGAAGCTGATGCAAGTGTATGGGCGCACCGCCAAAGATCGATCTTAGTCCACCGTGCTCTCGAGATGGCACAATATCCTATGCGGTAATGATGACTGCCTTGGGGATGGCTGAAAGTATAATTCATGTCGATCTAGTTTCTTCCCCCTAGGAGTTCTCGACCGGCTTTGTTCCGCGGGCACTACGGTGGTAGTGATACTTTCCATGGCCCCTGCTTACTCAGACAGCAATAGCGAATCAGCAGCATCCCGAGGCATCTGTCCCTGTACATAGACCACGTGCTAATGTACTCAAAACTTTGGGTGTACCGTAAAATCTCACAGTAGATGCGTCCCGCAAAGCGATTGCGAGAGCTGCAGTCTGTAGCCCGGTCCAGAGTCCAGTCAGACGCGCGGCGTCAAAGATTTCGCTGATTTTCTTGCTTGGGCAGCATTCGGTTTGTATGATCGGTTGAGAGGAGGAGCATTTGCATAGAGCGAGCGACGGCGTCGAGGCACGTTGAACGGCGTGCAACGCGATGGGGCGGGGAGGCTGGAGGGGACACCGCGGACGGGACGGACTCGCTTCCGATGGCGCCGACATGTGGATCGCACACGCTTCGCAGCACTGACTCGAACCATCTCCTCGCCGTCAGGTCGCTGTTTTTCCTCTAAAGAGATAGGTGTCATACATCTCATGGCAATTTGCGCGCATTTCCATGAACCCAATATCGTGAACCTAATCGGCGTGATCATACCTAGCGATGCCTGAGACCCCACGTGTTGTGCAGCGGCTTGTCCATGAATGGCAAAACTTTCGACTTAGGCCCAGCATCGACAATTCCAGTTCCTGGGTCAATGTCATTAGCCCTGCATGATGTAGCGGCTGGCCCGTGAATTTTCCTTAGTTCTCAGGAGCTCCTGCATACATACATACCTACTGTGCGCAGCCCGAAGCACACCACTACACAAAAGTCGCCACGCAGAAATGATATTCATTCTAAGGGCAAGACAATTCCAAACTTTGGTCGAATGGATCGGTAGTTGATGACTACGCGGCGATGGCCTCCGCAGCTTGGCGAACTCGACAGCACAGCGGAGCCCCGATGGACGCGTCTCCCATCTTACATGGGAGCATCAAAGTCATTGGCCTATCGAGACCCAACATCAAGGCACGGAAAAGTCAGGCCTGTAGCAGGTAAGGCCAAGATGACAATTGACCGAAGTTTTCGTGAGGAGACGAGGCTGAGCCGGCGGAATCGACGCGCTATTAGGACCGTCTGCGAATGAGCGATGGGTGCCGCGACTCTGCCGATGCTTGAACGCGAAAACATGGATGAGGTGTCGTCGTCGATGCCCATTGTCCTGGGACATTGATGTTCATATGTAAGTGGGGTGTAGCAAGTGCAAATTATTTTGGAGATAATCTCAAAATTGGTCACTAGAAGCTCACATTATTGTACAACTGTCGCAGTGCGCTCTGGCAGTCTTCTTACTATACATTTACCATCGTGATATCCGCCATGTCGACATCCACAGATCCGACTGTGCCGCTCCCGACTGAGACAGAGAAAGACCGCAAGGACAGGGACGATGATGACGATGACGACGTGAGCTCAACTGCACCTGCTCCAACTCCAACGCCGCCAACACCGGGTCCTCCTGGGAGACCATCACCGGCCGATGCATCACAATCTTCACAAACCTCTCTTCCTTCTTCAACCTCGACGCAAGCCTCTGCTTCAGCGCCCGCAGTTCTAGAATCCGGAAATGGCGGTCTGGGCGTTGGCGCGAGCGCTGGTATCGGCGCAGCAGTCGCCGTTGCTGTCATACTACTTCTACTAGGCGGCTGGTTTTGCGTGCGTCGAAGGCGAGCTGGAATACGCCGGAAGAGCACCCTGTCACAAAGTTCGTACGACTTGGAGAATGCGACAAAGGGGAGCGAATGTGGAGCCCTCGGGCCAGCGGAGATGGAGGCTGGGTGTAATAGCGAGAAGAGCGCTTCTGAACTCGCCAGTCCTGTTGTTCCCGTGGAGGCCGTTGGTGACCGTCGACTCTTTGCTGCAGAATTACCAGGTTCCGAAGTCCTTCCAAACGACGAAAAGAAAGGCACTGGGGAGCGGCTCTTCCCGGACTCGCCAATCGATGACGAAGACGACCAGTACCACGTCGATTCGAAGAGTATCGAGGATAAGAAAGCGTCGTGTTGACGGTCCGCTAGCATCTCATGTCGTTACGAAACAAAATACATTTTTTCGCGCTTTCCTAACGGGGAAGCCAATTTTGGAAATTTCTCTCTCTCAATGGTTGGTGTACTCGCGATGACCCGATGGAAAATGGACATTTGGAGGCGGTGATACTGGCGAGCCGTCCTGCGGGGTGTAGTCCCTCGACAAGCGCTGCAACGGCGAGACTCCACCAGGAGAAGCCTCAGGTGGTGAAACCATGAGTAGCGGTACGGGAGCACGTACGGGTTCGGTGGTACGAGTCCTTGTATCCGGCTCCAGTGCCATGCTCCAAGTCCTCCATTGCTCAAGCTTCCGAACGTACAGTTCTTCCGCTTCTGACGTGGCGTGAATGTTGCCATTTCCCTCTACTTCTTGCGCAGCAGTATCGCCGTGCAGTTCTGGTATCTGGCCTGCATCCAATTCGTAGATAATCCGAGCATCGGCTTCAACAAGCAGCGGTGGTGGTGTTGGCAGCGGTGGTGATGACGCGGGTGTAGAATACCAAGCTTTCTCCTGTGGTCCTGCTTCGGCGTCTATCGACTCTCTCTTTGTGGTCTGGAGCTGTGCTCTCCGAGC
Organism: Alternaria infectoria; assembly: GCF_024043175.1. Classification (NCBI taxonomy): domain Eukaryota; kingdom Fungi; phylum Ascomycota; class Dothideomycetes; order Pleosporales; family Pleosporaceae; genus Alternaria; species Alternaria infectoria. Next base: position 1,329,266 of record NW_026250694.1, on the reverse strand, counting down.
CAGCACACGGTTCCTTCGTCTGATCGCAAAGAAAGCAAGAATGGCGATAACGACGATCGATACAGAACACGCTACTCCAATGGCAATACCGCGCTTGATGCCAGGAAGGGCCAGGTCCGTTTCGATTGCATTCTCCTCTTGAGTGGTCGTTAGGTTGAAATGTTTCGATGTGGGGGATGGTGTGGGTGTCGCCATGGTTGAGGGAGTCACTTGACGTTTCGCACACACGCAGAACGTGAGAGGATGTGGGAGTTAGTACTCTGTCCCAGAGTACAAGTTTCGGGCATATGCAGTACATGGTCGGAGCAAATATTGCGGCGCAGTCGTGAAGACTGCATGATCGCCGCACCAGCCTGGCTATGAAACCATGCAAGAGGTGCCTTCGGCGGCTACAGGATTATGGGTCGGGAATCCAATCACGCCGCTCTGGACCAACCATGCCTCGGCGCGTAGGGCAGTGCAACAGACGTGGAACGTGGCACAAGCTTGAGAACCGGCATCGCGATCCTTTTTGAGTGGTTGAAGGAGTTGGGGTTGCTGAAATGTCAGGAGCATGAGGCGTATGCCTATGTTGCGGCACAATAAGCGTGGAGTGGCGAGGCGGCATGTCATCATTTGCCTCCTAGGTAGAACCACGAACACGACGCTCTCACCGGTCGAACTTACAAGTGCTCCCATAGTCCATATCACCGTGCACCATGTGTTTCCAAACGATGAGTTACGCGCTGGATGATTTTGCAGAGGCCTTAGGCAGTTTAAGCGGGGTGTCTGCGGGTGCCCGCATCCTGCGCGGCTCTGCGGCTCTGCGGCTCTGCAGTCCTTTACCGACATCTCATCAACATCGCTTTTCTTCTCTCCTCAATGTTTAGAAACACCAACTGGTACAAGCTCTGTCGCACTGAACTCAGCCGCAAATTTCAAACCCAAAGACAGGTCGCCAGGCTGCCTCATGGCCATGGGGGCCGCTGGCCGGTCAGCCTCGCTGGCGGCCTGAACCCGCAAGTTCGGGGAAGCGGCCCCATGCGTTGACACGCCTACTACTTGAGTCAAGCAACTCCGCAAGAACTTGCTGTGGATTCCGACGGTCGCCACCTTTTCCTTACTCAGACAATGCGTCTTTTGTTGGTGTCAAAAATAACTATCGCAGCGAGCCGTCAGGATAAACATATCGGCTATCCCGGTGCTGTACCATCATATTGGAAGTGGGACTCTACGATCTCCATCCATACCGGCAGGCCCAGACGCTCGATCTCCTCATCTTGCCGATAAAAGGCTGGAGCTATATCCACTGGCGCTCATATTCTCAACGTAAACAAGAATTTCCTACTTATGAAAACCTCACGTCGGAGTACTCGGAAGAAACTCCGCCCAAACCATTCAATTGCTATTTCGTATCCGTCTCTGACTGTGGCTGCATACTCTTGGTCTCCAGACTACTTCGCGACGATACATCAATTTAAACAAACCCAGAATATACCACTGTCAATGGCTAGTGCATCTAGGCCTCAGCTATGTTGTCGTGTCGACCTAAATACGAGCAAACACTCTGGTTACAAGTACTTCTTCCCGATCTTGACCGTCTCTCCATCCTCCTGATGTCCATCCACGACACACAATTCCAGATGTTGGTCGCCTGTTTCCTGGATCTTGATCATACTCCTCCATGTATCGGCGCGCTCCACACCCGCACTCGTGCCGTACAACTTCTCGCTCGGCGCCGAATTCATTGCCAATGCGATAAGCTCCGCTACGTCCTCCCAGCACTCGCCACCGTAGTACCGTCCCCTAGCGACAGAATAGCCTACAAATGCTACATGCACAATCAACATCAGCGCAAAGAGTAGCAGGACAATCATGGCTGCCCAGACGGCTGTGTTCTGGAGTCCGTATCCGTATCCGTAGGAATCGAGTGTGATGCGAACTGAGTAGAAACCGGGAACGTAGCTGTCTGGATTCCACTTGAAGAGTCTCTCGCCCGAAGGAAGGAAGGTTTCAAGTCTTGTTACCACGTCAGCGGTGGCGTTAGTTTTGACGAAAGAGGATAATCTAGACATGCTTCGCGCTATGCCGTCCACAAGCACCGTTCCCACCAGCATCGCTATTGCCTCTTCGAATGCGCCGCCCGTGTCTGGGGTCGTCATATTAGGCGCATAGAACGCCGTAATTCGGTTGTCTTCTTGATTAGGGCGGATGATGGCAGTATTGAGGAACCGGGCCATGCCACTGACAGTGGAGGAAGAGTTGTCGGCTAACCACTCGCTTTGCTGTCGGTTCAGAAAATGCGCCCAGTCGAGCCTCAAGTCGAGCGGGTTTTCTGATATGCCCAACTTGGTGAGGAGTGCTTTTTCGGGTTTCCATTCGGTCTCGGAGAGTGCATCAGAAACGTTGCTCGAGACAGTGGTCGAGTTCTTGGGCTGGTAATATGCATCGCTAGAGACCCACCTTGCATCAGTTGAGCATGCCACAGTGGCAGTGGATGGGTATCTGTCTTTTGTTGAGTTTTTGGCCGAGACAGGGATGATTGCCAACGCAAGTAGCGATGATGACAAATTCCCATTGTTGCTTTTGTACCATTTGAATCTCGCGATCTTACTCGGTAGCCGATCAAAGATGGTATCGTTAGGCTTGGCGTATTTTGTCTCAGCTTCAGGATGCAATGCCTCCTGCCCCCATGCCTGTGACCTATCGATGTTCGGAAATGGAACACGTAGTCGATCCGGAACTTGGGTCCACAAAGAGAGGCTACACTTCACATAGACGATGGGCTGGTGAATTGGAGTGTCCGCTATGATGCGCAATCGGGGATATGCCATGTCTCTAGTACCGCCAGCATTGTTGTGTCTTGCATAGTTATAAAATGTACCGAGTGTTCTCGAGCTCAGCTCAGTGATGACGGTGGTGTAGGCCCAGCCGCCCTTTGGGCCATTACCAGTCTTGATGGAGACCTTCCGTTGAACGCTGCTCGCACGTAGGTCTGTGAAGAGCAAGTCATCGCGCGATCCAGTCTTCGTGAAACTGATAAACTGAATAGTTTCAGCATTGAATACATGTTATGTCCGAAAAACTGGAGATAAATACCCATTTATAGATATCGATGAACCCTGCCGACGGGCAGTGTAGGTTTAATGGTGACTTGAATGGATCTTGGAGGCAACGAGCAGTTTGATTTGTGTCCATTGAGTTATTGAAGACAGTTGGCCAGATTTTGGCTGCAGTTGCGTTGTAGAGGACGGTTGAGCCGTCGGCTGGAAAAGCGTTCTTCATCTCGTACCACTCAAGCGAAGGAATCACCGTGATCGCAGATGACGGTCCTAAAGTCAGCGAAAAGATACAGGTGAGAAACAACAAGCCTCCGAATGGGAGGTGACGCCTCCACCCCGCCCAGAATGACCACTTGAACAGCATGCTGGGCGAGCCTGTGACATGAAGTGCATTGACGAGTCCGAAGGGAATACCGTTTCGCCCGACCAGCAGTCTTCGCATGTAGTGAAAGACAATCATGGATAGTGATGCGAGCATCAGCAACTCGTGAGCCTTGGACGCGACCTGAAATGCCTGGAGTTCCATGTTCTGCCGTTTCTGGTTCTTGATCTTGAAATCCCTCCAAAAGAGTCCGATGATGTGTATCCACAGAAGGATACCAACTATGGCGAGTACTGCAGTGTGATACATGAACTCAAGCCATGGAAAGTCACGCTTCAGAGCGATTTTGGCTCCTTCGATGGGATTCGTAGGTCCCAGATCGCGCTCGTGAACATCACTCTCTTTGGTGGAGACTGACGATCGCTGATCGATCAAGAGCGCAGTATCCTCCATCATACTCCGCAGGATGTCAGAATGATGAGTAGTAAATCGAAGCGATCGAAGAACAAGAGGCTGCAAGAAAGAGGGTTCGCATAGAAGAGAGGCCAGAAGAACGGGATATCAGAACAACAGCGGGGCGCGGGGATCTGCCATGCTTAAGAAGGGTGAGGACAAGACCGGTAGCCATCAGATGACAAAAGATTATTTGGGAAACCTATCGAGATATCGCAGAGTAAGCCAGCGCGACAGGTGCGGGGGCCAAATCATTGAGGAGGCAAAGACTTAGGTAGGGGTAACAAGGCTGAACACCGATGCCAGCCTGGTGACTGCGGACTCTTACGCCAAGAGCAATACTCGTTCTAGGCATAAGCATTCCAGGAGACAGGACCGGAGGCCATAGTAAGGATGATGAAGTCTCTCAACCAGGCTGGATAAGACATTAAAGGAAAATGAAGTAGACAACTGTTGAAGTTTACAGGTCTGTTTTCGTACGTTCTGTGTATCTCGCGAAGACTTTGCGAGGGTCCTGGATTGTAAAATCTCGGAAACGGTCGCCTTGAACGAGGACGGACGTGTTGGTGTGATAACGTTTATCGTAGGCACTGCTGCTGCGTGTGGCGACTACAACATCTCACCCCCGGCTATGCCGAACCGTCAGCATCCAAAGAAGGGGACAAACGTGTACAGTATCAGCCAATAGAAATGGGTCGGTGTTGTACGTTGCACAGATGCTGGCCGGGGATTTGGAGGTCATTTGGACCAGGACTCACTAGTCCCGAGCAGGAATGGCGCCGTTCGGGAGAATGACGCGAGGCCGAGCCTCATCCATGTTCCCCAACGCGAACATCGGCGCATCCACTCGACGCGACGTAGCAGTGCATCCGCTGAGCACGTGCTAATTAGCCCATGCTCATGGAGACAGTATGAATGAGGAGGACGACTACGAGAATGGCGCCAGTAAATATCCCCACGACGCTCGGAGGAGCTGCCAGCTGACCGCGCGCAACAGGCTCCGCCGAGGAGGAAGATGAGCAGGAGGAGAACGATGCCATGGATGTAGACGAGGAGGAAGAGGGCGACGATGCAGACGACGGCGATAATGACGACGACGATGCAGACGGAGACAACGACAACGACGATGAAGACCAGGACCAAGATCAGGACCAGGACGAGCCCGACAGCCCTTCGCAGCGACCGCGCAACAGCATATCCAATGGCGGTACAGCTGGACAAGCAGAGGGAAATCCATCTGTCACCCTCACATCACCCAGCCCTCGAGCGGCGGCTTCGGGCGTGCTCGGAAACCTGCCCTTCCACCCGAGCGTGCGACAGGAGGCCTTGAATGCGCCTATATACGACATCATACCCACCATCGCCGCACCGCATAGCACCTCAATCAATGCCATCACCGCCACACCGGACATGCGATGGGTCTTCAGTGGAGGCGCAGACGGCTATATACGAAAGTTCAATTGGGTGGACACAGCCAACGGCAAGCTTGCCCTAACTGTGGCCCAGCGACACCCTTTCGTTGACTCGGTCACCAAGGCGGGCGTGCTTCTCTCATACTGGGAGAATGAGGACAGTGCCGCAGCCGAGAGCTTGTCCCCTGTGTACTCGCTCGCAGTACACCACCAAGCCCTATGGCTGTTGTCGGGTCTGGACT